>NC_135046.1:1250000-1875000 GCF_051020975.1 Osmia lignaria lignaria | reverse complement strand
TTTCTCCATATCTTCCCATAGTACAGATGTTTGAAACTTATGAAAAAGGAATCAAAATCAATCTCTTATTTTTCATTCCATTGTAAAATTTCTTTTTTCATTTCAGATCGGCAATCGTTTGACTCGAAACGCGTGAATCAATCGGATTTTCAGGTCCGTTAGATGAGAACCAGTTGGTTCGGTAGTTGTTCTCTTTCTTCGTCCCTCCATCGACACATTCCTCACCCCGCACAAAATCCACACCCTCCGGTTGCGCGGATGTGTGTTGGGATCGCGCAACACGTTCGTTCAGAAAGTCGTCTGACAATGGCGAGTTACCTGTTGAACATATGGACAGGTGACACCCCACGTCCTTTTATTCTCTGTATCCGTTGCCTCGTATTTTATTGCTCGGAAAGTTTGATTTCTCGTCGAGCGTGGCGTACAATAAAATACTATGCTGGCTCCCACGCCGATCAGCAGTCAAGTGAGGTCGGATTACTTTCATAAATCCCCCCTCCATCTTTCCTTTTTCTTCATGGATGCGTCGATCGCGAGAGAAAATCCACGAATAATCCACGAGATATGTCTACATAGTATCGTTCGATATGGAAGATTCAGCGAATTTAAGATTTTTTTGAAATATTACAATAACGCGCTAACTTTTTTAAAACAGAACGCTGATGAACCGAACCGATAGAAAGACGGTGAGCAATGTGGATAAACTGTCAAAAGTTCGAAGAAAAACTGGTCCAAATTCCAGAAACATGGGTGGCGGCGTTCGATTCTATGCGTTTCCAGGCTTCCAACATGCCAGGGCAAAGCAGGAAGACAGCACGTATAAATTAGAATCAATCAAGGCTGCTTTTCCAAACTTTCTCCAGATTAGCATCACGTCTAGCAGTTATAATTTGTGGCCAGCCCCTGCTGTGAACCGAGTCAGGGGTGTTTCTGGCCTTTCTGGCTCGAAGCGTCACGTGGCCTGCACCCTCGTCAATATCGATACACCCACCTTCGGAACCCGATGCCCGCGTCACTTCGAAACAGAAAAGCGAACGGGAACTTCTCACGGGCAAGCACCGGGGCATCGCTTGGCCGCGGACGAAATTAAAATCCTGTCAGAATAATAATACCGTGTTAATCTCTCGTTCAGAATTGGACGTTCTCGATTACACGCGTGCTCGGCTCTCGTCCTCTTCGCCTTTCCGATTCCAACGGCAACCGAACTCGTCGATTTTTAACCGCTACGACTTTAGAATAAATTATCACGCCCCACCGCGGGGTGAAATCCCAACGAATAGGGGAAAAAAATTCAAATCGTTGCAGCTTTTTCATTTACCACTTAAATATTAATTATCCAATGGCCAAAATCAAAGCTAAAATTTCATTTTTCACTTTCAATACGTTATCTATATATATAATCGGTAGATCGAAAGTAGAATAAAAATTCGGAAAAACGGTGCGGTAGCGTTTAAAGATTCTCTGATGGAACGGCGTCAGTTAACCTAACCGCATTGCAGCAGCCGGTGTCGATTTTCTCCGACGGGCAAATACTTCTCCGGCCAACTTTTAAACAAGATTTAACTAATTTTCAGATAGTTTAATATCTTACGTATCCATCCCCTCTCGACCTGGCCAGGGCGAACGAGTTAAGTCGGAACGGCTGGCTCGTCTGCGCTGGAGATGATCGCGCGCTGTCGGGGGAGAAGGCGGAAAGACGGAGGGATGAGGTTGGATGAGCCTGGAAGCGAAGTGGGCTGACTGACGTGTAAAGACACCTCCACGTCCCGAAGAATTTAACTAATTATAATATGGGATAAACGGTTTATTCCCGCCTGGCAACCTACTCGCAGCGATACTGATACTCCCCCTCTATTCTCCTCCTTCCTCTAACTCCGTCCAGCTTTTACTCTCTTTCTCCCTCTCTCATCTTCAATCCCCGCCACGACTTGGCACACGTCACAGAAGTTAGCGACTCAGGGCACCGGGCCATGATTAGGCCAGATTATGGAGGTTGAACTTTGATCGTCTTCTGAAGGGTGGATAAAGGGTGGGTTACTAACCGTCGACACAAGTTCAGGATTCTTTATACACAATACGTACTATTATTTTGCACCATTTCAACTATTATTTTTTACTTTTATTTTCAATGATTTTAAGTCAGTGGTGACTCGTCGGTTTGAGAGCGATCACCCACACAATGACGGAACTGTCAGCGTGCGTAGCGAAGTGACGATCGGCGACGAATGTCTGACCACAAAACTAAAACATACAATGCAGAATTTTTCTCACAAATCAGATTTTCATTTTCCCGTGATCCACAACGAAAATTCTAACGTAATCTAAAATGAATCATTTTGTAATATTATATTGATGAAATTCTCGACCTCGGGCGATCGTTTGTTTGGTATAGGTCGGTGAAGTTCTCGAGCGACCACTAATATGTATTAGTGAAATATCGGTGTGAGTCAAAAGTGACTCCCGGCACAGGCCTAGAAATCGCAGTAGCCCGAGGGTTAATTTAGGTCGATGCACTGTCGTGTAGATTATGACTGACTCGGCCACCGTCGTCGTCGAGGAATTAAACAGTCGCGTATAGAGAGTCGAATACAGCTTTCAGCCGAGCCACAGTAAAGAATTGCAGTGTAAACGCAACAAAATTGCGATTATCGTCGTTAACATTTTACGACGTAACAAAAAATTGCGCACATTGAAAGGATCGCTGGAAAGGTTCTGCGAGGATCCAGTAACAGTGGCGCGGTATTGAAGTGGCAGCCGTAAAATCGCGACCAACCGACCAACCGGGAAGCAGAAGAAGGGATCCATGGGATGATCATTGAAATCCGTGGATCGAGGTCGGACAAAAGGCGCGGGTAACGTCGAAGGCATTTGCGCGGGCTATTTAAAAATCGTAAAAGCCGATACCTCTCGCGGATGACTGGGAGGAGGCGCGAGAGGGAAGGCTGGGAGACGAGCAGAAGGAAAGGACCGCGAAGGATAGGTACACTCGTCTCACCGAGAGAGGGGTGCATTTAAAGTAATGGCGTTTCACTGGAGATGCTATAAATTTATCTGCCATAACTTGTTATACGCGGCTCTCCTCGCGTATTTATACATGCCTGCGCTCGGCCACACACAGATTCCTCTCCTCTGTTTCGCTCAACCGAGTTATGGCTGTCGGGAAACGATGGAACAGGGCGTGGATCCTGGCAGAAACGGGAAAAACACTGTGCTCTGTCCAGTCGACCAACTATCAATTCAGGGACCAATCTGTCCTTTTGATAAGGGAAGTCCTGTCCTTTGCTTGGGATCGTTGCCTTCGCAAAACTGATTTAAAAACATCTAGATTAGCTTAGGTGGGTTACATGATACAATAACCTGTTCAGGTTACGATTACGATTCCTGGATAAATCGCCTCCTATAAAGGCACCGTCCGTAATGGCTACCGCGTACAGGTGAATTAAAACGAGCTCTTTTACGTCGAAGTGGTATCCATTATGGTTCCGCAAAGGCACCGCCGCGCCCCGGGAAGATATAAAAATAAGACACCAAGTGATCAAAACACAGTGTCCTTGTCGCGTAGGACAATCGCAGTTCGATTAAACAGAAGGCTTTAAAGCTAGAAAGAAGAAGACGAAAAAGAAAATTGAAAATCATCAGGAAATCATATGGCCCGTGTCACTGTGCTGTCGGAGAACTGGCCTGCGCTGCGAAATCCTCAGTGTATTCTTTACGATAGTACTGGCACGAGAATACAGAGAGTCGCAGATCGGGATCGTGGCCAAGGAAGAGAACGACGCGAGCAGTCCGAGCCACGCAGTAACGTAATGGACGTCATTAGCCCGTGTAGATTATAGGGCGGCGTGCAGTAACGATCACTTCTTATAGGGCACACCGTGCCACAACCACAGAGACCAGGGCCCACCGTGGTCAGAGGCTCGTTCCTAGAGGTCATACTACGACCGATATCGTAGTCGCTATCACTCGATTTTCCCTGTCGTACCATCTTTATCCATTGCCCTACACTGTCTATTCGCAAAGCCCAAAGACTCGTGTTATTAAAAACCAAACTAAGTAATACGTCTCAACTGACAAAATGTCAAATTTGGAGATGGAAATGTTACGGTGAAACGATCGTGATAGTAAAATCATTCGTTCTAAAAGCGTTCATCGAGAGAAAATAACTCGATGTTACAAGATTCTAGAATCCTTCGAAAATATATACAAATAGACATTAATCGTGCGGTAACAGTTTGGCGCCAGGCCATCGGAAGATCCGTTGGCTGGCTTCATAAAAAGCTAAACGTTCCAGCTAATAAACCAGAGATTTACTTCTAGACATTTTAACGAGTCATCGCGATCCTGTTAATTAATGTCTGCAATTGTTTGTAACGAATTATGTAATATTCAGAATTCTATTTAAGGGAGTGTAACTTTTCAAATTATGAAATTTTCTTTACACTTGGAACTGTAAAAGAGAAATTTCGATTTTTCAAAAACGATAAACGAGAATACCCCGTTAAAGGTATAGGTAAAACACGAGAACGCTAGTCTTCTCCTTGACGATAAGTCGATACGTGATTAGAGGGTGGCATTGTGCTTTGAGGGCTGCTCCTTGCTCTCTTCTTCTTCCTACTACTCTTGCCGGCAATAATTACAAGCGCGGCTTCGGGAGCAGCTCTTTGAGCTTATCGATTTCCTGGAATTAATAATTGCACGGCAAACCACTCCCGTCCCTAACACTGCGCCCTGTTCACTGCGGGTAATCGGCCTGATCTTTCGTCTTTCAGAACTCCCCTGCTTATGGCATTAATCTATCGTAGAAAAAGTGGACGGACGATTTCACTCGAAGAGTGAAGGTCTTTAAAGACAGAAAGACAAGTGGCCGAACGATTTCGTCCTCTCCGGATGCCGCCATCGGAACATGTTTAGCTATGCGAAGAGGATAGGATGCTATATTTCAGCAAACGGTATTTTCTCTAGAATAATTTCAAAAATTAGAAAATATTTTGAGTTCGAATGTATTTTATATTTTGATGAATCGTCTTTATTTGGAGGGGCACATTAAGAAGAAAAGCTGTGGAATAAGAAACGGAGGCAAGTGTAAGAGGAAAAGAAAGAAAAAAAGGAAAGATTGAACTCGGACCCGACGTTCGAGGCAAGAACGTATCGATATCCGTGCAACGATATCGCGTGCACCATCGAAATCGATAAATAACCAAGGCCCCGGCATAAATCGTTGCTTCGCTCCTTATAAATTCGAAGACTGGGCAGCAGGACAGACAGTTCCACGCGCTACCCGCCGGATTTTACTAATTTTCTGTCGTGCAGGCCTTGCCTGATCCTCGTCACAAAGCCAGATAAAAGGGAGGGATGCGCGAGCTTCGCAACTTCATCCTTCTTTTTCCTTCCTTTGTCTCCCCTAATTCTTCTCCTTCCTCTTTTCCTTTTTTCTACCACATCTCTTCGCGTCTCTTGTTTTTCTTTCTCCCGCCCTTTCTTTTTTTTTTCCCTCCCCTTTTCCTCTCCTTTCTCGTCTTGTCCCCGTGTTTCTTTCACTGCAGTTCTACACACCTCCTCCCTTGCTTTTTCTGCTCCCTACGGTCGTGTCTGGACCACGTGTGCAACTCGTAGAGAGTGGGTGCACTGAGGCAATATATTTCTGGCATCCGTTCCTCCTTCGCCTCGTCCATCCATTCATAATATGCATACGCTTTTGTTGTCGCGTTCCTGTTGCATCCGTTTTTTGTTGGGCCATTAGAGGCCCACGTATCAATTTTTCTTGCCGACCAAGATGCCACCGCGACTCTGCCTCTGAATTGAAAATTGACAATGAAGGTTGTACGTACATTGTATCTCGTTGTAATTATGATTTTCACGAGAGATAGCGTTTTCAGAGGATAATCGCTTTTCATTTATTTAAAATTCTGAGGGTTGATTCGATAATATTACGAGTACCGATAGATTTTATTATTGTTTCGTGGATCAGAAGGATTTACAGACCCCTTCAGGGACACTGCTTGATCCAATAAACCCCCTCCCCCCGGTAGGTAAGAAGGTCGAGAAAGTGGTAAGGAATTTGAACAAAAGGTAGGCAATTTCCTAGTAGCCCGAGAAGATGGCCCTTCGAACAACCCCTAATTACCGGGAGCAATTAGAAAATTGCGTCAGACCTAGATGGATGCGATCCATCATCATCCTCTTCGAACAATCGACCCGTCCGATTCCATTGTATTCCCTGTTCTGTCTACTCTGCCGCGTGTTTCCCGAATTGCTCCGGATTTGACCTGTGCTCCGATGAATATAGGCAGAGAAATCGTTTGAAAATTGCGAAAGTAGCGATAAAAGGTACTCCCCAGGTATCGAGGGTGTAACTTTCGCCTAGTAAGAAAAATTGCCCAACATATTTCACCCGTGCTTCACGGCGGGGCACCTGACTCCGATGGCTAGGCCCGATATTCGTCAGGTCTTTGAGAAATAGATCGGCGATTGGAAGCATTATTTAAAAGCGACTGCTGGAAGAGGAGAGAACGGATTATGACGGTCGATCTCGAGGTAAATTGGATGCCGTTAGATGCACACTCAGGATTAATAGGTACGAGGAAAATGAATCACCGTTCGAACGGTTCTGAAAACAGCTATAAATGACCTCCTTTTCGAATTTTTTTTTTTTTTTCCTACCCTTCATCTTAATACAAGAACACCGAATGCTGGGTCAATCGTGACCAAACTAATATTGGAAATTCAGGAAGATTCAAAATCAAATTGAAACTATCTTTTAATTCCAGTGGTCCACCACCCGAGTTGACCACGTTTGCCAACATCGATCGGATAATCTAATTTCAAACAACGTTATGAACAGATTATCAGGTTCGGTGAGGTTCGTTGAAGACCCGAAGAAAAATAAGATGAGACAGCATAGAACCAGTATCATCGAAGCAGGGAAGTCCCTCGAAATCTTCTCGGTATCTTAACATTCGATCTCCTGAGTGGAACGTGATTGCGATGCCTTATGACTTTCTTTCCTCTTTTTCTTTTTTTTCTTTTTCACTTGGTTCCTGGCTCCAGACTCCGAAATATTTATCGATATCTAGGACCAGGTCCCGGCGTCAGGACTTATAGTACCCATAGAAGGTTAATGAATGCCAATAAAGCATCGATACGTGGTTCGTGTATCAGAAGTCCGTGGGACGCTCGGCGTAAGGACTCCAATATAACCGTGGACAGGGGTCGCGGCGCGCCCAGGACGATGGGTCGTCTCGTAAAATAAATCGGTGACATCCTGGAAGGCTGGTCGGGCGATTTGTGTGACGGACAAGCATCGGGCTACGGGCATTGGCTATATGAAGACGTCACTAGGATACGGTTCGTGCTTCGTATCGGCAGAATCATTTGTCAGAAGTTTCACATCGCTCGGTCGGAGGTCTGTTTACTTGTGATCGACCCGTTGATTGACTTATTGTGCAGATCGCGGAACGTCGTCTGTCGACGTGAAGGTGATGGCTTGATGGGCCACACACTACTGGATGCTGATGCTAAATTGTTCTTGTACCGTAATCAAGTCTCGCCTCGTTTTCTTCCGCCATTACCTTCGCTTTCATTCGTTTCGTACCGGGCTTCTTTTAGATGCATGTATTTACTTCTTTCGATTTTCTTATGAATTTTTTATGTTTTATTTTTATTACGACGTTTTAAAATTATGTTCTTCAATAAACTTTACATCTTACATAATCGTTTAAATTGAAAGTTGATCTTTGATTAATGTTTGGGATATTTCACTAATAGTGGAAAACAATTTGCGAGTTGAATGCATTGACATTTGAATAAATATAATGTCACAGTGGCGCTAAATCACTGCCACGACAGTTGTGCAATCGATAGGTAAGCCCTGATGCGTTTATCAATTCACGAATCCATCATTACGTCTACGGTTTGTACAGAAACATTTGCGATAAATGCATACTATAAATTACATTCATCGAATACGTGTACTTTCTTTTGCATCTAATGACGATGATTAAAATGATTTTGGTTTTATTGCATCATATATACATGAACCTATTTAAGCTGAATAATTATTTTGTAATCTTCCGTATACCTAGTCGATTTGCTGCTTTTAACTGAACCTCTGCAAAAACAACCAACCTAATGACGGTTGATCGAAAGAATCATGGTCGAAGGATGGTTGAAATGGCGCAGAAGGACCAGCTAAGCCATAATTCAAGAAAAAGGGAGGCGAGAGGGATACGCTGCAGTGCGTCACCCATTGTCCAAAGCCGGGTGTGGTTTGTCGTTGTTGGAGCAACGCGTAGGATGATCTACCTGGGCCTCATACCTTGCCCTCAGCACGACGTTACTCGTCTCTCTAATGCTAATATCGTCTCCGAAATTGTACGAAGGCGAGACGCGTCTGGTCGATGAATTTTGCGACCATAAATCTATTAGCCACGCTCTGGACTGAACCTCGTTTTCACAATGGCCGTTGCGTGCAATGGAAATTAATCTAAATTTCGTTGAAGTATTTAAATTCCTAAATTTTTCCTTAGATCTCGGTAAAAATGTTAATTAGTACATTTGCACAACTAACCTAACACCCTTTACCGAAGTTAACATTTGGTTGTCGCGTGTAAGTAGCATGTTTATTCATCCGTAGGAAGAATTTACGAGGAACAAGTAGGTCGTCGTGAATTCCCTTCGCTTATCACGACGAAAATCTGTAACAAAAATTACTTGACCGTCAGATTGATATCAGACGGTTCTTTGGATTATTATAACATGTTCAGTGTTCAAGATCGTTCCGATCTCTCTTCGTACGTCTTTATTTCACGTAAAGAGTAGCTAGGTTCGAGTAGCTTTCACAAAATCTCATGTGATTGTCATCGTCTTTATTAAAGTACGCAGTACCTCGGGACCAAGCTGGATTTCCAAGTCTCATCAGTCGTTCCGCTTAATCGGGACCCGAAATCTACCGTCCGACAAGAATTACCCAAATCATCGTTCCCCGAAAGCGGTCACCAAAAACCGTGACCATAAAGTCTACGGAGTGGCCCTCGGAAACACACGAACGACGCTTTCTGCATTTATGGGGAGACGTGCTCCTGTTGTTGAATGTCACTGATACGGTCCACTAGCTGCGCCCGTATCAATCTCTTCAGAGGTGAATTGAAATTGACACCGGAATGAGGGGAGAAGTTTGAGCTACCTCTGTATTACGCCCGCATGGCTTCAAATCTAGCGGAGTTGAGTCAATTATCGACGAGCCTGTTGATTCTATCTGTCGTTCCATTAGCTCTAAAATGAAAATTAATAATAATAGGAAATTTATTTTAATCTGCCGGACACCGCTCTGATACAACTTTTTCTTACCGCCTCTCCATTGTCCCTCTTCCCTCCATGTTTCTTCTTTTCAACAGGAAGGTGTAAAACGCGGAGTTTTCTCGGACGACGTAAATGCCGTAAACGCGATAAATTTCCCGTCGGGAGGGAATTCCAAAAGTTTCCGATTCAAAAGACACCGAGCGGAGGAGCGGGGTGAGTTGAAGGCGCAGCCATGAATTATGCATGAAAGCTTCGATTCGCGGATTAAGCGAGCGCAACCCGTGGTTCTAATGTCTATTCTTCGTGCCGAAAGCGGATAGTAGCTAACCAGACCTTGTCCGTGGCGAATGTCAAAGACTCGGATCGTGAAGAATGGATAAAATCATCAAAGAAAAGAAAATCTATTGATCCACTTTCCTTTGAATACCTTTTATCCCCTATCACCCTTGATTACTTTTTGTTATAGTAATCCCATGATTTACGTCCTTCTGATTTACAATTAATAAAAACTTAATCTAACAAATGCAACAACATCCTCCGAAGGTCTCGCGAACATATAGGACCAGAGTTTGATTTATGTATGTCAACGGTGAGGTCGAAAAGAAATAGTATTTTAAGAGATTTCCAAAAAGAAAAAATCCCGAGTTCGCGAGGATCGATCACGAATTTCGATCACGAATCAGAGTGAGAGGAGAGTGGTACCGGTACCGGTAACATCAAAAACCGATCGGCGTGTCTGCAAGACGCATCATAATTATCGTGGAGCCCCGTTTGCGCGGGAGGAATACGAAAGAGGGCAGGCCGACATGTCTGGGCAAGTATCAGGCATTTCTATTTACGGCCATGGGCTGCCGGGGCCGACGAGTTATGATATTGTTTCGGCTACTTCTTGGAATCTACGCGATCGGTGGCTCGGATAAACTCGGAAAGGGAGAGGAAAAGAGAGGATGGAAGCGAAATCTGCCTGGCCTGCGCAACCCTATCTTTGTGCTTTCTGTACCTACCGACCGGTCGGCTCCGATATGGGACAGGGGCGAGTGGAGCGGGACGAAGGTACACTTTTATTTCTTCATCAGCCAACGTTCAACTTGCCTACCTTTTATGATCGCCTGACTGCTTCATCAGTTCACCAACTTTTCGAACTGGCTGTGTTGCCCAGTCAGTCAGTGAAGCCTCCTGATTTCATACCGCCCTCTCTTTTCTTTTCCTTTCATTCCTTTTTTTTTCTCTCTCTTTCCGTTGCGGAACGAATTTTCGCTTTGTATCCTGGGACCTTTGGATCGCGCGGATTTTACGGCAATTTGAAAATTGTTACCGCGATGGTCGGATGCGTTTCAAGTGAGTTTAAACAAATCACGGAAGTTTGTTTACTCCTTTTTTTGCCGCTTCAACGTACGTCGGAGAGTTTTATCTCGCTAGAGGAGGGTACGACCTTTGGAACCCTGATTTTATACGAAGTTTGCGCGATTATAGGGAAGGGAAGGGGTAAAAGTAATAATTACACGAAATTGTATCTGTTCGAAACGAAGGAGAAATTCGCATTGAATATTTTTGTAATGTTTCATTGTTTCGGTCCCTGGTGTGGATCCTCGTGATAAATATCTCTGTATTTAGGAGAAGGATGTGAATCTGTAGATGTTGCGGTGTTCACGGGAACGAAGTGCAGTAACAACGAAACAACGATGACGCGCACACGTGTTCGACACGATTACTATTCCGCGGCTGTCCCTGCCCGCTGACTTATGTTAATGTTGTAATTATATCATCCTAATCTACCGAGTCGCCGCGTATACGTAGCCTACGTGTCCGCATCCTATCAAATACCTATCTTGAAAACTGCTATACGTGCCAGAATGCAAAGCCACGGTTAGCGAGTTCACCTCTCGCGGTTCTCTGAATCTCACGGCCATTTTGTCTCAAGGGCCGACTGTAAACAGCGACACAGCAGGTTCATGCTGGATCACTTTTGACCTATACCTGAATCACCATCGTTAAACCACAGATATTTATGCAAATGTTAATTGTTTAGATTTTTCATATTTCTAGTCGATCAACGTAACATCAGTCTAGGAACAGTTTCAGATGATAGATGAACGAAAATCTTGATCCCATCGAATGGGCCGATCAGAATCCGTCAACGTCGACGGCCTCGGGGAGTTTCCATAGCTCTCCGTGTGTTTGATACGGATACCTTTTACCCTCCTTCCTTTCGCCTTCTTTGGGGACTTTGTCTTAGATGCTGCGAGAAGATACCGCGTGGTAGGTGTAATCGATCGCCACACGACCAGCCGCCCAAACCCCCGTAAGGAACACCGGCTCAGATCGGTCAGATTACAGAGAAGCGGGGCATAATGTCCAAACAGTTGCTCGTCAACAACCGTCTAACGGTCCTACAAAATGTCTACCAATGCCGATAGCATAGCCGACAGTGGAATTCCTTGAAACCTGAACGAGGATTGAGAGTTGAACCCATCCTTGTATGCATTTGTATCAAAAGTACAGAATTTTAAAGATTAGAAGCGGTCGAATTAAAAATTGAAAAACTGCTGCAGAAGGCAATAAGAAAATTTAAACGATGGAATCCAAATGATCCCACGGTCGAAGCTAGGGAATATTAGATTTCGGTAGCTGGTACTCGTCAGAGGAAAACGATGGACGTGAATCCGCGGAAAGACGTGCGGTACGATGGGTGTGCGCACCGAGGGACGGCAAGATCCACGAATATGCGAGAGAAATAAAGAAAGATGGATGGAAAGAGGAAACGAGGTACAGAGGGATAGAAAAAGGAGGGAAGGGATGACGGTGGCAGTTGGAAAGAGCGTAGCAGAAGGAAGAAATAGTGGAAGGAGAGGAGGGAGGAGAGACACAGAGGAAACTTGTTATGCTTTGAGAGATATGGCGGAGGCCTGCGGAATACATAATTTTGTAAAGACAAAAATGCTGCGGTCGTGCCTCGGTGGAGTCGCATTTTTCCTTGTTTCACGAAATGTTCAAGCTTGCCTTTCCTCTTCCACCCCCTCTTTTCCGTTCGTGGCCTGCTCCTTGTCCAAGCTGCTTTCCGCGCATCATCCCTCTCCCGTTTCTCTAGTAATGCGCTGCGGAATGAGAAACGTTTTGCAAAAAATGTATCCGCACCTTCGCTCCGCTGCCTTCGGCGGCCATATTGCCTCGTCTCACGTGTTACCACATCGTACACGTATCCTGATGCATCTGTTACTTCGATAACTTTTAACCCTCCTATGTGACCACGCAGCTACAAATCTACCCGTCAAATCTTAACAATTCCCTAAAACATATCCCAACATAATGTGTTCGAGGACTTTGGGTTCTTCATGAGCTAATTAAATTAGAATAATTAACTAAGACGCGATGGTCTTTATTTTTTCTCACCATATTCCTTTGGTCCTTTGGACGCGTGGGTTGGGACCCATTATTCAGGGCCCATTGTCCAAGGGAAAGAAATTTCCTGGCAATAATTTTGAAACTAAGATATCGGCATGGTCGTAAAGAATGACAAACTATTGTCTCGGGGACAAAATGTAGCCAATAAGTGGTTGACCACGGAAATAGGCGAAACGTGGATAACGGTCCTTCGAGGGAAAAATTTCCATAAACACCGGCGCGATCCTTTCGTGTGATCTCCTAGTCCCTTCCTCGTCGTTGGGAGTCCATGCTCTCTCTTGTCCCCTCTTACTTTCACGCATAGTTGAGATCCCTAACTGATTTTAGTGGTTTCCCTTTGACTTTTTGACGTCTTACAAGGGCCGACAGCCATTCAAATACTTCTGTAACCGCGTGCGAGGCTCTGTTACCGCTATACCTAACCTTACCCAACTCTACGGTGCTACGACTCTCTTTCCCTTTCGTTAGCGCCCTTTTTCCGCATCCAATTTTGTTCGAAAATCGAACGATTGGTTTTAAAGTGGATTTAAAATTATATTTTATCCTCAGCGTAAATTATCGGATGAACATAAACGTACTAATTAATTTACATAATTAAATCATTTTCATAAATAACGTTCGTTGGAACGGCTGACGATAAGACAGTAATCGTGCTCGGATCTTTAGTTAGCCTTCTCGAAATTTCATCAAAAGCAAGTCCCTCCAGGGATCGCGTGTGATTCGCGATCGTCCAGAAACGACTTTATTGGAGCTCCATTAAACAGGAAAAGCGGCGAACATCGTGCGCGTATATGACCGTCATAAATCGATCGTTGCGCAAATTGCCTTGGCCCAACATCTGGCATCGTGTTTGCCTATCGGTCGGATCACATTCAACGGCGGTGAAGGACAGAGGAACCGGGAGGAGATCAGAATTCGATAAAACAGCTCCAGACTTCGGTGTAAAGTGCCTTACCCGCGAGCGAAACCACCAGTGGAAAGGGTAAATTGCGCGTAGAGCTGTTGTGCATCTCTGTAGAAACGAGTTTCGTGTTTTACAGGCGTCTGATCGTTCTGCTAAACGACCAATCGAATTGTACTGCATCCCACGTTTATTCGTTGCTCGAATATCCGTTAGGGTACGTTTTTGTGTGACGGTATGTCGCGAAATTTCATCCCAACACGCTAAACACCCCCACTTTTGTCACTGTGGAAACTAAAAGTCACATTATTGCAATGCTGCAACTATGCTTCGCACCCGGTGCGTCATGAGTTTCGAACGGGTTAATTATAAAAATTTTTCAAAATAATACGCGTTCGATTGATAATGGGTACGAGTAATATCTCCAACATTTATGAGAACTCTTTCTGGTACCCGCATTTCGTGAGAGAACTGATCATTGATGGAATTAAATTCGCCGAATGCGGGAGGCAGCAGAAACGTTTCATTAAATTAAATTTCATAGTAATACAACGTTTCTCGTGTTTGCAAAGTCTTTCGCGAAAGAACGATCTGAAACGATGTTTGCAAGCGAACGAAACGATAAGATCTGGCTTTAGTTAGCCAATCATTAGGTAGAGAAATTTTAACACTACCCAGCAACACGTACTTAGCTGTAAGATAGCGGTACTATATAGCGCCCGTAGGACTCGTTTAAAGTTCGATTTTATACAATAGCATTAACCTGTACTGCTAATTGGAAAATTAGTTTAGGGCATACCACGCGAGTAGATCGGCGAAGCTAATCGCGAAACGGGTTCGAGGAACGTCACGGGGACCACTCGGCGAACCTTTTTTTTTTTCTTCTCTCTCTTTCGCTTGAACCTTGTGAGAAAACGTTCAATTAGCTACGGATGAAATCGACAGGACGTCTGAAATGACCGCCATAAAGTCTTCGACGAATTACCGTGTTTCGAGAATCCAGTTGAGTCCTCCAACGAGAGGCTATCAATAGAGATCGGTATCGGTCAGTTAATTTAAGGTCATGCCCAGAATTCCTGATGATTCTATTTCAACCTTGCTACCCCTAAACTAACTCCGGTTCTCTGCTCCATCTTTATGTCATCAGCTCCGCGATAACTGTGCATGGCCCTCCTGTATCGGCTAATAAAAATCCACCACATGTGTGCTTATACGGATTTAATAGCACGACTACTCGAATAAAGGTAGCCAAAAAGACAAGAGAACGATTGAAGTATGATAGTAAACCACGGAACGGAAGGTTAAAGATCAGTTCAGGTGTAGGGCATAAGAGGAATTATTCATTAATAGTAAAAAATGTAGCATTAATATTAAAAATGTGATAAAAATGAATAAAGAATGATGATAAATAAATTTGTCAAGGTTCAGATTGCGGAGAGTGGTAGAGGCACGTGTAGAGGTGGTCGGGGCATATAGGCAAGCGTCCATTAACAATTATAATAAAAGAGCCGGCGCGTGGACACGAGAGGAGACGAACTCTGCTCGGTCTGGGTATAATTTTAATTTAAACAAATGGTCAAGAGGGCGGCATCTTTGTCCGCGTCTTGTATTATTTATGCCCGACTACTCGGAGTGCACGTGCGCCGCTGTGTCATCGGCGGGACGGGTGCGTTGCCTTATGTCGTGTCAATGTTTTCCTGAACCCCACCAGGTATGCGTACCTGCTTGCTTCGTGCTCTTCCTCTCTGTCTTTCCCCCCCACCCCGCTCGACCAACTCCGTTGTTCTTTTCTCTTGTCATCTCTCGTCGTTCTCTGCCCTTTTTGCCCTGATTTATGCGATTGCGACTAGAGATGCCTCCTCCGCTCATTAGCAACTCGGTTCTTGACCTCGTGCTGATTTTATATCGTTTCATGCACACCGACCGCTCATGATTTTTAATCAATTTTCTTTAATAATTCATATCGCAATATGCTCCGGTAATTTTTCTTTTCCAGCAGACCTTAGGAGGATCTTACAGGGTCACTGGGACTGACACTCCATATTACATAAACTTAATAATTAAAGTTTTAATAGTCTTGCAACGAATGTAACTTCTTATATGTGATTTTAATGAGGTAATAAGGAAAAAGAAAACTGAATATCATAAGATAGTGTCGATGATAGTTAGGTTGGGTTCGCAATTTCAGGCGGAATTAAGGACTGGAGACGCTTGTTGCAGACCGAACGAACCGTTTGACATTCCAGTCGTTGTTATTATCGGCAGACCGCCGGATCTGGAGGGACTTCTGATGAGTCAGAGCTACCGAGCCGTTCTGCTAATTTTTCAATTTATTCGTCCAATTACGCGCGGGTACGCGATACGCCGACAATTGGCCGTTATTAGTTTCGAAACGCGACGTTCTGACCGGGGTTTCCGTCGTCGGAACGAATTCGCAAGTTACCAAGTAGCTTAACGTTTTCTGCGACCTCTCATCAAACGCTTTTTATAAAGTTTCCCCTCCTACACGAGTAAATGCCGCGCTGTTACATGAAAACTTGACAAATTCTTCCTAAAGAAGGTCCTCTAATTTTGTATAACATGTAGAGAGAATAGATTATTGAAAGGAAGAGAAAAGGACGATTGGCGAGGCGTGGTATCACCTAGGTTACAAGCTCGAGTTGATTTTGAATAACAGGCGAGACAGATACAGAATTCGCCTGCAGACAGAAAAGAAATTTGATATTTGAAAATGTCAAAAACGGTACCATTGTTTGCAAAGGTTACAATTACTATTTCTTGTTTCTTACGTCCCGAGGATCCTCCAGGAGTCTCCGGATTCTTCTCAAAGACCGCTGCCGTTGCGTAGAATCTTCGGGGTGAGGAGGCAAGAAGCAAAGTCGCGGTCGCGATGAAGAAGCAAAGAAAGCTTAGCGAGCGCAGCAACAACAACGAAAAAAGAAAAGGAAAGAATAAAAAAAAAACACATTTGCTCGATGTGGAAAAGAGCGAGCTGGAAGGAGACAGTGAGAATAACTGAAATCACGCTTGGCGCGAGCGAGAAGAAGCTGGATGAGAGGAGAGAAAGAGAAAATGGAAGAATCAGTGGGAGGGGTGTACCGTGTCCCGAGCTACCACGCCGCGTCTATAGGCCCTTTGATCTTCGCCGCTCTTCGCTTCTGCCTCGCTCTATCGACACTTCATACTTCTACGGCTGATCGTAGCCATAAAACATTATACCAGGGCTCCGCAGAGAGCCGCGAGATCTTCCTTCGTTCGACGGTGCCCCATTGTGTTTCACCGGTACACACAGCCTCTCGGTGCATCCATCATGGTACGTCGCTTTTTTTCGCTCCTACGTGAAAGAGTAATAACGAAACGTCGTGAAATAATTAAAATGCTGCTCTACTACGAAAATACCGCCACCTGCAATATTACTGAAAGTGTATGGGGATGTGCTGCGGGTTGAGAATACTCCTTATGGGTGCGGAAAAGTATATGGGAAATTGATATTAGTAATCAGTTTGATTCTTACGAGTCTTCGTAGCTTAATTCAAAAGAGAATATACCTATTCAAAATTTTATATTTTATAATAATATTGATTTGCATTTAAAAAAATCACAATTGCTCATCGATTGATGATCAGTTCCCTACGAGTATCGTTACAGAATTTTCTTTGTCCAATTTTTACCTGTGGAAATAACGTTGAATTTATGGGCTATTAATATCCGTAATGTCGCAGCTACATAGACACAGACGTATCTATTAATAGGGTCAGCAAAATACTAGCGTGCACCGCAGTTAACGCACCCACCAACGCTCAAGAATGATAAAGTTGGCTGTCGCTCGCACTCTATCATGTTGTTAAGACCGAAGGTGCGACATTTCTGCGGCTGGTTTGAATGTTACTTTAAAATAACTAGATACGAAGAGGAAAAATAGGTACAACCATCGCTACACAACTATTATTCATTTTACTATGACGAAACAATACGAAATTTGAGACAAATAGCAATTGGTGTGAACAAATTGATTTAAAAAAGAAAAAAGTATGTTGACTTTAAGGGTTGTTTTCACCCTCTTGATGTGAACTTTTGCTTACTCTTCATATAATGAAAATTTTAATACGAACCATAAGTCGATTAGAAATTCTGTTTTTATGACCGCAAAGATCGGGTCGTTAGTAGGCCAGGAGGACGTTTGTTTTGCAGAGGGCCAGGATTTAAAGGAGATGACATCCTTCGAATAAAGGGAAGGCCAACCGAATTCAAACGGCCGTCTGAGAAGGTCCTTCTTTCTCGAGAAGTGGCCTGATCGTGTTACACCGGTCTTTCGGACCTGTACCACGGTAATTATCCATCCTCTCGACTATGGAGACACTTTGGATTGGGTTACACTTGTTGGTTTATGCAATTAGCGAACATCATTTTTTATACCCCCTGAAGAAGTAAGAATCTAACAAGGAAACCTTTCGAGGTGATTCTCTTTCATTCTAATGACATTGAAATGTATTGAAAAATGAAAAAATTCGAATTATTAATAACTTATGATTAATTTATGAATATTGAAAGTTTATCTACTATGTCACTTTTTATTTCCAACGATGGACGTAAAACCGTACAAATTCTGTGACGCTGATTGTATCGTCGTCTCCCTTTACTTAATTAATCGATATTCCAGAAAACACCCAAGGGAACTGAACTCATCTTTCTCGTTCGTCTCGGGAGACCACGAGGGACACGAATCATACTGTTACGGATACGATCCGTTAATGACCGAATTAATTTTTCCACGCGACGTGCCATACACGCCAGAACGCAACGTTATTAATTAACTTGATAGACCATAAATAAAACTCGGTCCGTCCCGCTCCCCCCCACCCTTGTCTCTCTGGAGACGAATATAAATAAATAAATGTCTCCTCATGATGTGTTATGTTAATTGGGGCGTTGTCTCTAGGCATTCGCACGCACCTATTCTCATTAGCTTTTTACTATCGAACTGCTCGTTACATTTATTTTATAACCGCCTTTCGCATTTCTCTTCCGGTACCAACGCTAGTTACATAAAACCGTTTCGACCCACCTATCGTCTCGTGATGTAATGTTATTACAGTTTGCAGTTTTTTTTTTTAATCATGCGACATTCTTGTTCTTCATATGATTTTTCTAATCAAGGTCCGCAAACCTGCATATCATTCAAAGACTATAAGGGACTATACATACAACGACAAAAGGAGAATTTCTTGAGATTAGAGAACATTCTCAAAAGATGAGAGACAAATAATCGAGATCATTAACATAGCTGCAACGACTGTACGGGTCTATAAATATGACTATGAGAACTATGAATAGTTAGGACCATGAAACATATTCAATGACTGACAGATAAATTGTGCAAATAATTAAGATTATTAGCATACTGGAAATGACGACTACGAGGACTATAAATAGTTGATACCAGCATAGGCGTATTATTTAATCTTGTCAAATCTTTTGTTTTTCTCACGGTTTAGCAACAATTTTCAAACTACGAATGGAAAATATGTTTACTATCTCGCCGATACGTTATTTCCCTGGTTACATTAATATTCCGTGCGTATTTATTTGTTAATTAGGGAAGAAATTATTTAGACGACAAGGATCGATGTAGAGTCCGAGCGAAATCCGTTGGCGAACAAAGCGCAAGGAGAATTCGGTGATGGCTGCAAAAGTGGCAAGTAACGACTCGCGTCAAAAACGCGACAGATCGTCGTGCATCAAGCGCGGCCGTAACAGGCGCATCGCGACTCGCTCGTTACGAGTCGGCCTTGTTCTGATCCACGTTGCATTTAGTCAGGACCACCCTGTATCCGCGAGACGCATCTGCCCACGTACGTGGACCGCTCCCGACCAGAATATTTATACAGCCATTGTCCCCGAATCTGGCGCCGATAACTCAGTCTAATTATGCGCTACGCGAGATGGATTGCGTGCAACGATGCTCTGACTCAACACCATCGAGGATTGAAAATGACAAGATTTTATGAAAGAAAAAAATAAAAATTAGCAGCACCATAGATTTTCCTTCCAACAGATAGCCTATCTGTTGGATCTTTGTTAGCTACGTGCGATACCAAAGCTTGGAGTTGATCAACAAAGGTTGGGGTACCATGTCGAAACATAATGGATCATTTTCGCGGTTGTCGAAAGCCATTAAACGGATCATCATGAATTTCACAGGCCGTTCAGGCAATCTGTAATAATATCGTCGATCGACCAGCACGAATAACGACGATCGGCCGTATCTGGACCGTGCCCGATTCGTAATAAACTGCGATCAACGACTATAGATGTCCGCCACGGTTGTATCCGATCACCATAGCCGGTTTCAGTGACGCGGATAGTGCTGTAAATAGTGATAAGCACTTGGTACTTACTAAATTCTGTCGCAAGTACTTCGATATTTTGATTCATTTGGTAAAACGTGTTTGGCGTTAAAAATTATTTTCAGATCATCGACGTATCGGTAAGCTTATTTCCGTACGGTAGCTTGTAATCTTCAATTTTTCATGATCGTTTGATCAAATAACTACCTGGGGTCGAGAGATCAGAATCATTGGCTGGGGGTCAATGGCCACATTATGCGTTGGCTCGTTGGTCACGTTGGATTAGAATCGTTTATCATCCATCAATGAGAGGAAGTTCTCTATACGATCGACGAGACGGAGTTCAACTGCAGATGATGGTGCAACATATGCTATGAATTTGGAACAAGTGTGGTAATTTTGGGAAACTACACGATTCCACTGTACGTAATTAGATATTGCATTACACGAAAAGGAAAAACTAATTTTCAATATATCTCAAAATATGTTTTCAAACGATAAATAAAAATAAAGTTATATGAACACGGTATCGAAGTCAAAGGATATGGAAAAGAAAAAAAAAAACTGGTTATTTGAGGGGAACGAGTGCTGACACGAAACGCATGCAACTTAATTCCATCAAGTGAGCCGGGCCAACGCGCCGGAAGCAGGTTTTATGGGAGCGCACATGTTAACTGAGACAGATCAACATTAATTTCAATAGCACGCGCTCGGTAATGATAACAAACAATTAAGCGAAGTCAAGTCGGCTGCGGCATGAGATCATCGATGGTGTGAGGGTGTCAGAATTAAATGACACGTAGATGGCGTGTGCTGCCATTACACTCGTTAACGCTCCTTTGCTAACGTAACTAATAGATTATGAACTCTATGAATTAATAGCATCGTCACCAGAATGGTTCTCATTTCTTCCTCTTCTTTGCAATTATCATTGAATTTCTCTCGAGACATTTGATTACATTACTTCTTTCTTCCCTACCCTTGCCCAAATTGGAACAACAATAAAGATCTCGATCGACGATACTATAAAATTAATATTCCGATAATAAATTTCTCCTTATTAGTTCGAATCGAAGCTTCGTCGTACTTTTGACAGGTGAAAATAAGAGTATCAATACAGTAGGTGTGAAATAACCATATTAAAGATCGTCTCGCGATAAAAATTCAACACCGCACAGATAACACGCGTCTTAATCGCGTGGTTGAAAAATTTGCATGGAAACGTGTCACAAGCGACATCTGCGCGACACCATAATTACATTCTATTAGCATTGTAATGCAATTACATTGGCACAGCTGTTCCAAGTTGCTTCGTCAATCAGATATTGAGAACCACGCGCGTACAGTGTAAAATAAAACCATACTGTGGATCAATTAATGAATGACTACCACGATGATATCCTGTCTGGAGCGTTGGCCGATTCTCTTCTGTGCAGTAGATCTGCCGGACAATGATGTCATCGTGACATCATAACGGCATTCCAATATTACTTATATCCACCGCATTTGTAACAAACGTTAACGACAAACATTTATGACTGTAGAGGTTTGAATCATTTTTTAAAATCATTAGTTAACAAAATTAATTAATAAATTACTGTTAAAGAGGAACTTCATTTTTTGAATCAAAAAACGAATCAAAATCCTTATAGGTTGATTAGAACACCATTGAAATTGCTCTAAGCAAAGTAAACTGCAAAAAGAGCTACGAGTGCACTTGGCTAATTCTAATCGTGCAGCATGGGACACTCGTATGTGCAGCATGTAATTATAGTGACGCGTGGGTCAAGACGCCAGTGCATCAAAGAGCGAGAGCGAGAGTGCTTGTCGTTCATTAACTCCTTGCCACTGAAAGAACGGAAAGAATGAAAGAGAGAAAAAGCGTCTGATAAAGTCTGGCCCCAGTTATGATCCTCCTCCCACCATCTGCCTTCCTCTCGTGACCTTTTAAACGCGCGCCGCGTGGGATTCGCGGATTTAAATGGAAGCCCTTTACGAATTTCCTGTCAGCTTTCGTTAAAGCAGTCAAAACTTGTCCTAAAAAATTAAGTAGGAATCAGGAAACTTCTTCCTCTTTCATTTGTTTTTTTTCTTTTTTTTTTTTTTCATACGCTTATCATTTACAAGAAACACATTAGCTAACGATGACGCAAAGACCCTATTGAAATTAGCAAGGTTAACCCTTTACCAAATTTAATTAGATATCACAGTTTTGGTGGTACCAGTGGCTAGAGTCAAAACCAGACGGCAAGCATCTTCTGTGTAGTGGGTTTCCAGGGAAGAGGTTCACTTTGAAGAAGCCAAGCAACCCTGTTCACTAGGGTGACCCGTTGTGATAAAGGAGCATCTACTAATCACGGTTCGGGTACACTCGGTCAGAGGTGTACGTTTTAGACGCGCGAACGGTTGCTTCTATTAGGGTCGCCATAAGTTACAATTAGGTCAGTTGGGGTGTGTCGGTCCCTTCTAGGTGTAGGTGTCGACAACAAGGGTACCAGGAAACTCTGTGCGATGGTCCGACGAAGAGAGCGAACGGTGTGGATCTTCGAAGAGATTCAGCAGCTTGGTCTATACTGATTTAGAGCCTGTCTAATTTCAGCCTCGCGACACTTACTGTCGTACCATCTATAATGCATAAATAATTACCACTTAGCTCCTTTGTTGCTACATTGCCCCATCGCCAGACCGATAATCCTTTGTCCGCTCGAAACGTTTAGGAGGCAAAGATTTATCGGTAAGCTATGTCCAAACTGCCGGAATCATTAGAGATCGATAATTCATGACTATCAGAACGCTTCTGTTTTCTAGGAAACAATAAACGCGACCAGAATAGCAGCTATAAAGATAGAACCTGTACCCAGCAATGGACCTGGAACTATAAAATTGTAAGTTCGAAAGATAATGAGCAATGTTTGTATTTTCTATTATATCGTACACTTCGTGGAATGGAGGGTCTACCACTTAACCTTAACTCGACGCGACCGGTTAAGGAAACTCACAACGGTGTTACGCGTCATTTTATGGCCGGATCAAGAGTGTTCGTTCGATCCGCGAGTATCGACGCGCGTCTTGTTTCACGAGAATAATCGTTCCGAGCGAGAACTCGAAGTGGACGTTAAGATATCCGGACATTTTGTTATCTTTACGGTCCGGCAATCTGCTGACCATGATTCTTGCCTGGTCTATTCGAGTGGAAGGCGGGAAAACGGGCTCAGGTGGACAAGACGCGATTTCCACAGGGACATGCCGCCCTGGCCCGATGCCTTGTGAACGTTTTACGACACCGAGTTATAATTATTTT
Source organism: Osmia lignaria lignaria (assembly GCF_051020975.1). Taxonomy (NCBI): domain Eukaryota; kingdom Metazoa; phylum Arthropoda; class Insecta; order Hymenoptera; family Megachilidae; genus Osmia; species Osmia lignaria. Next base: position 1,851,752 of record NC_135046.1, on the reverse strand, counting down.
ATTATCGTCGATCGTAAACGATCGTGCAAGTGAAGGTAATAATACGCGGTAAATACCTTCAATGGACAGGCTGAGACCCAACAGGACGTGTTAAGACGCAGTAAAACAGCAGGATGTTGACTTGTTCCTCCGCATTGATCCTCGATTCGGCTTAATTTATCGTGAGTCCTTGCTAAGGAAAGGGGACACGGCTTTACACTGTCCGTGTACGGGATTTATACCGATTTTCTTGGTCACCTCTCATGTTCTCCATAATTTATTTATTGTTAGAAACAAGATGACCCCTTTTCCAATCCTTCTGGAACATGGTGGCCAATATTGGAAAAAATGTATCGAAAATTTATTGAGAGTCGATAATATCGTAGTCACTAATATTTAAAGAACACAAATTTCGCGAACAATAGATTGCAAAATTGAATGGCCTAAGTAAAGTTATAATTTTCGATATCCCGGTTTCTTTTTCTTTTTCGCAGAATCTGAATGACCGTTCAATTCATGCGGAACCCCTGCCGGTCTATTCACAATTATGGATTTGATTTAGCGATGGAGAGGCAATATAATGTCTCTAACGAGAGTGCGGTATAAGGATAAGGATGTAGAAACGTGTCGTAGGGAGATGAAGAAGTACCATAATGCCATAATGCCGAACCAACACAGTCCCGTTCATCAGTATCTTTGATTAGAGGCTCCATCCTCCTGATTTGCTACTAATAAACCTATGAAATCGCCAGGGGATCTGATTTCATTCCTGGCCATGTTGTACGTAAGATACTGTGACCATTCTGATCGATAATCCCAACAAGCTTTAAGATTATCGAAGGGTCAAAATTAAATTGCTTTTCTACTTTGCTTATTGAGTGTTTTTATCAGCCGTGAGATTAATCTGATCACTTCAAACGCCTAACTTAATTTTCTGTAAAATTTCACTCTTAACTCATCCAATCGGATCCAGAAGAACGTTTCGCGATTCAAATGGTCGAATATTGAAGGGAAAAGTTAAGGGATGTGCAAACTTAACGGTGCAATTTCCAGTTTGGAACTTCCAATACGGTCGAGTGTATTTTTTTTTTCCTTCCACCGCTTCGAATCTGAATCCTTGGAAAGCGAATGAGCCTCTTTCGAGAGGAGAAGAAGGAAAGGAGAGTGGGTTGACGGCTGCTCGAAGGCAGAGCATTATATACACTGGAAATACCTCCCGCTGGCTGCAGAAATCACTGGCGGGACTTAATAAGCGTGGAAAGAGCCGAAGAGATAGAAGATAGCTAGCCGGATGATGCGAAAACTTTGCTATATTAGCTGCTTTGGCGATTTCGTGGCGCTTTTGCCACACCGGGGAAACTTGCGGGGATCGCAGCCACGCGTACCAACACCCCCATCGAACCAACTTCTCATGGAATATGTTTTACCTTTGTGAAGTTTCGCCTGAGAAACGAAATATCACGCTAGAACCGGAAGTATTTCCGTACAAACAGCGAAGATAGACTCTCGCTCCGTATTGTCGACACCGAATGTCCGATCACGTTTCAATAAATCTGCTTTTTCATCAATTTTCTTCCAAGAAAATATTTTACCGTTCCTGTACATCGAACAGGAAGTACATATTTGCCTACGGAATCTTCTGGCAAAACAAGATATTTTTTGTAAGAGATATTTAAAAATAGCAATCGTTTCGTTTGTGATCACGAAATGCGTGTAGAAGCTGAACGTGACTGGAAAGAGATATTGATAAACCTTGTAAATATAAACCAGATTCCAGGAATCTGTTGTTACCTAAATACTTTGATCTTTCAGTTGAATCTTTTTATACTATTCCAAAAGTGGACGTATTATTTCTGGTTGGCTGACAACCACAAACATCGATCATCAGATTCTGAAATCATTCATTGGAATCATACGATTTTTATTCAGAAAGGTGGGATAAGTTGCCTAGTTTCACTAGAAGTATAACAGCGCAATGAAATTCATTCATTAGGTGGACTAATTTTAACCATAATCAAGAATGTGTCTTTACGCGAGGAGGCGTGTCTCTGCACGCACAACAGCTTGATAAAAGAGGTCTGTTTAACGCACAATGTTGACCCCATAATTTTTACCACGCTCAGCGTTTTGTCCGGCTGGGTCGGTTCAGCACGTAGGGGCGGTTTTATCCCCTATGAAGGCGCAACTGGATATCAAAGTCGCCTATTTATAAAGAGTCAGACCGTGGTACTAATACGAATGGTGGAACCGCGTAAAGACTCTACACTGGCATACACGGCCTCGATAATACGCATTTCCATACATATACGAAAGGAGACACGCGAAAGAGGACACATGGAGGGAGCGTCGTACGTATTTGCATATAGAGAGCGTTAGCTAAGGGAAATAGAAGCCGAATACGTGACAGCCTTGCTCTGGCGAGGCGATTCTTCGCCGGCAGACGGACACTTCCTATCAGCGTGTTCATTAATAACCAGACGAAGCTGGCCAAAGGTGAGAAGGGTGGTTAAATGGCCGAACATCTCCTCCCTTTGCATCTCTTCTCTTCTCTATACAGGGTGGTCCGCGCAATTGTTCCAAGTCGTAGCTTTTTCTCTAAGTGGTCGGAGTTGAATTTTGCAGGGTAATTAAGAACGAGACGATAAACCATCGAAAAAAAAAAAAAAGAAATATTCGAACCCTTAATCTTCAGGTTAGCGTTAAACCTGCTCACGAAGCAAACGCGCTTTATCGGACTATGTATTTTGGTTTGTTCTACGGATAAATACGGTCCCGAAGGCAAATGGGATAAATCTGAATAACACGTTTCAACCGACGGCTATGGTGTCCCTTGATAAGGGTACGAAGGGGTTGGTGAATGATTAGAGATATTAATATTGCTCGGTAGAAGGGTGCAAAGTACCCAAGTCCTACGAAAGGGTGATACGTATGCTTACACACTGTCTCGTGTACCACAGAAATTTATAGACAGTCTAGTATGGTTCAAGTGAAACGTGACTTATGACATTGCTCGAATCTTTTATCATTAATTTCGTAGAGGTATCCGTTTCAAAGTTAAAGATTTCTCAGGCAGCGAAAGGTCATCTTACGAAATGATCTCGTCGATAGCTGCCAGATTTCTTCATCGTCGCGAAAACAGTATCACGATTTTAATTTTCCATGAGATCACGAGTTAGCAAAGGGGTTACGGTCGCCTATGGACGGAGATCCCGATCTCCCAACGGTACGAACCCCGACGGAGTGTCGGATCACAAACAAACGCGGATCCGTGGCTCTGCAAACTAATTCTAATCTTGGTCCGCTACCGACAAATCGCTCGCCATAAATCTGGAGCCAAGAAACCGAGAACCAAGACGTTCGTAATCGAAGATAAACCACCTAGCCTCTCGTCTCCGCTTTCCACCCTACGAGCGGAAAGCAACTATCGTATGGTTATCAAAGTCAAAGCAGGACGCCAAAGCTGCGGGTGGTACCGTCAACGGTGGAGGGCTGCCACCGAGGGGATGACGTCCCGCTAACTTATCCAGATAAATCAGAAATCCCGTAGAGTTCGTTCGTTGCACGTGAACCACGAACGGACACTCCACTTCCTACGGTGTTTATGGTACAGCACTTTGGGCGTGGGAAATCTAAAACAATTTTATTTGGGTCTATTATGGTCTATATCTTTTTACGATTATTTATAATAATCGCCCAAGTGGTCGGAATCAATGCAATGGTCATAACTGATACATCTACCATAGGGTAGACGTATAGACGAACTCCCCCTAATTTGATATGTCTTTCATTAGAGCGAGTGTCATCAGGTTGAGTAATAATATGGACAGCAGGCTCCCAGGCTTTCTAAAAACCTTTCTATGCCTTTAATCATCGGTTATAACGATTAAATAGTTCTAAAGAGATATTTAACATCATTTCTGTCGAGCCTACTTCCAGTGTTGGCCGGTCTTCAAGGCAGTATTTTACGGGACAAAGGTAATTACCTTCCATAAATCAATCACTGCCAGGTATATTCTGTTCGTTTAATCACCACGACAATCAGGATCGTTTGATTTTGTAAATTTTATTGTTAGCCAGGGACCGAGTTGTCATAAAGGGGATTCCTAATCCAAATGTCTGACTCTCGTTGACGAGATTGATCGCTGCTCAGCGACAATCGTTGTAGGTTTGAAACAACGAAGACCCTTTTCCTACTGTGAATCGCTCCACCAGCGTGTCCTATACATCACCGAGATTGAAACATTTCCTTATTATTACCAACGCGGGCATAGATTAATTCTATGGTGTTACAAACGTCCATGCTCTGACAGTATTCATTCGAATGACACTGTGACGGCGGTCTCCTTAACAATCGTTGCCCCTCGTTGTCTGATGTTTCGTTGTCCCCCCCTCCCCCCCATCTTCTGAATAGAAACGCGGTCAAACTTTGAGATCAAGAAAATATCTCTATAGGGTATAGGTAACATAAATTTTTTTCATGTATTCTTAACCGATGACGTATATGTCCGTGTTGAATGCACGTAGAAACGTATGATCATCTTACAAATCAGTGACACTTTCGGTCGTCCTTGATGCACGTTCATAACCGTGGACAACGGGTGGTCCATCAAGGACAGACGCTAAAGCGAATCAAGAAATCGCTTCTTCTGCCACAAGTAATTGGTGTGCATGGTTCAATCATTTGCGGCCATGTAATTTTCATTGCTTGTTGAATGCTGTCTCTGCGTCGATCCCTATTATACCTTGCAATAAAATTGAAACCGCTCACAGACGGATTACGATGAATCGTTCAGAATTCTCTTGTCTTTTAAAGAGACGGAAGGTAAATCAAATTCGGTTTGGTTACCTGATCGTGAAAAATCTGCTTAAACGTCTGTTCGTCTCTGCTGCGCAGCTAGGTTAATCTCGTAAATTGCTGTCGCCCAGGGTTGACGGGAATATTTACTGGAATCTAAGTTTATAATTACCGAGAAATCCAACGCCGCGTATATAATACATACGTATCGGTGGTGGCCCTACCGATCTTGTTATAAACTAGGATCGCATCCACAGCCTTCTCCCTCGTTTCTGTCACCTCCTGTCTCTGCCCGACTCCCCACTTATGCTTACAGCCCTCTTTCCGCTTGCACTTGGTGGCTGCTCAGTTGGCCGCGTATTACGAATCGCCTTCCACGTCAAGCATGGCGAATTAATGCACGTAATATGTTGGCCTCGGGCACGTTTACGGGTTTACGTTCCTCCTGGTATAACTTAAGACCAGTTCTGCGGCGCAGGGTTGGTGTATCGCGGGTGCAAGGATTCATTGGCCGTTAAGGAATCATCGTACCGATCCTCGGCTGTGCTTTCTTTTTCTCCTCTCACTGTTTGCCCTTTCTTTTGCCCCGTTTACACACCGTATCCCTCTCCTTCTCGCGATTTTTCTTCTCTTCGGCTGCGACGACTTCTTACAGTTCCGTCGACAACGTTGAACACATGCCGCGACACAGCTCCCGGTAATCAGCTTTCGATTATTTATCGCACGATTAATCCACGAACAGGTACCAATCAGCCAGCCAATTTGTAATCGTTAACTGCGATACGATTCGGACGACTCGCCGCTTTTTGAGCCCCCGTACTTTCTCCACCGGTTATTCGCGGCTGATCGCTGAAGAAATTGCATCTTGATACAGTTCACCGTGTTGAAACGATTGTTTTTACACCTTTTCGGTAACTGTTGCTACGGCAGAAGATGTGTCCATCGGCCAGCTGTTTTTATTCGATCGAGTTCAAACGAGTTTCCCGTGTCATATTTTCTGAAAAGAACTCGAAGAAACGGGGTTCTTTTCTTTCCAGTATGCGCGAGCTCTTTCAGGAAGATCTAGGTGATGATATATTAGCTGCTACCCTGGGTGTAGCACCTGTTAGTGAGTTTCTCTTCTGGTTCGAGGCTTAACACCTGACTCTTGGTATTCCATTCAGTGATCTTAAGATGTTTCGCTTTCTTTCAACAATGCTTTTCCTTATTTTTAAATAAGTATGGTTTAATATATCATCTTTCGTCGGTAAAAGAGAGAACGCTTCTTATTGGAGGAATCGACGTTAGACGGTAAAAGTTTGTTACCCGAAACCGGAATTCACGATACTTTCCATATTTCAGAACTCATCGGGTGCTCGCGAATAAAATACAACGTTAATGCTTTCTTATCCGCACAGCGGGGAGAAGGAAAGGTTTAATACCTTCTTAAATATTCCCTCCATTCTCTTTCCCTCGTCTCCCTCTTCTCGTTTCCTCCCCCGCCCCACGTCCCGGAAAGATCTTTTCGCATTCCTCCTTCTCTTCGAGTCGAGTATTAGAAGAAGGGTAGTATTCTTAAAGGCAGAAACAAATAATACGATTACGTTCCGTTTCCGTTTATTAAGGAAACAAGATACCGCTGTCCGGCTGGATGATTCCGAAGCCGTCTCTTCCTGAGAGGCCAGTATCCTCCTTTACCTATGGACACCTCTTGCCAGGCATCCGATACCGAAACTCGATATTAAAACTCGCGAGTATTACGCCGGCTGCAGATGGCACGAACTTGTGTCTGCCAGAGGAAAAAAGTACAAGCGTAAGCCTGCTTGTCCTGATCATCAGACAGAGTTTCAACGATTTCCTGTACCGGTCTTTACCGTATTCGATATCCTGCCGACTGTCGAGTAGCTGATCTAAATATCAGCTAACAAACAGTTTCGCCGCGTAAACTTGACTCGATTATTTACAGAAAGTGAAATATTCGTTAAGACGTACGACAATGGTTCAGCGACCCTAATATTATAATCAGGTTCACCTGTGCCTAGATAGGTGAAGTGCGATGATTCAGCCGATTTATTTGGGGCTCAGACGACAGCACGTTCCCGTAGCACGCGTCGCGTCGGTAGAAACAGCTTGCGTATGTGCTAGAAGTCAGAGACAAGAGGAAGAAGTGGTCACCACCCACCCGTGATACCGGCTGAGCACAGGTCCAACCCAGTGGACGAACTAGGACCAGTTAGATAGTCGAACTCATATGGCGCGCGTATAGCACGTGCGGATATATTGAGACACGCGCTAACGCATTCTAATTATCATGTGCATAATGGTGGCCGCTAGCCAAGCTTCAGAAATACATCAGACTGACCCACTATAGATAGGTATATTCGTGTGGATTCCATGGAAATGTGAAATATTCAGTGGACCATTCGTGGACACACTTATTGAAAGATTAATGCTTGAATATTTTTATTCTCTTGTTTTGTATACCATCGTTTGCATCATAGTTAGTTGAAATGTGACTATTTATAATCGCGTTGTACGTACTTAATTTTGAAATGATTTAGAAGAGGAGAGGGTGAAATTTTCAATAATTTATTTTCAATTATTTAGCGTAGAGTTGACTTGAAATTTGTAAATTAACATAAAAATTTCAACGTGTCTTACGAGAAATATTGATGGACCCTTTAAAAGAGGATTTAACCAATGGAGGTAAGTATTGGTAGGAAAGGATTAAACCGTGAAACAGGACCAGGGATTTGAAATCGTTAATGACTGTCAGACGTTCATCAATTGATGCGGCCCCATAGTATATACGAAGAAATGTCAAGCGGTTTCGGGCCAAATGACCATTCGTTCGTTCGAGCACAATGACACTTTTTTTCATCCCAAGCCGAGGACAATCACAGGTACGCTCGTTCTTCCCTTCACGCTCTTTATTTCTCCTTCTTCCACGAACCATACGTCATCGAAGCCTTTCGTGTTCTCGTCGAACAAGAGGAAACCGACTGGCATTCAGTCGACAACGAATGCCCATATAGACGAGGCCCTCCTTCTTCCTCTTCTTCTTCTTCAGCGCTATTGCTCGAAAGGCCCCGGTTTCGCGTCTCATTTTTTTCTACCGAGCCGATCTTCAATCTTCGAGCCACGGCCACGCTGGTCATTGCCAGGTCCGAGTGATAGATGTGGAAATAATTATAGGCGAACGGTCGCGCAATAAAAGTAAAAACCATGTCAAATTTTCTTCGCCAGTAATGACTTTTGACCATGCAACTCTGTTCTATCTTTGATAGAACGATAATTAAAATTTTTCCATCATTCGTTACACGCGAACTAAGGTAAATTTCGAAGCATGATCCTATAAAAGTTAATATTGGCCTGAAAAAAAAATTGAAACGTTTGCGGTAGGATCAGAAAATTCGAGTCGAAAAATTCTTAGCTCGGAACTATCAGTCCGTGGTTGAAAAAATTACGAACGATTTGTCCCCGTCTAGGTATGACGAAAGGCGAAATCAGTTTGTTCCCAAAATCAAAGACCCTTCGAATCTCTTGAGATGATTTCTGGAGCGAAGGTCGCGACCAGGCCTTTCCCCCGTACCTTACTCGGTCCCGACTAATGCAGCGTGTGCCCCGGGGCACGGTAATGCCTAATTAATCCAATTAATCTAGGCTCGAGCACAAATGACCTCAGCGAGGACCTGAAAGACGGCAAGGGCCGGCATGGTTGTCCTGCGCGACTGATGGACCAGGTCCGATCTAACATTCCGAGAAATTAACGATTACCAGTGATTTATACAAATTCATATTTTAAATTATTGGCCGTCATTAGCGTGCGTCGAGGTATTAGTTGCCGGTGACGTGTAAAAGGCTCAAGCCTAGCCAGCTCTTCTCCTCTCTGTCCGACCTATCCTCGCTCATTTCTCCTTCGGGCTCGATCATCGTTCCATAGCGTGGGCCTCGAAACGGCGCGGCGCGTATAGTATTCGCTCGATCCGTCCAGATCCCGTCTGTGCTCTCTCGCGCACACTGGAATATATTATCGTTTTGTTCGTGCGAGTGGAAGCGAGATAGAGGTAGCCAGAGAACGAGAGAACCGAGCCAGGGCCGGGCTGGTTGTCATTGGCTCATTTGTTAGACGCCATCCAAAGCATGCGGGGCCTTGATTTAGTGCTTCCACCTCAAACCGCGTGCGTATATACCTCGAGAGATATCTGCCGCGGCGCCCTTCATCGAAGAGACAAAGGCACGGATTGAACTGCACCGAGTGTGCAAGTTCATGATCCCATTGATGTTTTCCAAACTCGTCCTTTTGCCAAACCCAGACAATCTTCACTTTTTTTAAGCTTACATACCTGCCAGATGTAATCTTATCGATCATTAGCACGAATAACTGCTGAGGTATTCGTCAGAATCTCTATATCATATTATAAGGACGAAAAATCTGTCCTATCGATGATGCATACCGTTTGCATCGCGCTTGGATCCACGGAGCGACCCGTCAAGAAGGAAGGAATTACACGAGGCAGGTGTAGGTGGTCTTGGCCATCTCCTTCGACGCATTTACAGATCCTTTGGCCCGTCAGATCGGAGCCCGATCTGCGGGTACCTTGCACTTATACGGTAGCCGAACAACGTAGCCGAGGAAATCTAATTGTCGGTCTTCGACGTAGCGGGCAAATTGCAAAAATAAACACGTCGGCGTGCGGCGTGCGGTGGATAGATAGGCTTAAAGCTGAGGCGAACGTTGGACCGAGACGAGCGAGCAGTCGTTGTTGCAGTTCATCCTCTTTTCTTTTTTTCCTCCTTCATCTTCGTTCGCTTCTCTTCTACGGAGAATGGAAATACTAATTTTGCGGAATACGGTGGCCGGACTGCGGTAAGCGGCCGTCGGAAGACAGTGGTGTGGGTCGTGATTACCCCGAGGATAATTATAGTCGACGTGCTTACGGGTTATAGAAGAGGGTAGCCGTTTCGATGTGCGTTTACGTGTGCGTGGGACTATCATGTGCTTGATGAAGAATCCGAGGTATAACGATCGCGGCTGAGACTATTGTTCTTCGAGTTTCGTTCGACAAGAATCCTGGCGAAGTACTTTTCGTAGCTGATAAATGAAATCGGATGATAAAATAATAACGGAGAGCGATGGCAGGGTGTTGGCGTGTTCGAGGAACCGTAAATACCTCGATGAACGGCAATAAGGATTTATTGCAGCCGCCTTTGACGGTAGACCGGCTGTTTTCGGTTTCGAGGAAGGGTCATTTTTGATATCACAAAGCCACGTTAATTGTTGCGTTACGAAGACGGACCGCCAAAGCGAGGGAGACGCCGAAGGAGATGGAGAGGACCGAGAGGAAGGCGATTGTAGGGGAGAGAGTGAAGACCGGGGAAAGGTTCGAGTCAAGATATAATTGCTACATCCTCTTAGTCACGTGCCACTCACGTGGTTCCCAACTGCGAGTGCGAACGACTATGAGCTACTTTATAGCTCGAAGGTACACTGGTTAACCCTTGCACAGAGAATACAGGGCCATTTCGACCTTACTCTGGGGTGAAATTAATTTTATAGAAAAAATTTAGCCGCGATCCTATGAGAATTTTCAAGATTCAGTTGCCTGAAGATGCAATTGTATCTTTTTCTCATCGACAAGGATGACGTTGGGCGTTACCGATAGGGAGCAGCTTTCTCAAAGTAATTTATATATTTTCTTTGGTCTGATATTTGTCATCAAAGAGTGGCCATTAGTAGAAGAGCGCTGCAAAAGAAAGAGCTCTGGGGGACACAGCAGGAGGCATTAGACCATGGCTCCCATTAGGTCGACCGAGTTTTTCTCTCGAAAAGAAATTAATGGCTGATCTTCGCGCGAATTTCGTTCGCACCAAGGCCAAATAGAATTTGCTTCGGTGATCTTCTATTTCATAACATTCGGTACATACTTGTACAATAATGAATCTATATCCTTAAGATAAATTTTCAAATTAAAAAACTGATCACCAGCTTACCAGGCGGCTACAGTTGGCCAGAATAGCAAAAGGGTGAAAAAAGAAAAAGGAAGCTCGGTGCCATTTTCCTCTACGTTGTAGATCGAATACCGCGCGGAAGCGTGCTCTGTACGTTATCTCAATTAAACCGGCCGATTAGCGTTTTTAAGAGCGCAGGTGCAACCGAAGCTACGTCGAATGACGACATTGAAGCGTGACACCGAGCGATGCATCAAATCCTTCTCCCAACGCGCCAGTTGCACCCGGATCACCCGTAATTCTTCGCGAGAAGGAATCGCGGTGAAACCCTTTTCGTCGAGCTGCCACTTTTACCACAACATGTCGACGGAGGCTGCCCCTTGCGCGTATATAGACAGCCAGGGTCGGCAGAAGCATCGGGCACACATGCAAGCCACGCCATACTTTGACAGACACAAAAACATCGGAGAGCCTTGATAAATTGCCCGGGGAGAAAAAGCATCGGCCACTCGAGGCGAGGCTGTTCAGAGGCGGTGTGAGCAGGAGCGAAAGAAAGAAACGGAAAGAAATGGGAACGAAGAAGAAGAAGAAGAAGAGAGATAGAGGCGTTAAGGACAGGATACATCACGGACTTGGTTCCGGTATTGTTCGCGTTAATAGCGGCGAAACACAACGGGACCAGCCCCGGATTCACCCTCGCCTCGTAAATACGTACGTTCCAGTGAACGATGCTTCGATTATCTTGATCTGCAAAGCGTCAATTTCGACGGAAACGAGAAACAGGAAGCGTGTTCTCTCTACTCGATCGAGGGATGGCTAAAGTAGACCTATTGCTGATACTCTTTTTTCTTTTACTGTATCGTGTCGTTTGCTTCCATATGTATTCAACTTACTCTCTTAATCTAAACGAAGTAACCTAACTTCCTTTCCATGGAATAGATTAGGTTGGGTTACCGAATAGGTCTATAGCAAGTGCATCGCAAGAAACATCGATTCGAGTCGGTTTCCCGTCGATCGAACGATATGTAAACAACTTCTCAGGAAAAATTCAAATTCCTCGGTTTTAACTTTGCCTTGAATTAACACGCGATTCCGGCTCGTTAACGCTCGTAATCACGGCAACTAGAGCAACCAGTACTCGCGCGTTGCAATCCACGAAGGAACAGTACTAGAAGTGCGTGTTTCTTTCGTGATCGAACTAGTTTATCGATAAAGGAAAATCATAGCTTGCCGACTTTACACGATAGGTCGACCCAACTTGAACGGGTAAATGAATAAGTTCACCGTGACTGTAGCTACGCGTGTTTCTTCGCTGATAAGGACTTATGATAAAGAAAGCGGACCGCGTTTAAGAAGACCCTTTGATACCACAACGTGATAATAACCGAGTCTGAATTCTTTACTCATTTCACCTGTAAGTATATTCTATAGAATGTTTATTCTTTTTCGTACAGTTTGTAAGAAATTCATCTTTTATTCGGTAGCTTCAAAATTAGGGTTAAGAAAGACGTCGATGAAGGGAGGGCATCAGATTGCGCGGAGATGAACATTTCTAACCAACACAAACAACCGTCTCTAATCGTGAAATAACGCGTACGCAAACACGTGAAAGCAAAGAGAGACGTTCGTTCGAATCTATACAACGTCCGTCCCTTCGGCTCACCTGAAAAGATCGTTAATCTTCAAAGAGATGATAGTTATATTGTCCTGTCACGGATACGGAGGATTGTCGTTCGTGCTCAGGCGAGGAGAACGGAAGATAATGCCGCGGGAAAACGTTCCTTTTTTCGCGTGTCGAGATGTAATTTCAATAAATCATGGATAAGTGGTCGCGTTGAGGGGGTGAAAAAAGGGGGAAGGAAACAGCTTGCGAATTCGGTATACCACGAGCATGGAGCACCGTCCACGATGCGTCGGATTAATTTATCGTTCTACCATTATTTACGCGTACGACCTTTGTTTTCTTTCTCCCTCAAATGAAAACTGTAAAGATATTGTTTTTTTATCTCTTACACTCGATTCAGATTGTCCGTAACAATTGATATTTCAAATTTCTTCAACATTTTCAAATTAAATTTTTCTATGATTCTGTTTGAATGAATTGTTTCGTTTAGTAAAAATATCGATGTACATATTTGGTGGTTCTTTGATACGCCTTGAGCACAATTGAAACGACATTGGTTGTTGAACGATGTAAACGATCGTTTGTACAGATGGCTACAAAGGCCAACTATATCACGGATCGCTGATCTTACGTTAACCCTTGGCGGAGAGTCCAGATTCCGCCTACGGAGTATTCAATTTGAGCGGAGCGAATTGCAGATTCTCACCGACTGCCCGCGGGCTTATTATCGCACTTTGCCGGCTCGAAACATCCAGCGAAATTGCTGCTTTACCCAGCCTCGATTCACTCTGTGCACGATGATTTCGAGCCCGATTTGCACCGCCATCGCATAATCTTCAACCTCTATTCGCTACCCCCTTTTTTACCTTTCTTCTATCAAATGCCTTTTCGTCGAATCAACAGTTTACTCTATTTTATGATAACTCTATCGCTAGTTTCAACAATCATAATATATTTTATAAGGATCAATGTTCCGAATAACTTTTGCTCAGAAATCATAAAACACTTATTAATAATTAAGGTGTTAAGTTAAATTAGTTTATATTCCAAGAGTTGCGTTTCTTTAAAATCATAATTTATGATCAATAAGGAATTTTAAACGGTTCCATTCTAACATTCTTGAATTCAAAACTTAACAAGATTGAAGGGTCAAGACAATGAATTGTCACTAATTGATCGTTCTGAAGAAACGATCAGTGGGTACCTCACAGTCAAGAAGGGGATGGAGAAAGGGTTATTAAAAATGCTCTGAAATATCCAACGGATTAAATCGTCTCATTTGCATAAGATACGGTCACCGTAAACACGAATTTATGGATATGCGAACGTATAGATTCGAGACCGAACAGGATAACTGTTAATAAAGGCTCATCCTCCCAGCAAATAATGAGAGGGTCCCCTGGGTGGTGTGGCGCCACGATATGCGGCTAAATATCTTGTATAAGCTTGCACTCTGCATTACATTATTCCCTTCAAAAAAATAAGACTGCGTACTCTTCATTTTTTATTTTTCAATCATAAGCGCGAATGTTTTTTTTATTTCAAAATATAGTTTACCTTAAATGTTACATTGGGCAATGAAACTATTGCGTCTTCTTTCAGCAACACAAAAAATGACAGATCTAATAACATCGTCCTTTGCTGTCGTCTACCTTTCGTCAAAAGTGTTCAGCAGTTAGATTTACTCATTACAGCCAACACCTTTGGGCGAACTCGCGCATGCAAATGTGACGGTATCATCGCAAAGGAGGCGCGCGCTTGTTTGCGTTAGGCTGCCCGCTCGGTGTATTACGTAAAGTCAGAAAAATGCCGGACGAAAGCAAAGTGGACAGCCCGACGTGGACACGACAAAGAGTACGGTAGTTTTTCACCTCGAAGGCACCGTTCGTCCGTGTAATTAACAGCCAATATAATTACACAGCTCCTGGAACAGTGGCGTGGTGTATAAAGGTATGCACTTCGTACGTTAGAATTAAACGCGATCAAAAGGTATTTCAGTATATCTGTGTGAAGATTATTTCTACGAAATCTGACCTGGCTAATATAAACAGAACTTTTAATCCGAGGGCAATTAAAATACAGTATTAAAATGGTAATTAAAAAGAGAAATTGGGATCTGATTTTTTCAAACGAATCGAACTGTATTAGTGAAGGATAAGCGGTGGAAATGTATCGTGTGTTTGAATCGTAAAGGGGTAAGAGAGTGGGCGCGGAGAAAGGTTATGGCAGCGAGGGCTGCCGAAGCACAAATCAATTAGTGGGGGGCCTCGGGCTCTTCGGGCACCAGAACTACCCTTTCTCGACCATACTACCCTGAATCTCCCCTTCTTCTCTTCGCGTAACGAGTTACCCTGGCCTTTCCAACCCGTTTGTCTCTCTCTTTGCCACGCTCAAGGTAGCCGCGACGAATACAGATTGCGTTTCAATCTATACGCTAACGAGTGTTTAGTGTTTATCGAACCGCGAGGCCACCGCCTTTGCTTTCGCCACAATTTCCGTGGACCTCCATCTACAATAAACGGGTAGGATGCGACCGTCTCCGACACGGCAGTGTCTTGAACCATGGCTAAATTTTCAATACGGAATCACGGTCTGGAAGTAAGCAATGAAAACGAATGGGAAGGAGAGGAAAAGAGAAAAAAAGAAATGGAGGCGACAGATTGGATGTTCGGAGTAAGAGCGTTTCGCTCACGCAGTGAACCCTTCAAATCCCATCGGCATATCGCCATAGACCGCGGCGGTTGGGCCTGTGCTCTTATGGAGCCCCCACGGGCCCATAAATATCGAATTTTTATTTTGAATGGGAAAACGAACGATCGGTCGATGCAGCGCGTCTCTGGCCCACACTAAATCAGCGTTACTTTATTAAGTATTACCTTTAGTTAACAGATACTTAATCAAAAGGTGCACGCCGTACGCCACTAATTTGACTTTGGCCCCCATAAATATTCGGGGACCGGCAAGCGTCGGACCTATGCCGACCGCGGCATCGGCATCGGCCAAAAACCGGCGTTGCCCTCCAAATACCAGACTCACCCGGACGTGAACACCGGACAGAACGACGGATGAATGGGCGACCAATGCTTTCGTACCGATAAAATACTCCTGTAATTAAATGCCAGTTCCTACAACGCGGCGTATCGATCATGCTTTTCGAAATTTTCTATGCTCACCCGATAGACACCAGATTCAGTGTTCCGTGAACGAATGGGTGTTTCAAATTTTCTAAGCTAGGCTAAATTTCGTTAATCTAACACAGTGACCAGATGATGCCAAAGTATTATTATATAGCGTACAATGAAATTGTAAGAGGTTCAAGTTGTTTCACTTCGAGTTTAAGAGATTTTATTTATAAATACATTGATTAATGCACGTGTCACCCCGAATTTTATGCGTTCTGCTGGCTGGCACGAGTAAGAATACAGTTGCCAGGCAATTTAAGACGCATCGAAAAACGCGACGGTCAGTTCGGCTGGGAGAGGGAGAGTTTGAAATTTATGCTCGTCCGCCAATGCATCGCCACTACATTGGCCGGTCGTCAATAACCACCGTCCGCCGATACGATACACCTTCTTCGAGGCCCTCCGAATATCCGATTGCAATTATTTCTTCTTGTTTGCATACTTCGCTCGAATCCATCCGGTTGTTCCCAGAAGTCATTGATATTCGCGTAATCGGCGGAACGGTGATACCGAGATCGTATCGGACCCATGAGAGCGACGTTAAACATTTCGATTCGATCACTTCGTTCCGAATAGATCCTTCGGTCCTTCTATTTTTTATTACGATTTTTCTTAAACATCATAGACCGATCGAAGGTTATATCCGTCAAAGCAAATGAAACAATTGATTTCATTCAGATCGAGCACCAATTGTTTCCCAATAAATCTTAATGACCCGAATCGAACGTAAGTACACTGCCTGGTGAGATAACAAATTGTTGGGTGGAACAGTGCACGAGGTCTCTGTTCCTTGTCCCCGAATCGAATCTCAAGTAACCTGAACGCTGAGAACGAAATCTCATCCATCTTTGGTGAAGAAAATAGTGGTGGTACATTGGTCTCCCATCTTGAACAAGGCGATCGTGTGCGTTTTTCGGATGAAGAGGGTGGTGTGGCTTAGGTGTATTTCGGTCTCCGACGATAAAGCATTTTTATGTCCTTCGTGGCTGTTTGATTTCGAGATTAGCCGGGAATTTTGGGCGAACCCGCATATCACCGTGATTTACGTGGTACCGGCATTTAGCCCAGAAGAGCAAGGGAGGAGGGGGAGATCGGTCAGCATAGCGCTCTGCTAAAGGTAGAATTCTCTTAAATTTCAAATTTATACCCGACGCGCTGTCATAATCTTGATTCTGACACTCGGCCGCGAAGCTATTTGTTCGTTTGCCTGTTCCGCGGCTGCACGGTGGGCTTATTTGTCAGCCTGCTTGCGTGAACTCGAAGGAAAGCATGGAGAAAAAAAAAGAAGGAATCGGCCAAGCATGCAACTCGAGCGTGGCGATGCCGTTGACGACAAATTGGGAGTCTTGCGTTAAAACAAAAGGACAGGTTGTGGGTCAAGTGCACCGATTCTGAAGGAGATGCCGTTGACACCTGCACGAAAGTGATTTGTTTGTATCGTGCCCGTAATCCTTTAACTGCGAAAGGCGTGTATATACGTTCAATGAATTTATTAACAATAACAATGCCTTTATTTTCCACGAGAATCGATTTCTTAACAACGTCATCAGAAGGCAAGAATAAGATCACCTTCGGGCGCGATCATTCCCGGAAGTCCTACCGTTCATGTCCTACTACACCTAGGCCCTGAGATGGTCCCCGGAATGATTTAAAGGTGGGTAAGGCCGATTTTGTAGGCTGCGAAGAACAGTGGTGGTGGACACGTTCGATCAGGATACCTTAGGTCGAGGATATTTTAGGTGGTACCAAGGGGCACACCGGTTGCCCTCCCGGTGTGAGGACGATTTAAAGCCTACTGGTTGGGCCCAACTCGCTCACGGTGGTCTATATCAAGACAGAGGACCCACTCGATATCATCCCAGTTCTTATATCGCACTGTCCCCTCTTACTCGTAATTCAATATTTTACTTAATAACATTCGAAATCCGTTTCCATTCTCGTATTAGCGAATGCTGGGGCTGGCTTCTTCTTGAAAATCGTCAGAAACTCGCTTTTCTTTCTTCATTTTTATTTCCAACGAGAATCAACGTTTCATCGAATTGTTTGGAATCATGTTTCTCGTAAAATTGCAATTACGAAGGATGTCATATACACTCTCGTTTATAAATCATGGGACACTTAATAGTCTCAGCTTTATGTTTAAATTTTCTTTTCCATATAATTATTCTGCTTGCATTTCGAAATAATATCAGTTTTTAACAATGTTATCGCGAATAAACTTGATGGCATCGCGATGATTCCATAGGATAATCATGAGCTCATAAAATTTTTATGGAAACACATAAGCGTAAAAACATTTTTCAGCCATTTATAATATATTGAAATTATAATATACGTTACATGACACTCGGTATAATTAATGGCAAATTATCGTCTACGGATCCAGCGCCAGTTGTCGTTAGGATTTACAGCAAATTCTGTTTGACTACACATAATGATAAATCAGTGGCCAATTAAAAGTGGCCAAATTTATAGACGAAGAGGACGACACTTTCTCGATACTCAGCCTTGACGCCCAGTAATTTGATCGGCGAGATTTTCGACGGATATAGATGCAACGACGTTTCCCCTGCAGAATTATGAGACTTTACGATCCGGCTCGATTTCTCGAAACAAAAATCAACTTGAATTCGATGGCGCGTCCATTGGGACACTGTGAAACAAGCTATAAATGCAAATGTATGGCCACTGATTGGGACTGTTAGACCCTCTGTTTAATTGCACAAGTGTATTAATATCTTGAAATCTTCATTTGAAATCAGAAAACAGGGAGATGAACGGAAAGAAGATGAAAATTAAATATTTATTAAGATACCTCGGTTTGATGCAGCTGATGGCGAAGGCTTACAGGATTTTTAAGGTTTTCAGGATTTTTAACAATTTCAAGATTTTCCAATATTTATAATTTCCGATAATATTCAAAGTTATTCGAAACATTCCAAATTCATCACGGTAAAAGATATTTAAAAAATCCTGTATGTTTTACACAGAATATAAAACAGTCCTAAGATAGTAGATCTCATATCTTTCGATTGGAGAATAAATTCCATGTTCGTTGTTCGTTCACGCTTCACTGACGAATTCAATGTTGCCTCGTCCCAAATCATAGCGTTCTCGTTGAAGAACTTAATTGAATATAAGACTCCGGTGAGATACTGGTTCCTACGAAACAGGTGTTTCGTGATTTATCGCGGACACGTTGGTCGGTTTGACCGGATTTGAGAATGTGAGAGATGGTGCAGAAACGCGTTTAGCGATCACGCGATCATTAATTTTAATGACGCAGAGTCAACAGTTCTTTATTTTTTTTTTCTCACAGCAGAAAAGAAGCCCTGATTTATCGCCGTGACCGAATGAAGACTTTACGCGAATGGAATCTGTTTTCACCTCTGAACACGTAAAATATTGTCAAGACGTTTAGTCGTTAACTCGTCTGCCAATTAATCCCTATCATTACTTCACACTTCGCTAATTCAAGCGAAAACAAGTGGTAGAATATTGCACAACTGTTGAGGCCACTCGTTAGACATATGAGAGAAGAGGTCAGAGTTGGGCAAATTTCTATTTCACTAACAATCTTTCAGATATTTTTTGTTTTGTCGTTAATCGTTTTTAAACAAACGATTAGACAATAACCGTATTTTAAAAATCTGAAATTTTTAATCCAACCAACATCAAATTATTAAATATGTTCGAATGATTTCCAACACCGAAAGAGACATCCCAAAGTTTACCAAAGAAAAAGAAAAAAGAAATGTTAGCAAACGGACAAAAAAAGGGGTGTGTTACGAAAATTTTCTCGTCATTAGCACGAGTTGATAAGTGTTGCGAAGTGTGGTGTAACCGCTTGATCCGTCGGCATTAAAAGTCAAATGCAACAGATCCATTCACTGGCTATATAATTACTGAGGGGGACGCTCAGCAACGTGACGCATAAAAGCGGCGTTATTAAAAATTTTAAATGTCTATTAATTACTCACCGTTATACCGACCGCACGAAGGAACTGTATAAAATGCATTTAATTATCGCACTCTCTGAATGGAGGAAATCAATGGGTTTCTCTCGTGGTAAAGCGACGCTGTGGCGAGTGGTACTCCTTTTTTTTTTTTCAAAACCTCAGTTTGTTGCTTCCACCGTTCACCCTCGAAGGCAACCGCCCCTTTCCTGTTACGCCCTTGTACTCACCCCCGCCTACCTAGCGGAGCTCTGGCATTAATGAGGGCGACACCTGAATCCGTGATTACATCGCGGCAATGAAAAGTAATTTGTCGATTCACGGCACGATGGACCGGTTCGATACCGTTCCTGCAATTTTCCACTTTTCACGAGTGAAAAGCTCCTTCCTGACTGCCACTGGCCGACTCGTACCCAGGGAATAACTTTTTCTTTCTCTTTTTTTTTTTGCTCATTAACGTCAGGGACCAACAATTTGCCCACCATTTTTATATTGATGCTGTTTATTGAGCACACGACTGGATGAACGTTCGCTCGAAAGTATTCCGTTGCTGTGTTAATTATTAATTCGTATGCTTTTCATGTCAGTGGCGAAGAGAGACTGATTGCACTCGTGATGGATGCAGTGTCGAGAAATTGATTTCGACGAGTATGCTTGTACTTTTTATAGGGGAGTAATAATAGCGGACTTTTGAAAGTACTTTCACTTTTTTAAATGAAAATAAAATTACCAACTCGGCGCCAATAATGGTGCTTCCTAACCTAAATTCGAGTGACAAAATGGCAGCCAAGGTGACGTTTGAAGTATTTTGTTGAGGATGGTGGTTCCAGGCCATAACTTTGGAGACATCAGTAACCAAACGTACAGGATACATCCGTTCGGGCTCCTTGCGTGTATACACGTGTACCTGTACGGATGGCCAATAACATATATCTCTGCAGTACACTGTCCAAAGAGCAGAAACTCCCGAAGTGTCACCAAGAGCGAACTTGGGGTCTCTCGACCTGGGGGTTCGGCTGCGATACCGGTTACACATTGTTGACCCGCGGGCTGACATATCGCCTCTTCTACTGGCAAGCGGTTCTCAGCCCATCCTATCGGCCGATCGATCCTCTGATTTCGATCCTCAGCCCCTGTAACGATATCTTGACCGATTAGGAACCCTCTGAATTCTTTATCGTTCGGAAGTCTTCTGGCACTCACAGTTTGTGGATCAACTCTAACTGTTGCTAGAAATCTACTCGCGAAACGTTACATGCTTACTTCGTTATTTTTAGCGTCATGGAAAATGGAGTATCATTGAAATTGTCACAACCCGACGCTTGATAGCAATTTTGCACTGGTCCAATGATGGCTAACGACCCACAAATGCGTCCGCTTCTAGAACAGTTGCAGAAGATACTTTGTAGTTACTTACGGTCAGTAACATAAATACTTGCGGAGCTTCCCGCTTCAGTGGAGCCAGTAAGCATGTACCCTTCGTTGGAAATTTATTCCGATTGTGAAAAGCAGACAACTTTACGATAGCCAGCGTTGGGTGAGAAGGGATAGGGGTGCACGCAACTGGCCGATCATTAAATTGAGAACCAATATTGGCAAGCTTCTGCGACGCAGCTGCCAGCAACATAAACATACGAGACTCGCGTAGCCCGCTGGAAAGGCCACCGATGTAGATATATATATATATATATGTATATATATTCACACACATGTACATGTATATACGTACACAGCAAGTGTAAGCTGTAAGAGCGGGACGTGGGCAGGCGCGCGATGCAAAGCACTAATTTGTAACCAAGTTGTCGCCCTGGTTTGACACTGCAGTAAATACGAGGGTGATAGCGTTGTATATCACTGGGCCACCACTACCTCCACCACTCGCGCGTCAGGTACCAAGTGGCTAGAGAACCATACCGTACCGTTCTTCCTTTCCTTCCATCGCTTGTTCTCGATCACTGGTCCCAGGATTTAAACCCATTCGTGACCAGTGAGCACACGTACACGTCGCGTTTTACCTTCTTTTTTTACTGTTGCACCTAAGGGGTACGGTGAGGCGATAAAAAGATGCGTTACTTAAATGGTCATTCCAACTTAGCCCGTACAAAAAGGAAAGTTCAAATGAATCAATGGCTAATGAGATGTACAAAACGATTAACGGTACATAAGTGTCACTCTTATTTATCGGTAATTAGTGTCGTTAACTGTTGTGTTGTCACGGCGCGATCAAGCAGGAACACGATCGTGTATCACAGCTCCCTTTAAAGGGAGCCGTCATTTACATCGCCTAATTGACAGCTGGTCGATAACATTCCGAATACCGAATCGTCCGGTTCCAAGAAAGCTGCTTCAGCCGTGATCGATGAATATTTGATCGATCCGTGTTTTCGAGGACGATAGCATCGATTCCCGGCCACGAAATCGATGCCACGCGAAAAATAAATATCGAAAACCCATTGGATTTTGATGTCGTTCGTACAACGTGCCGCTGTCACAAGGTGGAAAATAAATCTCTGAGCGGAACCGATGATAAGCATCGACTTTGAAAAATAGAACGCGTCACGATAGGAATCTTTTGAGATTCGATTACAGGTATATACACATGCTCGGTCGAAAAAACTTTCGAACGCGAGCGAAATTTACAATCCAATGGGAAAGATACGACACGTGCGGTATATAAATCCGGCATTCAAATCGACCAGGATAAGCGATGAAAGGGCAACGAATTTCGAAGTATGCGGTCAGGAGTTCAATTGAAGGTTTTTGAACTTAAGGAATTGAAAAAAAGAAAGAAGAAATCTAAGCATCGAGGAATTAAGTTTCACCAAACTTCCATCTTCACTAAGTTCCATCCAAACACTTATGACATGCATGAATTTATTAAACGACTCAGTATAGTGATTATGAATTGATTTGCAAAAGGGTTAAGAACTACTGCCAAGCGTCTGAAACAAATATATCCAGTTAATTGAAAGTTTCATTACCCGCTTCTAACATGCGAAGAGAATTTCGAAAAATATTTCAAGCATTCGATGCATAAAATGCTGCTCAAACGAAAAATGACAGAGAGATACTGGTCGGTGAATTAGTTACAAGTCGGCTGTTAACGCCGTCGATTAATAATCGGTAGCCGGGCGGATCTTCAAGTGATCAATTCCAGCATCGCAAGTCAATTTGTTACACGTGTTGCGATAATCAATAATTCAGTCACGTTGGTATTTAACTCGAACCGAATATCAATTTCACCTTCGAAACATTAAGCAACGCGAGGAATTATTGATTGCGGGCTTCTGAATCATAATTTCATTATCTAATTTGAGAAAAGAAATTGCAACCCCTGTTCGAGCTAACCAAACTTTTTTCTCGCCGCAAGAAAAGCGAGCGTGAATTGAAAGTTGACGAGAACAAGGTAGCGAAAAGAAGAATCGTGGAAACAAATTACTCGCCACGTTTTCCGGCTGGCCGATTAAAAATGTAGCTCACAATGGAGGATTTACGTCAAACGTCCAAGACAGCCGGTTGCTCTGTCCTTGTCAGCCGCGAACGTGACGACCAGCCGTGGCGAGGAGAGGCGAGGAGAGGCGAGGCCGGACGAGTTCGATGTAGGGAGTGAGAATTCGTTATTAAAATTAATTATTCAGATCGGCAAAATGGCGATATAAGGCGTGCCGACGGTGGCGGCCGTTTCGACGAAATGAATCGTAAATTGGACTCGTGCACGAGCAACCCCCTCGAGAGCGCATCCCTTCGGCGCTCCTTTCGTTCCTGCCGCGAAACCCAAGCCTCCTAACCCTTTGTTCTTACCTATTAACCACCCCCTGATTTATACACGATTGTTCGCCGGAGAACTTTTTTCATTTTATCCCTTTCTCTCCGGTCCTTGCTTGCTGCAATCCTCGTTGGATTCTTATTTCTCAGTGGTTTTCAACCCGTGCCCGGCCGCTCGTTGCTGCGCCTTCCACGCCAGCGGATCCTGATTAACTCATACAATCCCGGGTCCACCCGTGAATCTCTGATTTGCATGAGCAAGGAATTCCTTCGGTTTAAACCCCCTGAAGCCCTATCTTCCCTCCTTTCTCTGCCTATCCGTCGTCCTTCGATTCTCTCTCTTTCCCTGCTTAACCGAGCCACCGGCGATTCGAGCAAGCCCTATCGGGAGCGCATTTTAATGCGAGTCTAATTTTCGATTTAATTTCGGTAAAAATGATCCGGCCTCTTGGCCGATCCCACGGCGTGGCAGGGGAGGGGAGAAGAGAAGAGAGCCGCAGACTGATTCCAACCCTAGCCAGCATCCTCCTGTTTCTCTGTTCGTCGCCGACGAAAGTTCTCCCCGTAAAAACCCATTTGCATAACGTTTCCGTCGCCTTCCCAGCGATGGAAACGAGCGGACACCCTGCGGCTATGCGCGCGCTCGTGTGCACCCTCACCGACGAGCGCGCGACTCTACCAACCACGCGCTTTACCTTGGCCAGCGGCTGAAATTTTCTTTTTCTTTTTTCTCCTTATTTTTTGTTCAAGATGAATCGTAAAGACGAAAGATCGATTTGGGTTTGAGAAAAATTGTAAAATTCACCGTCTGTCGAAGAGCCACTGTGGATATAAAGGAGGAAAGCGACTTGAGTAGAGGGATAAAATTTTATATCTTATATAAAAAAGTAAAGGGTTGCTGGAAGCAGAACACAATTTGTAGCCAATATTATTTTATCGCCGTTTATTTTTTAATTACTTCGCTTCAACGCCCCTGTCCCTCGATCTTCGGTCCATCGGATCGCTTCCTTATTAAACGCCACCATTTTACCTCGAACACCCCTGGGAATCACAGTTCAACCCTTTCCTTTACGTAAACGAAGATATCGTAGTATTGAATATTCTTATTTTTTTTTTTTTCAACTTCAAATTACTCTAAATTGTTAACGCTTTCGTTGAATACCACTGGCTTCTTGAAATAGAAAGGAACCTACATCAAGTTCCTGTGCCAACAGATGTCGGGCATCAGGGACGAAGGGTTTGCCGGTCCAATAAAGGGTTGGAAAATGTATGCGTTAATAATCGAAGAAAAAGGTGTCCAATGAAAAAAAAATTTACGAGCGTCGCTAATTAAGGACAAGCACCCGTACGGTCGGCATCGGGTCTTCGTAGGATTAATTAATTTAAAATACATCAATTAAGAATAAGGTTTACTCTTCTAAAGGCATCGGGTCCCCCGGTTTCTTTTTATTGCAAATTGGACGTGAAAAATGACGCCTTGATTAATCTCGCGGATAATTTAAAAACGAAGGGGTTGCCGGCTTCGCAGCCCCCGACGATTCCGGCGTGGTGGATAAAAATTCAAGACGCGAAATTGCCAATCAACGAAGGGGGTGAGTGGCTGCACCGGGTGAAAAGGGGTGGAAGAGGGAACCGATTCGCAGGACGGTCGGCGAGTAATAACGTTAAAAAATTATCCCTCGTCTGAATTTCATCGGTTCGCTTCGACGCGCTCGCTTGGCCGCTCTTACTTTGCCCTTTCCTCGTTTTCTTTCCGCTTTTTAATTCCTAGCGCGAATCACTGTAAGGGCTGGAAATAAAGGGAATAATGGCTTGCGTGTTGTAGAATATCTAGCCCTCTGCCATGTAAATGCCCGAGGTTGTAAAAATAAAATAACTTGG
Organism: Osmia lignaria lignaria; assembly: GCF_051020975.1. Lineage (NCBI taxonomy): Eukaryota > Metazoa > Arthropoda > Insecta > Hymenoptera > Megachilidae > Osmia > Osmia lignaria. Next base: position 1,826,639 of record NC_135046.1, on the reverse strand, counting down.
ATGAGAATACAGCGAAGAGCAACATTGAATCGATAAAAACAATTTTACAGAAAATTATTGTTTATTCTACGTTTCACGCTCAAATAATGAACAAAAGTTAAGATTGATCGTTTCTCATCCTTTGTCATTTAATTACCGTCCCAAAATTGATAACGTTTCAATCTTGCTGGAAAGATATCGACTAACCTAGAGAACGATTGCCTAGGGAACACGCGAGGAGGAAGAACTTAATTTGTCTCCTAAGTTATCGACCAGCTCCTTCAGATGGACTGTGTTCGAATTTCTCTACTCGAAATTTATTCTGTTCACTACGTCCAATATTCGTTACTAAATAATGAAAAAGATAAAAATTACCTCCGCCTTCTTTAATTCCATCCCCATCAGTGACCACGTACAGATACGACAAGAGGATCGATAAGTTAGTAAACTAATTAGCAAGGTGCCGACAAAGCTGATCTCTCTCTACAGAAGCCACCACGAGCACGTTTGTCGCCAAGCTTTTTACCTCTACCTCCGATTCTTCTCTTCTCCTCGTACGGCTATTTGTCCCCCTCTTCCTTCTATTTGATTTTGTCCTCCATCCCACCGCCATCCCTCTTTTTTCACTATTTATTTCTTTCTGTCCTTACTGCCACGAAAGGAACGCTTTCCCACGGGAGACTTAGCGGTCTCTCTCTCTTTTTGTCTTGCGCTTGGTCCACAAACCGCCATCGAGGACGAATGGATCCGTCGATTCTAATTGTGAGAACTTACCTTAGGGATAATCGTCTTAGATGCTCGTTGGAATTTCAATCCTCGACTTGATATCAATTAGAAATTGAAGACAGACGAGTGGTAAAGGCGAAGATTGTTAAGTTTTTCAAATAATAAAATTTATTTTCTAGAGTTGGTATTTCGGAAAATCTCCTTATACAAGCTTACCCTTTCCACCGTTTGTCCTTCAAGAGATGTGTCGGAACCTCGTCGAGGCAAAGGTAGCAATTTTCTTAAGGTTGCACATACGCCCTGCAGAGTCGAAGGGTGGAACACGCCGAAACAGCAAGGGGTAGCATTTACCCTTTCATTCGGAATGAAGTTAGCTAGCAGAGAGTCGCAGCCGACTTTCCAAATAACCGAAACAAGTACTTTGAGAAAGTAATAGGTAGCGTCGCGGAATCGCTGTGCTAATTGTCTTCGCTGGCTTGTCTGCCTTTGACATATTAACGTGCAGACAGGCTGTCGTGGCGTTCAGCGACTCGATAGATAAACCGGAAACGGCAGCTACTCGAAATACATGGTAGGGAGACGCATCAGGAAACGGTGATGCGTTAATGCCTGAAGCAGGTACCTACCTATTTCCCGATGTTTCTGAAGCCTTTAGGCAAAGTTTCGCTTCCTGATGTTCTGAATTTTCAGTGGTTCTCATAATTCCTTACTTTTAAATAAGAAGAGGAAATGGCACTCCGTCATTCATTATTGAATTCAAAGATCATCCAAAATGTCTTACATTCGATCTTTGAACAAAGTTTGCAAACGAATTGCTGAACCAATAAGAGAAAAGAAGGTACATATACGTATACTATATTAAGGTATATCCAATTTTAGAATGGACGATCGAATCGACGAGACAAATTACATTTACTCCAATGAATAACTTGGAATCACTGTTTTTATCTTGAACAAAGAGGGTTGGTGAAAACCACTTTCGATTCTGTAACGAACGAGAAGCAGCCGTCGGCTGCGGTGACAATGGTAATTATTGTTGATGCTGAAATTTCAATTTTGCAATTGATGCATCGCCCGAAAACCGGTTGTCGTTGTGTTTGTAAGCGGCTAGGGGGTGAATGGTTGTGCTCTCCTATAGATACACGCAACCACAGAGGGGCGAGCGGTAAACTGCGGAGACGCGAGCCAACCAGAAACCATCATAAAGGTTTGGTTCTCCCTTTGATACCGGTACGGTAACGTATTTAGTTAGACATATCATTCGGTTTCCACCTATTGTACCTCGGCAAACAAACTTCCTATTTGTTTGAACGCTGAAGTTACCCACCGCCACCACCCCCTCTCGATCCTTCAGACCTTTCTGGTTAAGGGGTGGAAAGAGTGATGCGTGCAGAGTCTATCGGCAGAGTACTTCCGTTGTCGTTGCAATTATTTCGAAACGCTTTAAACCAACGTCGGTCAAAGAGTCCTATTAAAATATTTCTTCTGTAAATTCCTGTTTTTTGTCCTGGAAAAAGTGTTCTTATACGAATCGGCTTTAGAATTATCAACGTGTGCCAAAGGATTCGATCGCACAGAGAGGATGCTTTTTAGATATACGTATATTTGTTTCATAGGATACGTTGCATTTAATTATCGCGTAAAGAATTAAAGAGAAGAGAGCTCGTTTGTCGTGAACGTCTAAGTGACGTTTGCCAAGGGGGATTCCCAAGACGGTTTTATCCGCGGGTTCTCGATAGCAAAGACGACCCGCCTAACGACCGGCACCGGCATACCAACTCCTTCGGAATCGCGGACGACGTGCCTCGATAGATTCATCGAATACTATCGAAGGAATTTCACAAACAATCCCGACCAATCGACACACAGTCTTGGGAACAGCCCGGCCGACGGCCTCTCAAACGACGGTATCGCTCACCTGTACACGCTGACACCAAGCAATTCGACGAATTTCTTTTCCCCGTTACCATCTCGATTCTCCTCAACCCTCTTGTTCTATACAATACGCTGCACCATTAAAATTATCGAAGAAAATACATGATTGTCTTTCGGTTGAACCAATTTCCATTTTCAAGAGGAGGACTTGATTTCTTGTTTCAAAAACACGCAACTTTAATGTTATAAATATTAACAAATGCAATTGCATATTCAAACTTTGTTAGTAAAAATCATCAAAAATTGAAGAAAAAGTATTCCAACTGCATCGCCATTTGCATTAAGGTTTCTATGGTATTATTTTAATGGATGGATCGAAGGTTCGAATAGGGGGGTTCGATCGAATTGGCGGAATCGAAGGTGCCCTTGCCGATGTGAGAAAGCTTGCGGTCGGTCTTAAATCAAGAAGGCCTAATTCCAGCAAGAAATCGTCGCGGGGCGTTGTTCCCAGGATCAGCTGGCCGGCTGACGGCATTTCTCCAACATACCCGTCGTACCTCATCGACCGGTTCCAACTGGTCACAACTATGAACTTTCCTGGTGTTCTTCGCACATTCTACCTGTACTCCTCGGACCTCGCTAATTTTTTGCCATTCAAATTTCTTTATCTCCCGAAAGTGTTGTTTTTATTGAGAACGAAAAATGATTGACACTTTTAAACTTTTCATGGCTAAGATGGCAATAATTTAAATTTAATCTTTCATCGTTTTTGATCGAACCATCCTTGGTAGGTCTGGAAATTAATTACACGAAGTGTTGAACGAGAAAACTGCAATTTTATTATTATTGTTAAATCGTTTCGACCTCGACGGACGGAGCTCAACAAACGGAAGAATCTCTCCGCATATCTAGAAAATGTCGTCGGTTCAGTGTCACCCTTTTCAAGGAGTGCTCGGTTAAACAGCGGAGATCACCTGCCTTATACCAGCGGATAAGGCAAGAACACGTAGAATGCAGGCAGCTCTTGGCCGACCTTGGCTAGGTCGAGCGTGTGGCCTCGAGTATGCGACACTGATTGAGCCGCATCTGTGGCCTAAGCTTTCTTTCACTTTTTCTTCGAACTCGCTAAAACCTGTGATAAAGGGTTGCTGATTAAACACCAGTGACCTTCCAATCAAATCTTCAATCGTAGAATGACGGATGCTCAGACATACGAAATCTATACAACCTTCCTTAAGGGGTTAGGCCACTAGAATTTTGAAAATATCGAAATTCTTTTTTTTTGCTTAAAAGGTGCCTTAATGTCTTAAAAATGATATAGCAAAAGATTATGGGTGGGAAAACCATCGAAGAAATGCTCCAGAGCCCATATTTTGACTTGAATCACTGTACAAAAATTAATTTTTAAAGTTTATTAGTTTTAAAATAAAGGAACGTTACAGAATTTAATTTTATTCTATCATTTAAAAAAAAAAATTCCCAAAATATGCCTATTTTTTCTTGCTTTAGATTGGCCTAACTGCTTAAAAAGAAATTTCATGTACATTCGAGTATCAAGGATTTAGCTCAATTTTCCCAGGGATAAAATTCGAATTCAAGTTTTTCGTCTTAAATGATATAACTGTAACGACGTGAGCAAACTTTATCCAAGCTAATTGAATATTCAAAGGTGACTGCTATTAACAGTCGAATAAATTTGAATCGAATTAAATAGCATTTAGAGCTTCTCCGAGAGTGATCTAATCTTTTTATAATAAGGGAACGATTTCACGGGCACGAAAATCAAACGCGGTTATATTCAGCGGACCGAATCGTTCGCAGAATCCGTTTTCCTAGCGGATTAATCTGGTCTTCGGGTACGATCCATTTGAGAGTATCCCCGTCGCGTAAGTAGGACGCAGCTTAAACCCTTCTTTCCGTTCTCTCCGTCCGGCCCATTGTCGCAGAGCTAAGCACAGATTTATTATCGTGTTGAGACACACCCTCTTCCTTTTCTCTTCGTCCATCCTCCTCCACTCCCTATACCCTCGAACCCTGCTCCTTCGTAACCGGTCTTAGTCTCGTAAGAGAAATACATTCATCGAGTATTCTATTAAGAATCTGCACTCCGCGGATAAACGAGCGAAATAAGGTTCTTCCAGCAAACCCCTCGTTCCTGTTCCATTAGTCGAACGATTCCAACCCCCTCGCTCTGCGACGTCTTACCAATTCGAATCACCTGGTCTTTGCGAAGATTACACGGAATTCAATATCAGACTAGTCACCAGCAGGAGGGATATTGAAAACAACGTGTACGAACGTCGACGTGTCTTTAAGTATTTCCTGAATGTTTTTGAAAAATAATAAAGTTACTGGCGAAACGGGTTGAAAAAGAAAGCAGCGAAGCAGCGGAAGGACCGTTCGCGAAGCGATTAATAAATTACCCCATCGAATACATTTAGTCGGTGGAATGGTTCGGAAAGATGTCGGAATAACCACTTGCAGCAGCAGCCGTTGCGTTCTAAGGATAATGAGGACGTGTAGCACGCGCTACGATGGCCAGGCAGAGGGGCACCAACACGCAGCAACGTTTCCCTTTCCCTCTCCTAATCGCGCGCAAGGTGCAGCTGTCCGCCGTAAGGCTCGAGAAAACGATAATTAGCTCATTTCAATAATTGACAAGCAGCCACTGGCCACTCGTAACGCATCTGGTGCTGCAGGTTTACCGCGTGAACTCGCATGAACGTTGCAGTTAACCGAGCTCTTTACGCAGCCGTAAAACGGATCCACCTATTTCTGACCCGAACTTCTTAGCCACGAATGAACGTTCAAACGCGTTCCTTGTATGCACGTGTTCAACGAGAATTGCACGTGATTCCAGGACTTCTTTTCTTCAACTGGCTGACCAATTATCGCTATTTACGCGACTCGAAGAGGTTGTAAACTTACCGGTGGATCGAACCGGAAGGAATATGGCGGAACTGGTGGTGGTAGCAATTAAAATCGGGATACAGAGAGCGTCCCTAACCACCTGTCCAGTGTTAAAGATACGAAATAATATTTTGGGAGAAAATGATTGTATTTGACGGTATTAAAAGAAGTTTCAGTCGCATCGCTAGTTGGAAGGAAAGCATAAGAGTCAAAGTTCAATTTTTCTCGTTCGCCAGCTAGGAGGTACGCGTAAATTGCAATGCGGCCTGCAGAGGTGACTGAAATTGAATATTATCCGCCTCGAATGAGCGTGCGCTGAACAGAGAGATGTTGGTGTAGTGACATCGAGAGCCGTTCTATGCATGGGAATAAGGAAGCGTGCGAACAGAACTGGCGTTTTCACGAGGAAATAGCTGTGTCCCATGCTGTTGTGGAAGTATGGAAGAAGAATTCGCAATAAAAGTGACGCGACGGTAACATTATAGTCGAAGAACATTTAGGACGCGAGCAGAGGATGTGAAATTTAAAGTTGGAAAAGTGCTCTCTATGACAAGGGACGCGTTGAAAATTTGTAATACCTTCTTGCGATGGAATTTTATATGCACCTTAAACAATTCTAATTAGTATAACGTGTGCATATGCTGAATACTGAAAAATCATAATTTTTTATGTTACCTCATTGTTTATTGGCTCGGTTATTTTTTGATTATCCGCTGTACCGATCGATCGATGACCAAATCGGGTAACAGGGTGCCTGCGTTTATACTGGCAGAAATCGCTCGGAAACGCGAGATATATTGACCGTACTGTTGTATCACGGAATCCGTGCATTAATAACCCAGCCGGTCTTTAACCCGTAAACTTTGAAACTCGGACGGGGTGCGATTAAGAGGCTTCTGGGGTCGTTTCGTGTTGCCCACCCACGCCTTTGGTCGAACGAATCCACGAGGGGTGAGAAGGGGTCGTTATAGATACCTTGGATCGAAGTGTTCGCGTGAGACGTCGTTTGCGAAACGATCGTTTTGACGATTGCGATTTTCCTCGGTGCATACTTAACCATATCGAATCAACGAGACAATTAGTACGATTTAAAGCTGTCTTTTCTTATGATGCTTCATTGAAATTGAACATTTTTATAAAATTGTTACACGAGGTGTATTATATGAAAATCCAAAAATTCAGAATCCCTAATCTTCACCAAATTATGTTAAATTCGGTTATATAAACTTTCTGTCCTTTCATACCTTCATATTGTTGCGCCGGGGAGTGGAGCTAGCACTTTCCATCGTAAAATAAATAGAGACGAAGCAAACTAGACTGTCTATATTTCGATTACAAAGGAGTTCTTAAGCAATAGATCCGTACAGGTCGGGTTCCCGAAACATTCTGATTATCAAAAGCCGCGCGGTTGTCTAAGAGACCTCAAGCATCCGGTGACGTGTTTCCGCTCGAAACTTGGAATAGCTTCACATCGTGATTCGTTGACAGCTTCGGACGGAGCAGTCGATGGCTCTTTCGATACATCAAGAAGCAGTCGATGCATCGAAAGAGCGGAAACTTCTCACCGTCGCAACAATATTATTACATCGATCGCTCTCGTAAAAAATTGTAATTTTTTCTATTTCTGGGAACATGATCCATTTTCCTTCCATAGCCATGTTCCACGTTAGCCACCATACGACCTCCATGTAGACACGGGGGATCAACGTTGTATAAGGGAGGCCAATATTGAACACAATCTGACCACGGTATCGTCTCATATTATACAGTTTGCCTGATAATTACAAGGATAATGAGGCTTTGGGATAGAAACATGGCCAGCAGTGGTTTCATTCTTCTTTTTTTTTTTCAATTTCGGCCCCCAACGAACCAAGGGAACTCCGTTTGTTGGTAACTTTTTCATTCAGGCTGCGAATCTCGCGCCGTGCCGCTCGAGAATATCATTACTCCATTGTGTTTCACGGGCCACATTGTGTTTAATCACAACGCACGTTTCGGCAAAAGTTTCGTCTAAAGTAATGCGTTATTACGATCTCGCGATAACGTGACTTTCTGAACGATTTCGGAGATACCGATCTGAAAACCGACGAAACAATGGACTAAATTGGCCGTGCTCTCCGGTCGAAAAACCGAGACTTTTCTTCGAGCGTGTCTAGTAAAATTTCATGTACAGTTTCAACCGAAGGAACATCGTAGTTAAAGTTTTTGAAATCGGAACGCAAACAAACCCATTATCGTGAAGTGAAACGAGATGGCAGCCGTTTATTTATATGCCCGGTGTTCTTCTTACCCCATGACAACGACAAACAGACAGTCAACGCCTCGTTTATTGCACGAAAGTATAAAAGTAATTAAAAACGTGTTCTGCCGCTTTGGGGACGTCACGAGAACAGGGGTATTTCCTTTATTGGATGAACTGCGAACTGTCCTAACAAGTCATAAACCCTTATCTGACCAAGATAAGTCCAATGAAATCACACCTAGCATCTTATTATATTTTAAAATTAAATCAAAGAACAACAGCATATCGAATGGTGTTAAGTTCCTTTCTCTTATAAAAAATGATTTCACCATCATCTTTTCCGAAGAACATCGGATATTTGTAATAAATCGGTTCCCTCGAACGTACAATCCAACATTAAATCGTCTAACAACGAAAGTGTTGATACGCTAATTAAACCAGTACGCGAATCCCTGGCTACGAATGGTTGAATAATAATTCAATACGTTAGATGTGCAGCGAATCGGGACAAAAATCGCGAAGGCGCAGTATGTTACATTAAGAAACAGGAAGTCGATTTCTAAACGATGCCGTCGGAATCATTAAATGGTGCCAATTAAAAAAGATAATGAACGGGACTTTATTACTGCTGCGAACAAAGATTCCATGCCCGTTTCGTAGAAGGAAAACCGCAGCAGTGATGACGCAACGAAATCCAAGTCGAATAGCATCCACAATGGACGCAGATCGAGAACATCGCTATTAGAGATAATAGAATGTGCCAGAGCAATTTTCCCACAGTCACAGTCGCGAAAACACGCGGCTTTCCTACTCTACCTTTCACCTAATGCCACATTTCACATGTGCTCTGGCACGCTAAAATCTACAATTGAATGCTGCGAGAATTCAAAAATCGCGCAATCCTCGATGCTCGCTTTTACCACGGCTCTCTTCCCCGGTTCTGATATAATTAATCGAAGAAGGAAAGCGTGCATCCGGTTGGATCTTGTTGTTCGGTTAGTACGTTAATCCTTAGAAACTTCATCCGACCGAGACAAATGCGCGGCTTTTTTTTTATTTCTAACGAGCTTATTGAGTAAACTTTTTCGCGTACGAAACTGTCATGGATGCCTTAGACTTTTCAGCAGATACGTTTCAATGCAAACTAGGGTGGTTAGGTGACACTTCAGGGTAGTCGTCTTAAGACTTAAATTAAAACGGAAATCAGAATATCTGGCAATAAATTTGGATTTTTAGATTGAATTATACTTGTATCAAGCGATTCGTGGTATTGCACTTTGGATGAATAACGCTACCAACAGGCAATTTACTCAATGCTGGACGAAACACGAGTGCCTGCAGCTCTCAGAGAATATCTCCATCTGCCGAAGCCGGCGGCGGTCAGATAGCTGAATAGATTGATAAACGGACTCCGTCAATGCTGACGGATTCCCAGAGAACCAATCGACAACGTATCACGCAACCATTGCGTGCCACGTAATGCGAATCTTTTCAGAACTGTTCGTGTTACCTAATCCAAAGATCGATCGATGAAGTTGAAGCATCTTGAAATAACCCATTAAGCCTTTCTAAGGTCGAAGATATATTATTTTCTATCGTAAAAACATAAAAATAGGTAATTAACAGATCGTACTGCCTGTAGATTCTTATCCTAAAATTGAAGCTGCTAATAGATACGTAACAGAGAAGCGGAAGATCCACCCTCGTGATGCGGAGGATGAGATGTGCGTGAGAGTCTGCTTGATGGAAACACGATAGCGAAAATAAAAATCCGTCATCGACGGCGAAGAGGAGCAGGAAGCTTCTAAATCGAAGCAAGAGCCACGTTGCTCGATTCCCACGAAATAATAGAAAATAAATATCTCGTCGATGATTAGTCTTCGTGTTGGGTGTACGCTTCTTCGTGACACCCCTCCGTGCTCGTTCGCGGTTCGTTGCACCTGGGAAGAACGCTGATGGACAAACGGTCGAGGGAAGGCGAGAGTAATGAAGAGAGAGAGCAGATATTTACAGGGCAACGTGTTGAGAAGTCTCAGAGATTAGATCTGATTCAACAATGTTGTGCTTCTATAACGAAAGGAATTAGATGTGAATGACATCAAACGCGTGTTTAATAATGTCTTAACAAAGATACGGAAAATTAATTAATATTTTCTTATAAGCGCAAAAACAAAATGGCTACTTGTATAGAAAGGATAATTTCTCCCTTAAAGGGTTATATCACCCTGGAGGTCACAAAAGTATGGTCTATCCGGAAGGTATAAAAAGACGCAGGAGCTGCCCTAAAAAAAGAATTCGTCAAAGGAAGAACATTTACTTCCCGTGTGAAAAAAGAGTAGCTCTGTTTTACGAGCGGATCGATGACTCGGTTGAAAATGAAATCGAACAGCTGTAGAAGAAAAATTATCACCTCCACGGTTTCGCAGGGGCCGCATATGAGCAGGTGCCGCAATTAAAAGGTTCTGGCGTCATTTGTTTCCCTGACGGCACCGTCTTTCGAACAACTTTTATGGTCAGAGTTAACTGTGCAGAAGCTGGACAATGTCGATGCGAAGAACCATACCGATTAACACGTTCCCTGCCGTTGAACTTTTTGCTCGAGCCTTTGCCCGCAAAGAATCAACGATCGAACACGCGATATCGCGTGAAACGTTAAATTCTGGAAGTGATTTTATACAATTCAAACAGGCAGAAGAACTCGTAACCTCACGTAGCATCGTGGCGTAATAATCTGATAATGTCCGTGCCACGGATAGCATCGTTTCTTCTAAATCCCGTGTAAGTTTATCCTTCATAATTTATGCGTTAGTCGACGAACAGATAGTTATTAAGATAACGATCAATGGAACACCCTTACATGGTCCATTATTCTTATCTACTGGTGGGAAATCAAGCCGTGCGTTCGGCCGTGATAAAAGGGCCAAGTATCGGGCAATGCGTGATTCTACTTTGTAAAGGGGGGCAATAAAATGTATCGTCCTGACTCGTGCGTTTCTCGAGAACAATGGAGACGGGAAATAGTGAAGCAACACGGTTTTTCGTGGAAAGATGTGAAGAAATCCGAACGCTTTTATGAGTACACTCCGTAGTACTACGAGAATCAGATTCAAACTTGGGCACTTTTGAAATATCATTTTACTTTGTACTTATTTCCTTCCCGAAATTCAATTGTATGATTTAATTTTAAATTAGTAGAGTCAAAACGCTAAGGACGACATTTTGTATCACTTCGTTAACAAAATGGCAGCCTAACCTAACGTTATTATCAAAAATACATAAAGATATAATCTGTTAAAGCAGTGAAATAATTACTTACGGAAATTCTTTGTTCACATTTCACTTCCGTCTCGATCAGGAACTTGAGTGGTAATAAATACGTTTCCAGTCCAGTAAATTTTCAATTACCTCGCTCACGTACGTACGTACGTACGTACTGTACGCGTTTCATCAAGAGATTCGAATCGACGGTGCACTGAATAATTCAACTACCGGCTTCAATCAATATTCGCTAATGCGGAGGTAAAAAGGCGAGAGAGGTTAGAGAGAAGCGGTAGGCAGGAAGAGAAAAAGGAAAATCGCAGCGGAGCGAGGGCAATTATACACGTGCTGAACCGGGACGGATGAGTCGAACGTTAGCGGGGTCGTGGTTCGAGAGGGTAACAGGTGGTCGAGCAGGAAACATAGCCTATATAAGAGCAGATACTGGCCGACTGGTTAGCATAACAATTGCACCAGTATACTCTGTTCTACAACAGCGTAAAGTGATTTATGCGAAGGAATGTGCATCCAGTTCGCACACGCATCGCCGTTTCGTGCGTAACGCAATGTTTTTCACTAATTTCTTCTGTCGATTCTGTGAAACGGTGAAAAGGTTTACGGAGAAATAACCGCCGATTGATTTTCCGACAATCTTGTAAAACGCATAGAAAATTCTAACTCCAGTTCCTCGTAGAGTAATAGAAGGTATACGAGTCTCTGAAGAACTTACTTAATTCCGTTCACTATTGGAAATTTATCATTCATAAATCATGATTTATATCGCGCGACAACGTTAAAATCGTATTAAAGCAAAACCCGGTCCAATTTCAATGAACACTTAGTGACAGGGACACGAGCAGTGTACTCGAAACCTGTAATCAACAAAAATATGGCACGGCACTGTGCAAGGCCAGTAATTATGCGGGTCGATCGGTAGATCTCGATCAATTAATTTACAGTCAAATTCGTCACGGGAGTGGCAGATGCGTCAATTCGCGTCCTCTGTCGGCCATGAAACGGCGAATCATCTCTGAATGCCTCGGGGAAAAAGAGCTAAGTACGAAGTAATGGAGGCCCTCGGAAGGGAGGAAGACCGCTTCCGGCGGATACGCGTCATTTTTTGTCACAATCGCGACGACATCAGTGGCATTATAAGGAACAAGTTCAAGAGGGTGCCGCGTCTTCGTTTCGTATCGATAATGATCTCGAACCGGTCACTGTCTCGCAACGAAGTGAAACGTACTTTACTTGGCGGAATCGTTTCGAGCGCAACCGAAACGCGGCTAACGGAAAATTAATGAAGAATATACGTTGTACCCAACAGCTTTACCCGTCCCATCTGTTTCGCGCGCGATATATGTAGATGTAGATGATAGGCGATGAAAGGGCGTCGAAGTCCAGGAAACTATAAAGCGATAATGGGTTAAGAAATGCGCGAAGATGTGAATGTTATGTAGAAGGGAGCACTTATCAAAGGGGGTAAGAAATAAGAACGTTATGTTTTATCTTCAAATCTGACATAAATTAATAAGGGATATTATCCAATTGACACGCCTCAATTTTTATGCAATTTTAAAATGATATTAAAAAATTCGGATCATTATTAAAACACCTTGTACAGGTATATTGTTCGTATTAGGGTTCCTTTAGAACAGACCAAAGTGTCCCTAGTTTCCGCGAGAGAAAATTAAGCAAAACCGACGAAACGGATGTCGAAGTAGAGAAAGAAGTCGCGGTGTCTGGTAGGCGTTCGTTCACGCCTACTAATTACAATTCTAGACGCTGTTATGCCCCCCCCCCCCCCCCCCCCCCCCCCCCCCATGAAAGCACTCACGGCTCGAAGGCACCGCTGCTAACGAGAAAAACCTACACGGTATAGCCAATCGAAGTGGCACGCCAGGGTGAGAGTAGAGGACCGGTAGGAGGAGAGGGTGGAGACGGCCCTCGAGGCGAATTCGCTCGGTCCGCGAAGAAACTCGGTTCCTCTTCCCCTCTGCTCTCGCTTCGGTCGCGTTTTAACGTGTTCGGATACCGACCGTCTGCCGCCCGAAGGTAATTACCAGAGGACTGCGTTGCTCCCTCGAGGACCAAGTGACAAAAAGCTGCGTCTTAATGCAAACGCGCCGCTCTCGGCCGTAACTCGTTAATTATAGGCCGCCTCTGATTGATCCGCGGCTACTTCGCCTCGGTATCCGTGAACGAATCACCGCAGCCAATGTACCGACACCTTGTCGATATCTGGCAACGGCACGCGCGGCCAGAAACCTGCCACCATCTTTCGAGTGGAAAAAATTAATTGAAAAATACCGAAGCAGACCTTCGTTGAACCGTTTACGCACGCGATGTCTATAGAACTTTTGCTGGAGATTCGAGCCTCTTTTGACTTTAATCGTTTTTGAAGTTGATTTTCAGTACTTGAAGGATTTCTAAAATTTTCAACACCTGCGTCGATGTTGGAACGTTCACCTTCCAAGGAGATGCAAAAATGTCAAAGATTCTTCCTGTTACGCGTGAAAACTCGCACACTTGCAATTTTCTCGCTCACAGGTCTTTGCATCAGGGTGGTAATTCAATTGGCCAGGTCGTAAGAGGCGAAAGACCCGGTACTATCGGCACGTCAAACGTAAACACATGCAGATTAGATATTTTCCTACGATATGACGTTGGTGGTCCCTGACTCAAAGGATCCAACGAAAAGCATGCTACACCGCTCGCCGATCCCTGCGAAGCCACCCTTAACCCCACCACTGGGATGGATCTGCATGACGATATTGCCCGGTGCTATGGCCGAATATGTAAGCGGATATTGGCTATACATATTTATAGAAGGGCAGCGCTACCGGGTGCAGCGTTTGCCATTCAAGTTCGTTTGTTTCAAGCTCTCTTTGTTCCCCCTAGTTTCTTTCAATGTGTCACCATGCAGGCGGTCTCTGTCCGTCACGATGCTTCACGACAAAGTGCTCTGGTTGCGATAGAGCCAGGCAAGGGAAGACTGGGAGGGAAAGAATCCTTTGTCCACCGGAGGACTTCCGTCACACGGAAAAATATTTGCGTTATTATCTATTACCTCGAGCGGAAAATTGAAATTTTCCGTGACACCGGAGCCGCGTTCAGGGAAATAGTAATGACTGAAATTCGCGTTTCAATTAAGTACGAGTCTGCTATTCGTTATACTCGAAGGTTCCTTCGAGCCGGCCCCCGGTGGCTCGACTCTCCTACATTTATTGTTTTCTCAACCTGGACAATTCTAATTGAGGGAATATATTTGTGTATTTATAAAACAGAATATTAATAACGATGGATACTAGAAAGTCCATCTTGCAAATTTTCTAGATTTTTAACACAGGATAAATATCTTCTCCGAACTTTCGTTCCCATTGCAAAATAATCGCATGCCATTTCGAAACTTCCCGAAATCGTAAATAACACCCTGTTGTACCTGTGACTGCCTCTTCGGGACAGGTGTCTCCGCGAGATGGTCAGAAGTCGTCACCAAATACGAGCCGTCTTTTAAATCGCGCTCAGATAGTTTTTCTCTATAAAACGACGAGTGCAGCCGTGCTCCGGTGCAATTTGCAAGGTGCAACGCCGCGGTCGCATTAGTCAGGGTACCATATCGGCTCGCAGCCATCGCGTAACGGTATGCGCCAGCAGGCGTTGCGATTCGCCAGTGTTTTCTGCCGGTCGCATCGCGATGACGCTAATGATCTGCTTAATTATAGTGTGATATAGAACACGAGCAACATAGGAGACCAAACGATCCTCCGTGATCGATCATCAATCACCTTAAGCTACAGGGGGAAAGATATCTCTGATGATTTACAGAAACACGAGAAAATCAAGTAGGATAGAATGAAGCGGATAAATGGAATTTGGTAAATTTTTGCTGAATTTTCAATATTAATACGATGCCATTCAGGTGGTCAGAAATTTCAGTTTAAAGAGCAGCAATTATTGCTCTTCAAGTTTCAGCAAATACCAGCAATAAAACAACGTCTAGGACGTTTAAGTGGCTGTCAGAAATTGACGGTGAACAAGAGAAATCTTCAGGCAAAATCCGTAATAAGGGGCGACGTAGCGAGTCGCATGTCGCGAAACGCGTGGGACTTGTAACGAAGACGTGTACGCTCGAGCTCGTCAGAACGCGGTGCGGCGCGTACGCATCGGTCACGCGTGCCAGCCAGGAATCCGAAAGCGCGCGGACCGAGAGGAGAGACTTAGCTCGCGCGACGAAAGCTCACTGCCAAATTCCAAGCGTTCCCAGTCAATTTTCGGCCCCGACCTTCGGTTAAGATCGCGCTGATACCGTTCGTGCCGAAATCCTTCGACCTCGGGGCCGCTGACCTTGAACGACAACGATATTACTAGAGCCGAAGAGGATTAAAGGCAGTTTAGTCCAATAGTACCTCGTGGCTGGTATCCAAACATCGACTTGATCTATGACCCCTGGCAGCTCTCGCGCTCTTTTAGCCGTTTCATCGAGCTGTCGGCAATTCGGAAAAGGAACACTTTAGTCAATCGGTTTGATATTTTAGAAGAAAGTTCTTATAGCGTTTTCTCATAGTACTCTGTATTAATTTTCACATAGGAATTTCGAAAAACAATAATTGCTGGAGGAAAAGCTGGGACACCGTGTGCGTTTGATAGACACACGGTTAATGAAACGATCCAAGCGTGCAGAGTTCGCAATTATACAGAGATTATTCGATCAGAGTTGCGTGTCTTTGTTGCAAGTCCCACGCGTTTCACTGCGTGTCCTCGCGGCATCGCTATATTGGTATCACAGGAAATCTGGCTCATAAGTCAGTCTCACCTATGTGCCTCAGTTAATGTCTAACGCTGGCTGCTTGTTCGTTCTGTCCTCCTCGCTAGGTTCTTGTGCCGAGCCACAACGTATGTAAGTACGTGCTTAACTACGTGTACGGCTTGCTTCTTTTTTTTTCATTCTTTTCGCGCGTACGCTCGCGTTTGTGTATCTTCGAAACGTCGTAGATGCGCACACTTCCCTCGGTGTAATTAATGCAATAATTATTAGCACGAAAAGATCGTATCGGACAGCGGTCTTTTCTTCGTCTACTGTTTTTCTTGTCCCCGCTGGTCCGGCCATCGAACTCCGTAACGAGCACTCCTATGGCGTCAATTCTTTTTTCAATGGCAATTCATCGCGAACTCGAAGAAATTTTAATTTATCCCTTTTTCTTTTTAAAATATTTATTGACAAATTGAATGACACTAAATTCCAGTGGATATTATATAATTATCTAAAGTTTGCTGGAACAATGAAATTATAAGTGCTTTAGAAATTATTTGAAGCACCACCGTCACCAAAGACCAACTCACTGATGCGTTCATCGAGTTCACTGGCCCGTTATCATCGGATCTATTGCTCGCTGAAGTATTATTCCTATTTGCAAAGAGTTTCCAGAGAGTTTCACGGTGTCCTGAGCATCGATTTTTCGATCACATAAAAATTCATTTTCATGCGGTTGCGCTCCGCTCCACCATGAGCGCAGGTGTTCTATAGTTTACAGAGCGTACACTTTACTTGCGATGAAATCAATTCCGAAGGTGTATGCTTTCTCCGTGGGGCACGATCGGCCGGAAATGCGCTCGCGAATTCCATATTTACTTCCTACTTCGAACAACTACTATTCTTTCCTTCATTTTATAGGTACATACCAATACCAGTTAGATTAAAAATTTCTTTTTAATTCTTCATTTAACAATTTTTCTCAGCATTAACGAGTGCAACATTGTTTGGAAAATCTGAGACAGTTTTAAATTATTATATGATAGAATAAAATATTCAGGTATCCCATAATTCAATTGAAAAACTTCATTTAAATTCAAGATTCATGAGACTGTTGCACGCTGAAGGATTTTCACAAAGCTTGATTAATAACCGGTGATCTTCAGATAAAATGTTTCTTCTAAGATGTAGCTTAACGAAAAGAAACGTCATTCTATGATTTACAAAGTATACCGCCGGTATCAATTCATATTTATCGCCATACCGTCTACTATATTACAATTAACTTCTAATTAGTGATTATAGCCGCGTAAATCACGATCGTTTACGGCGGCATCGTCTATCGTTAGCTTTCTCTTGTTTGCTTGGAAGCCGCTCTTCAATGCACTCTTAATGATTTCTGTTGTCTAATATGTTGCAGCAATAAAAAAAAGCTGCCAAATGAATAAAAAAAAGTGTTTGTAAACTTCTTTGCTTATTTTTAATCACAGCAAGTATTCGATAATTCCCTGCATGTCAAGTATCCTATGCTCTTCTCGTCGTTTCAAAATTTAACAAAAAACCTAAATTCTAAAAACGCGTTAACTACCGGTTCTTCTTCAAAATATAGTAATTTACCATTTATTAACTCCGTTTCGAAATCTCTTTAAGAATCCTCGTTTCATGAAATCGAGTGAATGGAATGGGACAAGAGTTTGATTCAAAATGTTTCGTCACTTTACAGCTCCATAATTCGTAGAGATTATAAACGTTTCTAAAATACTCCGCACGGCTGATCTTTTTCTTTTTTCTTCGCGTACGAAATAACCTGGTAGTGACATAAATACCGGCCTGGACAGAGGGGATTTGAAAAGGGAACCGAGAGGAAATGAATGATCGTTCGAAAGTCAATTCGAAGAAATTTCGCCGGTTTTAATTGTGGCCATCTTTCAGTTGATTCGTAACAATGTGTTGGACCAGGTAGAAAAGAAATTGTAAATGTAACGCGGTGCACGCGTCCGGCGAGTATCAGAAAGGAAGTTATTATTGATGGCATATTGAAACGGTATGAGCGTGGTGATAAAACGAGCCCGGGCCCACGGCACCATGGAGGTCTCCACTTAACGTCCAACGTTATATATGACTGCAGAAAGCAGGTTGGGGGCCCCCGGATTCGAAACAACCATAGATGTGCTTCTCTTTTCTTATGTTAGCACATACATTTTCTGCACGACCAATGGATAAGCCACATTTGTCTCATCGTTTCTCATTTTTTTTTTAATTGACAATGAGAATATTTGATTAAAAAATTGTAACACCGAGGACTTTGTCACGGAGGATAATAATTATATGCCACAGATGTTTATGTAAATGCATATTTTTTTTCTTCAAATTGTAAGCTTCGACTTTGATGAAGATAAAAGAATTGGCAAGAGTTTCTTCAATTAATATTAATTATCATTCATTAAAAATAATTACTATTAATTCCCTCCCTTGGATTGGTAGTAATCAAAATTGTAATGCACTCTAGAGTCCGTCAGGAACTTGTGTACGACTTTATTTGGAGATAAGACTATCCCCAAATGACCCGATTAAATCCTGATACCGTAATATACCCTTCGCGTCCAACACCTGCCAATAATCATGTTTCGTGACAGGCCACGAAATAAGAACGATGGTTGACGAAATAATAATTACAGAGCAATATGCGCCGAAACTCAGCAGACCGTCTTAAATTAAGTATCTCTGATGATTTGAAAGCAACGATACAGTCAAAATGCCCCCGAGGAAATTTCGGAGTTATCAAGATTTGATCGCCCTAATTTGTCCCTTGTAAAATTACAGGAATAATGAATGCTTTGAAGGTACTTACTATTAATTAAGTATCTAACTATTAATTTAATAGACCACTTGTTTAAAAGTACTTGTAATCTTAATGAAGTACCTACTTATGCAAGCTAGTAATTGTAATCTGCTTAATTGGTTTCATTCGCATTTAGTGATTTCTTTTTACCAAATTTCTCCTAAATCCAAGGAACACGACGGTCGAGGATGATTTTGTGCACAGGTGGGCCATGGCGAGTCGGTTAATTATTTCGTTTGCCGTTTTCCTCGCTACTGTCACATTTTTCTCGAAGAATCGGCTCGGTTTCCTCGGAAACAACGGAAAATATAAAAATGTGAGCTACTAACACGGTGCAGGTTTAATCTTAACGCGAGTTCTCGTTTTATTTCCTGGTGTATTTTAGATTGGGATTTCCCTGCCATCGTCCCTTTGTATTAATAACCATCCCCCTATTTTACCGCATCAACCACCCACTGTTTTTGTTTATAGCAATCCGAAAGTATAGGGGTACGGTCAAATCTTAGGATTAAGGACAGGGTGACTGTACTTTTCTTTTTTTCTCGTTTTACGATCGCGGAAATGCTCGTATGGAAGGAGATACGTTTCGAAGCGTAATCTGCCTCCGAAATTGGGGCGCGAGAGGAATCGTGCAGTGATAAAAATCCTCTCAGGATTCCTCCTTGTTTTCTCCCAGATTCGATCGAGGGAGAGTTTGGATGTCAAGAGGTGAGATAATGTTTTAGAACATGGCAGATTCGAGTTTTGATACGAGTTAATTAGAGTCTTTTTATGGCAGCTGCCTTTGGTGATTACATACGCGTGCTATGTCGAACATAATCTATTTCGCAGATCCCCATTAACGTGTTAAAAAATTTCGATTATGAAAAACTACGAATACACTTTAGAGTGTAGAGTTGTATGTTGTGAATGAAAATGGAAGACGTTGAAGAAAAGAGACGGAAAGAGAATGAGACATCAATCAATTTATCAACCCTTTGGTCGATTAAGCCGAATCAGCCGGTCGAAGACGATTCGTTTCTCGGTGGCCCTACTCCCAGAGAGTTAATATAAATTAATAGGTAAATATACAATTAGAAGTAATCTATATTAATTAAGGGAGGTCTTGCCTTCGCGGTTGCTGGACTTGCCTCCTTTGTGGCGGTACCATGAATATCCGGCGATTCATTCATTAACTCTCACCTTTGACCCGTGGACCCGGGGCCACGAAGACTCGAACAATAACCAAACGGAAAAGAATCCTAATGGCTGATCGTTGCTCTCGTCTTCCGATCATTTTCACGTTAAAACACTTCGTCTATAGCCCGTATTTCTTAATCTTTTAGCAACCACAGAATTTTGATCATTTAGATCCATTTAGGTCCATATGAGTTCTATTGTGCCAGCGCGACTTCTTCGCGCAAGATCTGATCAAAGCTTGAACTAACCCGCAGAGGAAAAGATGCGATTGTTAGGAAACGGACATTCTTCGTTTGATAGCAATTTCTTTTTTTTTGTTCCAAGAGCGTTGTCCTTTCATTGATCCCGATGGTCGCATCTGGCAAACGAAAGGACCAGTCGCGAGTGGTGGTTAATTGAGAACCCCTGCAGAGCGAGGGAAAAGAAGAAGAGATAAGTTGAGGGAGAGCTTCACCTATCTATCGGTGGTATATCGGGTGCGTTGGTTGCCCGTTGAAGAAGCGGCTTCGAAATGAAAGCCGCGACTTATCCTCGGCCTCGGCTTCTGATTGAATGGCTTGCACCCGGAGGCGCTCTCGACGGGGAGGCAGAAAAGAACTGCGAAGAAAAGGAGAGGGAGAGAGACCTCACGTCCCTCTTCTGGAGAAGCACGTTGGATCTCTCGCGCGCGCGGCATTTGATATCTGAAATCCCCAATATTTTTAAAAGCACAGGGGCTGCTGCCACGCTTGAGAGGGGAGAGAAGGGGTCTCGAGGAGCCGGCCTCAAAGGCGTACGAGCCTTTCCACGGCCATTAAAATACGAATAATAATTATAAGAGCGACGGCAGAGTGATCAGTCCGCTAGCAGACGAAGCGATCGTCCGTATCAGCCAAATAGTACCCCTACCATCCTTTCTTTTTCTTCTTCTTCTATCCCCCTTGCACGTTTCTTTCTTTTCTCAATGCGTCCTGAATTTACGACCACCGCAAGATCCACCTCGTTATCTAACCCCATAGACGTACGTTGATACAGTCTTGGACACCATTTTATATTCGACCGTTATTGGACTGGATAACTCCGGGTGTGCAAGATTTTAATTTGTACTTGCTGTTATGTGCCGGAAATCGTAAAACGCGAGCTTACTTTCAATTATGGCCCAGCAACGAGTATACTGGGTGAACCATGATTTCATAAATGGCAATGGAGAAATTGTATTTAATCTTAGATGGGGCTGTTTTTCAAGCATTTTTTGTATAGTCTGCTATGGGTATACCTTAATTCTTGTCCAGTTGATACTGGGTTATTTTTTATCTATATGTCAAAAGGAACAAATTTTATGGGAGCAGTCAAATTGTCGAGATTTTATGGGCCACCGTATACAGAGGTATGTTAATCGTTTCTTCTGGTAATTCCAGCCTGGATAGCTAATAAAATGCCATGCAATATTAACGAGAATCGAAGTGATATTATAGCGGACATCTGCAAAGTGGGACAATTACAAAGTTCTAAATTATTTCACAAATTGGTTAATAAACGTTCGTTCGTAACACGGTGAATCGCGAGTAATTAACATTTAAGACGGCAGTTACAACTTGCTATTGAAAATCTTGAATCCTCCTCATTTAGTAAGTAGCATTAAGTTGAGTCTTCTTAACTCTTTACAATTTTTCATATTTCTTAAGTGATATTAACTTATACGTTAAAAACAATCTTAATCTATATTCTTCTTATTAATACTAACTTCCATAAAAATATACTTGTTGCATTGAAAACCATGAATTCTCTTCATTCAATGAATTTCATAAAACATTATCAACATACACGTCTGAAGACAAAAATACCTACCGCATAGTAACCATGAACTCGGTGTTCTGCGATCGTTAATCCTCGACAATCTTAGACCACAGACGAGACAGACAATGAAAACATTTTTTTTTTTCACGGCTTTCTATGGTCACAGTGAGCGATCGTGTGAATGTCCCAGCTGGCTCGCAGACGCTATTGGTCGAAGAAGAAGAAGAAGAAGAAGAAGAGTGTCAGTCCGAAACGTAGCTGTTCTATCCAGCCTTCTTAGCCATCATAATGGAAGAGCATCGGGCCTAATTACGACCGATACACATGTGACCGTGTGTCGCGCATGCTGGAACGCTTGGCTATCCATAAAGGCATATCCACACGCCTCGGAGTGTCGCCCGAGCGAGCGTTAGCCCGCGATTGCTCGTTAGCCGAGCCACGGCCCCGTGTCTGTCACGAAATCGCTGATTATCATCATTCAAGGAAACCACTGACGGTACGTCGCCCCTTAACTCTCGTATACCAGCCATCGCGGCCATTACTTACTTACGCTACGGGCTGGTAGGCTTAGAAAACTTGTCGTCCACTGGCGCAGACTGTTCTCTCTGTTCCTCATTCTCTGATCGAACTTGCTGTTAATTATGATGATTTAATTAAGTTAATTTCTATTCCAAATTGGACTAAAAAGTCTGTGTTTCTAATTTTTCAGAGGAACTTAATGTAACTCACGAGTTGGGAAATTGGTATTTGAGTATTTAAGTTAAAAGTATTAAGTACTTAAACAAGGATCTAATTTTGTATTTAGTTTGATTTTAAGTGTCTGATATGAGTAATGGAAGTAAGTCGTAGAATGAATACTTTCAGAAAGCGCGTGTCTACTTAAGAGAATCTTCCTTCTGTGTTATTTAAAAATAAAATTCGATACAATTGTTAGAATAATGTTGAACACAATGATTTCTACGCTGTTGGTTAGGTTTGCGACGTGTTCACACATCGGTTGCCACTCGTGCACGTGTGAACATGGCGACACAACCCGGAATTAGGGAAGACGCTTATTATTTCAAGGTTCGGTTCGCTTGTGCATCAAATAATCAGTCATGATGCGTTACACTAGATAAGTCCGTGAAAAAGTAGACGATTAAACGGGAAGGAGCGATAGGAAGTAACTCGGATTAATTTCGCCAAGTAAAGCATTGTCTTGCTCTTTGTTCTCTTTCTTGAAATTTATAGGGGCTGCCATAGCACTGCAGCGAATTGGTTCTTGGAAAGAACTTTTGTCGTGTCATTTGATCGATCGCATACTGAATACTTTACGAAATTACTCAATTATTCATTTTTTTGTTTAAGTAATTGAAAAATTGAAAGGATGTAAAATGTAAGTACTATAACAGATATATCATGGAACACATCGAATATGATTAATAAAAAACATCTGATCCGAAAATTCAACGACACCAGAAGGAAATTAAGTTTAAGATCAGAACCTAAGCTAAAATGTCAGTCATTTCGTTAATGGATATGGATCGTTCGTCTAAATGAAGATTTCGATGAAACGCAGGAAAAGGTTTAGGAAAAGTTTTCGGTGAGGGATCATGAATCATTTAGGTGGCTGGGACGTATCAGGGTTTCGAATAACGACGCTTCGGAATCACCCTTCCCCCAAAATGTCAGAATGATTCTCTCTGTCTGGACCCGCATATCGGTCAGAGTTAGTCTTTCGGTAGCGAGTCAACTTGACAAATGTCCAGCAACACCCTCGATCTTCTCGATTCTCCTGCCTCGAATCTGAATCTTCCGATGGGGGAAGCAATGGAGTGGATACTTCTACTTTCCGATATTTTATTGCCTCCAACAAACTGTACACTTACTTTGTCTCAAATTACCTATTCAATCAATAGAATACTAGCTAATTTAAACGAAAGACGTCAGCAAGTATCAAAAGGTAATAATATCGTTCCGAAGACATTCAATGATATACTCGTACGATCGTTCACGGATGAAATGTTTACGAGTGAAGGAGGGTAGAAACGGAGAAAAGGGGGGGTGAGAAAAAATGAAGGAAAATAATTCCTTCGGATAGGTTTATTTACGGTTCACCTAGTACGGTTGCGCCCCGTACGTGTCGGGTGCCGATTCGTTCTTGCTTTCCATCCGAGTGCCAAAACCCCCGCGATACTCACAATACACAAGGGAGAAAAACAACGATCGTGATCGTGGAATAAAGTAGACGGCACGGCATGGGGATGATGTATGGCGAAATATACAAAGACACGTTGTCTCCCGTTATTTACGTTATTGTGCGCCGACACCTTTCAACTTTAATAAGAATGGGGACTTTGAAATTCCGTGCTGAATGCGACGCCCAGAACGAATTGCCATCGGTAATATTGCTATGCTAAATATCAACGGCCATTGAAAATCTTAGCCTCAAACCAAAATAGATCATTTTTTTCTCTTTTCTTTATTTTAAACCTGATTCAAAGTTGCGTTGCTCCTTGAAAGCGAAAGTCATGTCCAGACAATACTAAGTCAGTTTTCACCCAAGATTACTACACTAACATTGAAGGGAAATAAAATTGGATTCGAGTGTGATCGACAGAAATCAGAATGGCTGGTTTTTCAATGTTAATTTAGCTGAGAGTTCAAGAGGACAAATTGACAAGATCAACCAGTAGAAGAAGCCGTGGCAAGAAGTTAATCCGCATGAAAGCCAGACCAGGATAAATCCGCAAGGTCGACGGATCTCCGTTGATCGATCGAGGGATCGAGCCTCATCGACCTCTCATTTTCCTAGGGGTTTCTCCTTGCCTTCGTACAGTAATACGACGGAAAGTCTCCAGACCGTATGACAAATCCCCTATTGCTTGCGATAATGAGTCTCCTAACACCTTGCCCTACTCTCCCTCCCAGATTGAATAATTCTCAAATCATTCTTTCTGATTAAATAATTCTAGATTTTCTTCTGGATGGTGGTAATAACATTTTGGATCCTTTTAATGCTTGTCGGTAAAGGTGTATATGTTTACAAATTCACGCGGTCGACGCAGGGCCGAAGCTCAGTTGCTTCCAGTTCTTCAAACGCTTCGGTCGAGTTCTGTGTATCGTGAGTCGGGCCTGCTTCGAGCACGTGAATTTGTATTCGTCACGTTCGATGGACTATAGTAGTGTTATCATTTTTAAAAGAAAAATGGCCGAACACATCGCGTCGTTAGAATAGTAGGAAAGAACGGACGATTTACCAAGCTGGAATAGGAAAAAGAATCTCTCCCCCGTTGCCCTCTCTACCGCTATTAGTCTAGCTGCTTCCATTAACGAGTACAGTAATTGCGACGATGGTTTTCTCCTGCGGCGCGGATTAAATCGTATAATTCAAGCAGCGACATTCCAGAATTGTCTATCAACGGTTGGGGGCACACACGATCGCGGTTGCTTTCTCACCGTCGCCGGAAGTAGCCGCGAGAGGAGACAGTCGCGCGGAGAGTAGGGAGAGACCGTTAAAAACGTAGAAAACGCGGCAAGATACATCTCCCCGTCTGGTTTAATTCCATAAATAAAGGCGAAGCGAGCAGTTCTCTGGCATAATGAAGCATCGGTCGGTTAATGCATAGGATTATCGAGTCTTCCCATGGCCCACATCGGTCATTATGGAATAACAGTAATTATTGATATGCGAGCTTCATAGGCACGTCTTGCTGGCATTGTGAGCTGTCACTGTCTCTTCTTTTCTCCCCTCAACCCCCACCCTTCCCGCCCTTTCTCGCTGTATCCTTTTTTCTCTCCCACCCATGACTGCTTTACATTTTTATAAAGATTGTCTGTCCCTCCGCTCGTCTGTCTCTGCCCCATGGCAGAGAAAAGAGACATTCGATGAGAGCGGATGCAGAGGGACAGTTGCGTGAGCAGAAGTCACATTGTTGGCCCCCAGGCTGAAGATAAGTGCTGGCTGAGCAATGCTTTTTCTTTTTCCGTCCTGCTCTTTTTCACGAATCGACGCCAAGCATACTGGCGGCTAAGAGCCCAGAGGTTAGGCCAGGTCGGGTTAGCGAACTGTACAGAAACGTCAGGGGGAAACCATAACGTTGTAATTTATTGCCGAGCACGGCATTGTGACCGCGTCTCGCGGGGGCGGTGTGACGGATCAACCTCACGGAGAAAGAGAAAACTCGTTCTGTATCGTTCGAAACCTCGACCGGACGCGAGGATGAGATTCGTCTCGATGCGCGTCGTCTTTCTGCCACCAGACTCTACTCTCGATACGGATGTTGCAACAACGATAAAGCCACATCCTTTACTGCCCAACGCACTGTTTCCTTCATTTTATTGTTTGCCTTCACTGTTCTAACGATTGTTACCTTTTATTTCTTTCTATACATAATTCTGAATGTTAATTTTAGAATTTAGAGGCCATTGTGGTCCTATACATAAAGCACCCTGTGGTTATCAACCTTAACTGTAACACTATCTCAAATTGCACATTATCAAATTTTTATGGATTCCAAAATGACCGATTTTTGTAGTTTCCACACATTTCCGAAACAAGAAAAACGAGGGCGTTTATCAGGAATCCGATAAGCATCAACGGAACATCGGACAACGGGCTTTATTAACATCGGGCCAAAGCGTAAATAGAGCGACTGCGCATCCCCAGCATTCCTGCGGACGTGGCGAGTGACCATGGGGGTACACGTTATTGGAGAACGGCTGAACCGTAACGACCATAGTCAAACCGCATACGATTATGGGTAGGAAAGAATGCATCGTGTGTGTCGTCATATCAGGCAAGGCCGTGGCGCGTACAACGATGCCTATGGTCACGCAGGGACAGACGCACGCGTATACGCGTGCATGCGGCCGCATTGGATATTCCCAGCGTTTAATTTATGTACAAGTACGGCTCGCATTGTGCACAGCTGTGTTTGTGCCGCGAACTGGGCTATGATCCGAGACCACAGATCGTGACTTCTGTGGGAAACTTGAAGGAAAGTAATAACTGACGGCGCTACCAACGCACATCCGTCATTTCTGCGTGCCCGTGCGTGCACTTGATCAGCAGAGAGGAAGAACTACTGGTTGATATTGAAATTTTATTAAGGTTCCGTAACCATTTTCAATCCCATTGACCATTCGGACATCGAAACAAAGCAGCCTTTGCAATTGAAACGTGTCCGATCGAAATTAGGGTTTCACCGAACCAGGATGACTCGGTTTGCCAAGCAGGTAGGCAGCAGAGAAAGAGACCAAGAGCAAAAGGATGATGGTAGGTGGTTGGAGGGGTTTGAACTTGCCATAAATTCGCGAATGGACCGCCCAACCATCAAAGCGATCACCCGAGGCTTCCTTACCCCGAGTCCTTGCATACCGGCACCGATATTAAATGACAAAGGCCAAAGGCATACCTCGCCGACGAGAAGGGTTGGCGGGGTAGCAAATTCTCGCGTACGAACAACCCCCAAGCATCCGGCCGCCCGCCTGAGAGGCCAGAACGTTCCCTCTTCTCGTGCCTTAAGTCGGCCCCTTACGTCAAGAGCCCAACCGTATCGGCATTTCGCGGCCAGGATATTTTAAATACGTACACCGCGTCATCCCAAGCCTCGGCTGCTGAACTTTCAACCCTCTCGATGTAGGGGATGAACGAGATCGAGGACGTGGTTTCCAAAGGTGATGCTTCTTTGATGTGTCGTCTTAAAAATATATCAACGACGTGCTAGTATTTTTATGTACGTTGGTATTCTTCTTGGCTCTCTATGCGTGGTATTTTAAAATCTTTTCCCCAATTATCGTTAATTTAATAGTGACAATTGTCTGCGAAATAACAAGCGAAAGATCGAAACAGTGGTGAACTTTTCAATGCTTTATTCCAGCAGGAAACAGAACATTCGATGCTCCCTCGGTCTTCCTTTTCAAGCGTAGTCGAGCGCAGGAAATACGCGGTCGATTGACGCGTCCTTTATGGGTGCGACGATGGCGGAATATACCCGAAGAATTACCATATTGAAAAGACGGCTGCGACGCCAGGGAATTCTCTCGCTCCTGAAATTCTCATTAAATAGTCAAAAACCGATATACTTTGCCGTTCAATTCCCAAAACTATTTCGCTAAAAAGACACGAGGGTGGGACAGGTTAGAAAAATTCTTCGGATCAACGACAAATTCTTCAACTTCCGCCTTGCACCTTTAGTATCTCATCCCTTGGGATAAAGCAAACTCGTGGTGGTCAATAATAGATTTTTGCGATTTTATAAAATGAGAAAGAAAGAAATTATTCCGAGTAGTGGTAGAAGTCTCGACAACGTTAAAAGGTGAAAACTGGTACCTGTTCTTATCGCGAGACAGGTGAAGGACGCAGCAACAAAGCTCGCCTAAATAAATGTCGATTTACGGGGTCGCAAGTGACACAAGGTGTATAATAAAAATTTCGTTTCCAGGCGTCGAGAATCAGCTTGCTAGCACAATGCTGTGTCAGCCTCGTAAAATTCACGCCTTCCTTCAACGATTCTCATCCCGTTCTCCGTTGTTTTCCTGACTTTATTGCAGCGCCATAGTTTACAGACTTTCGTTTCTTTTTTTTTTTTCTTGTATCGTCCACGAACAGGGCCAAGGGATATGAAAGACAGTGTTTCTATTGTGACCATTCGTGATCACAGGTTTCCCTTCGCCAGCTGCTTTTTTTTTTCCTTCGGGAATTGATAAGTTCTCTTTTGATTTCTTTATTGCCGCCATACGGTCCTACGCAAATAGCAGCCCACTCGAGTCCTGGACACAGGACTATTGTTCGTGCGCGATGAAGGCCGGAAGGAAGGAATGCTAGTGCAGCGAGTGTTCCTTTTTCATATGACAACATTGAACATTGTATTGGCAATAACGTGTAAATTGTTATACGCCATGAAAAATATTATTACTTTAAATTACGCTTTTATTGATCATCGTTCACGCAATAAATTTTCACGTAATTTACCGAATCGATGACGGGTATTTCACCGTATTCGTCTTATAATACGGCCGTGACGACAATCGAATTATCACGGTCACAGGGAAGAGGAATGATGGCGCGGGCGTCGAGGCACGAGCGAACGTGGAGGATCGTTTGCCGCGGGAGAAGTGCACTCGACCCCATCCTTTCATGGCCTATTGATTCCCAATTTCACCGATAATGGTCGGGGTGCTGCCTTTTTTTCCTTTTTTTTTTTACGGGGATACACTTGTTGAACGTTCTAGGGGTGAGGGGTGATTTTGCACCGGCCTGCGAACGGGACGTATCCTTCCTCTTTTTTTTTCACACCCACACCCCTTCGATTCAGGGATGGAAGAGAGGGGAGAATATGGTGTTCTCGCCCCATGTTCACGTAGGACGTGCAGGGGCTGATTTTATGGCGTGTTTGGGGCGATCCAGACATAAACGCGATCCCAGTCGAACGACAGGGGTGAGGAACATCCCCAAGTGGACCTCGACTCGATGAACGGAGTATCTTTACCGTGAATTGGGGACAGGAAAGCAAATGTTGTTCCTTGAAATTCCTGCCAATGATATCAATCTATCTCTTGTAATCGAACAATCATAACTACCCTGTTTATTGAATAACAATTTTTATATTTTTTGGTTGCTATGGATGCGTACACTACTGTCCATATAAATATTTTGAATTGTAAACATTTTTATTTTATAATGTTGAGAAGAGAATCAATTGAATTTTATTTATTCAATGAAAGTAAATGAACTCTGTTAATTTATTTCCAGTTTAGTTTGGAAACTGAATCGTCAGTTTGGTTAAAAGTGGTCCCGTTTGAAAGAAAAGGGCGAGAATCCTTTTAAAACGAGGCCAATAAAGGGAAGTTCGAAATCAAACTCTTTTTCTCTATGGTGGAACAGGGAGTTAAAAAAGGGAGAGGAAGCGAGAGAAACTCTTTAGAAAGAGCTATTTGACTAACAAGTAAGAAGGGTCTTCGATGTAATGGGGTTGCCACAGAATTAAAGGAGACCCAGTGATTATTGTCGGGAAAGGAGTGGACAGAAGGGTGCGACAGGGAACCGGAAGGGACACAACCAGTTGGCTAACCGAAGCAAACATCAGTTGACCGGAATCGTTTGAACGAGGAATCACTTTGAAGCATATTGCGCTTTTAACAAAACAGTTTACGATTGAATACTTCAAAGCAAACTAGAGAAATTTTCAAATATTTTCTTAAATAATATGCTATTTCATTTTATGACTATTCATTTTGAAAGTAATCTAAGATAATAAAAAAACGAAATTTCTTTAAAAGTTTATAGGTAGGTAAAGAAATTTAAGGAGGGTGAAATATGAAATTATTAGCAATCTTAGAATTGACATACATTTTTTTTCCTCATTTTCCTAAAGGATATGGATTTCAAGAATATATTTATTATTTAAGTTTCTTGTTTTGCAACGATCTTCCTGTTTGTTTCACATATCCTTTATTCCCACCCTCTTGCTTCCTGTTATCTTCGTTCAAATAGACATCGCCACTCTTTTTCCGTATAATACTGCCGTTCAAACTGCTAGCACTCTCCATCCATTGGGTAATGCTGAACCCCTCTTCTCGTGCTCTTGAGAGAGATCAAGAGAACGGTAACAGTGACGGTAACAGTAATAGCCCTTCAGAGATACTTTGCACGTTTGCATTTTCAACAGGAACGGAATTCTCTTTGGCGCATGACGATCTTATCGATTTTGATAATGCTCAATTTTTTTTTAAATATTGCCTGAGAATGCAATGAATCTTTTCTCGAAGCGTTAAAAGGAGATTTTTTTGAAATTTCTAGATCAACGGTTCCATTTAAACTTTGCTTTCTGAAATTGAAGCGAAATCAGGAGGAATACTTCGATTGCACAGCACTTAACCGATAAATCAGATGCAACGGGTTAAAAGGACACTCGATCTCCGAAAACTGGCGGCACCCTTTCAAGAGCAGCCGCGTCGCTTTCATCGTCCCGCTGGAGATAAGGATCGACGAGTCTGCGAGGAGCAATCGGAAGAAGGGCGAGAACGAGAGCGAGGCGAAAAGTCGGAGGAATCGGGAATCAAGGGAGTTAGATTTAAGGAGAGAAGGGTGAGGAAGAGTTCGAAAGATACTATAGGGGTCGGGGGTTGAACGGGTTCCATGAGGGGATAAATACGGCGCCGACGGAGAGAAACACAAACAGTAATTACGAATATCTCGGCACCGGATCGAAAAGACATCGCAAATCTTTAACTGGTTTCAAGCATCCGGCTTCCTTCTGGCTCGATAGGAACCTCTAAAGGGTGATCTTCTGCTCTCTTTTCGTCGCTCTCTCACCATTTCCACCCCTTATTGCCCCCACGGGTCCTCCGTCTGCTGAGTATCAGCAGACTACCGACCCCTTTTCCTCGTACCTTCGGATTAACCCTCTCTCTCCCCCTTTTCCTCACCTCATTTCGTGTCGAAAACTTATTAGTAATTACGCCGGGGTATCTGAGCCAACATCGAAAAGAGAAGAGCCGTCCCTTGCTTCGATCGCTTCGCTCAGCTTACCTTTTACGCTCCGTTCTCGGCTGTTCAGTTTGCTCATTCTGTTTCTCCGTTTCTTTAATTTTCGAACTCGATCCAATGGCCGCTGGTAAATATCGAACGAGATGAGAAAAGTTTCCTTGTAACCTTTGCCACCGGGTATTGTAGTCGAGCGGGGTTATCGCATTCACGGACCTACTTTTGCAAACTGGAATCCAATAGGATTGTATTCGAAAAATTTGAAAAAGAACTCCGTTAACTTAAAAATCCTTCGCGTATTCAAAAGTTTCGATCCGCCTTGACTAACAATAAGAGCTTTTTTTGCATTTCCCGCAATCGGAGGAAGCATAAGGTTCAAGGATCAGGAGGTTGAGAAATGGTTGAAAAAAGGGGTATGAGGCTGAGGATAAGTCGCCTTTTAGCGAGTGGCGCGAGCAACCCCTTTCTTGTAATTCGACGAAATAAACGCCGAACGTTAGGCCGGAAGCAATAAAATAAATCAAGCCTCCGAGTGGGGAAGGAAAACATTACCCCCTCAAAGCATCCTGATGGCAAACGAGGATCCTTTAATCGTTAGAACCTTTCTGGTCGAAGACACTTTAACTCCTGGTTAATGCTATCCAACAAAATTTTTAGCTTATGCTTCCTTTACTTTTCAAAATACAAACCACGAATTGAGACGTCGAATACACATTTTTCGCGTCTTACTTCGCAGTATCCGTCTCACGGTTAACTGACAGAACAATGGACATTTTCAGTTAAAAATATATTAAATGGTAGAGCAATGAACGTGTCGGGTCGTGGATGTCCAAGCTGATTATTAACGATCGTAAAATATTGATTGATTCTGACACCTGGTTTCAAATACCACTTATTATCTTTCGACCATCAGCTATTACCTTGATGATACGTTCCCCACACGTATACTACATAATTAGAAGCAAACGCGTAACAAATATATTTAAGAAAATGCTCTGTTGCTGCTGCAGTTGTGTTTTTATCTACCTACTACCTGTTTCGTTAGTTTTCTAAAATATGACAAAAAATACGACAAAGTTTAAGGGATGATTCTGATCTAGAATTTAAATATAGATCACTTTTAGAAGTTGAAATAAAGAAAAAATTATTCTATAATAATTTACCACCTATCTTTATTTCAATTATGGCAATGAACGTGTTAAAGTATAGCAATTATCGAAAACCAATGGAAGTCACGTAAGAAACAGTTTCCAGAAGTATCTTAGTGTTTGCAATGTTACGGTTGTGGGTCTGCTATGATAATTGTAATGAACGCCTCGAGATTCCGCGAGCCCATCTGCGCCCATCGTTCCTCCACCCTCGAGCCCACCCCCTTTAGACGCCGCTTCGAGGAACGAGCAACGCTCTCTGTACAAACTCGGGAGCTCTTAAGTACCGAACTTGTTAGAATTGATTTAAGTGCTGAATGCTAAATCAACCGAAGGGCCCACCCTTCCAGCTGGGCTAGGAGGGGGAGGGAGAGAAGAGAAAATTTACGAGTCGCAAGCGTTTTACGTGTATCCTCTCGTGCGGACCAACGACCCTTGCCGTAATCGCTGTTTCGCGCGGATCAGATGAAGCTTAATGGAAAGATACGCGCGCTTACCTTGTTCGATTCTTTTTGCTGAAACACGTCGCGACATATATAGCTTCTTTTTTTATTCTTTAAAAAATTTCTTGAATTTAATAAGAAAAAGTGCAAGTTTAAAAATTTTTATTCCAAAGAACAATCGAATTCCGAAAGAAAATGATCGAGCAACGTAATCAAACGTCCCTCTGGTCATCGAATATACACCCGGTGTATTTCCACCAGGTGAGTCATCCTGACCGTTCCACGTTAGCTCAGTAGATCAGTCGCATCAACACCGGACCAATTAACACGGCAATCATCCAGCGGTGGATCGACTTTCGGAAAGCGAGCGGTACCATTACGGTGTCGGTTCGTGAGGTCATGCTTACACAGCAACGACTTCCAAGAGTCCGAAACACGTATGACCGTGTATCCACGATGACGTACGTATCTGTCGCGTTTTATTACACGTGTCCGAGTGGCTCTGAGAAGCGGGCAATATCCATAAATCAGGAGTATCGTTGAACGAAGAAGCCTTCTTCTCCTCTTTTCTTGGCCACCGCGCGCGGACTCTGCTCGTCAACGCGTTTCAAGCCGTTGAGCAATGAACTCGGCATCTTTATGTAGATCGTATCAGTCGGTCCGTGACACGTGGAAAGTGTGAGAACTGCCACGAACGACCGTTGATGGACGAGAACTCGCGACGATAGAGCAGGTTCTTCGCTGATGGATTCTTTACGCATACGCCATTTTCAACATAATCTAATCAAGTTTTACTGCATTTAATTAGATTTTTTTTTTTTTTTTACATTGCATCTCGTACTGTCTGAATCATAATCTTAGATATAAAAAGGTGATCAAATTGCGAGACAATAAAATCCTAATAGTTTAGCGGAAAACAGTCCGAAGAATCAAAGAAATGTGTTTTCCAGAAAAAGAGGCGGGAGCTGCGTACGGTAGCAGACAACGGCGTAACAAAATGATTGAAACACGGCCTGGTATATTGTCCTTATACGGAGTCACCGGTGAATCCGTGCGAGTGGAGAAGAAACTGCCCCGGCGACGTTAATTTGTGAACGATTACGGGCACCTGGTGCGTACCGCTTGCTTCCGAAGACAAAGGAGACACGAGAGGTCGCGGTGTAACGAACCCCGGCCATCGCGCATTCTTTCCTCAGCCTCGGACTCGCTGCAATGTTTTCCTCGGCAATTCTACAAGCTGGCTATAATTTCTGATAATGGTGTTGTTGAAGGGATTTCTTAAGACGTTTCGCGACTCATAGTTAAGGAAGTTGATATCGTTTGGATCGTGACTCGTGTCTCATTAATCTTTCCAATTTATTTTCAATTTTAAAATAGACGCATCCAACGTCGGTTGTAGCGTTAACAAGAGCATCGTGCTGTTCGAGAAAAGGCTTGTGGCAGATCCAGAATACACGACAAGTACATAGATCGGTCAGAGCGGAGGTCGGTCGCCGTGACGACCCAACTGGCGCAGATGAATTTACATGCACGGCGTAAACTGAGTGAGCTGTTTCTCCAGTTTGTCTGACGGAGGAGAATGGAGAGAGATAGAGGAGAAAGGGAAACCAGAGGCAACCAGAGGGGCAGAGGATAGCGTATTAACGAGCTTAAACGAACGGAAACTAAGTGTCTCGGCTCGGAGTAAAATTAATTAATCGCAATCGTCCGAACTGTGGCGACGATCGCGCGCTCTCGTTTCTTGAAATCGTTTGTTTTCTTCGTGCTCGAAACCAGAACCTACTATTCTATCTTTAACACTTCGACTAACGCAGTAGAAACGGGCATGTCTAGTAAGACGTATTGCTATTCTAATTATTAAGAACAAGAATGCTTTATTTCTTCTTTTTTTTTTTAATTCTAGGTCTATACTGACCCACTCACGGTTTAACGAAATTAATGGAAAGAGACTGGTCCTCGGTGTCGTGGGAATTCGTTCACGGGTCACCATGCTTCACGTGTGACTTCTTCTTCTTCTTCGCCTCGCCATGAAACACTTGTAAAAGTTCGCCGCTCGGTGTACCTACGATGATAATTTTCAGAGATTAAGGTGACCGGGGAGACCCCCGATGCTTCCACGGTGCTAGTTAAAAGTAATGACACGTTCGCCGGGTCTACCGGTTGCGGCGATTCGAAATCTCGCTTTTTTGCCGTAACCTGGCACCGAGCAGAGGTGAAGACATCGGTGGCCAGCCCTGTTTGTGCGACGAATCGGTGTCCGGTACCAACTTTCCGACCCCGAGACACGCTCGTTAGCACGGCATGTGGGATATCGGCTACCTTCTGGCCAGCTACTGGAATCACACTTCTTTCTGATGCTGACGATGACTGGGCGATGCTCTGATACTTTTTATTATTATAACAAAAGCAATTTAAAGATAGAATGTTATTTAACAAGTCGAGTGCTGTACGGACCATCAACAGAATTTAATTATCAGAACGAATTAATTAATTTCCCGAAGAATCGAACAGAGTCCGAAATTCTTCGCAGAAAAGGATCCTCTGGAAACTTGAGTCAGACTTGGCGGGGACGTCCAAGGCACAGTGGGGACCAAGTAATTTCAAACATCTGGAGAGTCTTAATTAATGGGATATCTTACTGTTCCGCTTCTTTGAGGGCATTGGTGTGCCGGCCGATTAAGCAAATACGTACGTTCTCTTTCGTTGCCAGCCGAGTAATCGTAATTTCTAGCCGTTATCGCGAAACTACTAGGTTTTGTCGCGAATGTATATCCAAACGATGGGGACCCACCGAAAAAAAGAAACTCGTTTCGACCGAACTCGTTCAGAAATGTGTCATAGGAAGGAAGTTGATTAGATAGACGATTTTCGATGGCTTCCTGTCTATCGTTGATACGGCGAAAAGAAATGGACATTCGATGGTGAGGTTTAATCGCCATTTCCGGCAATGGTGTTCGAAATTTTAAATAAAGACGTACTTTAGAATATTTGAAATTATTTTCTTTTAAACTGGGTAAAATTAAAATGGCCAATAGGTTGATTTTTTACTGAAAGAAAGTCGTAAGAGAATTTCTTGCTCGAAGGAAAAGTCTGGCAATCAACGAGGATGATTGCAAACAGCGGCGAGCTCGTAGAACAAAATGGAAGTTTAATTGAAGGCAAACAATAATGCGATGCACGCATAACCACTCGGGTCAGAAATGGCATTCGTTATGTGTCTCCGTTTTCTCCTCTTTTCCCCTCGTTTCTACTCGTACACTGGGGCGTCTTCACGTCGAACGTATTAAATTTCACGCATCGCCTATCTCGCACTCCCACGATTCGCAATTGCTCGCATTCCCCGCAATCTAGAAATCTACATCGCTATTAATTTTATATCCTACCCTTCTACGGATTCGAGCCATACAAATTTCCATCGGCTGCCTGCCGTTTGACGACGATCCTCCATTTTAAAGTTGAATCTAACATCTCTACAGACGAATTTATTAAACTATTCATTTCTGCACGTTGAAAATATATTATTATATTTTATACCTGAATCGAGCTCGTGGCGTTTAAGCCATCACAGTTGATTTCAGTATTTGTATTTCAATGAAATGTTTACATGAAATGACTTAATGTCTCGTCCTTATCTAAGTTATTTCCCCGCCTCTCGTGAATACCATACGTTCCATACATTTTAAAAGCTAGGTTACAATTTTATGTTAACAGAACGTTGCCCGGCATCGTACAAGTCAAAGTGATCGTTAAATTGTATCTCTGAGTATGCAATCTGTCCGAGAAGGTAGGAAAAGGGAAAAGGATGGACTAAGATAGGGACAAAAACAGAACGTGCGTACAATGGTGTAGAAACGTTGGTCCAGTCAAGGATGCATTTTATAGGTCCGATGCCTTTTATAGTTCCGAGGACCGCAGGCGGCTCTAAAGAGACTGTTACGATGAGGAATCCCGTGCAATTAAACGCTTATTGCTTGCATATCTCCGAATCGATCCGCCACTAAAGTGAGTATTGGCGTTGGTTATAAAAGCTCTCCTAGATAACCAACGCCAACTGACCACCGGCAATGTCTGATCCTTCGATTTCGTCGCGACCAGCAGCGGCTACGAATCTCTTGCAATCACAATTCCATGAAAATTCATTGTTCCAACTATGGTCATTTATTAGTAAATGAATACTCGTTTGATACCATGGGTTACTATAGTTATCTAGTCGTAAATGATTCTTATACAATATGGAATGATTATAGTCCATCAAGGATTATAGGTAATTATAATCACTGAATAATGGGTGATAAAATTCGAGCGTGGTTCGAGTCTTTTACTATTCGGTGAAAGACTTGGTCGAACGAGAGCGACGAAAAAGGACTGTAAATATCTTTTCCTGGCCAGCTATCCCCCTAACGTAGTGGTTGATTTTATGACTTTATGGGTTCAATTTTACGAAGCTGTCGATTAGATTCGCGGTATCACTTTTTATGTTTGCTTCGCTTCGGTTGTCCAGAATTTTCATACTGGTAACTTCGTAAAACATCGATTGATGTTCAGTTCAATTTCATTATTCAATTATATTTATAATGTATAAAAATAAGAGTAAAAATTATGATACAAAAATCGTGCTAGCAGTGTTTTAAAGCTAAGAGACTTTTGATATCCAATTTCCTCCGAGTTTATTCGGAAACGAGTAACGAATGATCCGCAGGTTAAGTGGAATCAATGATCATTCACGTGTCGGCCGAATCCACGCGTCATCCAACGAAATGGCCACCAGGAACATCTCTTTCCCCTCGGCTCGTTTCATAGCTGCGACTCGACAACTTTACTCAGCGCGGTGCTCATTGCTCCATTACTAATTTCCGCCCTCGGCCATGCACACACTTCTCTACACGCCACGTTGTCGCTTACACTCGCGCGCGCGCACACACGCCACGCGGATAATGCGTCCACCTACAAACCAATCTATTAGGCGCCATCTCTTTGACTGCTCACTTACATCGGGCTACCAACCCGCCTACCCCCTCGTCACCGAGACCCTGCCTGGCCACCGGAAGTGCTTCGGTGCCGGACACCTACACGCTCGCGCGTATATCTGACGCGTATCGGACCTGGCACACGCGTTTCATCCGCATCTCAACCATGCCACAGTTCATTACATGCTCCTTACAAACCCTTTCATTCTTAAATTATTTTACAATTACAACAAATTATTTCACAGGATGCAGGAATAAATTGAATCTTTAAGAAGACGATTCTGGGCCATTTGGGATTCACAGCTGAATTTTTATTACCTTATATTCTTCGAGGCGACGAAATTAAAAAATTAATTAAAACATTCAGGGTGAATTTTTTTGCCATATCAGGTGAATTTTCTGAAAAAACGATATTATCGATTCAGTTTTGGTGCTCGTTGTATTATCGTATCCCAGATAGGCTTCGATGACCATCTGTAGTTGTTCGTCAATGATGTGTCAGAGTACGAACGGCCAGTGAAATTCATTATTCTCAATTCTCGTAAACAGGCGGTTATAAATTATTCAGGCCGAATAACCGACCATGTTAGGATGACCTAAGCGGTCGGATAGCCGGCTAACTGCCGGTAAATTAGCCAATTGAGGGCTTCGAGTATCCGCGGATATCTTATTACACACTTTGCCAGCTACAACCATGGCGCCCGTACGTTTCGTACGTGTTCGCTGCGAGAAATACGCGACACGTATGTAGTTTCCTGTGAATTGAACGTAATTCACGCTTGCCGCGATACTCGATGCGATATTAATTACATTATGGACAGATTTTCAATAATAATATTTTATCTTTCTGTACTCGAAAGAAGAAAGGAAAGAAAATGAAAGAAACCCAGTATCCGGGT
Organism: Osmia lignaria lignaria; assembly: GCF_051020975.1. NCBI lineage: Eukaryota > Metazoa > Arthropoda > Insecta > Hymenoptera > Megachilidae > Osmia > Osmia lignaria. The sequence goes on along the minus strand of NC_135046.1, from coordinate 1,788,176 downwards.
TAACAATAGCCATAGAAAAGAACAAAATCCTTCCGATTGACTTGTCTGGTTCTGTTCACAGTCAAGTGGTTTTCCCTAGGCGGAAAGAGCACGGAATCCTTTAACAATGCGTAAAAAGGTAACAAAGAGAGATTTCACACGGCATACGTAACGGTAACGATCGAACCATAAAGACGATGTCGTTGTCGACTCGGTTGGCTACGTGCACGTCTTATTACACACAGGATCCGTCCTTTACGCGGCTGAGTCTTTGCTAACGAGGATCGTGAAAGGGAGTAATGACACGGCCCGACGCGGTCGAGAGGCGTCGCTCAACAACAGGCGAATAAATTTGCTTACCGGTTTACCGAACGATCACCGTCGCCTTCGTTTTACCTGCTGTCCTTTCCAGATCTTGTTGTTTTTTACGACACTTCATTATTTTAGTGTCCATCGACCCGATGACTCAGCCCGCGATCCTTGGAACGAGAACGCGAGAATCGTCAAGATCGTTTCCAAGTTTAATATACAGTTTTATAAGCGTGCAACTTAGTTAAAGAATTTATGACAAATATTTCGAGCAAAAAAAAAAGAATATATGACCATAGGTGGGCATCAACAAATGTCGGTTTCTCATCCTCTTTACACGTAAATTCTGGTCTGCGTTAAGGGTTGATCCCGTAGCGGCGCAAAGTGAGTGACTAAAGAAGAGAAAAGGATTTTCTCGATCGTGGCAGCGTCGCCAGGACGCTGCGCGTCCTTGTACATCGCTGGGCATAACGTCGCTTAAGTTGAAGGGATGAGCGGGCGCCTGGAAGGATGCTATTATCGTAGCTCAAAAGCGCGCGTACTCTGCGCGACAAATCAAATCTCCGCCAAGCGAGTGGAAGAAGAACGGCAAAGAGAGATCCGCAGCGGGGGGGGGGAGAGGAATTATAATAGAGATACTGTGTACTTGCTACTGGAATTTCACCCAGACACGTTCGCCACGAGCCATTGAACAGTTATCGCTGTCGCGGCGTTCAATGAGCGGATAACTGACTGCCAGGACTTCCGGTTTAATAAACACCCGACGAGAATATACTTTGTTGAATTCAACCTTGAATAAAAATGTTATGAAGATTGATCCTTTGCCAAGAAAACAATACTACGAGTTCTTTTTTTTATTAACAAAATTAGGATCGGTTCGATCTTTTTTTTTAAATGGAACCACACGTTTGTGCTATATGTTTCTCAGGTGGAAAAGTTTGGCTACCTCGATGCTCATCACTGATTTGTCACTATTAACATCAAGTGGACACGCTGTTTACATAGCGCGTCAGGGACTTCCGGTGAAATCATCGCGCGGTTCCCGTCAACTCACGTTGCGTCGTCGTGTTTAACACAGTCGAATAAGTTTTCATGGTACCCAATGTCATTGTTCAAAAGAATTCATTTTTCTCCAGGCTAAAAATTTCTATTCGCAATTTAATCGTTAGACCTTCGTTTAATCTGGAGCCTGTAGAAAATCAAGGTAGACGAAGCAAGGGGAAGAAAGATGGTGAAACGGGTGTAAAAAGGAAACGGAATAAAAGTCGGACTGTAATCGCGTTTGGTTCTCAGCCTTTGGACGAACCGAGGTAAGAAAAGGTGACGAGAAGGAAGGAGACGAGGGAGGGCGGATATAGAGAAAGACATTTCCCACAGATCAAAGCCGTCGTAGGTTCACGCGAGCGTAACAGAAGGCAAGCGAGTAATTTATAGAAGCCGGAAAGCGGCCGCTTACAAAAACAGTTAGAAAAATGACAAGTTTACCATGCGTACGAGGAGGAAACAGGCATAGGCACTCGGCCATTCACGGTGCCGTCGTGGCCGTGGCCGTCGACAGTGTCGCCGACGACGCGACGCTTCGCGTAATCGTGACGGACGCGATAATCGCTGAGCGGTAGAGTCGTCACACCTCGTGCGCCCCACTCGCTAACCGCTCGCTTACAATTATTATCGAAAGAACAAAGGACCTGCTTCTAGAGGTGAGAACGAGTCCAATGTGTAGCCTTCGAATGCTTGATTTAGAACCTTGAAACACAAAAATTACTTTTTTGCTGCTTGGAGAGTTAGTTGACCCCATTTTGGGGGGTCAAACTTTGGAGGGAGGTTTTATCCCTTAAGTTAAATTGCTATGGCTACAAAAAAAAAACAGTTTGAGTTACATTTCAAATAAGGGTTGAGCGAGGTAAATTGAATGTTCATAAGGTAAATTTGAAACGGTATCGCAGAATGTATGGTGTTGTACTACATTGTAAAACTAAGGGGAGGATCTTAATAAACATGGGTCCATAAACCATCTGTTTTTAAGATACTGCCACTTTAAGTCATAATATGAATTATAGCTAAAGCGACTTCTGAAGTGATACAAGATGTGAAATAAACGTAAAGCAACTTTATCCACCTTTCCCCGACTTTATTTATTCTTAGCTTTATTTACTTATTTATTTACACTTAAGTTTATCGGTGTATATGTGACTGTGGAAGGCCACTTTGAACATCTGCTATAAAGTGTTGCTTGAACTAAAGTGGCTATATTTTAGAAGCGCACGGTTCATGAATTTATGCTTTTAAGACTATCTCTTAATTTCAACGCATAGATTACACTTAGAATTTTCATTGTTGAAGAAACACGGTTATAGATATAAAATAATAATGTTATTTTATAAATATGGAAATAGAATGTTAAGGTTATTCTACGAACGTGGAAATGAGATACATACATAGTTGTTGAATTACCAAGGGAGGAAGTTAACGAATTTACAAATCAAGTCGGTGCAGATATGTCGCAGCCTTTGAACGGGCACTTAATATTAGAAAACCGTTTGAGATTCGACGATGAACATTTCCCGCGCTATTTCATCTAGACATCGTCAAGGCATATTTTCCCTCGCAAAGACTAAGAGTTTACTTCTCATTCGACAAATTATTGCCGACGCAAACGGTTCAGCTCGTACATCGTCCAAACGACGACGTCAACGACACCGGCCACGAGCATTATGAGCTCGGAGACAGAACACTCGCTTACAATTATTACCCGTCTAACAAGAACTCCATAGCATCAGCAACGAGCGTGGGAAATTTGTATTAATCAACCACTGCCAAAAGTATCGTAACAAACACCGATCTCGACTCGTTCCCCGAATAGACCCGCTGCGTTTGCTCAAAATTAGGGGTAGAATTTTCACGTGACCGTAAATCACGTATTCTACTGTCGTGTTTCTTCTCACGCGATATTAAAAGTCATCGAAACATTAAAAGATTTATTTCTTACTAATTTATCTTTAAGGTTCGTACGGATTTTACAACCGAACATCTACTGTTAATAGATGGCGACGGTCATGAAATTTCGCACGATGGTATTAAGAATCACGATTTACCGTCACACGAAAACGTAGCTTCACGCACAAAGAACGTTCGATCAAGCGGGCAAAATTCGTCAGCTATTAATACCAAGGATTGCGTCGCGAGCGTAGAAATCAGAAAACGTTTCTGCCGTCGCCGAATGTCGCATACCATATCTAATAGTGAAATAACTCAAATAATTCAAAAGGAGTTATGCGAATACCTTATCGTCCTGACGCTTTGAATTACCCGCCGGGGACGATGCCGCTCGATGGACGGAGGCGGAGGCGGAGGTGGAAGCGGTCGACTTGGCGATGGTGGGAGCGTATTTTTAGAATGATCTATGTCTTCGTTTGATTCCGAAGATTGCGCCCTCGCGACACCAACAAACCGACAGTCTTAACGGGATCTGGTTACGGGCCTGACGTCCGTGTGTTTTCGGATTCCTAGCTGAGTCCTGGATCCCTTATCGCTAACACGCATCTACCTTTTCACCTTCCTTCTTTCACCTCCGTTTAACAGATCAACCCGTGTCGGCTCGGTTTCGTACCGATCCAGATTCCACGATACCTTTCTCCGTGTATTCTTTTTTTCTGATTTCACGTAAAAGATTTGCTTAAGATTTGCGCCATCCTATCGAGAGATTGAATTTCGAACATTTTGTTACACCGTTTATGAGATTGAATTAATCATGAAAAATTGATTCTTCCACATTGAGATTCTCGAATTAGAAACCGATTAAAACAACTTCAATCAAAGTCCAATTTGTGTTTCCGAAAGATCGTAAATCGAATTCGATCACCGTACTTCCGGAAGGAAAAGGCTCGCTACGTCTGACGAGTCTGTCAGTAATTCTAGCGTCGATTCAAATTGAATTTTCATGGTAGATTGGGACGCGGGATAGGGCGATTAATAAGAATTAAAGTGACATGATTAATTAAATTACAACAGTTGAATTTTGTCATATTTCTCGATTCGAACGATCGAGTTATTATTATCAAGAAATCTTCAGAAAATTGTGCAAAGGTGACAGGTAAATTTAATGGCGCGTCAATCATCGGACGTCTTTTCTTTTGTATTTAAAAATACAAAGTATTTCATTATAATTTAAACCGATTAAACCGTTAATCTCGCTTTTCTTATTTCACTGCTCGGTCCTTAATGAATTAATCGATTTAAGTGGCAAACTTCCGTGGTCGAGACTTCATCAAAATTCCCTGCAGTCACAAATGATGGTATTAAGTGGCGAGGAAGTAGCCAGAATAAAAAGAAAACAAAGGAATAGAAAAGAGAGGGGTAAAAAGAAAAGAAGAGGAGAAGGAAGCGTTAGCGTCGTGCACGACGTGCCACGATCAAGATCGCAAGATCTAACCAGAAGAGCTAGCTGCTCATTCGACGTGCTATATTTATCGGTGATCTTACCCGAGTTTTCCGACCCCTTTCAGATCTACATACATACGCGTACAGGCTAGTACGTACGCATACAGCTCGATAACGCGGTCGATCCTCCCCGTGGGCATTTTGCACGCTGCTACGCCCGTTTTGCGTTTCTGAACAATGCATGCCAACAGGGCAAGCCGTTGTGCGTGAGCAAGCACGGCCGCATGATTCAGAAGATGCACCCTGCATGCACCGAAGCGCTCATTAACGCTTATCAATAATTACGTTTCCACGTTTATCGCGTAATAAGCGAGCCAAGTCTCGTCATTAAACGACGTTCCCGGCACACGGGCCCGCGTATAGGGACACGGTCTACTTGTCTCGACCTCGGACGATCCGCTCCTCGTCTTCAAAGCTGAATGCCATTTCTCGAGACAATGACGAATAACACTGGAAATATGTGCTAATGATTTGGAGCCGACGATTCTATTGAAACACCTTTATCTTCGGACTTTTCAAATATAATATTTCATGGTAAAACCGGTAACAGACATGGTAACTTTATGACTTTAACATTGAACATCCTAATCAAGTATCGATGTATCAAGGTACTCGAGGGTTTCGATAACGAAAGTTCAAATATCCCACCCGGTATATTTCTTATTTCGAGACATCATTCCTTTCAACCGGCTTTCCTCCATTGAATCATGGAATATATTAAAAAATATCTGATCATAAGTGTGTAAATTTACAAGGATAATAAAAAACCTATTTTTATTAGAGCGTGTATGTGCACTACTTGTGAAGATCGAAGAATGCCAGTCATAAAAACTGCTCACGTTTCTATAGGCCAATTATGACCAATATCGAGCAGAAGCGTGAAAAGTAGTCAGCGATAAAATTCTCGAATAGTTTAAGCATTAATCAGACCGATTCTATTTTAGATATACTAACTATTTTCGTGGTTACTTCATTTCGGAATCGTTGAAGCTGGCGATAATGGGCAAGATTAGTCGAGCTTGAACAAAAGGCGGCAGGAATTACATACGTATCTCTTTATGGTAACCGGATGTTGCTTTCCTTAATAATTCTGTCTTCTGCGCGTTGTTTCTTACGAACAACGAGGAAGTGAAGTTAGTTCCTATAACGTCGAACCTACATCCAATAGGAAACAATAAATAATACTTTCCCTTTGATTCTGAGCTACTTTCTTTTCGAGTCCCATTTTAATTATCCTATAATTAGCATGGTGACCATTTCGTCACTGGTGGAATCTAAGTGTTTGTAACAATTGCAATACATTTTGTAACAATCATACATTTTCATTTACAGTCTAACGATAAGAAAGTAAAGAAAAATGAATATTATATTTTTCCATTGTGATCGAAATGCTATTCGTCAAAATAATGAGTGACGAATGATTCCCAATGCAGCCTTGCGCGACGAGTATACTTACCAGGTAGGAGATAAAACCGATAAGATCGAAACTGGCCGCTTAATGAATACCATAGCTGGCGTATTAAATGCTACCTACACGATTAATATTATCTCCTGAGTGCGAGGAGAAAAAGCTATGCCCGTTAGCGATGCTTGTTTAAATGGTCGATGTCTTACAATGTTGCTTCATTACGAGCGATGTATAATATTTCATAGATCGGGTCGGTTCGTTTCGCGGGATCATTATACGTTTGCTACGAAATCTCGCGTGATTTGTTACGAATACTCTTTGAAAATTGTAATATTAATCCTATTCGAGCGATCGACGTTTCGAGCGCTTCGAATTTCAGCAAAATAACATCTTCTTTGAAAGACTAAGGATAAGTAAAAAAATTCTCATCCCCATGAAAATCTATTCAAATCGATTGGATCATGATTTTGCTGGCTAATTATCCCGTTTTATCGGAAAATGACGTTAATGCTCGCCGACAGAAGCTTCTCTAAGGGGATGTGTCAGTGGATTCTGCCGCTACGATCGCTGGATGAGACGTCTGAAGGGTAACGAGAGGTAGGTGGGGTGCTGTTTTGCCCGGTATATTAATTTAATTCTTTGGATACTCGATAGATGCTGGAAAGAGAGTACGGCCGGGGGTGGCTGGAGGCTGGTTCTCGTCGAGTTTGAATATTCATAGGAAAGAGGGAATAGAGATCGGGTGTAATAGAATTTAAATTAAGGAAGGGAGGTCGGGCGAAACTGTATGGAGAGTTCCATAATATGATAATGTTCCGTCCTATCGATATATTCCTGCTGAAGACTGGCCCGTCGGGAGCTGAAAATACCTTCAGAAATTGTCGTTCCGTCAATTGACCGACCGTCCTAGCACGAAAACTGATTATGGTTCTCGCCAAAGCCCCTATTAATCGTCTGGATAAACCCTTAACAAAATTTTCATATACATCGACTATTTTATTGTCTAAAATTTCTCAACACTTTCACGTTCTTTCTTTACCTGTCGGTTCGAATCAAAGGATAAGTTCGAAATAAGCAACCCTACTAGCACACACGTATCACTGATTACCATCTAAACTCGGGAAGTAGAGATGCATGCTCAGTTGGAGCCGCGGTAGTCGCACAAGTTAACAAGGTTAAACACCTCAGCCGTGTTAACGGGAACATTAACACTTCACGACCATTACGATTAGAGACGTCTCGAGGAAAAGGACCCCGACGTCGCGTCGGGACGCTGCGCTGGCGTGAGCCCTCGGTGCGAGTGAGCTTGGAGAGCAGGGATGAGGGAGAGAACGGGATGGTCAGAAAGTAAGAGGTTCAAGGTGGAAAAAGGTGGACTTTAACTTTGGAGCGGTATTAAAAGTTCTCTGAGTAAGTGGATATGCCAGACAGTGGTTATTTCTTTGAGATCCGCTTATACCAGTTGTCTTCCGTGTTGCAATAGGGGAGAAAAAAAAATGACGAAAATGAACTTTGGGCTGAATTAGATATTAAGAAAGTCTATTTATGTAAAGCTATGATTCTAAAAGGTGAAACGTTTCTAAAAGTCTACCAAATTCCATCCTGCATTTTTTGATTGAAATAAGCATCACTTCTTATTGATTTTCCAACTACGCGAAGGTCGTTCGAAAACTTTCTCAGAGTAAATCATCTCTCCGGTCACACGGCCGCTTCCTCCTGCCGCGACACAAGTAAGTAACTCAAGCAGGAAGTGCCTATATCGTGCGGAAAAGTGACTGCAAAGTTTACCTCGAAGCGACAATCAGTTAAATAGTTTCCTGTATGCTGCGCCAGGCGCGAAACGCGCGTAGAAGCGGCCGTGGATAGGTGTAGATAAACTAGGCCCGATAAGCGAAATAAAAGTTATACTCCTCATTGTTCGTGGCGGCTTCTAATTACGCACGTGAACCAGCGTAGTTGCAAGCGTCGCACTCGGTGCATCGAATTTTCGCATGTGCAATCCGGATCCTGCTCGAGTTTCCTCGTATCGTGATAGGAATCAACGCGGCCCCAGCCATTGGTTATTCAGACAGGCTGCAATCCATGCAGCAATGAGGTAATCGCTGCTGTGGAATGTGTAGCAATAGGTTTTTTATAACAATAGGTTTCTCAAAATACGACCAGCGTGATAGAGGTAGACTTACAATGTCCGATTTCTAATTTCTTATGCCAGAGCGAAGGATTCATATCGGTGTTGTTTTATTATCGCGTAGGAATATTACGTTAGAACGTTAAATTTGATTTCGTACCATGGATTATTTTGAATAACCCGAAATGACATGCAGCAAGTATAATCCAAGTTTCAGCTCGGCCAGCCCTTAACGGAGTCCGCGATAAAACGCAGCCCCTGCCACTTGGTCCACAAGTGGCACTAATTTTTCAGGCCCTCTAGCACGGTCCGTTTCGACTGGAGCTCGTTATCAAACGCGCATCGCAGACCGTGTGGTCAGATTGAGTGGAGGTGTACGAACGAGAAGAATTCTTGTCCGCGGAACGAGCGTACCGAATCCCGTGACGTGGCCGAGACATTTCTACGTAGGTCCAGAATGATTTACCGGGACTCGGTGTAAAACGGTACCGCCGTTCCACGCACGGGAGACACAAGAGGACCCTGATTATCATTCGAGATTGTCCTCACAAAGGGCCCCTCTTTCTCTGGTAAAAAAGCCCCTCGAGATTTAGATATTTATAAAGGACGAAAGTCTGAAGAAGGAGAAGGTGACTCGATGATCAGGTTCATTGTAGCGGGATCAGGGAACGAGGTGTACGTCCTGAACGTTGCAATCCAGCCACATGTGATTTCACTGTGAACCGAGATGTGTTAATCTGGTTCAGAGATGAGAAAATGAAAGTGAACGTTAGTTTCCACATTAATCATGAAATGGCAAGTTCCATCGAACCATAGTTGTCCGTTTGAACGTAAATGGTAATTCAGCATCGGGGCTGTTAAAGTTATTATTGTGTGTCGTTCGATCGAATTTTTCTCGTTCCACGAATGGCCCGTTGTAAAATCAATCGTACAACTGAAACTTTTAATTTACGACGTCATTACCGGTTGGAGGATCGAAGAGGCACAGGCATGGGGCCAAGAAACGGCATCGTAGAAGCTCGCGAGGTAGCAATCGAGGGGTTGAAACGAAAGACAGACCGAGCGAGACGATAGTCGCGAAAGCCAGGGAGGCATTAGCGTTATTTTAATCAGGAAATATAATGATCGCCGTAGTCGTCGCGAAGGAGAAGGAACGTAGGGGCGGAGGAGAGGGTGAACGAAGGCAAACGGGCTCTGACTTGGTGAACGCAGGTTGCTGCGCATTTGTTACGGCCCGATAGCAATTGTTTCCCCTATCTGCGAGCCTCCACTGCGACACTGTAGCCCACTGTTTGGTTGGCTGCACTGTTCCTCTGCCTTAGTCGTAGTGAATGCGTGCGCGATGTGTACCTGCTTGCAGGGCTGCCGATGTGCACCAGGGAGACCGTGGTCTTATGTAACCCCCCGCCCACGATATAGATTGTATTCTATTGGTACATACGGTAATGCTCGGCTGCCATTGGTACAGGCTGATTGCAAAGCTCCGATTCTCAGCAGGACTTTGGAAGATGCTGCGATCCTCTCGATTTCTCCTGATCAAATGTGTGAAACTCAAGTGATTAGGAAATTCGCCATAAATCGAACTCTTCCAGAAATTTTGCCGAAAAATGGCGTTGGTGATTATGCGGAAGAGGGTGGATCTTAAATTATCGATGGCGTTTCAAGAAAATTTCTTCAAGTTCACCTAAGAAGTACGCATCGTCTCATTGAATAGGATTAATCATTCCATCCCCACCGTGGTCTGAATTTCTACCACATCGCGTAATCCCATAGCCCCATTGCATCGCGGGTACCGGCAATCACAGAAATTCGCGTATCCATGCTCACGTGATCAGCAGTAGGTAGATTCGTTGCGGATAGAGCTCCGTCTGCCACGAGATTGAGTTCGACTCATCTCGAAATGCTTGTACCGACTATTCTATTCGTACATAGTCGACTTGCTGCGACAGATACATAGGCGACAGAGAAACTGAAGGTGGAAGAGTGGCTGTGGGAGGGTTGGAATACGAGGGGGTAGAGAGAGGAAGAAAAGATAGAAGAGACGGAGGAAGGAGGAAAGGAAGACTCATGTACGACGTGTATCTATTTGCAGACACAGATAAACACGGACAGAACCAACACCCTGATACACCGGGACAGAGCGAGAGTGTTCTTATAGTGGAACTTATTGATCCAACAAAACTCATTTCAAGATACAGTGCGAAGTCTCCAAGATACTGCTCTCCTACTCCTCCCTCTCTCTCTCCTCGCACTCTTCCGTCTCTCACGATCTCTCCCTCTTCTTCGTCCAGCACCTCCACGCTGTTCGACGCCCCCGTCCGCGCGACGATCCTCCTCCTCCTCCTCCTGCTCACTCCCATGTCGTACATCCAAGACGTTCTGTACATCTACACGGGGGCCGATTAATGCGTGTGAGCAGGGAAAATAACGACGGGACGGACTCGGCTTTCTAAGGTAATTCCGGTTCGATGCTGAAATTTATCTCTTCATCAACGGAATCTGGTGTTAAGAATGTAAGAGCGAAGGGTTGACATGATCGTTGAGGGAAATGCGATTTCAGTCTTTTTAAGAAAGGGGGAATTATAGAGTATCAGTGGCTTGGACGCATTCTTCATGGTTACACTGTAGCTATGCATTCGTTCTTCATCTGAAATTTTCTTTTTTTTTGCAATTATAATGTTGGCTGAAGTTAATGCGGCCTCAAGAAGTTGGCACATAACCTTGAACACAAACAAGATTGCACGCTTTCCCCTTCATCCTACCCCTGAACTTGAAACGGCTTCTGAGGGATACGTTCCCGAGAAGGAATGAACTTTTACTAACAATCTTGTTCAAGAAATGATTATGTTAAATATTATCATCTATAATCAAATCCAAAATTAACTGCTTTCATATTTTAAATAAAAAATATTATAAAACATAGAGGATAGGAATAAAAGCGAATGTAAAATTAAATTTGAATTGAAAATCATGAATTGGGGGGAAGAAGAAAAAGTGAATGGGTATCGCGTGACGGGGATAATCGCATGCTCGATGGAGAGTCACTGGGATGGCCAGGATCTTTACCGGAAAAGTTAATAATCAACCCCGACGCGTGACCTTGTACTCCGTTTTCCCCTCGCCGCTTTCACCGTTCGTCCGAAATCCAAAGTTTCTCGGCAACTCGACACTGCAAGCAATTTCGGCGTCGAGTAACTCCCTCCCTCAGGCGTCCTACTCACCTAACCCTGCGTCGAGCAGTAAAGGAAAGTGCATAAAGCTGTTAAGTGTCGCCACTTTGAATGTCCGATGTTTACCTCGACCTTCTTTCCCAACAATCCAACAGTTTCTGACCCGATACGTAATGATCGATGAATTTCATTACGCTTACATTCAATACGCGATATCCCGGCACATGATCCTGATGGCGGGTCTCGTCCCGGCGCGTAACAATATTCGCGCGAACGTTGAACGAGTAAACAAATGAAGGGAACTTAGGATTGCGTAAAACTGCAAAGTGTCTGCGGTTTGTTTGTCGGTAAGAGCGTTTCAGGGCAAAGGCCGAGAGCAAGGGAGGCTGAAAGAAGGAAAGAGAAAGGAATGGCAGGAGAGTTGAGACGGTGGAAGAGGTGATGAGAGGGGTGGTCGAGGAGAGACAGGGTTTAGGTAGGTGAGTCGCGAAAGATGGGAGAAGAGAAAGGAGGAGGGAGGGAGGCAGAAACGGTGAAGGAGGAGAAGGTGGAAAGAGGTAGAGAAGGTTGGAAAAGGGGGTGGAAGGGGCGGAAGACCACGAATGCTCGGGGAGGGAAAGAGGAGGCGGGTAAGAGGAACGGCCAGGAGAGGGAAGGAGTCGGAGGAGATAGATGTATGTAGGAGGGCCGCTCGATACAGCCCCAGCAACCCCCTCCTCCACCCTCTCCCGAAGCCAAGCATCGCATCGCGAGGTTAAAGTGAGAAAAGTCAACCCCAGTCACTTCGGTGAGTCCTTCGTGTTGGAATATCGAAAGGTAGCCAACCTTGCTGCAACCAGGGCAGTCAGTGTCATCCAAAAGGTAACTATCCTCATCTAACCTTTTTGGCAACGTTCGTACACCCTCCCCCTCTGATCTGCCCCTGTAGGCATAACATGTACAAATTATTATTGGCGCAGCTTTTGCCTAGCTACCAGCACCAGTTATGAACCGAATTTCAAGTTGAACGCGATTGTAGAGTAGCTTGAAGCCGGACTGATCCAGCGTCGACGAACAAAAACGTTCCTAACAGTCGGTAGGTAGGTGAAAGCAATGGAAGTCCCTGCCGGGCCATCAGGCTGGCACTTATCGAAAGACTTTTAAACCCACTTTTCCGAGTTGGCTGCCTTTCAAAATTCGAGTCGAGAGCGGTGCTCTTGCTGGCATGTCTATGCCAGCCGGCGACCTGCCGGGGTTGTCACTTGGATGGTTATCCAGGCACTTCCATGCCCGGCCACGCGGATACGAGTGCATAAACATGCGAGCGAACGCCATCCTAGCTAAAGAGTACCTTTATCTCTAGCCAGCCGTTTCCTACCACCTCTTCGCGGCCTCCGCATCCTTCTCTTTTCGTTTCAAGCCGCGACCTGTCCTGCCTCTCTCCCTTTCTCTTTTCCCTGTGCCGCTTTCTACCCTTCGAACCCAGGCACATTCTCCTCGTGTCACACTGTCGTGGATGGAGGAGCAAGCTCACGTAGGTTACTCCTTTCTGCCGGCAGAGGATATTGTGATTTTAGCATCTGTGTAATTATGGAAATTAGCGACATGGAAAGCCTAGGATAAAAGGGTTGATTATAATCCGGCCGCGGGGGGTGAGCACCGACCCCACCAGCCATACCGCTCTCCTCTCTCACCGACCATAGATTAAAACGCTCCTTCTACGCTAGCGCCTTTACTTCCACCGACTACCCCTATCGGCCACCCCCATGCCGCATCACCTACTCCATCCCTCCTACACGACGGAATTTTTCTTTCTTCAACCACGCTCTCCTTCGTTCAGCCATGCTTGATCATATTAAGCTTGAGTTTCTCTAGCATCCTGTCCAACCGATGATACAAGGCAAGGTCATCTAGAGTTTCGTCTGCCCGTCAAAGATATATAGGATACATATTTGGGCTGGCTCCAACATCCTTCGGTGATAGTGCTTCGGAATTGCTGGTCATGCTTAACGATAGATTGCTACGTAATCGTGTACAACTTGGTCCTTTTTCATAAATAAATGAAAATGAAAGTTGGGGACTTAAGAAACTGCTTAAGTAGCAAGAAAAGTTTACAGCTTAATCCACTGATGATCATTTAAGGAATGACGTTTCATTGTCTTTTTTATTGGCATGGGCATGTATGATCGATTAATGCTCGTAAAATCATCAAAATGGAATAGCGTTAGGTAAGGTCAGCTCTCTGACGAGTAACTGACCGATGTAACTGGCTGTAGATACAAAAAAGAAAATTCGAACCCAAAAAAGCATATAAAAGCTAAAAAAATTGACTTATAAGGTTGGTTGAAAAATGTAGGAAAGTTTATCTTCGCCGAACGCCATCCCTCGCGAAAGCCTCCATACAAATACAAGCTTGTATAGAACGAAGGTGGGAGAGAAGAAAAAATGGCGAGACCACCGAAGGAATTGTCCGCCACAATGTTGGGCGTAATTTTTCTCCTACCTTAACTGTTGTAATCGTCTCGTGGGTTCGAGTCAGAATTGATCCGCCCACCATCGCGTATCGATAGAAATAATGAATAAGAAATATCGATTCAACCTTAACGCTTTCTCTTTCATGCCCCTTACGTCGCTACGACATTGGACCCGAGTGCTCCTCTCCTTCTCACGTTCATCCCTTACCGTGCATCCCTCCCTGGCCTCGGCCCTCTCTCCTCCCTGCATCTCTCCCCATTTGGCTATTGGACTACCTTGGTGTTTCGAGCGGGCAGGAACCTATGATGCGATCGGATATCGAATATCGGCTGGCTCTCTGATTGGTCGTTCTACCGCGCACGGTCGCAGTCGGAGCGCGCCAGTTACGACTGATTTGTTACGTAAAAACGTCGATAGCTTCTATACCCTCTCTTGTCCCACCCCCGATGCGCCGCACTCCCTCCACTACTTCCTTTCACCCTCCCGAACCTCTCCCTCCGTCACACGCTCCTTCCACTACCGATTCCTCTCCTTCTCTCTTTGTCGACCACCCTTCGCCCGACCGGTCTGGCCACCCCTTCGACGGTCCTCGACACACCGCCACCGCCCCCAGCAGCATCACGCGCGATAGACGAAGGAATAGGACAGAGAAAGAAGGAAAACTCGTCTTTTTTATCGGCGCCGTGCGCCACTGCCTCCTCGTTCGGTCGGGCATGAACGCATTATCGAAGAAATGGCTGGTCGCTGTTAGAACGATCTCGCTATCGATTTTACTTATGGTTTTTCATGCTTCGTCGTATCGTCATCTTCTTAACGACCAAGGTCACCAGGAAAAGTTGGACCATTTCATCAAATTTTCGATAGATCATTGGACCATTTTCTGATCGATGATACCGTATCATCAAATTTATTTCCTTCAATGATTTCTATTCATTACGATCGTCTATTTTCATCGAATGAATGAAAGTTTTCGCTGAAATCACGAGGAAAATGTCGAAGAGACTGAACAATGGTCCATTATTCGCGGGAACTGCATGTCATTTCACGTATTGCCCAGTGAAATTTTCCAAGCAAGAAGACGTCCGACTCTCGAATATTCCTATCACGTTGAAGGCAAAGAACACCGCGTTACGTTACCACACGGACTGACCGTATTGTAGAAGCGTATTCAATGCCGGCCCGCCATTTAACACCCCGGCAAGCCGCGAAGTTTCCTGCAATGAAAGCACCGGCGCGGAACCTATTGTGAAAATATCTGACCACTGTCCGGTGCAATGAGGTATGGCTGACCACCGGGGGGGCGGTCGGGGTCGGGTCGGGCATATAATGCACACGCGTATGCATGTGGCTGCGTGTCGTGAAATATTTCACTCGACCACCGCTAAAGGGACATAAACGTACTTAAACGATAGTTCCACGTCATCGACGCACCAGTTGCCTGCAACGAGGATCACCGGTGAGGAGCAGTCATTCGAGGGAAACCGGTCTCGTCCAGATGAAACAATCGATCCGGACATTGTTGAAACGGTCGCTAACGAGCAGCAGTTTCTCATTAAACATCGACAGACACGGGATTACCGTGAAAGTCGTCTGGCTCGAAGACAAATGCCGGAAAGAAAGGCGAGGGACGGTTCGAGTGTCTGAAAAGAAGGGTGCGAAGAGGAAGTAGGTGCAAACAAGGTGGAGAGAAGGAAGAAGAAACGAGGTTGGATCAGGGTAACCACCAAAGCAAACGAACGAGGAACATCGGCAAAGGAGAGAGAGCGCGCAGACTCAATATCTCCGAACCGAACCCTCCGATAGGTCGACGTTCGACTTCGAGGGTGGGAATAGATTTCCAATCGCACGGCGGGTGGATGCTCACCACCGAGCAGCACCCTGCTAAACTCCTGCCTGCTTCGGCATTCCAGGGTCCACCCTTTCCTCTATAGGTGGACCAAACGCACCTACACGCACTCCTCTACTTCAAACCTGCGCCGCTACACCCCTTTCCGATTCGACGCTGCCCCCGAAGCGGACTGTCCAAGAGTTGTTCCGTTGGAGAGGGTAAAGCTACAACCACGAACAGGAGACAGAACGATTCTATTGACCAGGCTTCGATGCGCGCATCTGGGCGTAACCCATTCGTATCGTTCCGTCGGTCCGAACCGATGGGAGCGACGGAGAAAAGGCTATCGACGGGAAGAAGAGCCTCGGTTCCGTTGTGTGACGAAGAACGGAATAGAGAGTGTACCGCGCCTGCGAATTGTCGTCAGGGCGACGGCGACACTGGAAAAATCGAACTGAAATAAACCGAAGCGTTTTCTTCGCGAAGCTCGAGCACCACCGGTTCGCTTATCTTCGTCCTCCTTCCGCACTTTTCTCCTCTTCCTCCACGAACCACCTGTCTCTCTCACACCACCCCCCGGTTTCACCTTCGTCCTCCCGCACCCACTCGCCGGCTTTCTCCTTCCTTCCTCCCAGCCTCCTCCAGTTTACTGTGTTATTGCCAGACCGTCCACGACGGCTGCGTCGGACTTTCCACGTCAATTGGACATTTTCTCAGCACTTTCTCCCTTCTATTCGCTAAAAATTCTTTCTCGTTTTCTAAACATTCCTTTTCTTTGTTAACTTATCAAATTTCATCGATTGGAAATCGAATTGCGGGATATTATCAAGGGAATGTCCACGGACCGTGTTAATGGCTACGCTTTCATTTTCTATCGTGCGTTACCATAACTGGTGCCACTCTCGAAACTAGCGCGTCCACTTTGAATTAAAGTAAGTCGAAAGATCTTTAGAAAGTTTGAAAGCGTGGCTAGTCGGTTGGTCATCAGGAACGGAAGAAACGCGGGACAAACGAAAGAGAAGCAAGATTTCTCGAGGAAGGAGGTGAAACCCTGCCGCCCGTAGATCTTCGAAGCTCGTCGCAACTTTCAGCGGATGAGTTGTTGGAGCGATTTAGGCGTTACCGCGGGAATAGTCTTCCTCCCTGCAACCTCCCCTGGCATCAAGCTCTTTCTCGCTTGTGCCAGGGCTCTGGCAGGGCTGCTTGCAAGCCGGAGCGAGCCAGGCCTGGTATTTACACGTCTCCGTGCGGAGCGAAACAAAGAATTATTATTTGTATACCCTCGTGGGTGGCGGAGGATTTTGCAGTTCACAAACTAAGTTAACAGCTACAACTCGGCCCGTTGATGGTGGACTGGCGTGTCGCGGTGACCCGGACTTCTCTTCGTGCTATCTGAGATTATGTGCTGCGGATACACAGGAGTTACAACCCTTTGTCGTCCTGCTGCGACCAAGAAGCTACCAAACTCTCATCCAGACTGTCCTCTTTTTAAAAAGTCGCCATTTTGACATGGACTGACTTTGTATTTCTATACATTATCATTATTTATATATTATAGATATAGATCTACATAGATCTTTACCCTATCTTTTAGAAGGACAGTATCATAGAAGAAATTACTAGCAAAGATTTGGGACAGGGTTTCTCGCTGAATTTCCGCGTAACCTGACGAAAGAAAACGTCGTTTAAGGAAAAGGAAGAAAGAGTACTCGAACTCTTAGAGAGATCTCACAAGTCCTGGGACTTATACGGAGAACCCAGGGGGGGTCACGATGGGGCGGTTGGTCGGTTCGAGGTATTGATCTCAACTCTTGCTTTTCTCAACTTTTTATCCGACAGAACCGACCGGTACCACCACCATCGTCGGCTTCAACGACGACGAGTGCTGAAGCCGGCAAAGCCGCAACTTCAATTCCTCATTCCCGTGCGAATTCTTGGCTTGAACTTATGACCGAACCCCCCCTTTGTAGAGAGGGGGGTTGTCTCTCTCTCCCTCTCTCTCTCTCTTTTTCTCTTTCTGCACGTCTGGCTGCTGCCTCGATGCCTTTGGCCTTTCGAACAGTGGATACTAAACGAACCGTTCCGAGTTTTCTTTATCCAACCCCCTCTCTTTCCTCGTGTCTGGCGAAGTTGGAACTTCGGTTTACGATATTTTTCTTCCGGGCGAATTTCGACGTTGAATTCGTTGAATTGTCATCGTCCGGCATTTCATGTTTCGTTTATTCGGGGTTTCTGAAAATCTTCAGAATTCTGGTAGTTTACATACTTATTTAAATTTAAAAAAGGACAAGAAAACAAATATTAGTACGTAATAATGATTTCTGTTCGTTTTTTAATTATCAGGTACTTCTGCGATATCCTGTATAAAAATTTAGTAATTCAGGTAAATTATCATGTAATCGATAAAAATGACAAGTGTCTTAATATGTCTGAACGACGGCTTACATTGTAGATCGTAGTTGGTAATTAAGGCACGCAAGGTACACGGGTTCTCAGAATTAAAATTCAGTTTGTCGGAGAGTCTAGCCGGTAAGCAAGCCACGAAGCAAACTCTCATTTCCCATCTGGTGAAATATTGTGTATTTATTTGTCTGTGAAAGCTGCCGGTTCCTCGTCTCGACCACCTTCCACCCTCAGACTCCGATGTGCCGCCTCTTTTGGGCAGAGAAGCCCGCAGAAATCGGGCTTCCCGTGCTACCACCTCTCTTTCTCTCTCTCTCTCTCTCTCTCTCTCTCTCTCTCTCTCTCTCTCTTTGCATTTCCACCGTTTTCGCGAAATTAATATATCCCTCATATACTTTGCATATTATTGCAATATTCCGTAGCTATTACTCGTCCGCCTTTTCCTATCCCCGCCGGCATCCCTTCAACCCGCGGAAAGTGAACCTCTCTACATTCGAATACACATCGCGAACCGAAAGTAGATTTTACCCCCTTTCCAACCCTCCTGCGTCCTCTAAATTCCCGACGTTTAAAGTGTCGTTCGTTGAAATTTCGTCGAATAATCGGATACCGATGGTGGATGGCAAAATTTACAGGCAAACGTACGTGTATGAGAATTTGAGAGAATACAGTCACATGGGAATGCCGATAGGCTTTGTATAGCCTAGGTGGATTTTCTAAGTTGCTATTTCTGTAATGCCTTAGCTTCATATCCTTCGCTAACGTTGCAAGACAGAGTTGATTGTGCCAAACCGATGACAATTTCACGGCGCGTTTATAAACGATTTTCCCTCTCAATTCAATTAACTACATTTGACTAACTTTGAGCATACATTGAAATAACTTCAACTTTCATCTTAACCATCTCTCTGATTTCCCAGAGCGAAGAAATCGATGCTGATACTCCAAAAACATGAACAGTACAAGTGAAAATAAACGAACTCTTCTGTCAATTAACGAGTCTCCGTATATCAACCACCTTTACCGCCAATGAAATTAAAATCATTCAAATTGAAGTCACAATGTGATATAAATTTTTAAACGGTTGTACAAGACTCGCGAAGAGAGAGCTAGAAAATTGTCGAAAGAGCAGTATCGACAATGGTGATGATTTTTAAGCAAATCGAAGCTCTTCATTGGGCGAAGCAGCTATAAATAGAAAGAGGTCAGACGGTGCTACTTCTATACTAATTACGGGTGTCATTGAACCGGCTGAGAATTAGTTTTCACTGTACTGACAGAGTTTCTGATAAAATTCTGCTATATTTAAATGATACCTATTGCACACCAGACTCTTCGATCCTCGTTTCATCAATATTCAAAGCTGGATCACCTGATCCTCAATTATGAACAGAATTGGACATCTAGCTTAACATCACTTTAAATTATGTCCTAATTATATGAAAACAAATGATTGAAAAAATATATTTACGTGAAGCAATATTCTTTCTTTAAACGATCAATTAATTTGTATTTCCTGTGAAATCGGCTTTTAACGTTTCTTCTAAGCCGATGTTCTGCAATTTGCATTTCGCTAAGTGATAAGTAAACTTCCGTAAACATAACCGACCAAACGATAAGCGGGAAATAAATCGTGAAAGTTTAAGTAGTTATAAATCTATACTCGGCTTCGAGACACGGCAAGAGGGATGGGCGAGGGTGAAAAGAAAAGGGGGAAGTGGATAACGAGATAGATAGATAGACGAAGAGGAAAAAGAAAGAGCATCGTCTCTTTCAAAGATGGTGGCAGCTTTGAAATAGAGAGAAGACGTTAGCAAAAGGAGGGTTGGTAGAAGACATAAAGTATAATTGCATCGGGTGCCGTCAACAGCTCGCACACCACCCCTCTGTTAATAGCACCCCCGCCGCCCCGGCTTCTCGTATTTTAATGCCTAAATTATGTACGGCATTAGAGATAGATGGCTTACTCTGGGAAGACCTATTGATTGCAATCCAGCCTTTGTCGTGGCAAATTCGCAATTTCGATTGTCCCCGTGGCGCTATGCTTCTTAAATGGAAGACACTTCCGGCTGGGAGGCTGCTAGATGAATACCAGACCGTCTGACTCAGAACCAACTTATCGTCAGACCTATTGGATTGATCGGAAATTTTTGTCCCTCTTTTTTCTTCTTTCAATGAGAAACAAATAAATATCTAAAAACCATGTACTTCTACGTAATTCGGAGAAGGGTCAATGAACCTGATAAAATGAATGGCACGGTTGCAGTGTCCAATTAGCCAAACACCTCCAGTCACAGAGGAACTACTTGGAACAGGTTTGGAGCGTAACAGAATCGAGTTTTAAAAACGATGAAATCACGATTGTCAAGCTGATCTGACCAGGCATATTTGTTTAATTAGCCAGTTTGCAACAGAGAAAGACGAATCTCGGTTGTCCGGTAGCGATAATAGGCTCCCGCTTTCAAATGGATTTCGAGATTTATGCTAACACGCCGCATTTGTTCCTGCGCCACGACTGGCAGGACACGGTTCGTTATGTTCCCCTGTACGCCATCCACGGAATGGAAATCGTCAAAGAAATCCTCTACGCTTGCATACGCTACCAGTCGGACATCTCGTTTGATGTGAACGCACGAATGGATTTATTAATTACGCCATTTTATGCTTGTACGCGAGTTCGAATGCTTAGAAGACAGAAATAGTTTTCTCTTTCGTTTATTTGCTTCACCGCCAACTAAGCGTTTACCAGAGAACTTGAAATAAATTTTTCACCGAAAAATTGTGTTAAAAATCGAAGGATAAAGTATGCATTACATATTCCTAAGGCATGCTGTACGAAAGGTTATCCAAGGAGAAAGAAAAACAATTTTTAAAAGTCTGATTCTAAGAAGACCCCCTAAGCGGGCAATGTTTTAGGGATATTAGCGAGCAAAACAGAGGGAGAGGACAGGCGCAGGAGGAAAGCGCGGTATGGAGGGTGAAACGCGGCAGATTAATTTACGACGAAAGATAAGGAAGAGCGGTGGGGTCCTCTTCTTGTCCGACAGGATTCGATTGTGTCTCGGGCTGCGGCAATAAATGTATTTCAAACCGCTCGCCATGGCCACCTCCGCTCTGCTGTAAAATATACCCATTGTTGCTGTTCCAATTAGTCATTCGTGGAGATCCGGGCCTCTCGTAAAGAATCCTACAACGTATGCTCCCGATATAAACGAGTGGACGTTTATTTTCGGTCGATCGTTCAGAATCCTCCGTGGAAAATGGCGGGAAAAATACAAAATGAGAGGTACAACGACCTAACAAGTTATTTCCAGTAAAAATTTCATTGAATTCTCTTGGACTGGTTAATGGACCACAGATTATCATCGGTCTATGGGTTTAAATAATTATAAAATTATTTCATCGGGAATTTGTCGCGTAAGAAGTGATCAGTTTAGGAGTTGTGCAGATAGGAATCATTGGCAACCAATGACACCGATTCGCCATGTTCGATGCAGTATCTTTAGATCGAGGCCACACTTCCAAAGAGGTAAGAACGTTTGGCGTACGGCACCCGGAAGGTGCGAACGCGAGAAGATAGGTGTGTGATCCACCCTAATTTATCGCTAACTCGATGAAACAGACTGTGACTGGTCGTTTCTCTGCTCGAAAATAGCGACTAGTTGAAATTGCCCGCGATGGCAAACGATCCCACCACGCTTTGACCTGTCGATCGTACCCTAATCGAGAATCGCGACGTCTCGACGCTGCCCGGTCGCCGCAGCCAAGATGATTTGTCTGTCGCGAAATTGAATTCAATTATTTCCTAGTTTAAATTCGTTCGACGATTTTCACTTGGCAGAGAAATGAATTGTTTATTCACGCTCTGTAAATAAACAGTCTTCCCGGTCATTTCTTTTTATTGGACACGTTATTAATCTAACTATTTAATAGCGACAGCGAGAAATTTGATACACAATTTTTGAATTTATTTTCGGCAAAATGAAGTAGTATCAAAATCAAGAATTCATTATCGCAAATGATTACTTATACATTGTTGAGGGAAAATAATATTGTAACATGTAATTCCTCGGTTTTATTAACGTAGTTTTTATGTACGGGGCTGTTTATTTATGGACCGAGGCTCTGTGGACGACAGTCATGCAGCATTTGTCAAACAAAACAACTGCAAAATACGTATTTAAATATATGACTGAAATAAAGATAATAAAAATAATTTATAGCCGTTATAAAAAGAATCATCCCTCGTGGACCAACACGGTGCCCGGTGCTGATACTTTGAATAGGCCCAACGTCTAACTTCACTTCGTAAAATTTCTTTATGGACTTTGGAATTCCACGGGGAAAAAAGTAATCGTATTTGTGATACAATTTTATTGCAAGATGTTAAATACAAATTACATATTACTCCATAGTATTTAGTACTGATGATTCGAGCATCGAACGAAATTTTCCTAGAACAAGTTGCAGAATCATCAGCGATAATTTTCATGAGTCACGGGAAACCTGGTGGGAACCGATCGTCTGTTTAACTGGAGCAGACGTTCGCAAAACGACAAACACGATTTTCTTCCCGACGACGATCAAGGAAGTTGTTCCTCAGATGGTGGGAACGGTTAGGAATCAATTAATATCCACGTCGGTGGGTAGGCTTCGAGGAATAATCCAGCGATGTAGCGTTATGAATTTGCGCCGGTTCGCTCAAACGACGTCGTTCCCGATGCTGGCCGGATATTATTGGATCGAATGCATCACGTCAAACGATACGTGAAATAAGTTATAGGTTAGTGGCTGCATTGGCACCGCTTGTGACAGCCTATTCCTGGAATGCACGACCTCTGTAGACGATGCTGACTCGCTCACGGGCACGATTGGGCTTCAAGGAAAACCAACGTCGCTTCGCGATTATGGAGAAATTGGTGTGACGAGGAAATTGAAACGATGGCATTTATAGCGAAGTACTATGCTCGAGATATGATCATCGATGAGAACTACACAGGATTAAATGATAGAACTGGAGGGCATTGTTAATAATTTTTAGATTACATTTCTTTACAATACTTCATTAAATAACATTGTTATGTTTGCTCTTTGAAATTTAAAATTCTCCGAAGATCCGAAAGTTTTAAACACGATCGAAATCTTCGGTAATGACTGTTTCTCGCTTGGAATTAAGTTCGAAAAAGCAACGTAGTACATTAGTTACACGGAAGATTTTAATGTTTTCCCGTTTCAAATTGATGGGAGTAACATCTGCGTCGCGCTTTAAGTCAGCTAAGTCCTGCGTTGGCTACTCTTCTTCGGTTTGTTGTTTTAGCAGCTGGCTTCAGAGAGCGCGGCAAACATATCCGACAGAAGATGGAAGTAGTCCGGCGTTACGTTCGCATTGTCGCACGAGAACTATGCAAACACGAGCACGGAGAATGCCACGACAAAGAGCTTCGCAAAACTGTCCCAATTTTTATTCCTGAAAATAAGCTCGCTCCTGAAGCTCGAAATTTTTATCGGGATTACTTCTTCGTGTCGATATTCGTTTTAAGAAACTTGTTAATTGGACTTTGAAGTTTTCTCGAGAGACCGTCACCCTCTTTCATAAGTAATGCCATTCTGTATCGGAACGGTAGTTTGCAAATATAGTCGTTCAAAGCACACAGAATTTATATGCTTGTATATAGGTGTATCGTTGAACGGAAGAAGTGGGCAAAAGGGAAATGGACGATCGACGAAAGCGTCGTGGTTGTTCAGAGAGCGGGACCAAAATGGAGACACGGCCAGCCTTTGTCGCGCCAAAATTCTCTGCAACATTGAAGAGACCAGAGACAAAGGCGCGAAGGCATTACCATGAAACTTCGACAGAGACCACGGATTATATGTATCTGGCACAAAGAGAAAAACGCTGTATCCATTATAGCCGAAACACCGATGCAACTAGAGGATGCATTAAGTCCAGCCAACCACCCCCCCCCCCCCCCTCAACCCTTTCGTTCTCGTTGCGTGCATCAGCTTCGGGTATAAATAGATTCCGTTCAAAAGACTCCTCCTTTCAACGCGTTCGATGCCGATGACGCACCAGGTGCGTCGATCTATACGCGATGACAAACCACGCGCGACTTTCGTTCACATTTTCTAGCGATGACTTCGAGTTTGACGAAGTGGTTTGAACTTACTGCGAATACTTTTTCTCTTTTTGCAGTGACACTTCGTCGAGGCGAAGTTCGCAGCCAAGCATCTATTTCTGACGATGGTCCGCAGGGCAAATTTGATTCTGCAATTATCGTTTTTCCAGATAGAACCACGGTCCGCGGCGGGCGTTTGACAGAGTTATGGTTATCACTTTCGTCGCAACATTGTCACGCGACGTTAAACGCGGCCGTGGCGGAAAAAGGAGAGAAGGAGAAGAAGAAGAAGCGCGAGGATTTTCGCGTTAACCAGTTGGGTTTCCCTGAAAATCGACCGGGATTATTGCCAAGGCAATCGGTAATTTATTTCACGGCCGATTTACTCGACGACATGGCGGTCACTGAATTAAGTGGATAATAATTCCGCACAATAACACCTCTTGCCACGTTCAAATTGATGCTGAAATTCTCAGAACGTATCTTGTTTATAATATTCCGATTAGCCGAGTAACCGAGAAAAAAAGTTGCCCCGAGATAATCAAGAATTTTTTAATTACTTGCGAAACCAACAGGGTTGGTTGACTTGAAACGAAAAGGAAAAGGTCTTCCAGGAGTAGCATCCGTTTGATTTGTCCTGGAATTCTGACAGACAGCCAATAACGTCGCCATTCAATCTCCCCCAGAAAGCTACCCCTGATCGATAACCGATTGAACCAGTAGTAACCGGGCTGGTTCTTCGTCTGCGTTTCACGTGGGCGTCCGAGACCGATAGAACCGCCCCTGGAGCTATTCGATGCGACGCAAGGCAGCCAAAGTGCAACGTGCAACGAGCTGCATTGCTTTATTCGAGACACTAAGTGTGTCGTCATATCTTAACTGCCCTCCCACCCCCGACACCACAACGGGAACAAGCTTATTTATTGTAGAAGACTACGAGGACCAACCAGAGAAAAGCGATCGCGTGCAACGAACATTTTTAGGTAACGCGTGTCAGAGTATCTAGGGCTGGTCCGTTCAAGAATTTGCCCTCCTGGCAATATTGTACGAAATGGGCAAATTTGTCTACGGCTTTCTCAAGACAAATGGCCAATGGTAAGTGATTTCTACATCTACACTTTTATCTGAAAGAAATCTACGTTGCACCTGAGTGTACACCTTGATGTCGGGAGAACCCAAGGAGAACTTAACCTAAGTAAGTAGAACTTGTTGTTTTTACACATGAAGAACAAGGCAGACAGTAGAGCACTTTTTTTAATTAAGAATCTACACTTCCTTTTAACTAAGAGAAACCAAAGCCCCCTGCAATTGAATGACGTCACAAATGTCTGTTGAGTGTTATCGTTAATCTGTTGAGTCAAGAAAACATTGTGATCATATTTTAAATAGGACTTCTATTACTTTTTTTTTTTATTTTGCGCGTCCAGTGTGTTGTTAACAGGACATGGGAATTATGTGACATTGGTATTTCGCGAGCAGCACTTAACCGAGGGAACCAGTTAACAGGCGCGCAACAACGTATGAAGGTTTAGTCTATTCGGACATTTACGAGCACCATGAAACCGACTAAGCAATTACTTTGTAGATTTGCCGCCGGTGTATTCGAAAGTGATGATTTCTGCGTTATGAAAATGGCACCGACTGATATGGCAGATAAAGGGACGCCACACCTTATATTATTCCACCCCTTTGATGTCTTCTTCTTACATTTTTTTCTTCTATTGTTGGCGATTTCAGTGACTTCAATCTCGTCGGTTTAGGGGGATAATTTCGTCCTGAAATAACTTAAAATTTCAAACCAATTCGTTAGAGTTCATTGTGCATAATAATATTCATTAACAACATTACTATGTAAAATATTGTGGTACCATATGATACAGCGTGAGGAGTACAGTTTGCAAGTTAATTAACAGTTAACATTTTATTTGTGTTAGCTGTTATGGAACTCGTAATGTAGTAACGTGATAGTCTAGCACAGCAAATTCAATTGTTTATTACACGGGGCCATGGTATAATTAGCAAATGTTGGTTTCAAGTGTCCTGGATATATTATATATTTTTTGAAAATGTAAAAATTCACTTTTAAAACAAAAACAGTATTATTGGTTCCATTTTTCTTTCACTATACGTTTCAACGAAAACGCTTTACTTATTCCACGGTTAAGTTGCCCTGTCAATGATCAATTAGCAGCATCGTTGTCTCTCGAGACAAAGTACAAGTTTCAAAAAGTGAAAAAGATCATAATTTTGTTTCATTGGAACAATAAATATAAACAGTGACTGCTGGCAAGACTTGCATTATTTCCCTCTTAAACGTGCCTTAAATCAGACCAGTTGTCTTCGTAACTCTCGAAAACGCGGCCGAGCCGTCACCTTCGTCTCGAAGATCGTCGCCGGGAGATCAGCGGCCATGAATCTCTTCGACGAATCGGGGACGTCACAGGGAGAGTCTGTTACACGGTGAAAAAAAATAGCGAGCTGAATACTTGCCAAAGTGCAACGCTAACGTTGTTGCACCCACCCGCGAGCAGAATGTATTCCTCCTCACGCGGACAAGCGTTTCAACGCTACACGTGACAAGTTAACCCCCTGGGTTTTTATGGAAGGGATCACTTCTGCTCAGAGGGACAATTTTTGGAACGTGAATTTTGTTACGCTTTTAGTCGTCTGATTCTTGTTTATTTCTTATTATAGTTGTCGGTATCGGAATATCTTTAAAATTTCATTAACGCCACGTAGATCTACACTTAATCGGTGAATGGGGTCGGTTTAACGCGTGACGCTCGACGGAACGAATGCCGCGAAGATAAATTCATTGCCGGGTAAGAGAAAGAGTTCGAAAGTCACGGATTTACATGGCAATCTCAGTGGCATGTGGAATCAAAGGGGAGAAATTAATTGGCCGCATATTCCGACATCGACCGACCGCGAAGGAGCTCGACGAAGTAGCGAAAAACCACGCTGACTAGGCTACTATTCTGAGCCAGCCGAACAGCTCAGTTTCACGGCTTTCTTTTTTCACCGGTTTCCGTCTCCCCGATTCGTTTCTGCCCGCGAAAAGACGGATCGGTTCTCTAAATAAAATGACTCGGTTATTCATCGACGCATTTGTACACGTCAAGGTCGGCCTCGCTTTTCTTTTCGAGACCTCTTTGTGCTTGCAAGGGTTAATTGTTCAGAGTTATTCGGACTTTCGTGCTCTGCTTTCGTTTTTTTATTTTTCATGAGAGAAAGTCGAATGAAACGCAACTGTGACACAACTTCCTGAAAAATGTAGAAACTTCATTGCATCGGGTGATTCTCAAAAAGAAATAAATTTACACTTTGTTAGTGTCTCTGAAGAGATTAAGTTGTTAAAGCAGTGTAGAGAACCATGAGGTGTTACAATCGTGCAGAAAACCGTGTAAAATGCTGTTATGAGTGTCAACACATGTCGTGTATAATATTGCTGATGTGTTACTGTAGCATGGTTGCAGAAAATTATGTGTTGCTCATGCTGTGACATATTTTTGGCAACGTTGTATCTTATGAAACTCATAATGTTTGCATAATAATATCTAAACACAAAGGAAACGGATGGAAGTAGACAATTTGTTTTTATCTCAATGTGGCTGGTTAAATCTTCACTTTATTAAGTCCCGAAATTTCTGTCTACTCGGTTCAGCATTTTCGTCTCGTCGGTTCAGCACCAAAATTAGAAGAATGCAAATGTAATTAGTGTAATTTTTCTAATCACAATGAACAATGCATATAAGTAAACTTCAAAAGTTCATAAACACAGTTTATAACACTGAACTTAAAAAGTTTATACGTCAAAAATTAACTTAATAAAAGATAAATCCAGTTTCTTATTGAACATAATAACAGTATGATATAAATAAGGGATAGATACAAAGTTACTTTTAACTTCGGTAAACGGGAAGGTCTTAACGAGTATATGTCCGGGAAGTGGAAGCTTTAAAGCTCTTCAGCTTATATATTAATGGTTCATTGTACAAACACTTTGCATACGGTGTAGGATAACTGACGTCTTCGGGGTTCTGTACTTCAGCAAGTAACAGGGGAATTCGAAACAAATATGCTGCGTGATAAATTTTAGTTACAATTCCAGTAGTTTCGTTGCAACACGCGCATCAGTCACTTTGTAACTTGTGCATTATATACTAAAATACCGAAAGCGTCAAAAATAAACAGTCCACGAATGTATTCGAATAGACGAATAACAATTTTACTGTCACTGAAACTCTTGTTGACTAATAATTCTATTTTTAATCAATTTTAAATGAAAATAAGCGAAAATATCACTTCTATTTATAATTTCGAGTAAAATTTGCTTGGTTTTGTTTTTAGGATCTGAAATTGCAGATGGACCTGCATACTAGATCCAGAACACGTGTCATGGCGTGGTTCTTCGGTCAGCCAATTCGCTATGGATTCCGAGTCCCGTTGGCCGGTCAGAGGGCCGAAAGTCTCGAGATATTTGCGATGCCTGTGTCGCGTTCCAGGCTGCCGTTCCGATCGGCCACCTGTCCACAGGAAATGCGGCGTTAACGGAGCCGTAATTGCCCCCTCGGTAAGAGCAGAAGCGGCCTTCCATACGAACGTATCTAATTGACACGGAAATAAATGTAAGCGATGAAGTCGAGCGGGTCACGTGACTGTGTGCCACCTCGTGATTACACGAATACCAGAAGAAGATTTTGACTTATGCCAAAACGAACGGTGCCTTTGTGCCGGAGACACAGCGGCATCGTTTAACGCGCCCCTCCGGCTGCCAACTCGCCAACTCGCGCAAACCCAGCCTTATTTTCATGGCGTGCCACCGTCTTAATATAGACTTGCGAACGCTATCAGATTCGGTACCCCCTGGTATTTTCGCTCTTCTTCACGTTCGATGAAAAGAGACGAACCGGCGCGAACGGATCCACCGCAGAGAAGCACGTTTTTCTGTCAGTGCCTGTTGCGAATGAATGATGACTGCTCTTCGCACGGAATTCTTATAATAGGTACATCTTATGGGGTTGAAAGTGTGGAGTTAAGGATTTTCTAAGAGAATAGAGGGGAGTTTATACCACCACCGTCTCGACAATGCTAATCTTAGCGCCTCTTTTGTCAAACAGTTTACTAATTTTCAGTCGGTCGAGATCCGTTTGAAGGTAGTGAAAGAATTTCTCCGCTCTGTCCGCCCCTGTTGTCTGCCCCCTGTTAATGAAGCTCGTTCGAAGCGCAACGGACGCAAGACAGGAGGAAGGAATCCGCGACAATTTTGACGTGGGCCAGAGCTTCAAAATGACTGATCGTCTAGCGGGCGAACGTGTAAGTTGCCCAGACACACCCACCTCGTCTTCCTTCGCGTTAGTGTCGCACGCGAATACACACTAAATATAAGTCTCATAAATATAGACCGTGTATTTACAAGAGGAACATGGCCAGCCGTGTGCCGATATTAAGCGTAGGAGCTGGAAAAATCACTGCCCGTGGCCACCAACGTTGAAATGCTTCATTTCCCGTTTTCCTTACAACCAAGCAACACGTTCATCCCTTTGGTTTCTCAAAACTCAGCAACAGCTATATTAATTTAAGTTAGCTGGATTCAAAATCGAGAAAGTATAAGAAATATAATTTCTTAGTAATCTATTATTATTTTGTAATTTATAGTTGTTCCTTTTTCTTCTTTTCAAAGAAAGTTCATTTCTACGATAAGAAGCGGCAGGATTGCCAAGCTCATCGACACGATGATTCACGATGGCAATAATCTATTTCTTCGCAACGGTGCGGTGATGTCGATTTCTGCGAATCGGCTTTTGATCTGAAAAGATGATTCGGCAGCTTGCGCGCGCGTTCAAGGGAAAAACTCGCGAGGGTTGATGTCGCTTGGTTCGTGACTGTAAACGTCATCTCAAGTGACCTCGGCTGGTTTACAATATCAGTTAAAGACGTCTGGCAACGTTTCCGTTTCTTTGTTTTTATTGAATGGAGATTTAAACGTCTTTATATCGTCATCTTGGTCCACTATAAACAGGGAAATTCGTTATGAAGATTTACATCATGAAAATAAGAAATGAATCATCGAAACAATTTTATCTTTTCTATTCTGTTTAAACGCTGTAGTATCTAACAAATGATTTAGTTGCTCTTCATTAAGATGCCAGTAAAATACTTGCAAATCTGCAAAGCAACCCCTTGAATCGCAGCCGGGTCGAATAATTCAGCAGACGGTGTAGGATCTTAAAACTCTTGGTCGTCTTATTTCGAACGATAGCTGTAAAGTGGCATAACTGCTTGACCGTATAAATAACACGGTAAAGCCGTGGTGAAATGTGGCTGCGATTACTTGCGTCCATCGTCGGCATAGATCCCGCAATTTTTCCCCGGTCTTTATCCCCGAAATTAGGGGCCGCGGGTCGCGGCCTGTCGCTGGATTTACGTTCGTTTGCGCGCCAATGGGAGCCGATAATTCTCCAGAGAAAAACGAGCCGTGCCAGTGTGCCGGGCTACGGAAAAAAGTCGGATTTCGGGAGAACGAAAATAAACACTTTACCATGGAATCGAAGATCCACCGTGCCTTACTGTACGCCTTCGTCCGTTACCACTGGGATGAGGTTGACAGAACGTAACTGGAAGCAGGAATGTTGATACCGTGGCAAATCCGCTTCCTCGTCGCGATGTCTTTGAACATGCTCAAACAGACACGAAATAAAGTGACTTTTAACGTTTCCCCTCAAAGTAATGGAACTACCTACTTTATAACTTGCATTACTTACCAACCTTATTTATAATATAATAGATATTATGGATAGAGGTAGAGGGTTGGTTTGCTATTTTGACTGAACTTGTTCAGTTAAGTTTTATGGTTACATTAGAAATATGTTTAGCATGACATTATTATACAGGGATATATGAGGGTGTTAACACAATGAAGTATTTATTAAAACGCCTTACGTTAAGGTGTGCGATAAGATTTGAAAGTTTCCACTCTACTGCCTTCAAACAATAGCCTGTTGTTTGATCATTGACTCATTATTAAGAAGATAACAGTGTAAAAAGAATCTTTTCATTTAAATCATGTATAACAGGGTTAGGTTAGAGGCGTCTAAAACATTGACCTAACCTTACTCAGTAAGGATTCTTATTAATTCCTAGTGACCTAACCTGGTCTGAACAAGAATTTTAGCACATACCAAAAACGGTACACGTGGTAGGGAAGGTGTTAACTGATCTCAACCTAACAGTCTTCATTGCCATATGGACTCATCCTAGATCAGAGATGAAATTGGTCCTGAAAATCGTGGAATCATTAAAATTCTATTGAGAAACGACACCACTGATTGCTCTGCCGTTCGAAGCTTGAAAGGAGTCCGCATAGAGGGTCGGCGATCGAAAATTTGTCGCCGGCACAATTCGCGTTAAGCCGCGAAGCAGTTCCGTAGCAGGGAGAGACGAGGAGAGACATGGATAGTCAGAGACAGAGCAAAGAGCGGTTCGCCACGCTAGCAGCGCCACTAAATTAGCTTAATGCGATGCATTTGATTAGATCGCTGCCGGTGCTCGTAGGAGGAAATACCGAAGGGCAGAGGGGACATGAGGAAGAAGGAGGAAGAGAGAGAGAGAGAGAGCAGGAGGGGAGTGCTTTGCTGTTTCGGGCTGGCACGGGGTGGCCAGCTTCATTTCAGGGAATTGATTAGATTCAGTTATTAATATTCCTCTATCCCTCATTTCATTTCCGGCCCCGATTAACTCGCCGCTAACAGCAGCGTGACGACGAGCAGAGACCACGGCTGTAGAAGCGAAAATCTCTCTCACCATTTCCTCGGCCCTCTTCAACAGGGCTGCTCCTTTCCGCGCCTCCTACGTCTATGCTTTCACCTTCTTTTCGACTTATCGGCTCATCAACTTCAATCACAGTTGAAGGAAATTCTGGATTCAGGTTTTAAACTAGAAATTTCATCCGAGTTTCGTAGGATCGTTAAGATTGGAAAATGCAAGATCGTTGAAAGTAAATAGAAGACTCTTTTCACCGAGAGCCGGATGTGCCCGAGGGTTCATTTTGCAAGCGATCGGTCGATTTCCAAGCAACCGATACCGCTGCCTCAAAGCAATCGCAGCTAAGAAATCACTCGTGAAGCTACGTGGAAACGCGGCCAAAGCAAACACAGCGACCCAGACAGTTGACGTTGTAATACGGTAAACGTTTTACTAGAACGGTGATGCCTCAACGTGGGATGTACTCGGCCAATCTCCTGTTTGTTTGAATTTTGTGGCTGAACGTTGTTCGGAAATTGAGTGGTAATTTCGAATGGTAGACGACGTGACTACAACTTCAACAATGTTTGAACACGAATCGACGATGTGGCTTCTTAGTAAGTTTCTGCTTTTCTACCGACGAAGGAATGCTTTAGCATCATTTTTACCGGTGATCCACACGAAACCTAACTTAACTTAATTCGCTTAAGGAGGTTATGGTCAATATACTTGTTAATTGAAGAAACGATTTCTATACTTGGATAATATCGTCATTTTTATCGAGATTTCTTATCGTCATCAGAGAGAAACAGCTCATTCGATTACTCTACTTAACTATTCCACCTTGTCTTATTACGCCGTTGCTCGAAACTGCTAGATCTATCTGCGCTTTACTTCGGGATTACTCGGCTGAAAACTAGAATAGTTCTATCACGGATAATATCCATTAACAGTTAGGTTACGAGCCGCGAAGCATCGTTCTACGACGCTCTCGGTACAATTAATTATCAACAACACGCGCGCCGGTAAATCTTGATGATTTTGCTACCAATTCTTGCCTTGGTCCTCTAACTCTTTCTGTAATACGGCTTCACCTAATGTTCCGTTAACGAATTATCCAGCGAATATTCAAACGATTTACTATTCGAGCCTTATCAATTACCACAAATAAATTCGTCGTTCTAAATTAATTATGTTACCGTTATTGTATTTTGGCATCATGGGTATTCATATGTATAGGGTGCTTCATAATACGTGGCCATTTTCAAATATCCTAATACTAAAATTTCTCAACCATCATACTACTGCATAGAGGGCAGTATATATTCGTCCTCAGTAGGTACTCTTGTTTGACTCATTACATCATTTTGAAAAGACCACCGAGGCTAACTCTTAGCGGCGGTTCCGTCACGGGATCAGCGTGATCGCTCCGAACCTCTGAAGACCGTCGTGCGCGCGGTAAACAGTGCGCATCGAAGTTACTGAAGAAAATCGGCCGGAAAAGCGCGGCGACCGCAGAGAAGCATAGCCGAAGATCGCGGCGTAGCAGTATTCAAAGAGAACGCGGCTCGTTTCGTCGGCAAAAGGCTCGCAGACGGAGAAACAAATCTCACAGACGAACAAAAAAGACCCCGGGGCTTGCATCGCGGCCCGCGTGTATCGCACATGCTCTCCTCCTCGTGCAGCTTTCCCTCCATTCGAACAGCTTGCTGCCGACGAACCACCGTCGAACGATTCAATCTACTGCCGATTGTAAAAATAAACGGCACGCGTTTTTTTTTCCTCCGCGCTTCGATCTCAGAAGAGGGCCCGACTCCGCTCCTCTTCTTTCTATTTCCGGCGCTCGCCACGCGGAAAGCCGATTTCCAGAAAGTCTGCGAGTGCGTTGCACTTTTCGATCCCTCCGTTTTTCTTTTGTTACCCCAACAGCAGACAGGTGCATTGATCTGTTCGAGAGTGTTTGAAACTGAATGGATTCGAACGCGTTCCCCGCGTGCCACGTGACTCATCCGCGCGCTACACGCCGCTTGTCGAAAGCATAATTTTAGCCGAACGAAGAAAGATGTTCTTCGAGTTAACGACGATTTCAAATAAGAGGGAAACTGTGTTTGATTAATGGGAGTGCTGATATTTTTTTTTTCTTGCAATCTTTAGACACGGTTTTAGGTAGGATAGTAAAGGAAACTTTTGTAAGATGAGAAGTTTGTTTGATGAACAACGTGTTTCTGATAAGTGCTGACTGATTTCATCTTTTCAGTACGATGAACCTTTCTACAGGGTGTTTCAAGATAAATGTATATCGTGACCATAAGAGACGTATTTAATGAGTCAAATTAGAACGGTAAACAGAAACGAGGGAATAAAATATGTAGAGAATTTATGAAAGTTCCAAAAGAAATGACTCAACTCGGTGTTTCATAATTCAAATTAGGATTTTTCCTGCCTACGAATTGTTTCCTGACCAATTATTGTTATTTGTTTTCCGTTAATTACGAAATCCAAACGGTACACACGATAGAGGTGCATTAAAATTAATCAGCAATTGTTTATAATAGAGCGGCGATGATTGGTCGTTGCGTTCACGCGATTCAAAATTCTTGAGTTCGCATGTCGGATACTCCATTTGTTATTAATTATTCTTACGATTTCATGTATTCTTTATCTAGATTCCGGGTAAAATCGCCCAAGAGCAAACTTGTTTTTCTATAGTTCGCGTGTAAAAACACGGATAATTTGTGATCACGATTATGCAGTTCTACTACGCGTGCTGTACTTTTTTCAACTCGACGCTTCGTTCCGCGTCCAGTGATTTTTCCTTCCACACGCTATATCCCTAATTTACATATCGTTGCTTTGCTCAAACAATGACATAACCGTGAAAAGTAACTTTTCCAGGAAATCGGTATTAAAAATTTTCTATTAGAAAATTAGACAATTTGTTCAATAGTCTTGACAAAGTTCATATTATACTTTGGTTCATCAACAGCTACTCGACCACCCCATTGGTCGTGGCGGTTGAAGTACAGTCACCACCCTAACCAAAAAACTTTAGTTCCCGCCAATGGGGCAGATCGATCGCCATCTTGAATAATCGGCTATCTATGATCACCGAATCTGAGCTTCCTGAAGATAGTTCGTTCAGTTGGTTCGCTGTGTATTTATAGTTTAATTTGTGGCCTAGGGCCACGTTGAGGGTCGTGGGTATATTTACTTGGCCTGGCTTTAGGAGGCTCAAAATTCGTTCGTTCCCGAACCTCCTCGCTACGGTGGCCGAACGAAAGAATTTTTATGAGGACGTTAAACGAGCGGCGAATGTATCTCCGGCTGGCGAGCCGCACACGATCGGTTTATCGTTCACCAAACGATCGGCCGTTACCCTTTCTTCGTTTTCGTGCGACGCTTTCGCGACGGATCGTGGAACGACCTAACCTCCCTCTCCCCCGCTCGGAAGCTTCTAATTTTGGAGATGCAAAGGAAATTTTAAAGATCGAGCGCGTGTAACGGTGCTACGCGAAATCGGGAAAAGCATAAATCTGTCCGTACGTTCGTTCGAGGTCCTCCTTACGCGCTCGACGAATATCCTTCGCCATTTTTCGACGACGATGCTTGTCTCCCGAAATCTGAGAGATCATAGGTGCTCGTTAATCGTTATTTAAAAATGTTCAATGTGTACAAACAGCACGAGGTTTGTACTTCTTTTTCTTCATTTCTGTGATTCTTCCTCGTTTCTGACTTTGAATGATGTTCGAATGATTACGTCATCTGATGTTGATGACCTGTCCTCTTTTGGTTTAGATGATTCACGATATGATTCAGTAATCTTCTGCATCTTCATGGGTCTTCCATTTGCTTTATTTTGTGCCTTTTTGGTCAGTACCGTATCATCATCCTTTAATTTCACACGGTTTCTTTTTTGTTTGTCGAACCGTCGTACTTACGTGTTTCAAAATCAATTAGACAGATGTTTAAGTTATTTTCTTTTCAAGTATGATATAAAACGTAATTAAGTTCAGAGATCTTTTTGTTGAAGTTCTAAGTTACGGTCATTTTGGCCCATAATTGAAAACTAAATTGCACGCAAAATTTAAAATATACTTTTACATATAAAGTATTTTATTTTTTATAATTTCGTGGAAAATCAGAAACTCTCGCAAAAAAAAAAGGAAAGTACAGGTATGGTTACGAGAAGAAATGAAAATGAAGAAATTAAGATATCGTCGGATCGTGGTAGACCTCTTTCTGTCTCGTATACGCGCTCGATGATTCACCAAAGCGTAATTTTCCCGGTGAACGCGTGACGTGGACTGCGTGGACGGCATTATCGCACGGGGCACCGCGCGCCGCAACGATTTCGGTAAAATGTGTGACAGTCGAAGCGACGGGCAAAGCCTCCTTTGACTTTTGTCCCATGACCATAAACCGTTGATTTACGTTGCCTCGAGGCGAGCACCGCTACCATGCCGTTCGCCAAACCACGCGTGAGATCGACCTGTCGCGAAAATCGGATTACTGGCTTTTTACTTTGTCTCGTTTCTGGCCAAGCGAAAGCAGACGCGCGGGATCCGTTCGGCGAGTCGCGCCGACTCGCTTTACTCGCGCCAGATTGATGCTTCGCTAGAACTTCTTGCATTTGCAATTCTTTGATTTACTTTGGCCCTTACATAGTCATGCCAATGGCTGCATGGTTAAGCAGAAAATTTCAATTTTTTGGTGCTCTTTTTGACATTTTTAATCCTTTTCAAGAAATTGAGGATTGTTTTTGGAATTAAAGAACCACAGAGATATATTACAGAAAAATTGATGTTACCGTTCTGAAGGGACGATGTTTTACCTGGTCGTTAAGTTGAGCCGAAGTGAGTGAGGACATTACTTAATGTAGCAGCCGATATAAACTGTTGAAGACGCGCGTGTCGAGTCGCACGACGGCTAGCCGTTTCCCTCGGTCCGATCCCGCCTGAAAATACCGTTTAATATAGCTAAATTCTCGGCGAATAAAGCACGGCACTGGCGGAATTTCGAATTCGCGACCGCAATACAATCAATCTCCGACTGCTCGTTATCCGTCGAGTTCTCCACGCTGGTCGAGTTACTCGACTTTAAGTGCCTTCCTCTTTCCCTTTCCCACCGCATCCTTCCTCGCTTCCTACACCCTGGCCAGCCGTATAGATGCCAGAAGCGTTTTCTACGACCAGTCATCTCGTTGTTTGTTCGTATTGATAGAATGACAACCGTTAGGCTATATTTGCATCGGACGATCGTCTTTCCTCCACTTCTGTCCAATAATTTTCAGGCTAACCGGAAAATACGCGGGATTGTCTGGCGTAAACACTGCAATCATTTTCGCACCCTATTGATTAGAGGACATTTTCGGAACGATACATGATTCTCGCGCTCTTGTAATAATGAATATAACCATTGCTATTAACGATGGCCACATTAATTTGATATTATATTGTTGTATAGAATGTTTCAAAAGAGATGTACACTGTTGTATATAAATTTTGCGTGATCACGGTCGCCCAGAGATTGGCGTGGATCATTAAATTTGGATT
Source organism: Osmia lignaria lignaria (assembly GCF_051020975.1). NCBI lineage: Eukaryota > Metazoa > Arthropoda > Insecta > Hymenoptera > Megachilidae > Osmia > Osmia lignaria. Next base: position 1,750,646 of record NC_135046.1, on the reverse strand, counting down.
TTTTTCTGATATTCTTAAGTTTATTCTATTATCATGCAAAAATGATTTACAAATTTGGGGCCAACTTGTTCTGAAGCATTCGAGAGAATGATGTCCATCGAACGCCATATATCGAAGCAACCTGAAAATTGAAGTTCTACGCAGTTCGTGGCGATCATGACGGTTTAACCGCGTGGCAAAATTTAGAATCCGTGACCGCCGATTAATCTCTGGGCGGTCGTTATCCGTCAGGTTCTCCACGCTGGTCGCGCCTGGAGTTTAAGTGCTTCGCTCAGTGGATGGTCTACGATGGTTCCCGGAAGTGTTTTCTACGCTATTGCGACGCACTATATGAATCGACTACCTGGCGAACCAGCGACTAGGCGGAAGTTCGACTTTGTGAGAATCGTCGAAAGAAGAAAAAAAAGAAAGACGAGACCTGATCATGCAATTTTCAACCGTTTCATCGTGAAGACTCTTTCACGCCTGTTTGGTTCGTTCCTGCTGGTAAAATGTAGATATTCAACAAAAATAAGATAATTATAGGAAAAAAGGCAATAGTCAAAGATGGTTTATTATAGGGAGAACGTGGATGGAAACCGGAAAATTTCAATCTTTCGGTGGTACGATGTTTGTTGAACGAGCTTTAGAATGTGTAGTTCGTTTCTTTGGAGGGTTGAGTGCGGGCAAAGTCGGACGACTAACTACTTGCTAAGTCCTCGAGGTTCTCCCGAAGAGAAGGGTGGTGGAGGAATTGCGATCTCGTTGATTGCTGTAGTTCGACTATGCCTGGCATATCGAGGGTCGTAGTTGCCCCAGGGACAATAATTAGACCGACGAAAAATCTGGTGACAATCGAGCGAACAGAAGTTCCCCAAAAGTTTCAGTGTCCTCAACCCTTTCTATCAATTAATACACTTGTAATACAATCTTCATCCTACAATTTCTTTCCTTTCTTTCCTTTCTTTCCTTTCTTTCCTTTCTTTCCTTTCTTTCCTTTCTTTCCTTTCAAACCTTTGCTTTCACTTTTGGAGATCCTAACTTTGAAATTATAATAATTTCATTATTTCATCTTGTCGGTTTTTGAACTAAAGACAATTTTAAATACTACCTATAAATCAGATCTTTTTTTTTTTTAATAAAAGATGACGAAATAAAGTAATAGAAAAGGAGTAATGAATGCAGTAGAATCGAAATCGGTTAACTGATTGTTCCTGGTTGCGAGGTTAATGATTAATTAAAGCGAGACGACGCGACAACTATTTCGGGCGAATCGCGATCGATTTCAAGCGTGATGCGAAAACACGTGGCATGCGTTTCGTTCCAACAATTGTCACGCACGTCACACGCCGCCACGGCCGCAATAAGGTCGATATAATTGATGATTAACACTGCCAAGTTCTAAATCCGCTGCTGCCATTAGTTCTAACGAGCAGCCGTTTCTGACTATCGAGATCCGTCATCTGTCCCCGACAATTTGCTCGCTTATCAAAACGCCTTTTCGTCGCCCGTTCAATGACTGCCTTCCTAAATTCACGATCACTATACCGCCCTCTTTATCCCAACCGTTCTAACCAATATCTATTTTATTTTCTAATGTTCTTTCATTTTGAGACCTATCTGTTTGCGTTTGTTGCTAGTGTATTCTTTCCAGGTACTCGAGTCTGCTGTACATGCGAAGCCTGAAATATTTCATGCTCGAATACAATAGACATTCTGTATTATTTACTATATGGAGAACGAGATGCGATCGATCTGCCTAATTCGCGTCTATGCTTGCGCAATCGGACAGTTGCAACTTGTAATCCGACTGTGTTTTGGAGATCCGAGGAGCCGAGCCAACTGGGATTATCGAAAACTGCTGTACCATTAAACAGAGAACTGTCCGCGAATAAATAACCGAAATAACATCGGCCTCAGCTGAAATATGTACATACAATGTTCACCAAACCCTTGGCGAATATCCGAGCGTGCGAGAAGCGTATAAAAAGTGGAAGAAAGCGCACTTAGGATACTTCTTCCGTTCTGGTATTCGAGTAAGTCCAAACGCGTACCGGATTATCCATGTGTACTGAGCGCTAATCACGATAAGCGCAAAGTCTGACGAAGAAAAGAAGAAAATTGACAAAATCCCAGGTACCTTCGGATCCTGTTTGAATCTCTTGATTCCCAAAAGCGCTAGTAATTAATGCTCGTTCGCTCCTCGTAATCCTCTTCCAGATTCCCGCGCAGTCGTCCACCTCCCCGCTGCCCCTCTTCATTTTCTTCATTGCGATATTTAATTTCTCAGGGACGTGTTTCCATTACAAAATATTTCTGCGTTTGTCTGCGAACTTCCGTAAGAGTTTACGAGGAAACTCTGCCGTTAGCCGGCTACGAAAACCTCTTGTTGTTTGCCTGCCGTTACTACACCACCCTCTTCGGCATCCCGCTACTCGTCACCCCCATCCCTTCCTTCCGCGGGGCTGCAGCGTGCAAAACTCGCTTGCCGCAACCCGAAGAACCTGCCGACCAGACACCGACTAACTTGCATAATACATTTTAATTTATTGCGATATTAATTAACAACTCTGCTGGCGTTCGACTGTTCGCTCGAATAGCTGATACGACTCGGTCCATTTTGACTCGATAGCAAAAGGGATAATAGAGGCATCGTCGTTGAAAGGTTAAAGGTTGAAAATGAAAGAAAAGAAATTCCAAAATTGAAAGAGCCTTTGAAGCGAATGGAGCGGTTGCGCCAAAGTTTAAGGACCGCTCTGTCTACAAAATGGCGAGGTTCGATCAAATGTACCGTGACTGATCCGCGGGTTTTTGCTATTTCAAGCGATAGGAGTTGCTGAACGGTCGAGCTGTCACGCTTGTCTCATTGTCACGTTGACTGTTGGCATCGAATCGCGGCGATGTGCGCAGGAAGCGACTGAGAAATCTCGAAGATTGGCGCCTGTCCAATAAACATCTTTGGTATAATCTAACGACATTTCCACCCTCGACACATACTCCTCGGTGATGATGTATCGATCGACAGAGTTCTGACAATTTACTGGTGAACCTATTCAATCGAATAAACCTTTTGCCAGATGTACTATTGAATCGTACACAACCGTGCACTTCCGTTCCAGAGTGACTGGTATTATTATAGACATTAGGTCGTGGCAAATGAAATAGTCAATATTTTAGAGAATTTTCAATGGCTCCAAATAAAGAGCTAAAAATAGAAAAGCTGTGTTATTTTATAAACTAAAGAAAAAGGAAAAGTATAGAAAAGTGAAGAAATCAGAGAGGCGAATGGGCGAAAGTTTAGGATGTTGAAAGCTCAGGAAATTCATGAATGGGGCGGAATTAGTAGTGTACGAAACTAGGGGATTTGTAAATTAAGCGACTGCCACTAACTCATTATACTAATTAATTGTGCTGTTTCGAAGCTTCGCGCAACGGAGATACTTATATACGATATGCTATAATCGCGTGGACAATAAAACGAGCGGCAACTTCAATTTATTTCAAATTGTGTACACACGTTTTAATCAACGCTATCATTTATACCGTTTTATTACTGGCTCCGGGGGCGTTCATATTTAACACCAACAACCGGCAGAAAAACGTAGTTAAATTAGCGGGAAATTATCACGAATCCGGCAATAATTATTTATAGTTGTGAGAGAGTTGAATTATTGCAAAACTCGCCCCCGTGTTACGAGACACGTGCCATTTTCCTCTCGTTTAACGTTCATTCAATTGCAATTACTGCGAAATAAAAAAGCAGGTCAAACAACATTTTTCGTTTAATTTAATAACGAATATTAATCTCTCTGTTCTCGCAGCGATATAATTTATAATTAGTACGGTTGATTAATATTTTTCTAATTCGTTGCGTTTGTGCATAGAATCTCTGATAAAAAGTTAAGTAAATCATACGATCATTTCAATTAGATAAAAAAAGATAAATGAAATCAGTTGCTGACCAATTCAACGTACATGTGTCCCTCCGGAATTATATTGTTTTTTTCTTGTTTGCTGTTGCTGCTCAGAGGCAGAAATAAGGAAAAGAAATTATCATGCTCGAGTCTCGCCGGAAGTGTCTTGTATAAATACAGCTGTCGTCCGCTACGCAAAGGGAGGTAAGTGCAAAACAACTTGGCCGATGTGTTTTGACTCTCTGTCGCTTTTAGAGCCACTGAACGGAGTAAGCGATACGGTACCATGGCAGACATTCTTTCAGCGAAAGAAACGGGGAAAAAAGGTTCAAAGAGAAGGAAGGGTTAAAAAATTTCAAAAGGAAGCACGACATGAAACAGTCGAATTCTGACTCCGAGTTATTAGTTTGTTTAGTCCGACGAATGGTGAAAAAATGAAAGTACAAAGCATCAAGAAATAAAAAAATAAAAAATAAATTTAGACATTAAGAAGTACGATTAGCGAGACAGAGGGACTAAAGTCCAAACGGAAGGTAGGAGTTAAAGGGAACGGGCAGGGATACACAGTGTCCAGGCAGGCAGCCAGATTAAAGCAAGGCGGAAAGAGTAAAAGAGACAATTGTGCAGCTAAGTATGTTGTAATTAAACAGTAGGCGAAGGAACATCCCGTTGATGAGGGACTCGAGAATTCGAGCCTATTTGAGAGAGCGGGTAGCAGACGGGGGCGCTTGCCGTTTCGCGTATGCAAGCGGGTTCTCCGTGTACACACGCGTGTTCACGCGTGCTACCTCCGCATACCTATACACGCACTTTGCACCGGCCAATGGTATTAAAGCTACATGCGTCGTTGTCCCGGTAAAAGAGGGACACCGTGGCCGAGGCTGGGGCACTCTTAAAATGTTATGACGTGGAACTCGTGATTTCATGGAACATTTAATCACTATATTGGTAAATAGCCGAAACAGGGGTTCTCGGGCATTGGATGCCAACCAACTCTCCCTTGCTATGATCCTCTGCTACGTGGACCCTTTATATCCACCATTCGTTGGCCCTATCCAAAAGAATATGGGATTTAACAGACGTTACATGTAGTTGGTCTCAGAATCAGACAAAAATTAACAAGCATTACTTGTAATTGGGTCACAAGTTTAAAATGGTTTTCTTAAACAACGTAACATAATGTAAAATAATTATTAATTTTACGTATTCAATTCATATGTCATGCATAAATGAACCATTTTAATTGGTCCAACGTCGGAGGGCGGGAAATATCGAGAACCACTGTATGCGGTCTGATGCGAAGGTGCTCGAGCCAAATAGTTACGCCGTAGAATCCCCTTTTCCCTTTCTCTGTTCGCTGACGACTGCATCGGTGGAGCAGTTTAGAGTGGCGGAAAAGCGTCGGTGAAGAGGCGGGGGTGGGTTCGGGTCTCGTAGCTACGGGGGTGTGTACCAATTATACAGACACAACTATTGTGCGGCTCTCATTAAACGACGCCAACAAATTCGATTACTTCTGCTTCCAAATTTTGCCGGCCCGGTAAATGTCCCGGCATCGGCACCTTCTCCCTCACGCCAGGGGTGGAAATACCCCGGAGAGCATTCTCCACGGTTCGAACTCACCGCCGTCGCATCCACCTAACTCCCCCCCCCCCCCCCTCCCCTTTTCCATTCGACCCCACAGAGAATTTATTTTACGACTAAACAGAAAATTAGTGAGCGTTTGGGTTTACGGTGTTTAGGTCTTTTGCACAACCGCGGTTCGAACCGCGGTCAAATCGCGTTCCATGAATGTCTTGGGGTGTATAGGAATTAATCGAGTTTCAGGAACCGCAAGGGATGTCGATGACTGTTAACCCCCTGGAATTGAAACATTTTTGTAGGAATTTTACCTCGGGTAGGTATTGAGCTTAAAATACGTTTAGTGTAGTGTTCACAATCACAATTTAACTTCAATGTCCGCTAAATCAAAAAGAATATTGAACGTTTATGGCACGTATCGTCAAAGAAACTTTTTTTCCAGCTTCGTATAGCGAAAAACTGAAAGCTCCAACCCCTTTCGCGATGTTTAAGCGAGAATGGGCCGAAACGGTTGCGGAATTGCACCGCACGGTGTAACGAGTTCAAGTGCTGCAGTCCATTGGTCGTCGTGGCCGGGTCTGCGAGCGGCCAGACGATTCGTACGACACGGCGATAATGACAAGCATAACCATTACTGACCCGAGGTCGGTAAACGGTAACGGGCAGGGATAGCTTTTCGGTCCCGGCTACCGTAGCGGGCATCCAGATAAAAATCACTCGTCTAGAAGATTAAATAATAAATCACCCCAGCCGAGCGTCTGAGTTCGTTTGCGCTCCGCCAATTAAATGTTTTCTCTTAACGATACGGCATGTCTTTTTCCCGGAGAAAGTTCGCTCGCACTCTGAAACAAGTTTTTGAAACAAACAAAGTGTTCCAATAAAATTTCCAAATTTTAAGTCTCATTAGACTTTCAATGCTTAAACTTTATATTTAAAACTTACAATACAGTGTAAAAAAAAAAGATAGTTGGAAAAACGTTTTACTGTAGAAAGAAAACCAATCTTCAGTTGGAGAAAATAGAAAGGGTTGAACAATAAAGGTGGCAAGTAGGAAAATAAAACGGGTGCATCGATCCTAGTCGAGACGACGGGTCCACGAGTCTTTCGTTCTATTCGCCGGTGAAAAGTTTAATGACTTTTTGTTAATTAACATCCCGTCGGACAGGTTTAGAGAAACGACGGTCACTTCGGTCCCTCTCCCTACAATACACCCTCTCAACCCTTCACCTTCTTCACCGTCGCATTGACGTTTCCGTTGCAGCTCGAAATGTCGGCGCAACACACGCGGTCGGTTCGCGTGGAATCGCGAACACGCCGCGCGAAACAATTTACCAGACGATAAATTTTTATAGAAGGGCACGCAGGAGACCGTCGAAAAGGGGATGAGGGTGGTGGCGGTCACCACTGAAACGGAATTGAATCGATATATTTACGTGCCGTTTACCGGACGGGAAAGGGTTGGAGTTAGCGCTCGTGTAATTGCGGGACACAGGCAGCGGGGATTAGGGCTGCGATCTAACTTCTACACCCTTGCCATTGCATTGACTTCCGGTACCAATGTTTAAAAATATTTGATACATATAACTATCTATATATAAAAATATTTGCATTTATTAATTTGTATAGAAATCATTTTCAAGGAATATTGATTCGAGCAATTTCGACACCCGTGCACCTCCATTAAATTCCAAATGAAGGGGTTAATAATCATCCAAAGCACATTTGGCGAACGTAGCCTTACTTTTCAAATGTCAATCGGCTCTAATCCACGTGGAGAAATGAACACCGTAACCGCGCTCGTTCTCCAGAATTTCTGAGTAGTTGATATTTTCACGTTCGTCAACGGCGATTGAACTTTAGACGGCCGGTACCTAGGGGACCGATAAAAGCCGATCTGTTCCATTATCGCGGCTCGCGCTGACAGTCCGCGCGGATTAATACCCGCTCGCGTGCCGCCAGAGTAAACGGCGTCCTCGGAATTTATTGTAATTGGTCTTTTGATATAGCGTCGACCCACTCACGTGCCGGGCATTTCCGCACCCCTATACCTACCTTCTAAACCCATCCAATCCCACCCTTGCATGCATTTCGCTCGTGTCTCGAACAGCATTTTCTAGAATAACGATTATACTTCGGTAGAATTGGTTAACTCCCTCGAGAATAAATGTAAGCGCGAAAGGTGTATCGACACCTCGATGTCAGTGGGAGTCATCGATGATCAGTATTAGAAATTTCAAGAAAACTTCAAGTGGTATTAATTTCATAAGGTAGCGAGTGAAAAATCTGTCGGTGGTTCTTTGGCTCGTGATTAAACGCGATAGATATGGGGGAAGGGGGTTGAAATAGCAAAGGGGTTAGATTGGAAGCCGAAGACTTTTCATCCCCGTGGCTCGTCCTTCATCGTCAGACGAATGTTCCCTTCTACGTTGAAGAACGCAGGAATTCTGTGGAACATCCTGGCCTCTCGGAAGACGAGAGGATGGCGGAGGTTCGAGGGGGGTGTATCTCGGCAAACGACTGGAACTCGGGAACCGAGGTCGTTTGGGGAACGTACGGGAGACGAAACGGTGGAAACTCGAAGGAAACGCGGCGCGGCGCGGCGCGGCACCGACGGCCGGGGTGAGTGGGTCGAGGGAGGACAGTCGAAGTCAGGGGAGCGGAAAGAGGGAAAGGGTAGTTCTGTTGCCGGTTCTGAAGACTTGGCGAGGAGGCCGGCAACGACGGGAGGGGAACTGAAGAGGCAATATAGGAGAAAGCTTATTATTGGAGTTCGCTGCACCCGAGAAGAGAACAAAATACAGGCGAGCAGTGATTGCTGTTTCCAATTGAACCCCTCGTGCGCCACGCTCTCCACCTGAATGAACGACCTAGCGGAAAATAATCAAGCTCCGCCTGCAGCTACTATCTAGCATTCGTGTATCCAACCCACCCTTAGGCTACGTTTTCACGTGACAGTAAATCGCGACATTTAATACCATGACACTAAATGTCATGACTTTTGTCGTCCCGAAGACTAGAAGCTTTGTCGTGACATTGAATTTTCTGCCGCGATTTCAATGTCACGCCGCTGAATCTTACTCGAACGCTTCAAAATTCTAGTTGGGATCGCATCAACTCAACGAGAATAGCAGAGTTAAAAAAATTAAAAGAAAAAGAAAACGAATTGATTTTACATCCATACACGACACATTGACTGTTTCGTGACAAGGATCGAACAAAGACGCACGTGTCGTGTGTCAGCAACGAAACAGACAGCTCTCCCCCAATACAGCCGGCAGAAATCTACGCAGATTCCTACTGATTTCTCCCTTCTAAAGTTTCACCGGGCCTCGTCCTCTCTATTTCCACCTACCCCTGGCTCCGTCGCGTAACCAGGATTCACGTGTCGGCTCGGTAGAAACAAGGGGCCAAGTGAACGGGGGTTAGAGGGAAAGAGAGAAATGAGCGAAACCGGCTCGGGTCGGTCGATGGATGGAGCAGGAGGCAAGCAGAGGAATATGAAACAATCGCTTCATTGGAAAGTCAAGAATCTCTTGAGCCCGTCGGCGTTTGACTTGCCATTAGGAGCGTCAGTTTTAATTGTGCCTGCACTCTCGTCCTCATCGTCGTCGTCGTCGTCGACGTCGTCGTCGTCGTCGTCTATCTCTTGCAGTCTGCAGTCTCAGGTGAAGTGTATCGCCTACCCCCTCCATCCCTGCAGCCGTATATGCCTCACCATGTCTACCCACCTACCCCGTGCCCTTTAGCGATGTCTCATTAGTTGCAGCACTGCAACGGATGAGTACATCCTACTGCCACCCAACTACCACCGCTCTACCACCGTCCCCCCTCTTCTTCGTGCAACCCCCTTGCACCAGCTAGGAGACCCCTTTCCACCCCGTCACTCGACTGCCACTTCCTTATCCCTGGCCACTTATTCTCCGCCAACAACGGGGAACGTTGGCCTGTAGGGTTTTGATTCGTTATGGAACGGACGAACAGCTCGTAGGATCTGACGGTACGATACAAATACATATGCCTTGCCTTCGTGATTGGACCTATTCCTACTCCTTCCGGTAGCCAACTTCTCATTTTTTACAAGAGAAGTCCTAACAAGTCAATCGGACACGAAAATGGTTCCAACGCGTCTGCATCCAAATTTAATGCAATGCAAACCGCAAAGACAAACAGCGTTTGCCTCCTGATGACGCAAACAACTCCCGCAATTCCGGCCAGAGTTTCATCCTTTTTTTTTCTTCTTCTTCTTCCTCCGAACGGCCCCGTTTACCTCGAGATTTGCTCCTCATTAGCTAGGAACTAGCCAGATATAAGACGGCGTTCAAGGGAGAGCCGAAGGCAGCCCAGAATTTCGCCTGCCTCCCTTCTGTTTTTTTCCTCGAAATGGAACAATCCGCGCAGCGTTTACCCGCGAAACCAGGACGAAGGACCGGGGTAGAAAAGGAGGCCTGGAAGGCAACGGGGAAAAAAGGAGACTTCTTCATTTGGCGGAGGCTAATGGTTCAGCTCCGGGAAGATTATTATACGAAAGTACAAAAGCGATACCTTTGCAATTAAGGAAATAGTCGTAAACCTCCGCGGCTACGATGTACATATACATATAACCACACTCGCGTGCATGCATTGCGCGGGGTTGCTTTGTCTGCGAAGCGCTGCGAGCTGAAAGACTTCCATTTTTCTCTTACGACCATCAGTGGACCAATGTCCAAAAATTTGTCTTTATTATTTCGTTCCATTCTGATGTACATTCCTCGAAACACTCTGGATCATTTTAATTCATTGTTTCTTCTTCTTGATACCGTTAAGCAAAAGAAGGAAAGTGACGCAACCGGGCCAAAATTGGCGCAAGAATGTTCCAAGTGTTTCCCGGCCCCTTGTCACCGTGTATATCTCAGCGTATCAGTCCAAGTGTGCTTCTACTTAACAAGCTTTCGCGTATTGTGAGGAACATGCTTAAAAGGAAACCAAAAATGAGGACAAGTAGCCTGACAGTGGGGGTGGTGGTGAAGGTGGTGGTGGTGTTGGGTTAGCCGGGGGTAGGTGGGCTCGTAACGACAAGAGAGGTGCGAGAATCAGTGGGATCACGGTAACACCTCGGGCACCCTCTCGTATCACGCTCTTTTTCACCCCGAGTGCCGTACAAACAATAACAAACAGTACTAATGAGGCTCTTCAATAGCGAGGAAACAGCGGCGAACTGTGCGAGGCGGCACTCGGATGCGCGCGACAAAGCTTCCGGAATGATTACGCGGCGGTTGTTCGACACTTGACTTTCGCGCCGTCGTCGATTGTTCGCTTCGCTCACGAGCGATCGTCGCCAGGTCGCCGCGCCGCGCCGCGCCACGCCGCGGGCGGAAAGTATCCTTTGACGCTCCGAGTGCCACTCGAAAGTCTCGAAAATCTGGTTAGAAACTTTGGACCGACGTAACAAACGAGGCGTTATCGATTCGAAAGCCAACCCTGACGACGCGGACCACCGCTTCTTTCAATGAACGAAACTTTTGTTCACGGAATCGCAGGAGAATGGACCTGGAACTTTGCTGTTCTAGGTGAGAAATCGAAATTTCTTCATGTTTCAAATAGTAGAAGAGGTTCTTTTTGTTTGCTGAAGATAAGGGATCAGGATTTTAGTCTGATTAACACGTTGTAATAAAAAACCGTAGATCTACTCTCCTAGATATACAAATTTTACCAAGTTTTAAGAACCTACGATCGATTAGTATCTCGAAAACAGAGCTTCAGATTGCAAAACGGTAAAGGACCTTTTCATCTGTTTTGGCACGAAGAATCTTCAGGTTTTACGAGACACACTGTATAAGTCCAGGTTTCCATAGGCGTATTTAGATTGCACCTGCACTAATGATTAATGATGTATACCTATAGAACCAGGCGCCTTCCTAGATTAATCTGTTACACCTGTCCTGATTAAGTAGCCACATGGACATTACAACTATGATAAACTATATGTATGATCTATGCGAGTATACAGAAATAGTTAGGTACTATGATACAAACGTCCATAAATTACAAATCTATATCCAATATCCGATAAAATTTTAAGTATATAGGGTGTCCTGTGGTGGGGGGGGGGGGATTTGTGGGGACCGGTATTATAAGTAATAATATTTTTTCTAACTAATAGACAAAGTACGAAAGTTCCTTGAAACTGGGTTCAAAGAAAAAGAGCTTCCTTTGGCTTCGAAGCTCATAAAAATTGCCCTCTGACCGTCTCTCAATGACCGTTCCAGCCAACAGACGCGCACAGTTACCTTTTCTTTGCCCCTCCACTTCCCCCCAGTATCGTTGGCCAAGAAGCTGAAGAATTCTTCTGAAGTCCACTGACTATGACTCGCACGATTTCGACTGGTAAGCAGTGTCTCCCTGCTCTAATTTCTCGTTTGCGTTCCCTCTAAAAAAAGAATGGCTCCCTTTTATCTCTGGAGTGGCCCAACTATCTTTCGCAAGCCTGCAGCGCACGGTACACACTCGACGCTGTGCTCTAGAATTCCAGATACTACAAGATCTCTGGTTCGTCTCCTCCTTTTTCCCCTCCGCCGTCCACCTTTTCATGCTGTTCTGCTGTCTTCTTGTTTGCCACGAATCTCCGAGTCTTTCGAGGGGGCCAATTAGTTCCATTTTTCTTACGGAAACTGTCTTCAAGAAATCGGCATCCCATCTGTCTTTCGCCTACTTTCAATTGCAATTAAACATCTTGCTGTAATAGTCTTCTTTGAAGTCTAATCTTCGTATAATGCAACGTTCGCTGAATGATGCAGTCAGGATAATAGCAGCACGATGTCTAATTAGTAAATGTAACATTTAAAATCTCTTCGTTAGAAAAAAATGTACCATTTAATCTATAAAACAATTCGGGATCATCGTAAAAAAAGCTTCAACGAAAATCCGATTTTGAAAAGTAGAGGAACTGGCCGCGCTTTCCCTTCCATCCCGGTCCGTGTTAGTAGAGTTTCGAAACATTCCTTTAAAATGTTTCCCCGTTTGCTTCTCTTTCGTCGTCAAATTTCCCGGAACAGAGGCAACATTCATCACAGGACATTATGCACAAGAACGCAAAGGATGACCCGAATTCTCGGTTTGCTGCGTCCGTGTTCGGATTTATCCTTTCCCCATCCCTCTCCTTTCCATCATCCGTCGGCGGATATCTCGATTTTCAAAGTATGCTTTGTTCGGATTTCCGTGGAATCAACGTAGCTATGCTCGCCCATCCGTGGACTCCGTTTCAAAAGCTATTTTTTTAATATCGAAGCGGATTGCCATTCGTGTTCACGGACTTAATTCTCAGAAATAGAAACGCGACTGTTCCGGCTATGGTGGTAACAACGAGCCGGTTAAGAAATCGTTTTCCTAAAGCGACATCGTCCTACCAGCGTTTTCATAAAAATAAAAAAGAAATTTAGTCCCGTGTTTTTCCAAATGTCCTTACAAAAAAAAGTTGCTTGGAAAAGTTCATCCTTTCGAATTTGTTGCAACTTTAGTTTATGTAATAAAGTTTAACTTAATTTTGCTTATTCATAATTCTGATACATAGAGGGCAAAATTAGAAAATTATTGAAATGCTATCTTTGGCTAAGTCCAATTGCAATAAATTTTGAATATTTTTTAGTTCATAACGTTTTATTTTTTAATCAAAATCAAATCATGGTATCTCTATTTAAGCAGGAAAGAAAAATGATGGTGAATCGGTAATTTCCATGGGCAGGGAAGATAGGATCGATCCGTTGGCTGGTCTGGGCGGCAATTTGAAACAATTTATCGCGCGGCGTAACTCCTTATTATGGATCGCTTAATGCGGATAGTCTTAACAATACACAAAAGTAGGGGTTGTATTCGGGTAAGACGGGTGCACAGGGTGGGAGTTAATAGAACCTCGTTGTTACGGGGAGGAAATTCGATAATCGCTCGGCATATACTTGGCACGCACACACAAACCCCCAGCGATCCCACTCTCCTTCACCCTTCTTCCACGTCGATTTCGCGCCACCTTGGAGAGAACTTTGACTAAACGGTTCCACGCTTCCTTAACCTCCCCCATTAATCAATATTATATCGCCCAGAACGTTCCTTTGTTTATTGACTGTCAGCTAATAGGTTTTCGGCGCCTCTCGGCATCGACGAATTCGCCGCGACGACGCCCGGCAAAAAGCAGAGAACGCTTACAATCATCTTCCCATCCCCCCTGGTGAGGGAGAGAGAGGGCGGAGGACGATTAGAGGCTCTCGGTCTGAGCTCAAACAGCTTCATTGTGTAAACGGTGTAAACTACTTTGCTGTCGCAGCGGCGTTGCACCTGCGAGAAAATTACTTCACCCCATTCTGCGCTTTGTCCGCGCTGATCGAACGCTCGTGGTCTCGTTAACGATAATAAATTTCACTCCCTTCCTACCTATACTTCCTAAGAAAACGTGAACCCTAAACGTTTCTGGACCATGATGGGGATTAAGGAAGATTGTCGAACCAGGGAACTCATTGCAGGGGTAGACACACAGGAATCGGTACGAAATATTTTTTCTTTAAAAATCATTTTATGAATTTTTATTTTTTAAGTTTGAATAAACCGAGTTAGTTGAAAACAACAGTGTGGCGAAACATTGACCAAAGATGTCGACGTTGAAGATGAACATTGATAGACGGTGGGTAATCTGTAATTATTCATGAGTATAGATGAGTCGTGGAATTAAAACGCAACCGCAGTTGGGTTTCGCAGTGGAAGGTGGAAAAGTCTGTCGAAAGACGGACACAGAACGCGAATATTGCTAAATTCAGGGCACTCGCAATTAGGAAGCGCATACTATTTCGTATTTAATTACGTTCCTCGCGAGCCCCACTGGATACACGTCCGCGTTGTTAAACGTCGCTATAATTTAATAGCAACAGCTATTTGCGTATTAAGCAAATGCATTTGTCCGCCAGAAAATTGATTCTCAGCGGCGGAACCGCTCGTAAAAATTGCTGAGACACTGATAGAAATTAAAATCATCAAATTTCTAATAAAAATGTACGCCTATGCTCGAGTTGTTACGTGACTGACCTCCTTATTACAAAATTTGCGGATGAAAGAACGTTTATTGTGGTTTGCGTTACTGAAACCATGATTTCGGTGCTCGATTTCATCAAGACGTTCTTCTGCCCTCTTTCTTTTGGCCAGTTATCATTAATTCAGACTCAGAACACAAATTTGATGAAAAAATATTAATAGAAACACTTGGTTAGATTTCATCCCAGTTACACATCGTGTCGGTTGCGTTAAGTTTTCATTTGCAGAAAGTAGCACAAGATTTGGAAATATTTAAAAGTGTTACACTTCTGTAATCCGTCCAACGAGACGAGTCAATATATGTTTATAAATTCACGCGCTCGACGCAGGGCCGCAGCACAATTGTTTCCAGTTCTTCAAACGCTCCGGTCGAGTCGAGCCTGCTTCGAGCACGTGAATTTCTACACACTTACTGTCTCGTCTTGTTAAATGCAGTATAACTTCAGCACCTCAACATGAAGGTGTTCGATTAGTATCTCGAATCCCCGGTCGTTTTTACCATCCAGCTTCCCGGGACGCGTCAAACGATGCGAGAAAAAAGGATCTCCGCCTTCGCCGGCGATAAATAACGAATATTTCTTAAAACAGTCGCCTATGCATCATCGTGTCATTTTCGCGGTAGTGCTATATGCGCGCCGTTCGCTTCGCTAGCATCGTCGTCCTCCTCGACGTCGCCAACGACAACGCGGAACGACGCGTCGGAAAATTTATCGATGCTAATTTCCCGACCGTGGTCCTCCACCGTCGCGGAAAAGAATTGTTGTCATCCCACCCTCCGCAACCACCCCCTCGCCATCCCAGTCTTAACCTGTCTTCGAGACTGTTACCTTCGAGGGGTGTTTTCTATCTAAGACCACCTTTTAGGCACCCACGAAAATGGACCTGAGTTATAGAAAAAAAAAATTGTTAATTTTATTATACTCGAAAGATTTTACTCTAAATATAGTTGATCGCAAACAAGTTCATAAGAATTTCTCTATATATCAAAGGAGATACACGTTAACAATGAACGTGGTAAAAATTTTCCGAGAAAAGTTTGTTGTGAGAGAAATTTTTCATGGCAGAAAGATTCTAAACAAGCAAATTTTCAAGATTCCTTCCTAGAGAGCAAGATTTGTGCTGGTAGAAGCGGGACAGGATTGAACGGGGAACACGGACCCGAGCAGGCTTGGTAGTTAAAAGTTACAAGATTCGTTGAGTAATCCCAGACCGTTTCCAGACGGTTGCAAATTGCAATCGTGAACGCGGCGATAATTGTCGCGACGGTTCGCGTAATGACAATTTTCATCGTGTCGTCACACGGCGTAGCTGGAGGGGAGGAAATGGTAATTGGCCTATTGCATCTTTCGAGGCATCGTCATTACTACGAATAGACCACTCTTGGTTCTCCCGAATGTCCTGCGGCCACGTGGCTTCGTTCCTACCCTCAAAAACTCTCCTCCCATTCCTTTGCAATATTATACTAACTGCAAATTGTGCCTTTTAACTTCTGATCTCTTTAACTGGCTATAAACCTCGGTGGATATCAAACGACAGATTTCTGACACGATTTAGGGTTGCTTTTTGAATAATAGTTTAAACATGGATTAAAGTTCAATTGTTCAATTCAAAGCATTCTTCATGTTACAGAAACATCTAAACAATTTCAATTCGAACATCAAGGTAGCAACCATACAACATCCAAAACAATTTCGAGCCAGGATAAAATTATGTTTCCCTCTTAAAATCCGGCAATAATCCGGATTGATACGTCTATAACATTCAAATAGTGTATTTAAAGGTAAGAGTAGGGTGAGCTATAAAGTTACAATGTAGCATTAAAAGAAAGGCATACGCAAAGAAGTTACGAGTAGAATGGCGAATCTTAAAGCTGGCTGGCTAAAAAAGGGGTGTGCTCGCGAAAGGCGAGTTGCGCTCCGACAACGGTTATCTCGGTGTAACAGTAAATCAAGGATTTCTTTTAACGAGCATTAATTGTTTTTGCGATAGTGAGAATGGCCTGGCCGGGGCGGTTAAAGTTAACGGCGTCTGCGCTCAATATTGCCTGTCGAGTAGCATGTAAATGGTTTCTTTCCTCTTTCCGGAACGCGTTTACAACGGCGGCTACGGATTTTCTTCCTGTTAAAACACCCCTTTTTAAACAACCAACCACCTTACGTTCGTGTTTACACCTGCCACGTCGAACGTGGTCTGTGTATTTCTTCAGGGTCTCTGTATGCTAAAGTATCGTGATAATCAACGAGACAAAGAGCTCAGGAGACGGGAAAACAAAGATCGGAACAAAATAAACAAAGTAGAGACAAGAAAGAGGCAAAGATGAAGAGTACCTGTAACAACAGATTGATGGAGTGTCAGGTTAGATTATCTTCCATACACTTATTTGAACATTTTAGGTAATTTGTAATTAATTAAATTACTTTTGCTCTTAATTTTACAACGCATTGATCTGCTGTAAAATTCTCTTTAGATTTTAATTATAGAAATATAATATACATATATACATATACAGGATGTTAAATAATATCTGTATACATATGTTGACGTTAGTGGAGTTTGATTAGATTATAAAATAACCAAAGATGTAGTAAATGTTTTGAATCAACCCTGCAGCTCGTCCTTTGGAAAATGGTTAGAAACTGGAAGGAACGAAGGAGACAAGGGGAAATCAGCGAAGCAACAACATTTACGTAGGGGAAGACTCTTCGAGACCCATAGATCAATGGTTCGCAATTATTGTAAGTTCATTAGAGGCAGCAGGTTTCCAACTGCTGTTTCTTCCCGGTCGACGGTTCTCCATCTTCACCCCTTTGCCCTTCCCGTCCTCTCGTGTCGAGGAAGAAGTCACCACCGCCACCGAAAACCCCTGTAGGCAGACCTGAAATTGCGACATTCCGCGCGAAACGCCGAAACTATTTGACTTTGTAATTTGTGATTGTAGTTTATTGCGCGGATAGACTAACGGACCGTCGTTGCAACGCTGTTGCTCAACTCCCCGCACACGATTCCTTGCAATTTCGGGCTTGGAATTCCGTACCAACCTGCGGGACACGCGCCATGTTATGGATTGCGACTCTTCGAAACTTCTATCGGACGCGAAAGAGTGGAGATTCGTTTCGAGCATCGCTGAACTACGCCATTTCAGAATATTTTCTATGTACTGACGATATTTTTGGACGGAGGAATCCTGGACCGATATCGGCAAGAATACGTTCGTTTAATTCTGTTTCTTCTATAATCGGTTAAGACAGAATAATTATCTGTACTCAAATACTTAACGACGGAGAACGAGTTAATAAACAAAGGGGTGCAATTAACCGTACCGCCATTTTGATTACCGTAACAGACGCCAGATAGAGCGTCGTTTACCGAAAAAGCAGTGGCGATCGGCGTCTTCCGGTGGATGCGAAGGAGCCAGGAATGTCCCCAAGAGGAAAAAAAAAAAACGAGAATTCGTGCAATCTCTATTGCATTTCTATTTCGCTGCCGGCCGAATTAAGGAGGCAGCACTCGTTGGCGTAATTTTTGTTACAAAAGCGCTCGCAACAGCATTATGCCTAGCATCGTCGGCCCGCTCGTAATTCCAACGCCACTTTTTTCCCTCGCTGTAATCTTCATAACGATGTCGCGAGTGCCGTAACACGGTAAATTACTGGATCAATGCGCTTTAAGAGGGCCGGCTCGCCTTCCGAAGACAATGGCAGACCCCCGTCCTGCCTCCAAGGGGGATGAAATAATCTTGCGAAAATTTTAATCAGCAAAATGCGTCACATATTCTCGTCATCCCCTATCGCCGCCCTTTGGGTCGTAAATAAGCTGAATTATGTCGTGAGACGTGCGGATTTAAAGGCATCGACTTTGCAGCTGCGAGTTTACACACTCGGGCTTGACTGTCTACGACTGAACAGGATTTTTAACATTTCTTCAATTAAAATAAAAAATTGTTTGACATTGATATGAATCTGCTTCACGCGAGGAGATTACGAACAATTATCTTCGCTACTGGTCTTGAATTACTTCAGCAGCAAAGATCTGTAAAACCTTGAATCGCTAGGCGCCAGTGAATTTGCTGAACCCAAAAGAGCCAGCAGCATAAAGAGGCCTCGAAAACGAGTCCGCGAGGCTGTTGGAAACAGCAGAGAGTGACGTGGCCCAGGGCTGGCCAGCAGGGAGGTAGAGAGGAAGAGGTCCGAGTGCAGAGCAACAGGGAGGGACAGAGGCCGCACCCTTCTCGCGTGGGTCGCCGGATGTGACAGTCGCTCTCTTTAATTACTCACACGCATACGCGTTGAATGGCCGCGTAAGAAACCGGCCAAGTGCGTCGCATGCATTCTCACCCACACCCACCACCACGGGCACATTATGTTTTGCGCGTCTGCCCTCCCACAGGGCCACGCAATCACGTGGAGTCCTGCGGCCCCGATAAAAGGACGAAAAAGGCCTCGCGTCCGGTCGCGATCGAAGATCCGTCCTGTCGGTCGAACACACTGCCACGTGGGACTCGAGATTCAACTGAATGGGTGCCCACGGATCTGAATCACAATATCCTCCTTACCTGCATCCTGATTCCGTCTTTCCCTTGGAATCATTTAAAACGTGCATTAAATTCACTTGCTATATTTCTATAGTATCTATACAAAATTCTCCAGTACAGTAAACAAGCACACACTAATGGTAGCTAAGTGTTATTCCATATAGACATTGATGTCTACTCAACTCAACAAGGTATCTCAACAAGTTGGAACATAGTTGGAAATAGTTTTATTTGAGTAATTGAACAAGTAGATGTACCCATCGTCGATTAATCAAATTACTTGTTCATCCTCAACTTGATCGAATATTACAGCCGGTGGCAAAGTGGTTGGTATCGAAGATCTAGGATGATTACACAGGCGGGAAACGCACTAGAGGAGAGCTGGGAACTTTACAGTTAACGAATGCTTTACTGCCGCCGCTATAGCCATTAACGGGTAATTAGAAACAGATGCCGAGCGAATCTTTTAACATAAAGCATAACCTTAATTCATAAAGCGCGATTACTCAAGCAGCCGAGACAGCCGGGAGTAGGCCGTACATCAATGACACCTTCGAAACAAAAGTTTTAATTATTTATTAGCCGGCACACGGGTTGAATGCAACATTTCATGGCTCACACCCCCATACTACCTCGTGTTTTATGCTAGCTGGACCCCTTTCGTGCTTCCTTCGAATTGGGGAAGTTTATCAACGTAAGAGTGTAAGTTTAAGACGATGAAGATTATTTGTGTACTTCTTTAAGATAATGATTATTTAGTCATTTAATATTAATTGATCAACAAACTATTACGATTACTATCGTCGTTCTCTTTTACAAAAGTATTTCCCATCGAATCAGTCGGTAGATGGTGTAATAATTCAGCATTGTACGTAATTAGTAAATTCCGCCACATTTTTGGGATCGCGCCTCGAAGGATAGAGTTCGTTCCTCCTGCAGTTCCCCGTAGGGACTATTAACTTCCAGTAACGTGTGAAAACGACTATAAATTTTGGCGCCGGCCCGTAATGGCTGTGGGACTTTAAGCATGTACACAGTACGAACAGAAAGGGGATGGTGCTCCTTCGTTCTCTTACCCCCGTTTCGTTTCTAGAGGGGGTTGCTTGAAAAACCCTGGCGGACCCATCCGCGGCTACTGGAACCCTCGCACACACGTAAGAATGTGCAGTAATACACTGTGCAGAGCACCCCATTCGGGAATGGCAAAAGGGGTAAAGTAAGCTCCGGGGCTCCTACGGCCGCATAAACATAAATTATCAGCTGGTAATTACGAGATACAGCCGAACCACCTCCTCCTCTTTCACCCCCTTCTCTGTAACACCGTGGTTGTGCTCTCCTTTTCCACCGGGGTAAACCTCCACCTTACACCGGAAACTGTTAGCTGTAGGGGGTGGCTAAAGAAGAGGAACCATTCGCACCCCCTTTCGGAGTAGCGAAACGGAACTGCGTGGACCGGCTAATTGTTATATACATTCCATTAGGTTAATTGCTGAATTAAGACTTCTGCTAGAGGGGGGGTAAGAGCTCTCGCGAGCTGGATAATTATGGTGGGCCATGGTTGATTCATCACCGATTTTTTAGATCCCATCTTGGTATCTCAATATATTAGTACGTTGGGAAGTAACATAGACAGCAATCATTTATTTATTGAAGTTTTTTTCTAAAGATAATTCTAGAAGTTATGAATAAAGGATGTAAGGTTGCTGAAGAATAGAGCTGCTACTTTTAGAATTAAAGGTGGCCGCACACTCCAACTCAGACCGCATTTCTTGCTATCCTTGCCATCCCTTGACCGCAGCGCCGGCAAGAGGGTTGTGTACAGAGATGCGGCGGGGGTGAACATCTTGTGTTCACCACAGGTATGGAATAATATGACAGCATAATCTCGTTACATTAACGAGGGACTAATTGAGAAGTAGACAAGTTCAAACTTTCGCTTTTTGTCTTCTCGACTATCAAACTAATTTCGTGAAAACAGAAGCACAGTTTTATTAAAATTGAATGATATTTAGGAATCGTAGATCCAGCGAATCGCTTTTAACCAACAGGTCCTTAACGCACCAATTGGACCGGTTATATCGACCGGAACTAATTGCTATCGTCAATTAGAGTTCACCATCCGAAACGACCAGAAGATATTAATTATCGATTGCCTGGCGAGACTGAGTCAGGTAGCGACCTTAACCATGGTTAAGTACTTTGTAGAGAGAGATGGAAGACGCAAGGACGAGACACAGAAAATTAACTTTCAATTTGGACTCTTTGTTTGGCCGACACCTTTCCCTGAACGGAACCACAGGTAGATTACACCTGTGCGTTGCGCCCGTTATCGAAAGGGAAACTTCCGGTGTGGAAAGTTGTCGATAGGGTCCTGTAAGGATGTTTGCTTGGTCGCGTTATCGCTTGGTCGAATTTCCTTGTCGACTGTTTGTACACGTTTTGTAGGAAGTTGCTGATAGAATTAACAAACAGGCCTTTGTTTGAAATGTCAACCGTGTTTTTAAATTTCAGGACGAAGTCGCTCCTTTAGGACAATTCATTTATTTTGAATTTTGATACTTTGGGACAAAATAGGTTGTTAATATTAAATTTTTGTATTTTAACAATTTATTCGTGAAAATGTACAAATAGTTCAGCCGAAAAAAAAAATACCTTATATTTTCTCTTATTTATTCGGACAGTTACTCATCGTTACGCACCAGAAGTCAACGTACTCCAGTTCACGTAGATCAGTCCACTCAGTTCCTTAGGTCGTACTCGTTCACCCTTGACGCCGACACCTTTAAGTCTTCGAAGCCGAATGTTACGTGCGCACCGTATTGCGGATACACAGAGTGGCAGAGAAACCGAAGGGGAGCCGCGCAGATGTCGGTGAAATTCCGTTCGAAGAGTCACTCGAGCGGAGCCACGTGCATAAGTGGACGAGGCAACTCACTTTGAGGCGTCTTCCTTTCGTTCCCCGCGGAAATTCGGCCTCGACATCCCGTGTACCGATTACATGACCCTTGCGATCACTCTTCCCGATGTCTGTCACGATTCACAATCAATGTTCGACGAACATTCGATGTTGATCATTGAATATTAAGAACATTTCATTATGGTGCAAATTGCAATTTCGAAGAAACTGAGATAATTAAAAAATAGGATCTTAATATTTGGACGCAAACCAGAAGGGTTCGAACGCGCTAATTCCACGAGGATGCGTGCGCCGGTATAACCATTAATTTCCAATTAAGAGGTAGTAAAATTTCAATAATGGTCGTTAGGAAGCAGACGTTACGAGGTGAGTTCGTCCGGCTGCGTTGTGTCGAAGGGTTGAAGAGGGAGGAGGTACAAGGGTCAAGGAGGAACGAAGAAGGGACGCAACTGACCGTCAGGTGCGCCAGATGCGAACCCTCGACCCTCCTTCTTCGATACTAATCGCTAGTCGATCGTTTCTAAATGGGCCCTGTATTAAGACGCCCCAAGAACACCATCAGACACCATCGTACCGGCACTACATTCTTATTTAGTCATCGAGTACCGAATACTTAAAAATACTTAGATGGTTGATCCCTTCCAGAATTACCCCATTATAGCGTAAAATGCGATGAATTTTCGTTGTTCCCAATTAAACTTGCACCCGAAGGCGGGGTTGGTACTGGATGAATTGAAACTGAATATTACCCTGGGCCTGTGCAAACAGGCCACCGTGACGCGAACAGACGTCCGATTCGTACTCGGTGAAAATTGTAAT
This sequence comes from Osmia lignaria lignaria, assembly GCF_051020975.1. Lineage (NCBI taxonomy): Eukaryota > Metazoa > Arthropoda > Insecta > Hymenoptera > Megachilidae > Osmia > Osmia lignaria. The sequence continues at coordinate 1,727,854 of NC_135046.1, read as the reverse complement.
TATAACACGGCGGTAAGTAAATTATAATACAATGCGTGCCAGTGTGTTTGGTATTCATAAGATAAATAATAGCGTGCCGTAGCACGCTTGGCCAGCTTGGAATCCGTTTGCCCAGCCGAGGGGGGTAAAAGCGTGGCGAAGCTAAATTTCACTGAAAGCTTGAACCCTGCCCTGTGGAAGGGGAGAAGGACTTGACCTCGGTCCACCTCAAAATCACCTGCTTTAGTTTTCTGAGCTTTCAAAGCGTTCTCGATTTTTGGTTTAAGTTGTTCCCTAATAGAATTTACAGAATACACTTTGTGGTTAAAAGAGGAGGTAGTAAAATGTTTCTAAAAGATACTAATTGTAAGTGTTAGGATACATAGATATTTATTTACTTACCTATTTATTTTTAAGATAGACACTAAAGGTCTACGGTTCTAAAGACTGTTACAGTTACACATCTTGTGCATACGGAGACAGGTATAATAATAATAACGATTTGTAGCTAGTTTACTGGAAACTAACCGGTTACAAGAGCGATACCATCTGAATCGAAGGAACAAGAAACATTCGTAGCACGTCGTTTCCAAGAACAGCTCGTGGAAAGTATAACGTACAAGCTATTCCAATACGAATGATTCCAGAAATTATACATTATACAAAGAAACAGTGAAACTAACGGATCCATGGTGATTATCGTTTAAAACAAGATGGTATAAGGTTGAAAAGAATTTCAACTTCGAGTTCGAAGATTTACTTCGTTGAATCTTCGAGTGCCAGAAAAGCTTTGAAATACTTATATTTCTCAATTACTATAAAAAATTGTTAAAAACGCACTTGTTGCGTCACCGACATATCTTATTTTTGACAAAAAGAAGACATATCGTATTTTATCATCTAGCCGCAGAAAGTAGTACATATCCATAATACACAGGAATAAAGTGTTATCATTAAGGTGTACATAGTATACGTTCACACTAAATCATAGAGTAATTCACTTAGCGATAGAAACCATAATGGTGACAGTAATTGCATCAATGTCACCGCAACAGCGGTATAACGTCACCGAAACCGTTTCAGCCATGAGGCACGGTGACAGGATATTGATTGTTGGAATTTTTCTATAAAACTGAATTGAAACAAACGAGCTTATTAGCGTTCCTGGTTCTCGCCACTTCTAATGACTCGGCACATAAAGTCCAATATACGCGAGAGATGACCATGACTCAAAACTTCTCTTCTCCCCCACCCTCGCGCCTCATTGCGACGGGTAAATAACACCCACGTGACGGTGTCGCTTTCTACCAGTCGGTGGCTAGATTACCGGGATGAGTTATGATAATTTCTGCCGGACGGCGATCAACGACGTCCAGCAATCAAACATGGCGCCCGTCCAGCAATCGAGCGTCTCCAACTCCGCCAACGCCGTTACCTAACACCTCCTGGTTAGGGTACATACTTCACTTTTCATCTACTAATCATTCTTTCAGGTAAATCATTCCGATCGTCGCTTGTAACAGCGTGGGACGATAAGAGATGCACGATACACCTGATCAACTTAACAATCAAGCAGCATAATCCCGGACCTCCTTAAAATCTAAGCAATCCCCATAAAGTGAAGGATCTTAATGAAATGTTCCCCGTTTAAATCCATCGGATCGTCTCCCACAAGCGATTAATCACGTGCCGCTAATAAATAATCGAGGCGTTTAATCCCGAAAGCTCGGAAATCTCTCGGAAACGGTCCGGGCTGTTCATAAACAGGCAGTTATGAGAAGATGGTGGGGTGGTTTCTTTTCAACGAAATAACAATAATTTTTTTATTTAACAATTTGAACTTTCTACGGTTTAACAAAAATAACTATCGCGTTGTACAGTTTTCCTGTTAACACCTCTGTGATTATGTATCTCTACTGATCAACTGTCCCCTCTCTCACCTACACGTACACCGACTTGTTCCCAGAGGCAGTGTCGGTTTGAACGCGGTAACGGGTGATCGAGGCCAGCAGGGCTGAGCAGATCGGCACACCGGTCAAGCGGAGGTGGAGGGAAGAGGAAAAAAGAGTGCGACGAGGCCGCGGGGGAGCGTGCCGGCAGAAGCGGGAGGCCGAAGGAAGCGCAAGGAGCCCTGATAGCCAATGGAACCAATGGAACCAATGCGCGTGTTGCCAGTTTATTTCCACCGGCCAATCGTGTTAAATCGCCTCGTCCTCCTCGCTCCTCGATCTGCCTCGGACCTTCGCTCGAGCTGGCTACTCTACACTCAGGCGATCCGCTCGCTAACGCCGCGGCCGCGGCGACTCTCGGCCACTCTGCCCGTCATTTCTACACTTCTGTCTAGTTCCCGCCATTTTTGTCTTTCAAATTCCTCTTTTCGATAATAATCGCTTCGTATAAAAATATATAGATTTCAGGATGCGATCATCATCCTCTCTCCAGTTTGCCTTGGACCGATCTATGATCCATCGATACTATCAATCATTTTTTTTTAAATTACACACTAAAAAAGAAAAAGATGATAGTGGTTTACTATACCCTGGTTGGTGGCCATCGGTCAGAAAAGGTCTAACAGTGAGTTCAGAGGCAGAATGGATGGAGGTGGACCGGTACTCGAGTGGAGATTTCCGGAGACGAGGAGGGGAAGCCTATCGAGCGGCGGGAGGGGAGGCCAGACCGGAGTAATGGAAGCTGGAGTAGATATTGTATGGCATTACCGGACGAACTTTCTGCGGAGAACATTGCGATATTGGTTTCGAAGAGCCGGGGCTGGCCTGCCGGGGCTGAATTTGTCTCTCTTCCTCCTAAGCTTTTTCTGCTGTCTCTCTGGCTATCCAGGGTTTTTTCTCAGTTTCTCTTCCGCCTTTCTCCGAGGAAGGAAGGCAACGATTGGAATGAGACGAGGAAGGATTTAAGGGTTGCTTCTGTGGGAGTCGGACTTTTGGGATTTAAGCTCGTTGTCTCGGGGTTGTGTGAATTTCAGTACGGATTTGGCATCTCGGCGTGATGCCCTTCTGATATATAATACTTACTCTTTTTAACGTTTACTTGCTTAATTTTTTCTCAAAATATATTTGAATCTTGAATGACCTAGTATCCACCGTTTGAATGTTGAGATAGCCAGATTCCATCATAGTTTATGGAGTAACTTGAAAATGGAATATCAGTGGAAACGGAAGAACAGTTGTCACGGTGTTTGTACTCTGTCAAGCAATAACAGAAGAGTGAAATCAATGATGATAATAGGTGAACTAAACGAGCTACTTGGTGATGTATACAAAGTCGTAATCTTTGCAATTTGTTGCGCAGCGAGAGTGAAATTAACAAGTACCGCAAATATGTCAGGCACAACTAATTGGCCGATTTGCATATAATTATACCCCATCCGTCGAGATCGAGCACATGATGCAGTTTTTAATGCGGAGCGAGCAACCCGTAAAATGTTCAATTTTCTGTTCTCCACGTAGACCTTCAAACTGTGCAAATTTGATGGCACGCCGCCCAATTACCATGTTTCATCATTATCCACCTGGTAAGGATATGATTACTTCATGCTTTATTACTCAGATACGTGTGCTACTTGACATCATCGTCCTGAATAATTAATGCCCCTGTCTATTCGGCGGTTATTAATTAAATCAGTCCGCGTATCGCTGAGAAATTTAAAGGAAAAATGGAGAATAGTTCAGTTTGAAACTTTGGTGACTCTTGAGTTCCAATTTCATTTTAATGGGAAATGTGTTTTACGATTTATTTATTCTCTCGAGTACATATACCTACATCCTACAAATGAATTTTGATATCATGTGATCAATAAAAGAATTGAGAACCCCTGGCAGACTATAAGGCGTCCTTATCGTAATGCGCAACGGCAAAAGTCCCAGGAGTCGACATTCTCGTAGACAGTTACGGTTCACCGAGGCACGTCAGGTTTCTGAAGCACGGCCCCTTTTTTCTTGTGGCATTGTAGCCATTGTTCAACGTTCGACTGCCAATACGTCGTCTCCCATTGTGCCCGTGCCACCAGGCAGATATCTATTTCCGGTACCCGTGCGCTTTTCATGTTACGCGCCTCTGACTTTTAAGCGATCGTCTATCGAGCTGTTGCAGGTGCACACGCCTGGGAACGAGTGGGAACGAAAGGAAATTTCATGATTAACTCCATGTTGCCGTTCAATTTTCACTTTATATCAGCATTTTAACCTAACCAAACCTATTATAAGGAATATTTATTGCAAAAATGGTTCATATATAAGTAATAAAGGAATCCTCAAGTCTCCCACGGACAAGGCAGCCCCCGATGGGGGTAGCAACCTAAGCGAAGGGCGCTGATGATCCTAAGACAGTTCCTTCGCTGTTCTTTGGCGTCCCATTAGCTGTGGCGATCGCAAATTAATTCAGTCGCACCGACAACGCCCAATTAACGCATATGAAGCGTGAAGATAGCGATCGAGCTTCCTCGAGGCAAGAGGGTGAACGCGGCCTGCGATGGTCCTGGTCGCGTGACGTATCGACGCCGGCGCCGTTAGTAACGGCTGGTTTGATCCTTTCCGCGAAGCCGAATGGCGCCGCTTCCTCTCGAAAATATCGCTCGTTCAGCGACCGGAACGGAACGGCTGGCAGGTTGTTGACTCGATTGTCACCAGGCTCCTTTTAACCGAACCGACCCACGACACCGATTTCTGGCATCGTTCGAGCACCGCGGGTGTTCCCCTCGCCTCGCCGCCAGTCTACGTCCTCGGAATACTTGAACAGAGAACAGACCCATCATATGGGGGTTACGAATGATAGGGAAATCCAGTCGACCGGCCTCGGTAATATGGGGGACTTGAGATGGCGGTGCCGTCCATGTCCTAACATCGATATTTTAAGATTTTCTCTCCTTTTGTGGATCAATTGGGCTTCCAGCAGTACTGGTTTCCAAGCGTACGGTCATAGCAAAGGGAATGAAAATGGTCAATTCGTTGTAACAAAACGGTAATTACAATTTTTCCCGGACGAAATTTGGTTAACCGTTAGCAATAACCCATTGCAATGGCCGGATAAAATTGCAAAACGCACGAAACAACGTGCGAGTAATATGCATAGACGAGTCCGCGCGAAATGATGCACGGTGAACCGTGAATCACTTCCTACGTCGAAGCCGATGCCTGGATGATAGCCGGCGATATCTCGTCTGCACTTCGCTGAAACGGCGAAGTTAATGAGTTGTGCAAATGAATCGAGGCCTCGAGGGACCCCCGCCTTTAGCGTGATAGGTGAAACGTAAAGAGGAAAATAAAAGAGGGCACAGGGTTGATATTGTTGTAAGATTACACAAGTTGTCGCAGACCCCGTTTAAGAGAATTCAACGAAATACCAAAACTCTAAAATAAAACGTAAATGCAATTTTTACAAGTATTCCTGAAAATTACCCATTTCCATGTCCAAACAAATTACGGATTCGTCGACGAGACCTGAAATTAAACTTTTTTCTCCTCGAAACGTCTTAAATTTCGTCTGATCGCATCGATTAATCGTAACGATCACGCTGTCACGAAGGGTTCAAAAGGAAACGTACCGATGAAAACGGGCCACGATCACGGGAATCGACGTGGCCCACAAAGGGGAACCACCTTGCACGCCGCTCCTAATTGTCTGAGGGGGGAGAGCCAGGTGGGACTTGCAGTTTCTTCCTGTCCGTTCATCAAACTGTCATTCGACGTCAGGCCCGAGGAAGACGGTGCTGTCCGACGCAGGAATTCCTCGACAGGGAATCGACTGATCGTTAACCGCGGAAATTACGTATGCATGAGCGACCAGGAACAAAACAGAGACGCGAACGAATATTATTTTAACATTCCCTCGCCCGACGAACTCGAAATAGAGCCACGTGGATGCATGAAAATTCGTGTGAAAATTCAACAAAATGGTAATGAAAATGTTTCGTTTTCTGTTTTTCTTTTCCCTACATTTAGATTAGATTAGATCTACTTTTCTTCTTTTATTCGCGTCGATCTCCCCTCAGCTGATCAATATAAGTACCTTTTTTACTTTGGAACGTCGTTAACTTCATTCACTGTCATATATCGTGCTCACTTGAAGGAATAATTATTTTCCGTGGCCAAACAGACGCAATTTCCTGCGAAACAAGGCGTACCCATACCGATGGCATCTTGTCTGCTCTCTGTTCGTTACTTCCTTTCGATTATCTCGCACCGTCCTCTATTAATCAGCCCCGACACTGGCGGTTCTTAATTACGCGCACGTAGATTGACCATAAAGATCGGCTGGTCCCGGCCGATTCTTCGATGAAAGGAGAATGAGGAGGGGGGCGTTTGAGTAAACAAGGCCTCTGGACGAACAAGGACATCGTAAACGGCCCGTTTCACTCGGAGATGTCATTAAAAGCGTTTAATAGATCCGCGAAGTCGTTTTTATTTTCCTTTTTTTATATGATCCTTTGTAACGGCATGCCTTTTGGCGAATGTCAGTCATGCCAGGCTGATCGAGAGAAAGACTGGTTTCTTGAAAATTGCGTTATAAACTAACGTCGACACAGGATAACTTATCCAGTTTCGCGTTAATGCCAGCTGTCAAGGTTAATGGCTGCTTGAAATTTGTACAATTACCAAATGAATTAGATAGGGACTTTGTGAGAGTTCAGTATGAAAGAAGTAAATAAATTTAATGGCGTTAGAATATCGCTTCTACGTGTGATATTAATCGAGGTGTAAATCTCGTCAGAGATCAAAAATCAAAAATTGCTTAGTCACTCCTTAGTTAAAAATTTTCCACATGAAAAATTTGACGAGTCGAAAACTTTAGCTGAACTTACATTAAACTTATAGGATAGTTAAAAAATACCCTCCCTTTGAACGTCTAATAAATTTATGAGCATCAGGTTCTATCAAAAAAGGCGTCTATGAAATAGCAGAGATATTAGTCGCGTTCTGGCGGCGAACGGCGCTATAGACAGTCATATCCGGCTGGCACCGGCAATTAATAACTCGCCAGGGCCTATTAATGCCATTGTTCAGAGACGCGTGACGAGCGCATGCGTGTGTGCGTGAGTAGCATCCGCGCGTGCGTAGTACGCGGCCCAATTCCGTATACGGGGCCTCGCGAGGGAGGCCGTATGGACAGGTGCTGCCACCTCGCACCCGCGCGTAATCGCCGAGCCGATCTAACGATCGGGCCCGATCGGCCCAGCCGGCCCACCAAAACCTACTCTCCGCAAGACGATGCAACGAGATTTTAATCGACTTTCCGTGGCCCCATGTGCAGCTGGAACGGTTTTCTAACCCAGGCCTCACTCGAACCCCTTCTTGGCCACCTTCTTTTGAATTTTTTTCGATCGTCACCGTAAGATTGAAGGTGGGTTAACCATTGGACAACGGACTGCCCTGTCAAGGGACAATAGATATTTAATTTTAGATCCTTGTGTTCATTTGCATTTTATTAATTCTAGAATTTTTTTTTTTTTTTGAAAATTCGTATGGCTAATTTTTTTCTCTCCAACTTTATTTGTACTATCTTTTAATGCCTCTTGTCTGAAAAGAAATCTGACAAGTGTCAGTATAATGTTTCCTACTTTCTACTCTGTTTCCTGAATTTCTACTTTCATCACTGTGCTTCTACTGTAACGCACGTTAGAATACCTTATTTTTCTATAGTTCATTGTTTCAGTTTGTTATTTGAAAAAGAAACAAAAAGGATGTTTCATGTATAATTGAAATTTATAAAATGTGTATTATATTATTCAATTGAATGATTCTGCTATAAATACAATCTACACTGTAACGATTTCTAAACTTCTTGTATGTTAGCGTTGATTTTGAGATTAGAAAATTTACGCCCAATTCCTTGTCATTAGTATAACTTAAAACTTTGTTTGTAAAGTAGTATGTTAAGTTATAGTTATATAACAAATAGATATTCTTTTTATAAAAGGAGTAATAACATCAAAAAACAAATGAAAATTCTTAAGTCACAAAACGTGAAAATCGAAACAAACGAATGAGCTGCAGAAAACTCCAACAATTTATTTAATTAGAAATTACAATATTTATATTGAAAAGTGAAAAAAAGTGTAATGTCTATCGTTCCAGTGCAGAGTTTAAAAAACAGAAGGTCATGATTCAGTCTTCGAATTTAACGCCATGTTCTCTGAAAACCATCTGTATAACAAGAAAAATTTCAAACTTGATCTTACGAAATCCCAATTGCGGATGTAATCATTCTTCCTATAAGTCTCATATGAACATCTTTAGACGATAACGCGTTTCCGTTTTAAGCGGATTTCCAAAGCTTCCAGATTCCATCCATCGTCCATTTGAAAGGAAAGTGGACGAATTCCGATCAGGAGTCATCGGTTTTTCGACAGTGCGCGCGTCGACGTGCCTTCGAGCAGATTACCAGGCTGTAGAAGGACGAAACAGAGTCGCTGTTTGATTCGGAATCAAGATCGTAAAATCCCCGGCTTCCGTTCACACCGAACGGGGCCTCTTGCTTTTCTCTCTCGTCTCTGTTCAGCGAACGGCCAATAAATCTGGATCCGGTCGTCCGGATCGTGTGTGCGGCTACTAAGGCGCTTACACTTACGTTCTTTTCGTTGTTTCTCTCCTTCCCCACCCCCCACCCCATTGGATGGTTGGCTGGGTCTTTTCGTTTCTACGCTATGGTTCCCATCGAGGCTGGCCAGCACGCATCCCTCTCGCCCCAGAGCCGCAACAAAACTCGAATCTAACTTATTTACATATCACCGGCGATGCCGGTGAATTACCATATCCACGTGTACCCGCGGCTCCGACGATCGAAGGAAGGAAATAAGGAGGGGATTCGGTGAGAAAAGAGAGGCAGAGAAACAGTGGAAGAAGGATAGCTGACGAAGGTGAATTGGGAACAAAGAATGGGGGTGATGGAAGTGAGGAAATTAAGAAAATGATAATTCGAAGGGGAAGTTGAAATGTGGAAGTGAAAGGAGAATGAAATTTTTAAGGTTCTAAGTAATGGAAAACCTAACCACATGTTGATGTGAATTGGAGATAGAGAAAAAAAAGAAGATCCAAAGAAAATGCATGACTGCACGCATAAGTCCTAAAGGTGGCGTATTTATGCAACGGCATACGTATTCCAAAGAGCAAGGCCCCGATGGATACATCCGGGGGAGGGACCCTGTCGATAAAACGACCCGTACATACGAGTAGCTGGCGTGTGTGTGTGTGTGTGTGTGTGTGTGCAAACGTGGATCATATGACACGTATCCAGAAGGCCACGCGTGTGTTCCTGCACGCACGGTTACCTCTCCTTTATTGGGCCAGGTGAAGGGGCCCGACCAAGGTCGGCTCCCGTTCCTGTTCCTCCTGATCCTCGCTAAGGGGTTGCGGATCGATGATCACGGATTAATGTTACGCCATCGTTTCTACGCTTCTTAAGACGTTTTGCAATCGTTTCGCAGAAAGGGTTGTCAAGGAACGGAGAATATTTTCTTAAATCCAAATCGAAGGACGCTATAAGTCGGTGATGAACAACTGCGCTCGCAAGAAAAATAGCGTAACACTCGCAAACACTTATGGGTAGTCAATTTCTAAATTTGCAAGCTAGAAAATTTAATACTTCTCATATTTCTTATGCTGCACGCATCGTGTACACCAGTGTCCATGAACTCTGCCTTGGAACCGATAAAATCGTGGCACTGAAGAGTTATAAGTCAAAAAATTAAGCGATCCAATTCCTATGGAAGCATTTCGTCGTTCGAAAGGGAAAGATGCTTGATCAGTTCGATTTCCCGTCTGAGCGCAGGTTTTTCCATCCAGCAGAGTGTTTCTACCTGTCGCCTTTGTTGCAGCCAAGCAAAACGTCTCGCATTTCCAGTTCCAGGACGTCCCGTGGACGATGAAGAACAACTTTGAATGGGTATCACTTTCCGCGACCTGGCACACGTAGCTTCTTCAACAAAGACAACACAATGGACGCCGTCCGAGAGCTACCTGCACACGACTTTCCTTCAGACTCGATTTTCAAGCATCGATCCAGGGGTCGAAACAGTGTCAAGCGGAGCTAACCTTTTTTCACAGACCACGTCTGGTGACTCCTATGAATTGTATCTAGGTCGAGAAGATTTCTTTTCTTCTTTTTTTCTTTTCTGCTTTCGTTACGCTGGGAATCAATCGGGTCATTGATCGAGAGATTTAACACTTCTTTCAGAAATGCTTGATGTGAACTTCTTAAGGTGATTCTTCGCTTTTTGAAGATGGGTTGATTTAATTAGTTACGGATTTTTTATGTTTTCTCAATGTGGTTACAGACACGAGCTGATGAATTTAATCTTTCATTTTGCTTTTAGGGCAGTTATTAGTTAAAATGGATTTTAAGTCCAACTGCTTCAGATTACAGTTAAAAAACATTTTTCCCTCGATAAATCTAAGCAACAAATAAAAAAGTTGACAAATCCCAAACCGCAATCAAAGAGTCTTAAATCTGTTCGATCGACAGGTAGGAAGTATCGCGGGGTCAACGAGGGTCTCCACTCGAAAATTCAAATGCAGGGTGGTGAGAACGGGTCGCGTTGTGAATCAAAATACATTTAGGATTTCCACAAAGGGAAAAAGTGGCATTATTCGTAGGCATCCGGCACAAAGGCATTAACAGCATTTTGCGCCCTTAATATATTATTCTTCCTCTCTCTCTTTGGAGCACCTTCTTACCATCCCTCCCTCCTCAGCCGCACCCCTTTCACCGTCAATAGGAACAGACATAAGAATTCCCTTCCGATCGAGATCGTCTTCTTCGGCGGGATGCAAATTTCCGCATGCAAATCAACCGTGTATGCAAATATGGCCGAACATGTGTGCCACGTTTGTCGTCCCGTCTTTCCCGGACCCCCTTTTTCCGGCCGAAGATCATCGGAATTTGCATATCTTGGATATTTCCTCTCATTGTATCGGGGCCATTGTGCCTAGATCCACCCGTGGATCCTAGCCATTAATCCGAATATCGCTTTGAATCGAACTGCTGCTGGCACGATTGACAGATAGCCTTGAGTGTTTCCCAGGAAGGGAATCTGCCGGGATAGGAACACCGTCTTCCGGTTTCTTCCACGCCGGATGCTGCTCTCTGTTCGATCATACGGACGACTTGAATTATATATGTATTGATGCGATGGGGTTGGATGGATGGTGTGGAGGGGGTGAGAATAAAAATGGAGTGTAAAGGGTGAGTGGGTGTTTAATGTTGTTGTTATTTAATTCATATTACTCGAATGTATTTTATTTATGATTGTTGATATTGGTGCAATTAGCTGATAGGAGCCAAGGTGGGCCAAGGTCCGTAAAATATGTGGACCGAAATTTTGTTTCTATCTTTTTCAACGTTAAAGTTATAATTTGGCCAAATTGCGTGGGACACCCTGTATACGCCCTTCGAAACGAAAGGGTTAATTCTACGCTCGCACGATTTTCAATTCAGATCACTCCCGACGATCAGACTGCAACGATCGTTTTTATTTTTATTTTCTCCGACGGAAGATCAAGGCCAAGGGGACAACTATAATAAGCTGTTTAATAATCAATGCGCGCGGACCAATAATTACGATTCGACGGAGGAGTGGGTATGCAAAGAGGCATCAACGCGAACTGGTTTCAGACAATGACGACTCCGGTGCGATCGTGTTCGAAGAATAATGTACCCTTTCTTTCTTTCATCCTCTTTCTTACTCTCTCTCTCTCTCGTGTATTCTATCATGTTCTCTGTTTCTCATTGTGAGCCTCGTTTCGATACGCTTTCGATTGTCCCGTAATTTTGATATGCCAAAGGAACCGGGAAGGACTGCGCCCTTTTTTCTCACGTTCGCTGTTTCTTCCTTTTATCTGATCTATGTCGATGCTAAACAAGCAGCTGCCTTTTTTTTCGAGACACGTTGCTCATAACGGCGGTAATCAAAATTTTTGATTGATATTGGGACTTGGAATTTTTTTGGGGAGGATTGATATGGTGATTTTTGCTGTATTCTATAAATTACCAGTAAAAACGCTAAAAGAAATAAAGATCTTTATCATTCCATACAACTATCCGTTTCTAACGCTTAGAAATTGAAATTTCTGTTGCGTCCCAGATTCCACAAATCCCTCGCTCAATTGGAAGCTAAATTTTCCCCATGGAAGGTGAAACACGAATTGAAGTATGCACAGCTAGAAATCGCGAAGAAACAGGCTGCAAACTTAATCGGTACACGTCCTACCGGAGAAGGGAGGCGCAGCGCGATCGTTTTGCAATGTTGCTGAAATAATTGCTCGAAAACGGTTTCCGCGAGCGGCGAGATAGACGCTGAATTCCTCTTCGCTCTGAATTAATCTCGGCCGGAATGCGACCCCCACACCCGGCTACCCCATTGCCCCCATGGACGCTGGACTTTCATCACGAATGGCTTCTAGGGGGGATGCAATTGTCCGCATTGCCGAGTCGATGCGCTTTCCGGTGTGCAGTTCGTCGTGTTCGTGGAAAAATTTCCGCAACTTCCGGTCGATATTGCGCTCATTCTTCTCGACCTAAGGACTCGGGGCCTTCGCGAGCTTCTCTCGTTTGTTTTCATACGTGTTCCCTCCAAGTGTACGGAAAATTGAATATTTTCACGATAATTGGAATTTTTTAAAATGAAAAAACGGATGGTTCTATCGTCACAAATGTTTATCGTGAAAAATGTTTGAAAAATGTTTTTGAAGAGAATTGTTTGGTTTACAGGAAAATTGTTGCGAATTTTGTCGATTTACAATTCGTAACGATTGGAACCGATTGTATATGTGTTTTCTCAGCGAAATATTGTATAACAATTGAACATCGTGCAGCGAGTGTATAACGTGTTGTTTGCACGGTAATTGCATCTGGTTGCACAACGTGCCGCTATGCCATCGCAATTCGTCGCTTGAAAAACACTGCGTAAAATCGAAAACATCGTTTTCGTTCGAACTCGATAACATTGGTAGAAAGATTGTGATATTTCCGAACGATTCGCGTCATTGCATTCTGACAACTAGCTTCAAAACAACCGTAAAATATTGCACACCGAACATTATATTTATAACTTCAATTCTCGTGGCTTTCAAAATAATTTGTAAATTCTTTTGAAAAAAAGAAATATTTTCTTCCATGATTTTTTATACGTGTGCAATTGGAGGAAAATAGCAGATTTCAAAAGATTATATTTTTAGCAAGGTATTGATGGTCAAGGAGATAGAAATGATTTTTAAAGTTTAAAAATATTTTGACATTTTTTCCTTCCAAATATTTTGACTAGAATGAATTATGAACTTGGACAGACACTTTGTTTTAAAATTTCATCGGTCAATATCACAATTTGGTAATCACTATTTCTTCTAGTATTTCCACTGATCATTTCTAGAGCACAGCAATAATTATAATTTAAAAATAGATTCTTCGTAACTGTTTCAAGAATCAAAATCAATATCCTAACTGTTTTCAACCCCTACTGTAAAATCATCTACCCGAAAGACTATGCAACCCTACGATACGAGTCTAGGTGCGGTAATTCAAGCTGCGGTAGCAGTTTTTATTTCACGATTCGTGGCATAGTGATCGATGCTCGATGCTAATGAGCAGCTTCGAGTGACACTCTGCCTGTATGTTTATTAATCACAGACTCGGTTTCCCATCGGGGAACCGGCCGGACCAGTTCGCAACCCCTTTTAGGTATCGTTTCCTAACCGTGATGCCGATCGATCTGCATCCCCTTTTTTTCCCAAGACACATGCTTTGCAACAGGATAGCAATGCTTTTGCGTATCAGAAAGTAAATTAAGCGACGTCTTAGGAAACGTATTAATTAATCCTTTGAAACGTCTATCTCGAATTGCTTCTTGCAAATGGCAATTAGGCGAGATTACGGTGTTGCATAATGCACAACTGTGAAGTGGCGCTGCAACAACGGCAAATTTCAATTTTGTTGCCATTTTTTGGTAGAGAATATCAATTAATAATATTAATTTCCAGTAACTGTTTCAAGAAACTAAAAATGGTCGAAATTGTGTAATACAAAAATATTTTTACATGTTGTTTGAGGAAGGAATCACATTGCGTGCTCCGTGTCGAAACACTGATACACGCACTTGTTTTTTAGGCAACAAAATTCGCTCAGAATTTCGACAACTGCGTTACGTTGCAATGCCAAATCGTATTGATGTTCGAGATTCGAGCTTCGATCAGGAAGTCGATGGTTATAAAGTGTGTAAACAATGCGTCCAAGGTCCGTAGCATGAAATACGAACATCTTGGTGTGAAATTGCAGTCCATATACCGCAATTGATCGCAATAAACTTAAAATAGAAGAAAATTTTCAATTATCATAAACAATAACAGAGTTAATAAAAATTTCCTTGAAATTTTATAATTATCATACTACTGATGTTACATCATCAAAACATACAAAACGAGGACGTTATGCACAAGAAAATTAAAATTAAAAATTAAAAAAGCAAAACCCTTTTTTATTAAAAAAAATGTTTATCACAGGAGTTACATAAAAAAAAATAAAAGAGAGAAAGAAGTATAAGATTTTATGAAACACAAAATTTCACAGTTTCAGAAATTGAAAAGATGTAAATAATTTTCTGATAATGCAAAATTTTATCAGTGGAAGTTTTTTTTGTCTCGGTATTTTATGCGCAGAAAGAATCTCGTCTTCAAGAACGGTAGACGTATCGAGTATCGCGTGGCGGTTTGAAATTGATAAATTTTCTTGGTGTGCACTGTTTTATGGCGCACCGTTAGAGTAAAGGGTTAACAGAGTTCTCAGGATGCTCCATAACGATCTTTCCTCTGTTGTTAAGCCGAAGCTGACCCTGAATCGTCCTGTGAACTCGAGCCACTGCCAGAAAACTCTCGGGAATATGAAGAAAGTGGGAAACAAGGAGGCACGATACACCTGACGAAACGGTGGTCCCTGCTTGACCCATTGTTTGTTGTCGAGACACGAGGGCTCGTGGCGCGTTTACTTTCGATCGTATTATGAGTGGCAATGTAGGCTAGGAACGTCCACTGTATCGTATTTCGTCGTACGAGGCGACACTCAACACCCGGTCCGAGTCATACAGAGAACAGACGATTAACGTGATAGCGTTCCGCGTTTCTTGGAATTCAAGGTAATCGTCGCGTAATATAGAACGGTGAAATGAGCATGTCGAACCGACCACTCGTGGACGCTGCGAAAATGATGGGAATACCGTTTTGGGATTGCGTACGATCGGTGATCACGAAAAGTTTTCTTTTTTTAATCATAACTGTAATTTGTTTCTTTTAACTCGTTATTTAATATTGATTTTAAATTATGTCACAACACGTGTTCCGAGAACAGCAATTCTGGTTAATCGATCGTTTCTCGGTAATACCGTTTCGCAATATGTACATCAAGGAAACAAGGTTCCACAATTAGTATGTTTCTCAGATTCAACGAAAATATTGAAAATTCATTAGCAAAACATGTGTACTCTTGTTTGCGATACGAAATGTCCACGGAAGTGCATTTAGGGTAAAGGAGAAAAGTAGGTAGGAAATGGATTAAAGGGAAGTTTTTAAGTTATGTTTGCCACTTGATGCCATTTGAATGCAATTCTTAGGATCTCACGAAATAAGATCCAAGTTCTTTGCGCCGGGCACAGCCATCTGCTGTGCATTACTTTCCTCTGAAAGTACACAAAGAAACGCTTCCTCGGGTAATGCAAAGCCTTAAATGCTTGTAACGGTACGATTTCCTTCAAGCGTTTACACTTGTCTTCTTATTAAAATGGGAAAAAAGAGAACCGAATATGTAAATCAATACGTACCGATAAACATAGATAGTTGATCATCGCAATTTTTTATTTTCGACTTCTGCTTTATTACATTCCATTTTTGAAGAAGAAAAATTATTGCAAAAACTATCGTAAATAATGATGGAAAATAATAGTTCGAAACACGAGTCTAAACTGTTATGAAAGACAGATTCTAGCGGACAAAACTTATGCAGCAACCTAATATCATGAATACCTATCCAGAAGAAAAAAGAGTAACATTCTTCGTTGACATGTTCGCGGTACAAATTATGAAAGCGCCTATACAGGCATTTGAGACGGTGAAGCAAGCAAAGATAAGGGTGGAAAAACGTCAGGTCGTGTGATCGTCCAGAAAGCAGTCAGGGTGGGGGATCACGAGGGGGGTTAGAACCTGCGCCTAAGTTTACCCTTTTCCAGCGCATGCTCCTGCACCACTTTTCCCACCCTGTCGCCGAGGTTTGACTCCCGATATGATCGGAAAAAGGAGCCAGAAGCTAAACTACCACCCTCCCACTACCCACCTTCCTCCTACCGTCCTCCCGTGAACTCGTTTCCAGTCCCTAGTATTTTCTACTCGCTAAACTACGATCATTTAGATTCATTGAAACACTCAACTATCGAAACGTACATACGTCTACCGAAGTGTAATTGCACCGACACCCGGGAAATTGATTCGAATTGATAGAAATCTTCTTAATGTATCTCAAAAAAAAAATATCATTTATGCAAATCACAATTATTTTTTGGTAATATATATGGTAGAAGTTAATTTTGATTCCAATGAAAAGACTTCTCATTATATTTGTAGTCGAATAAATGAATGCAGGAACAATCTGGTGTATGCAATTTGCAAATGTTATTATGTAATGTTATAACAGTTAACTTTATTATTATTGTTATTGCTATTTCTGTAATTACAAAATTAATACCATGAAATCAGAATTTGTTTCATGGCTATAATTTACAAATATGTGTAATACCATGTTTGATATCGCACTGCTTTTGTATTTAAAATTGATAATGGAGTTAGGATAAATTTAAAACAATTTAATTTGTGAGCATCAAACTTATCGTTGCTTTTATCCATTCATACTATTGTTACAAGCCATTTAAAACTCTTTAAATAAAAGAGATTGATATCGAAGAAACACTGGATTGATTTTGCCTCTACGACATTTTGTATTTTAAAAGTTCACATACCAAACAAGCATCAGAAATAAGAAAAGGAAAAGGTATTACCAGCAGCAGCATTAAGCAAACAAAAACAACAGACAAACATAAATAAGTCGAAGCCGAAAAGGGCGTCCCAATCGGAGCAGACGGGAGGCCGGACGCAACCCTTCTTTCCAATCAGGCCGTTGAAGTCACCGATACTTCCGATACCTGATACAGCGCATCGTGTCCTCGTGGCCGAAGCTGGAAGGGGGATGTCGATGGATGGTGGGGGTAGTCACCCTCGCGTTCACGGAGCTAGTTTACAGTTGAAACCGTGGCGTGGCGCCACCGTCCGGCGTACACGGCTCACGTCCCTTGGCGCCTCGTCGTTGAACTTTTGTCCGCACTCGTCAGTCTCGGAGCGGTGCGAGACGCTTGCTTTCGCGCCTTCCAAAGCCTCGTCTCGACATAAAACCCTCTCAATAAACACTGATTTCATCCATGTGTCGAGCAGTTGAGGAAAACGTTGTCGAAGAAGAGATTTGGAGGGTGGTGAACGGAAGTCGGGAGGACAATACTTGTGCCGAGGTGGAAAAGTGCGTGGCTGGAGGGATGACTGCGAGGGCTGCAGGAGCCGAGCGTTCGAGTTAGTCTCGGCCAGAACACAGGCCCAGTAGGATCTACGTGTACGCACTGGAGACGCGTACGGTGCGTGGAGTAAGGAGAGCCAAGGGGGAGACTACCTCATCCCTTAGCTGATCGCGGGCGCGAGTTTCGCACGGGACGATCAGTGTTACCGGGAGGGGCTGACAGTGTGCAGGTGATTGTTTGTGCTTTTTTTGTGACGTTTCTTCTTGTGACTGTGTTCCCCCCCCCCCCCCCCCACGCATTCCACACTTTCGGAAATAGTCCCGACGGTTGTGATAGGGAGGACCCCCTCCGTTGGACAGCATCCTCCTTTATGTTGTTCACGCGCACGCACGTGCAGCCGTGCCCTCGGATTATCTGAAAACCGAAACGCGACCGACTCGAACGTGACCATCGCACGGATTCCTGATCGTCGCGCGGTCGACTCTATCTCGGACCCGGTCAACCAACTCCGGCCCGCTGCACAGAGAAATAACGAACGACGGAGAACTCGAGAACCCGACTGATAGCGCCTAGCTGACTGCTAGAATCTAGCTACAGCCCGAGCTGATTAAGTCCTAAGAAACTGCGAACCATCGCCCGAAAATAGCACGCTCCATGGATCTCCTGTTGTTTTCAACTGTTAGGACAAATTCCTCCTTTTGACACTTTGGCCTTGTTTCGAAACACACCGCCGAAACACTAACATTTTGGCGGACCCGACTTTCGTGAACTTTACGACATTGTTTTACCGATTAGTGAAATTTGAAACTTTTTAAATGTTGGTGTGAGTAATTTTAAAATAACTAATTTTCTAAATCAGGACACCAGTCGTCAAAGTCTCAGGGTGGTTTTTCCAATTGAATACTTTTTCTAAAAAATTTTCCAAATTCTTCAAAGTGACTACTGTGGGTCTGTGCAAAAATTACCATTTATTTCTCAAATATTACCAAAGATCTTCATCAGTTCAAAATCGAAACTCTGATTTTCAAATCATTTCATCGACGGAAATCGTAGCCCATAAAACCCCTGTTTCTCGTGCAGCAACCCCACGACTGATTATCTTATCCAGCAAGAAAAAGATCGGGTCTCTGACGATGTCCCTGAGTCCGGCTCTTGAACTTAGGAGTGCTGCGCATCCTTAGCCGGAAGATATTGTTACAATCGCCCTCGAACAGCGTCGCGTTGCTTCCCTAAGGGGGTCGCGAGGGGTCTGTCCGTTTATCGTCGTCCAGTATATTGAGTAGCGTGCGACCGCACGAAGAAAGTGAGTCCCGTTGCTGCTACCAGCGAAATTCCACTACCAGGATCGTCACCACGTCCTTCTGACGGCTGTTTGATTTTACCCGTTCGTTCGGGTCGTCCCTGTCCCGTTTCAGGAACTTCCGCCCACATACCAAAGTGAACGTCCATGGATGTGCAGTGTCAATGGACTGTCAAAATAAAGTGAATCTTTGTGCACATTTTGTGAAAGTTTACCTCTTTAGAAAAAAGAAAAAAAGGTAATGGTAATTTCAGATAGTTTATCTAATTATGTTAGTGTCGAGGATACTTAGACATGTTTGTTTCCGAGGAAAATTGTGTAGTTTCTTTGGTGAGGAATTCTGGTGGTTACAATTCTGACACGTCTCGGTTCATTGGCGTTAGGATCATTACGAAATTCCCCGGGAACAATGCGTGGCACCAAAGACGACGCTGCGATGGTGATATGCACGCGCGTGTACGCGCACGCCGGCTTCCCCGTTGACAAACTAATCCCCGCGTTATATCGGGTGATCGTAAAGCACCCGCTGACATGCTAACAGCCGCGCGTTGTATTTTCGTGGGCGGCTACGGACGAATTTTCGCGAATGCCGGCGTCGAGTGTTTCCTATTTAGAGAAAATTGAATCTTCTCTTCGACACCTTCGTCGTCTTTCGTGCCGAGCCTCTACCGGTGATGTTTGTCAGTGAGATTCTTCGAAAGTGACATTATTCTGGAAACAAATTTTCTTAAATTTCTGACAGTCTATGATTTTTGTTCAAATATGTTGCTTGCTAAACGATGATATTTGAAAATAGACTGACGTTTAATCGATATGATTCTTCTGAAAATATTTCTCATTAATTGACACGATTTTAGTCATATGGATTTTTTAATCTTTTTTTCATTTTTTAAATGTTAGTTTAAAATGTCACCAACATTTTTCTCTAAAGTATTGAATGGTGATTGAATTTTCTGCAAACATGAATTTTTACTGAAATTGGACTGAACGTAATAAGAATCTTTTATCTTTTATTAATCAAATCCAAATTCAATCGTGCTTCAACTTTCGTTTCTATTTTCTTTATTCCTTTGATGACTTGTTCGATAAAAAAAATCAACTTTTAAATACAGACAGTTGAGTTCTTTTTAAATTAAACGTCTTAAGGTTCTTTACATTTCTTTCGGACTTAAAACATACAATTAAAGAAAATGTCTTTATATTCTTGGCTACTTACGTTTTTCCAATTCATTGAAAATAAAAATCAGTGCTGGATATGTCACTGCTGGTCACAACGTTTATTCGAGAACATAGTTTCAATTAAACGTGAAGAATTACTGTTTGGTCACACTTCGAAACAAAATGGCGAAAGAGCGTACTAGATGTAGTATGATCATGATTTTCTGTAATTAAGCATTATGATAGTTTTCTCTTTGGTTTATGACATTTATCATATACTTTAGATTCCAAAATATTTTAAAGGTTTCTTCAAACTTTACCCTGCTTTTTCCAATTCATTGAAAATGAAATAATTTCTTAACCTCTTCATTTTCTCAACAATTTAATTATTTTTAAATTCAACGAAATGTCAGATACCAAACTCAATATCTTCTCGATTTCTTCACTTCTTAAGTAACTCATCCATTAAACGTCAAACTTCAAAATGTCTTACGAATCGTTATCTACTATTAAGTTTTTTCATCTTTCTCGAACTTCTTCGAATCAATCTTTTTCATTTTCTTCGTTTCTTCGGAAACTCAAAGTGTCAAAACTCAGTATCAAAAGGATCTCTGCAATTCCTCCTTTTCTTTGATAACTACTCGCTCTACATAAAACGAAACTTTCAAGCGAGATACTAACACAAGTTCCTTTAATGAATTTTAACTTTCAAACACACCACGAACCCTTAAAATATCGATCATTTTCGAAAATGGTTGATCGGTCGGAAAGGCATAGCAACAAGTATGCAGCGTAGCTGGCGTGAATCGAGTTACAGTTGTTTTCGTTTCCGCGTCAACAGCGACTATCATCCACCGGCGATGATTAACTCGTGCAACCGGCGAACGCCGCGGAAATTAAAGTTGCATTATCCAGCACCCGGCGTCGGTTAACTCGGCTGTCACGAAGTGTGCTTAACACGGTAACGCGGATTAACGCGTTCATCGGAAGCGGTTTACGAGAATCAAGGGGCGTCGCTTCGACGACGCCTTTGATCCTTCTGATTCGCACGACTTTGTCCGCACAATGTCCGATGGAACTTGGATTCTTTAAAAGAATTTCATCCCCTACACCTTAACATAAAATAAGATACGATTCTTTTTTAAATTTCAAGAAAAACCAGTTTCTGTCTTGTTCCTTACGATGCTCTTACGTAGACTTTAACGTGCCATAAAGTATAAATGTCCCATTTTTGATTGAACTTTACAATTCCTAGTTTTCGAAAATTTTTAGAGTGAAAATACGACCCTCGGTTCAGAATCTTGTTCAATTCGAAAGTTAAAGAGTCGGCCGTGCGAAAAGGCGGGCTGTCGTTTGTGCGCGTGCATTTTCCTGCAATTTCCGTATTTACGATGCATAAACAATGGAAATTGATGCATAATTCAGTTACGGCTTCTTATTTTCGATCAAAGTTGCTTTCGACTGGAGAAACCGGAGGGGAACACGGTTTAGTACAACCGACCCTTTCGTTGCGATTAAATTCTTTAAAGAAAACTTTCCACGGAGAAATCAATTCGTAATAATAATATAAAATTGAAAAAAAATTTAGAGTTGCATACATATCGGATTTAAAGTAATGCATGAAGGAAATAAGGAGCAGCGATTTGGGTAGCGAAAGGGTCGAGAAAAAGTAAAATGGAAGGCAGAGCGTCGGTGTGGAGCTGCGGTTCCGAAAAAGCCCGGTGCCGTGTTGTCAGTAACCCCTTCGAAACTCAATCGCACCTCGTTCTCCTTCGAAATGTCTGAAAATCGTAACGGCGCTTGCAACAAAGGCTGCTCGCAGTCACCAACGAGCAATCGAAGGGTTACTGTCTGCGTGGCGGGTGGTGGTGGGGGTGAAAATAAGAAATATAGATACAAAGAGGAGGGAGATACCGGGAGAAAAAGAAGAAGGGAACCGACGATCGGCAGGGGTTGGAGAAAAGGGCGGTCGGGGAGCTGAAAATATGAGATCCGTTCTGGTAG
This sequence comes from Osmia lignaria lignaria, assembly GCF_051020975.1. NCBI lineage: Eukaryota > Metazoa > Arthropoda > Insecta > Hymenoptera > Megachilidae > Osmia > Osmia lignaria. Next base: position 1,705,865 of record NC_135046.1, on the reverse strand, counting down.
GGACCACCTAGCCAGCCTCCGGTCCTTTCCGCGGCGTCTCCCTTCTCCGCGCAGATTCTCCCCTCTACAGCGACGCTCTCCTCTGAATCCAACAGCCGCGACGGGTAGTGGGGGGAGGCTGGGGCAAGGGATTGGCCGACCGGTGGGCCGGCCGGCTCCCACCACGCCGATCAGGCTCCGCCCGCTCCCCACCAGTGGCTCTGCACCTCCTCCAGACATCGCATCGGTCGTTCGGTAGCTCTTAGTTTCAGGTTAGGAGCCTGCTAGGACGGGTCTCGTACTCTCTTCCTGAGGTCAGCCGAGCCGAACGGAGCCGAAACGGAACGAAACGAAACGAGGCGAGGCGCGGCGAGGCGAGGCGAGGGAAAAAGCCGGAGCTAGTGAAGTGTGACCGCGTGCAGTGCGTGTATCCTCGGTATCTTTTTACCGCGTGAGTGTTGGTGTGATGCTAGAACCACGGGCAACCTGACGACCGTCCCGATAAAGAGGTTCGGACAGTCGAGTCGGTGTGCCGATCCGACAACAATCACTCGCCGATGACTTTGGTGAACTCAGGACATTGTGCGATTACGTGTGACGGTGGGACCAGTGTGTAGTGATAAACGGTCCAGTGTGTTCCGGGACAGTGTCCGGGACCAAGGAACAGGAAGAGACGGTTGCGACGGGCCCGCCGGCCGAGGCGTGTGCCCCGGGTGGCGTCGACGGCACCGGCAAACGAAGGGGAACGGTTTTGGGCCCGGCGGAGAAGCTCGAAGCCGTCAAAGTGGCTTCGTCACTGGGCCTCCAGGGGCCTTCAGCGCCAATCGGGGCCCAATTACTGGCTACTGGCGGTTCGGAGGATGCACCGTCCGTGTACCACGCGAATCTGCTAGCCAGCAGCAACGCGTCCGTGCTCCAGCAGCCCGTTCTAGCCAGCCTGAACACGCCGGCACTGGCCAGCATGCAGGCCTCTGCGGAGGCCAATTCGCTCGACATTCAGGCCATGCAGTCCATGGACTGGCTGTTCAAGAAGGAGCGTATATACCTGCTAGCCCAGTTCTGGCAACAGGTAAGTCAGATTACACGACAACCATGTGATTTTCTAAACTCCAAGTGTTCGCGGATGAGATTCTATCGTCACCCTGACACCCTCGTCGTCGCGTCGTATCACCGCGTGGGAAAGACCGCGGACACTTGTAGCTTCCGGAAGCTAGTGGAGCGTGGAGAACCATATAGATATGTGCACACTGTGACTCGGAAAACCATAAGTGGCCGTGAGGTGAAGTGTTGTGAAAATTCATAAAATATCCTCCGCACGATTATCGAATGGTGGTGATTTTCGATAGTTCACGTAACTTAACTAATCGAACCCCACGTTCCGTGAGTCTTTCGCTTACTAATTGCTGGTCAGATACTCTCGGCCACTTGGCCGAACCCCGAGTTTCAACGAGGGTGCGAGGGTGGCGAAGTTTCCCCGACACTTGCTGTTCCGTGGATAGTTCGCCGATTTAAGGGTCGGCTTGACCGACTTGCCACAACGTGGCCCATATACAGTGGTTGACAACCTGATCTTCTTACTGTGAAAATCGATCAACATCCGATCAATTAGATTAAGATTAGAACGTGTCGATATCGTGATTGAATAATAGTAATTCTTCTCTGTGAACGAATTGTGTTATGGGCTCTATCGAGTAGATAAATGTCCATTTCTATAAATAAGTGACGAATCATCGGTTCTTCTAGTTTTCGTGAGTGAACAACTTGTGTAGGCTTTAAATTTCAACTCTCCAAAGTGTGTTCGTCTTTGACAAGGAAAATTTTTCCAATCCCTTATCGTATTCGTCTGTTGCGAAGAAATGTAGTTATTTGTTTACCTACGCTTTCAGCGAGTCATAAGACACGGGTCTAAACTTGACAGCTCTGCGTCTTCTACTATTTCCTGACTAGGTATATTTCTCACACGAGACGTAGAAGCTTTTGCTTACCATCCAAAGAATTGTTTACGATTAACAAAACATGCTAAAGCAAGTTTGCGATATCATTTTTAAATAAAATTGCAAAATGCCAAAACTAGTGCTCCAAACTATCGAACCGTGCTGTAGCTAATTTTCACGTAAAATTAACATTTGTTATTTATAAGAGCATCTTACAAACATGCTGTAAGAAAAGCTGTTTTCGGGTCATAACGTGCGAACTTGTCCCCTGTCAGCATGGGATTATGAGTTGACCGGGTCGGGGACTATTAAATGGCGCATAGTTTGATAATTATGTCTATTGATTAGGGCGCGGGTTAATGACACCGGAACGTGACCCTAAGCGCCGGAAAACGGAAGATCCATCGGGGCGAATTTCCGGCCCGGATCCTCCCGTGCAGCGCAAAATTTTCATCGTCGAATTTGCGAAACGCGAAGACAATTATTGGCCGAAGCTTTTCCTCGCGTCCCCTTTACCAACTTAATTCACTCGGACACCCGTAATCGCGATAGACGCGTTTGGTGTAGAATGCTCGCTTACCGAGAGGATCGATGAAGCGTGTATAACCCGCTGACACGTTTCGATGGAAAGTGAAAACGCCGAATGCCAGGACAATAGAATTCGTGTGTGTGCCGTCGTGAAACGGTTGGGATATATTTTGATTTTCTAACGTGACGCCTTGACGCTCGCTAGCTTCATCGAAAAAGATCAAACGATACTTTACTGAACGTTCTAGTATCATTTAATCCATGATCGGGTCAGGCAAAATTTTGGGTAATTTAATAAATTAATTCTTTGGTGAATAATGTAGTGCTATTTGATTAATGGTCAAGGAAAATATTGAAAATTCTGTACTGAAATTCTTTAGTGAATATTCTAGTGTCATTTGATCGATGATCAAACAAAAGTTAAAGTAACACGACAGAGGAGCTCTTATTAATTATTTCAACGTGATTTATTCGACGGTCAGGCAAAATTTCAAATAATTTGGTAGAGTGATTCTTTGCTGCATGTTTTACTGTCACTTGATTGATTGTCAAACAAAATCTCGAGCACCACGACATAGAAATTCTTAAATAAGTATGTTAGTCTGATTCGGTAAAATTCCGGCTGTTTTAATAAGTCAATATTTTATTAAAGGTTGGACAAAATTCTTTGGTGAATGTTTTGGAGCGGGTTGATCCATAGTCAAGCAAAATTTCAAATAACTTGGTAGAGCAATACTTTGGTAAATGTTATTGTCTTTGACAAGTACACTGATGCGATATAATCCATGATCAGATAAAATTTCGAATATTTGTTGCCAAATACAAGCATTCTTGGTTAAATTACTAGCAAGGATATTTGGTCGGACAAATTACAAGTCGTTCAATGTAAGGTCCTTTAAGGAATGGGAACAGTGTTTTAAGGATTACTACGCAACAGTGCAATTGAGAAATTCTTTGTGAAATCGGGGTACAATGGACTTGATTCGAAGGACAGACAAAATTTCAATTCTTTGGAAGGTTATTCCCAGAATCTAGAAACTATTCTTGCAGAACACAATAAAATTCAAGATTGAATCTTGTAGAGTCAAACAGAACTTCAATTTCCTTCAATTGTCCTCACTTTAAAAAAAAAAAAAACACAGAGATCTTATTAAATATTTTATCCATAATTGTCCTTGAAGATCATATAGGAGCACACTCCTCAGGGTCAAGCAAAGGTAACTGCAGTTCATTAACTCCACCATACATGGTAATCCTTCCAATGCCACTGATCGGCTTACCTTTACATCTGTCAATTAAAAAATGCTCCAAACTCATCATTCGTCAAATAATTTGGTCAAGCAATTGTTCGATCGGCATAAACCTAGAAATCATATGTAATCACGGGATGGATCAACAACGAATCCGGAATCGACGGGTACGTTAAGAAATCCTTGGTTGACCGTCCGTCAGTCGGGCAAAAATATGCCCGTCTCAGTAAGATTGATTTACGGGGGATCCAAAAGCGAGGTCACGTCGGACGTTTGCCGATTTTCAAACAGAAAACCCGTCGGGAGCGAATGGTGATTCACGTTTGTATGGAGAGGCATGCATCGGAAAACTCGCTCGAACGACAAAATCATTAGCCAAAGAGGAAGAGTCCGCGCGCGTACGGTAGGGCAGAAAATTTCGAGAGGAGACAGTCGCGTCCGGTCGCGTTTCCACGGAGCGGCCGTGCGCGTGGAACGAGACCACGAAGCGTACTCCCAATTAGGAGCGTGTCGACCGTGAATGGACAAAAGTTTTGCCATGACTCCACTTCCCCTGCCGCCGCTTCGCATCGTGCTCCTTAGCCTGAACCCCTCCAGGAACCACGCGATTCGACAGGCAGTAGGGGGATCCCCGACACGGTTCCCGAGATTCCCGTGTGGCGGCGACACTTGCCGAGACGCGGATACAAAGCTGTTAGACGTGAGTCACGCGTGCTCGCAGCCGGCGAGATGAGCAACCCGCTCCTAGACGTTTGATGAACTTTCGGTGGAACAACATTGCAGTCTCTCATAGCGTATCATCGCTGTTAAATGCAAAATTATGGAATAGCATAGGATTTCGGGACTATAATGAGCGATGAACACATTGAGAAATAGAATTAAGTAGAATTAAACTTTTAGAAATAAATAACATATGATTGTAGCTTACTATTGGATGGGAGAAGTTAGGGGTTGCGATGGATAAATATTGGACTTTGACAGATTTCACTGGCAAAGAATGACTTTTGGCAAAAGAGTAGCGTTAAGTATAGTCAGTTCGATATGATTTACTAAATGAAGGAAGATCATAGTGCATGAATGCCACAGGTATATAGAAAACCTGTAAAGCCATACACCCCATAGAGTATTAAGTATGTTGAGACTTTGACAGTTTCCACTGACAAAGAATTATTTACAATAATATTTAGTTCTTCAAAAATAAGGTTCTCAGTGCATGCTCTATGTAGAAACTTAGGATCCCTATGAAACCATAAGTGCCATAGGACCATTGGAGTTAGAGTAGATAAGCACATTGAAATTTTGGCAAGATCTACTGATTTTTTATGACCAAGTATCGTTAGATAGTGTACACTAATTCCAAAAGTGAAATTCATCGAAGAAAGGTTTAAGGGAGCAAAGTCGGTGGGAAATGATTAGGTGCAGGAAAACGGGCCAATAGGGGGGAATCATTGCCGTATTCTACTGACACGAGAAACTGTATCGCGCGGCGTGTCGGCCTCGAAATAGAATATAGAGGGTTATTTCGGATGCGTCGTCTCGTTGGTCTAGTCCAGGGCTGGTCTAGACCTCCGAGGTTCAGCCGTTTTACGAGCTGCCGGCAGGCAACTAGAGTCGAGCGCAGGTGCAGCAAAGCCGCGTGTATGTTTGCCTTATTAAAATGACGCGACCAGTGTCGAACATCGCGAGAATCTGTTCGGTTCGAAGGAACAGGGGATGGAACTATGGTGGTCTTTAGGGTTCACGTAATACAGATGTTTTCGTCGTCCACCCCTTTGAGGATTACAGTTGACGCAATAAAACCTTTAGGTTCAGGTAAAGTTAGGCATAAAATATTAGCTGTAATTCTGAAATCAAGGGTCCACGAGCGCATACGTTAAAAATTTAGAGCAGTTGATCATTCTTCAAGGTTCATTGACCCATCCTTGGAGGAAAAAATAAGGCGAGAAGGAAAACCGATTGTCCAGCGTGTTGTCGCGATACAACGAGAGGTTATTAATTTCCTTGGTCGTTATTTCTGAAATCGGCGGTTTAACTGTCGGAGCCGGTGAGCTCTCCCGCCAAACAGTGATTCACCCACACTCTAAAAATATCGGGATACACGCATCGCGAAATGCGAGTCTCGTGCACGGTCCTTAATGAGCGTTTCCGAGAATTCTGCAGCCGTTCGCTCGGTGGAAAAAAGAAAATTTCTTCGTGAGCCAGGGAAATCTTGGGCGTGTGTTTTCACCGTGCGAATGACGGCTAATGGCATCGAACGCAGACATCAACAAACGTTTCCCTCCATCTTTCATCGCTTCGCTTAATGATTCTGATCATTGTGATGATTATTATGTAGGCTTATGTTATACCTTTTTCTCTATCAGCGACTTCTGATCATTTTCACAGGGAGAAAATGTTGGAAAATTTATTATCAAAGCTTGCGATAGAGTTTGGTGGAAAATAAAAAAGAAATCTAATCGGTTGAAAATTGTAAATTCTTTTTTATCGAAGAGAAATAACGCCGCTTGCTGATTTGTCCCATTGATTTACGGTTATTTTTCTCGAATCTCAACGCGAAAGCTGTTGTTTCGTGAAAACCTGGCAACATAATTTTGGTCGAACGTGGATTTATTTTTGTTTCTCGATTAACAAACAAAATCACTTGTTACGTATTTAGTGGTATCTTTTTTAGTTCATCCAAAATTCTTAAATGTTATCTGTTTCCAAGAATTTACCGGAAGTTAGGAATTTCTCGTGGCACCCCGTTTAATTATCACGCGTGACCCCTTAGCAGGGTGTAGGCACGAGGGTCGCCGGCTACGTGTCGCTAATTTCAAGCCAGGAATCGCAAATTGGCACGCGTGTGCGTGCAACAGATGCGCTGGCCACGCGAACGCACCACCACCATTCGGAAATATTTGCCAGGACAACCATCATCCCCCTCTGTTCGAAGGGGTAGCTTGCCAGCTATTGTACCCGATATTCGTTGGAACGAAGAATCGAAAATTGAGCATCACGGGATTGTTTTCCATTTGTTTTTCTTTTTTTTTTATCTTTTATACTCATTTTTGTCGACTGAGGACGATGTTTCTACATGTATTTCAGTGACTGAAAAATTGACATTTTTCGTGGATTCATCTGAATATCGATGCTTATACATTAAGCTGTACCATTTTTTGTTTAAAATTAGTGATTTGGAGGGAACATAAAATGTTTGCAGAATCTGGGATATTATTAACTTTGAAACACTCTATACTAAATATTTCTTTAAATAATCTAATCGTCATAATTTTCTTTCCATTTATACTTTATTTTTTCAAAAAATTATACATTTGCATATCAGGTTTCATTAATCATCCATAACCAGTAGCAATGACCTCACTTTCCTGTATTTAACACACCACCCACTCTATGTCACAATGAGCTCCTCATTTTGTCGACAATAGCATAATTTATCAGTCTCAATTCGTCATCGAAATACGCCATGATCGGCCACGAACAGGGGCTGAATTCGATAGCGAAAAGTTTCGATAAACGTCTTGGATAATTGTGTGGCGCCCTCGTCGTGCAATTCGTCGGTTTCCTCTTGATTTTTCCTTTTTTTTTTTTATAATCCTGTTCCCCGCACGGTGGACGAAGTTTATTGTCGTCGTAAATTTTTCCGCGGGCCGGTCTTCGATCGCTAACGTTCACCTCCTCCTCCCTTTGGTCGTTCCTTGCCTTCGGAGACTATTCAAAGGTCGCTTGGAACCGTTCCAAAATTCCGAATCGCATGGGACGACATCGCTGCGATTCCTGCGGCGATTCGAGCTTAAGTGAATCCGGAGTGAGCCGTAAACCCAGGCTAAATAAACTTCGATTTGAAGGAATGACGCCCCTCCGTCAGATGCGCCTTCATTTGTTGGATTTCGATTATTCCCATTCGTTCAGGTTTTATCTTTCAATCGATAAAATTGTTTTTTAATAGATATTTTTATTACAATTCTCAGACTGAATTTTTATCTTATTGATAAGATATAAGATTCATATTTTTCCAAAAATTTCTTTTTGCTCTTTTCCTTAATCATCGATGTTCAAAGTTTCGAAATGTTCTCGTCAAAAGAGGTATTTTGAATATTCTGAATAGTCGATGCATTCTAAAAAAAATCAAAAGACACAGTCGAGTCGATGAGTGACTTAAATGACCCGATGAACAGCGAACGCGTCGTTTCCTTTGTCATCGTCGATGACCAATGCCGATGACGGGTAATTGAGCCAAGCGTTGCAGGGCGTCGCGGGGGTGGCACCACGTCTGCGTTGTTGCACAGCGTCGCTTTCTACCGACGCAAGCGCGCGCTGCACGCACGAATTTATGTTCGACATGTGCGATTACTGCATCCGTGGCTACTTCGCGTGATTATCGGCGAAAGAGAGAGGGAAATATTGCAAAGACGAAAGAGAGAGAGAGAGAGAGAGAGAGAGAGAGAGAGAGAAAAGAATGACCTAGGGTGCGCAGTGAGCGCGAGCAATTACCTGGGAATCATAATTTGCACGATATTGCTATAATCAACAGATGTAAACGTGCCTTAGGTATGAGCCACTCTCTGTCCTCTTTTGGTACCTTCTTCCATCCTCCAGGATCTGTTCCTCTTTGTTTCTAGATCTTATTTTCCGCTTGTTTATTATACAGATAGAAAGATGCGTTTAACGCGTTGACTGCCACTGGGGGTCATTGGTGATCACTTCTACAAATTTAATATAATCGAATACTGGAAAGAAAGAATAATGAATGAACCTTCCCTTGATGGGGTCTTTTAAATTAGGTCGCAAATGAAATTGCTTTTTTTTTCCTTTCATCCTCCTGTTTCACCATCAGCGTTGATTATTTGCAGTCATCGATCGAAATATGCACGAGTAGGGGAACCGAACCGATTAATCCGTCATTCTGATTTATTTCTCCGTTGGCGGGCCGCGTTCGAACGCTTAGCAGAGTACGAGCGTGCGGAGAGTAGCGTTATCGCGTGACAAAGCGCGTATAGGTGAACGATAGACGGTCCGTCGCACCCGTGAATATTCATCCGACTCGCTAATTGGCGATACGATGACTATTCATGAATCAACGATTTTCAATAGCTGTTATTCGACGTACGAACGAAAGGCGGAGCAACAATGAGCCGGGAGCGGAGGAGAGAGGAGAGCCCCGAAGGAAAATGGGAGGAATAAAAAGGATTCAAAGGAACGGGCTAAATCAACGGTATAAAGAAAGAAAGGCGAATGAAAGGATCGAATGAGAGAGACGTCCAAAAATGGATCGAATGATAGAAATTGAACATTCCCATATAATTAACATTTATGGTAGAATAATGAAGAGATATATCATGATTAATCGGTTCGGTGAGAAGAAAGAAAGGAATGTTTAAGAGTATTTCGAACGGTGCAAGGGAAATAAATAGATATTCGTGGAATCAGTCGTGACCAGTCTACAATTCAATTCCCGAAACGAACGTTCGAACGGAAGAGCATTTGATAAGCAGCCGGAAGTTGGTCGCGGGCAAACGCCCAGCTTTCCTCTTGGTTCTGATAGCAACCAGCCAGCCAACATCCCTCGATTCGTTTCGAGTCCACTTGCCAGCGTACTCGGTTTCGATCTATCAATCTCGAGGGCTTCGCGATCCTTTGACCTACGAAAGCAATCTTATCGATGCGCATACGATATATCTCTCGCAAATGCATATGTATTTTGCTCCTTCTACCTCGAACAGTCAAGGGTCCACGATATTCGCTCAACCGACTTTATCCTACCTTTATAACGATTTCGAGGTTCCGCTTTTTATTGGTATTTAATTATTCGATGATGGTTAAAATGAAATTTCCTTGTCTTTGATTTATATTCCCGATAACCATCGGAGTATTTTGTAAATTGTCATCCAATTAGTATTCCCAAATTGATTAGCAATTGTAATGCTCCACTCGAGGTATTTAAAATAAGCTCAAAAATGAAAAAGGAAACGTTTTATTCTCTGTCTGTTGGATCTAAAAATCTTTGTTAAAACAGTCTTTTAATTCAAATTTAAAGGGATACATAATAGTAAATTTCTAAAAATTTTCAAAAAACAAAGGGTAAAAAGAAAAATCGATGATTGTTGAATAGATTCGATGCAACGTAGAGCAATGGAAAAGGAAATTCGCTATCGACAATCGAGACCCCGACCATCTCGTTTTACGCATGTAAATTCATCCGGAAGTGACGTGTTGCAAGTCTCGTGGCCGTATGAAAGGCGTCTAAGGCCAACTGTACCAATCGTCGTCCATTAAGTCAGCGCAACGACTCGTTTCGTTTGCCTTTCCGATTTTTTTCCACAGATTTCTTTCAGTAACCAGCCACGCGGCAGAATCACGTGCTCGAGACTTTTCTAATTATCACCTACCTACCCCTCTAAACGAGGGTGACTTTTTCTTCACGAATACGACATCTGGCGAGCAATTATAAAAAGAGAAACGCTGGGGCGTGTGTCTTTTTTGTAAAATTATGAAATCGTCAATTTTTGGCGGGAAAATGATTCAAAATCCAATACCAAAATAAGAAGAAAACCGTGTAAATAATTTCTTTATTATCCAGTTTGCTCGCACTCGATGCAAAAAGAAAGAAACAATTTATTTTTAGCTGTATCCAGCATAAAAGATCCGAAAAAAATTCTTTGCAGGTATCAAAAAGTAGGTTTTACGATGTCAAGGATTTATGAGAGTGTTAAAAAACCTGCATGTTCCCTGCAAAGTGTTTTTCTCCGTGACAATACATGTCGCTACAAAAAAAAAAGAAGAAAGGAGGTGCATAAGAATTTCACGCCAAGTAGGGTGTGTTTCGTTGACAATTAACAGGATTCGGCAAAGAATTATTTCCTTTTTGCAGCGACGCGTTACCGTTCGAATAAATTATTCGAACTTTTATTCCTGTACGATATTTTCACCGATGCCACGTTGGTATAAATGCGAACCGACGTCCGTGTAAATACGCAATCCACCGGCGCGGACAACGTCGATAAGATAATTTGATCGAAAGTCCCGGCTCAGAGAAAATTACACCGATCAACCGCGTCATTAACGAACCATTGGCTGACTTGAAGCTAAGAAAATGCATCGTTCTCTTGGAACCTTGGGAAAGTTCAATATATTTCTTTTATCGAGAAAATTGAAGGAAAATTTTCTGAATCCAGTAAGAATGTTTTTAAGTTTCCAATTTTCTAATTTACCATTCGTGATTTTTGCAATAATGGCATTAATTAATTTTCAACTTACAAAGCTCTATAAATGTATTAATAAGAAAACCATGGAAGAGCAGGACACTGTGTAGGCGAATGGTGGGGTACGAGTGCGGGTCTTGCCGCGGGTCTCGCATCGCGGTCCAGCTCGAAGTCTCTCGTTTTCCTTTCTTCTTTTTTTTTCTAAATTGTATCTATTGGCTCGAAGCGATTGAAAGTAATTGAATGAAGCGGCCGGTTATTTACGAACGTTTAAGCGGAGCCAACTATCTGTCCATTCATTCGGTCTTGTCCCTTCATTCATTCATCATTCACTCTCGCCGGTGTACGGGCGCTGCATGTATAGCAGTAGTAAAGGCCCATTCAATTGATCGGTGATTGTCTAAATTATAAGATTGCCATACAATGGCTCTCATCTCGACCTATTGGGGTCTCGTTCGACCGTTGCGTCACCACTTTAGGACCGGATCGCACTGCTGCGACCGCGTCAAAAGAGCACCTACGAATTTGACCGATCCTCCTAATGAGGAAGAACACGCTCATAAATCGATATACGTTGTTGCCCTGATGCCCATTTCAAGGTCCGACCGTCCTTCTATCGGGGACCCGTTCATGGAAACCACTGGCGTAGACTTGATGCACCGGGTTCAGTTTAGCCACCCGCTGCTAGGAAATGCTGGCAACCCAGTGGCACGTGGGAAATCTGGCCACTATAATAGTGGCGAGACTTTTATGACCTTAACGCTTTCGTAGTTGGTCATTCTTTTTACGTTTCTGATATTAAATTAACGCTTGAATTATCAACAGTAATGTTGAAAAATCTCATCGATCCTTGAAGGCACAACTCGTAGTTGAAAAAAATAGTGAAAACCGGATTGAATCGTCTGAACGAACTATTTGTTCGTGAAACTATTCCATCCGATAGTTGTTGGGGGTTGTAATTGACTTAAGATCAAAAAGAAAAACAACTGAACAGTCCTGAACGGAGAAGGTGGTCACGTGCGCGCGCGCCTATCTACGTTCGCGCTAATCCCCGGAAACAGGCTTAATTACAGTCGCGTCCGAAACAGGATAATGGCCGAAGCGCGAATATGGCTGTCCCGTGTCTGGCTAACTAGCGCCGGCCTGGCAAATCGGTTTATCGTTTCGCCGAAAAGTTCCTTCAATTCTAACCGAGAGTCTGTCTGCGACGAACTTCCGCGCATTAGGCACTTACGCATTACACCTGCACCACCGTTGTCGCGGAAACTTGCGAAACGTTAATTAGCATTCGCGACACCGACTCGGAAATGCATTGCGTGTAATTCGATTTGAGGTTAGCAGCGTTGTTTTGGAAATGCAACTGGCTGGACAGAATTTCATTTGGGACTTTTTTTTTAAATACAGAAATATATGTCGGGATATTTTGAGAGTTTCTTGAAATTTTGAACTGTTTGTCTTGGGAAATACGAATTCCCTATAAATCAAGGATTAAGTGTATGTACATAATTTTTCAATTGAACGTTGATTACCTAATGATTGTATGGTAATCGCGAAGAAAACAGTAATTATCGACATCTGTGAGTTGATGATCGACGACACTGTTTCCAGAAAATCGAATTTCTCAGAATTTGGAAGGACATAATCGCGATATAATGAAAAAAATTGATCGGAAACACCATGCAATCGCGTCACGGTAGAGCGAGTTTCTTCTTTTCTAGACAATAGCAGCTGCGGCACGTGATTCACGAACGTACGCGTTCATGGAAATTTATTGTGGCGTCGTGGGCATCGCTCGCAGAATTTACTGCAATCGGTAACAGTTAGCAGCGCGCAAAAGTCCCTGGGATATCAAACTTTCGTAATCGGTATAGCCATGCGTCACAATTGTTACTTCATTTGGAACATCGTGCACCGGTTACCCGCGTTCATTTGTCCAGATATATGTATACTTTTTGGTTAAACTCTTCGAAAGCTTTAATTGTTTCCCATCGATACACACAAATTTTAATTATCTTCACTTCCATCTAAAGATATTTTTAAACGCGTTCAATCGTTACATCAAACGTCAAAGCTTAGAACAACTAAGGAGGGTAATATGGCCGCCAACGTGTTATCACCAAACAGATACAATGGCGTCTGATCGAAAGTTTGAAGTACTTACTTATGGGAACTCCCGAAAAAGGAAAAAAGAGAAAAGTGTCTGTAGGTTGGCGTGCACGTGCAACAGCACGCACCGGACGGAATTCTTCCGAGTGTACGTAAACGGTCGTAAAGCAAAACGATCCTCGGCGTAACTCGGGTTTCTACGGTGTACGCGGTGAACTTATCTGTGCATCGGTCTTTGAATGTGCGCTAAGTACAGTGTCGGTAATATTCACTGTAACACACGTGAATTCATGTACGTAACGTAGGTGTATGTGTTGTATATAACGCCGGAGCGTTGGTTCGTCTGTGCGCCACTAGAGGCGAGTACTAAACGGATACACTTGCGTACGGGCCTTTAAGTAGGCTCTCCCGTTCCGTGTGTGCGTGACTGCACCGCGGTAGATTCTCTGCGGAAGCGTTGCATTGAGACCAATCGAATAGAAACTAATTTAATACAAACGAATACACCAGCACTACCGTTTCCAAACTGATAACTTAAAGAGCTTTTCCCATGTTTCAAACCAAAAAATATCAAATTTTTTTCAAATATTAAACTACCGAAGATTTTTATTATTCATATTTTCATATGGGAATGTCCACTGAATTAACAGGATAGGTTCAAATCTAGGAATTTTTACGTTGCTATAGCAGACTCCTCTAGGGATCTCTAGATTCCTCTTGACGTATTTACCATAGATAAAGATAAGGTAATAATGTCATAAAAGGTCGACTATACATATTTTATTACAAAGTTACAAATAAATGTTAGCAGTAATTACAGGATCTCAATCTCAATCTCAATCTCTACATATGCGGAACTATAAAATGGAAGAGTCATGTTACAGAAGTAGTTTAACATGAAAAACTAGTGCAAAGAATTAATAACTCAATTAAGGAGGAAAAAATTCCCAGGAAGTATGTGATGTTGTAAATTTCATATAAATATGAACAGACTACAAAATTGAATTATGTAAAAGAAAATTTTACAGCTCTTTTTTGCGACATGAGAAAGATGTACGTACTTAATTAAAACTTCCGATGATCATCATTTGCTGCCTTTGTTTAAATATCGCCGCAAACAAAGACAAAGCTTCTGCAATTTTGTTTAACATGCCCTATATGCATGTCATTGTCACAGAAAACTGTGCTTCGTTTCGACAGAAAAGTGTGATAAATTTCTTTCAAATCACGAAATCAAAGCGGTTCGAAGTGAAGGCACGGCCTCGCTACAATGGATCCCACGTCGAGCCGGTAAATCATACCGCTCGCGAAGATCCGCGAACTTTTGCGCCATCGCGAATTGCGAAACGCTTTCAATTAGTGCGCTTTCTAATTGTAACTCATCGCAATTAGAATCGACGAAATTACGTGCGCGCGTTGCACGGTTGAGCTGGTCGCATTATGCGCCGACGCCAGACGTCTTGGTGAGCCGACGCGTATCTCAACTAACCACGTTGACTCCTTCGTCGTTTGTACGTGTGTTGCGGGCAGATGCGTGTGACCTAACACATGCATACGCGAATCGGTATACGGGTTATTAAGCAACGTCATTCGCACGTTCCCCCTCTTCAAGGTGCTTTCGTTTCTTTTTCGTCCTATTCCTTCTTGTTTCGCGTCTCCTTCTTCTTCCTGTTCGTCTTACGCCTTGCGCCCGGCTCAGAAGTGGTTCCGGGCCGATGCAAATGCGCTCGTAAAGAGCGATGATGATAACGTTGGGAACGAAAGAAGCGCGAGGCGTGTAGAGAAATTAGCGGGACCCACAGATGGACAGAGTGATAACTCTTGAAATCCATGCCAGTTTGATCTACCTTTCCCAGCTCTTTGTCTTTCAACGGTCTAAATCACTAGCCTTTCGTTCAGATACGTATAAATCTTTCAGTTTATAGGTTATGTGCGCTGCATACCTATCCGTGTGATAGATAATCTCAAGGAGTGGTTTCCTTGAAAAGTATAAAAGATATAAAAGATATTTTTGAAGTTCTTTTTGCAATTATAAGCATTAATCGTGAGATCTAAAGAAAGAGACAAAATGGCGTACAGCATACATCAAGTGCAGGAATTTGCCATTCTAACTAATGTATCACCATTTGTTACTTTGTTTAGTTCTTAATATTCTGAATTATGGACAAACCTTCATACTTTTCAAGAAAATTATCATTTTTGGTTCTCCAGAACCTTATCCTTAATACTTCGACTATTCTAAAGCGATTTACCTCCATCATTGTTACAGTTCTTTGAAATCGCCTGGTAACAGTTTCGTATTATCGTTCAAACTTACCTTTCATCAATAGCGGTACTTTTTTTCCCACTTTGTCCATGGCTAGGTCCGGCACAATCGTACCAATTGCTACTGTTGCGAAGGTTGGTAGTGAATAGCAGCACATTGAGTTATGGTTTAAATGAATCGAAAGTATCAGAGCTGGACTAACCTATTGAAAAGAGATCGAAGTTGAGCGATGTTATGAACATATAAGAGTATCAATGAAACTAACCTAATCCAACCTAACCTCTATCATCTTTCTCTTGACGTCGCCTCTACTAGTAGTTCACACTCCACCTAGAGTGTGGTTCAATGTTGCAACTACAAAGCATCGTGTAGTCCAAGAAAAGGAAGATGGAAAAAGAGAGAGTAGCCGCAGGGAAGGCAACGATATGCATACGCGATACGCTGGCCCGATATTTATACGGCCTTGCACCGTTCGTTTCGAACGTGGACAATGAGCCACAAACCGTCTCATGGGGTCGCAACGACCGGTCCGTCCTGATAAGGGATATAAGTAACACCTGAACCGTGCTTCCGGTTGCGAGCGGCGAACTTTGTTACATTCTACGTGGAAATACTAAATTGTCCTCTATATAAAAGTGTATCCACAAGGTGTACGCCATGTTCCAAAAGATATCTTGCGCGCGTAACAATAAAATCCCTAGGCATTATCGTTTTATCCCTTATGTAGGCAACCTGCGTGTCTGGTTGCCCTCGTAAAGAATAGGCTTTGAAAATATTCTTGAACTTTTACTGTTACCACCTACGGTAGAGGAGATTTAATTGCTCTGACATCTCGCAAAGTCATCAGATGAGCCACGCTTCGATCACACCACAGGAGCGGTTTCTTCGTCCCGGGGCTATTGTTCTAGCTCGAAAAGAGACGTTCGTGACACGCGTATGCGTACTCGTGCGCGATACCAAGGCATTACTGTAACAACGTATCCGCTACTGCATCGCATTATACCGAGTTACCGCTATTTTCGCGCGGCCACGGTTTTCTGCACTTTCGGCGCGGCCAGCGGCGCCGCGAAAACGTCGCGAAAACAAGCCGCATCCGGCTGTCTTAACGGGATCCCACACCGAGGAGAGCGGCTGTCTGTTTTGTTCGGTGAAACAAGAGTTCACCTATTCGCTAACTAGCTTTTTATTTCTCTTCGTTTCCGAGCAATCTTTGCGAGCTTCGCACCTCGGTCACGGGTCATTCCGATCCATGAAAAATGAATGAAAATTGTAATCCTCTATAAATATCACGGAAACAGGATTATTTATTAACGTCTGCGACCAAAATGACTCGGAACAGTGGAAAAACTTTGAATGATTGATTTTACTAGCGCATCAGCCCCTAAACGTTTCGAATTCGAAACGGATTTAGATAGCATGGCTAGCTTTAACGACGAACAGCGGTGACTTTCGCTTCCGGGAGACAGCGTCGATCTGTGCTCGTGGCACGTTGTTTTTCAGTTTCCGAAACGCATAAAACGAACGAAGTGGCTGCGATCCGAGGGGAAAGACAAGTGCCGCGAGGAGAAAAAAGGGCCAGTGACGCGCGTCGAGCCCCGAAGAAAACGCGTCGCTCGAAATAACACGCGGCCGAGTACAACACGTGTGCCCGTATATTTTGAATACGGATACAATGTCGTCGGGGCCTGGGTTAGAAGTGGTGGATATTACTCGGCCAATGTGAATCAGACCGCTTGCTTCCGGTTGTAAACGACCGGCCTGGGGAGGATTAACTAGACTCACCTTGGATGCGTAGAGCGAACACTCGCTCTAATTACCTATCACCTGGACTCATTGTTAGCGTTACCGTTTGAATCCGAGCTGAGCCGAAGCGGAGCTGAGCGGAGCTCCGCGACCAGCTTGTGTCCAATTGATTTGGGTTAACGTTATTTGACTTGGAGCTAACCTGCTTAACGATCTGGTAACCTGGCTAACAGATTCGAGAACCGAGAACCTCCTCGGCTCTGACCTTTGGCACAATCCTTCCACAGAGAGAATATTATTCTATATAACCTTCCTTCCAATGAAATCAAGGTGATAAATAAAAATTACAAAGGTCTTCTTCGAACAAGTAATAACCTACAGATCGACGAGTAACATGGACCCCAGTAACCGACACAAGAAGTCGCAGTTTTTAACGGGCACCCAAGGGTCGCAAAATTATACCCTCTCCACCTGGCACTCGGTGAAATGATGACTTAACTGCTTTTTATGCCACCATGAGATTCTGAAATCCATCCAATCACAGGCTGCTACGCCTGACGAGTCGCGTCGTCCAGGAAGAGGTTGCCCCTTTTCCCGCGCGAAAGAATGGGTCGCAAGGGAGGGGGAAACAAGGGGTGGCCCCTTGGAAGCGGACCTAATTCGAACGACACCCGATATGCAGATCGGCAGGACGAGATCTATGTAAATCGAGCGTCAGACAGAAGAAGAGCGGCGTTGGGGAAAAAAAGAATTGGCCCAGAAACTGGTTTAGGCTGAATGGCTCCCGCGTACGATAATATATATCGGCCCGTTCGCTTTTTACGTTTTGTGTTTTACGGGCGCAGCCTTTGTGGCACGGTTTGCGAGCACATGCCGCGGTGAAAACCACCCGTGTGAAACCCCTGGAGGAATGCGACCCGCGACAAATCAATTCGAGGCTACGCAGGCTTCCATCGGCCCGCTAGAGTTCTACTCTAATTTCCGATCGCTGATTCTTTAAATGGACGTGTGTCCATTTGCAAAATGATACACTCTGACACGTTTGTGAACCAGAGACTTAAAGGACTAATATTTCCTATGGAGGAAGCAACATCAGACCTTCGATGTTCCTCCCTTTAGGGTCTATGATTCATGTATATCGAGGCGATTTCTTCGGAAAACGCGAAAAGTAATGGTGGCTCACTTGCCGGTCGACTTAACCACGCATCCGGTCATAAAAAAAAGAAACACGTACACGCGTGGGGGCGCCACTGCTCCGGAGCTACTCGAAACTTCGTCCATGGAGAGACTAACTCGTTGTAAATCCAATTAGCGCCCGTGGCTTTGAAGTGGCTTTCCACACTTGAGCTCCTCCGTGTCAAGGGCTCCGCGGAAGTATTTCCTTCTTTTTTTTTCACTTTGAATAATTTCCCTTTCGGTTCGACTCCTCGGCGACTTTCTTCGCCGCATCTTTGCTGCCCCTCGGTTGTTTCTTTCTTAGCAGGGGAGTGATTAACAGAATAGCTGGGGAAAAGGGCTAATTTGAGGGACGAATTGGAACGGAATGATATTACGCCCACGAACACATCTTGACGAGCCGGACCAGCGATTTTTATTTCTCACTGAAAGTTCTAAGTAGTTTATAGCCCTGTGTGAAAGAGGAACTTCTGTGAGAGACTGACGCTGACAGGACACCAAGGAAGAAAATAACGATAAAAGTCCGAAAAGTTGCTGTACTAATTGATTGGAAGGTGTCAAGAAACGATAGCATCCTTGTCCTTTCCGATATCAGTCCAGTCGAACCAAGGCAATGTTTTCAAGAAGCGGTTGTAAACTGCCACGTTTCATCGCGCTCGTAAACCACCTTCCGCCGTGCTAGCGACGCGTGACATCCACACGCAGCGTCGTTTACGATCCGCGTGGTTAATCCGCGACCAGTGCTGTCTGTAATAGTAGCCAGGTGACAGTGTCTCAAGGCGAAGCGTTATTGTTCTTTGACAGTCCCTGAGAGGCCAAAAAGTCGAAGGAACGCAGAGATTATTCAGCGTTTGAGGAGATACACGCGATCGTGGCCCGGCAATGGCGGAGGTGCAGTCAGGCATAGATCCTCTCTGACCTCCGTGGCATAATCACGCGTCAGAATGCATCAGGCAGCCGCCCCCTCCGGCCGCTTGCAGGCCACGTCCGTTCGCAGATGGTGTTTTAAACGCAGCCATGAACTTGAAGACGTTGCCTCGTTCTTCCCCCTTCCACTTCTCCTCCTTCTTGCTGGCCGATTTGTCTGTCGCGTTTAGAGACGTGGGAATCGCATTCCTTTTTTCCTTCTGGTTTTTTCCCCTGAAGGCAATTGCGTAACACACGGTGCTGGATATTCGTAATGATAAGGCATTCTACATTCGCGGCGACGAGAGACTGATTCAGTTCTCTCGCTTTTCGATGGAGCGGGATATAGTGGTTAGGTTCGCGGTCGCAGCCGGAACTGACTGATGGTTCGCCCAACTGCCACCAGGGGGGCGCGAGTGAAACTAACGAAATGACCAGCATGTTGATATACGTCTTGCTATTATTTAAATTGATCCTTGTTACTGTTTTTAAATTCGTAGGAATGTTTAAGCAAGTATTGATTCTCTATATTTATCTAACATAACAATTTCTTATAACAAATAGTTTTTAAACTATTTTGCATTCCCTTTTAAAATAATACAAATTATGTGGAATTTTCTAAACGAAATAGACTATTTCGAAATAGATTATTTCCATGAATAAATCCAACCCTACGGATTGTACAATATCACATTCTGATCAAAATCCAATCCGGTTCGCGACAGAATGACACTTTGCTTGTCTCCAAACGATCGCTTTCAGATTTTTGTTCGTTAAACGTGTGGTTGGTCGTGTATGTACGCAACGTGTCTCGTATCACGCGTGGAAACCACGTGGCGTAGTTGACCCCTTTCGTCCACCCTGCGAATGGGGAAGCAAAAAAAAAAAAGAGAGGAATCGAACTCACCCCCCGTACACACTCGGGTCCGAGTGTGTTTGCACGAGGCAAACCGTGGGCGGAATCCCATCAACCGGATGTGCGCCGGATTAACGCGACTATCACGCGTTCGGCTTCTCGATTTATTGATAGCCGGCTACATACCACTTGGTCGCCTTTAATCGGCCGTTTGATTGTTTCTCGGTTTCGCTGCTTGTTTCATTTTACCTTTGATTCTCCCTCTTCTGGCTTATCATTTTTTTTTCTTACATTATTTTGTTGCTCTTCCGTTTAAAGAAACAACAAAAGGAGATTAATTTTTTCTATTGTTTCTAAAACAGATTAGGATATTTTTGTACTTTTTTTGAGCTGATCGGAAGGTAGATATTTTATACAATTTTTATTCTATCTCAAATATTTTTTGTATATTATGCTTTTTTCAATATGTTGTAGCAACTTTGTATGCATTGTATGAAAATGGTTTTCATTTTTATATTCGCTAAGTATAGTCATTGAAAACGATATTCTTCGAGGTAGACTCGTTTCACTTTTAAAGAGACGAAGCAGGTTGAAGAGGAAGAGAATAGAAGTGCGTGAAAAGCCGCTATTTAACGCGGAAATCCGTCGTGACGGGGAGGAAGCTGATTGTCAGCAGCCGCAAAAAAATTCGCAACAATGTAGACACGGCATTGCTTGTGACAGGGTGGCTAGGGGTAGAGGCATGTGTAATATGTGCCGTAGACAATCGGCTGAGCGATCGATTAATCGCCGACGAGGCAGAATACCGATAGACAACGTAGAAATCTGCCGTTCTTATCGTTCGAACAATAAAAAAAAGGCATGGCATTATTGTGTAGTACGAGTACGAGCATAGATACCGTGACAGAATCCCTGCGGTTACGTAAAGCTGCTGCCACGGCCAGATGACACCGTGGTAAGAACGCGAAATTACGTGTTTCCTAGCCGATCGTCGGCTTAATATATACGTGTCCGATTAGACAAACAATGGAACCATCGATCATGGTCATTCATCGATCGTTGGTCGATCGATTATACTACTGGCATCGATGTTCTCAAAATATCGTCTGGTGATGCCTATAAGACAAGGAATTTGCAAAGATCCGAAATTATCGGGTGATTAAATTTTTATCAGTCCGGGACTGTTCTATATTGGACCACGATATATATTTGAACCATTAAGTTAATCGAACGTCGTCAGCGTATTTGTCGCCAGCCAGATGATAGCTAATTAAATCAATAAGCTTATTATTAAATCTCAATCGTTATCAATTTGGTGCCTATCAAACGGCAATTGTCTAACCTCCTAATCAAGTTTCTGACGTAGTAAATAGCAATTTAATTTAATTTATCGATTATTTACTCTCCATTCCATCGTTAACTATTTACATATAATCAAAAGTATTTAGAGAATGAAAATTATCTTTGTGTTTCTAAATTTAAGTACCATTTCAAACATTAATTGAATTCCTTTGCTTAAAAAGGAACTTGATGTTAATAATAAATGATTATCGACCGAATTAGTCGGTTGATCCATCATGAATAGTTGATCCGGTGGAAAAGTGTTAGCAGCCCCCATTTCCCCGAAGTCAGCACGAAATCCCCGCAGTCTAGTCTCTCTCGCGATTTCAGTCTCATCGGTTCCGTGCCCTGCGTGATGCCCCCCACCATCCTTGCTTGCCCCCCCCCCAACGGCGGTGCTTGGAAGCCGCAGGCAGCAGCCGACTCCGCGGTCAATACTTTCACGGCTGGATATAAAACGGTCGCGATAAACGTATCGAGATAAAGCGGCGCGCTATCATTGGCCAAGCCCCTCCGTTCCCCGTTCCCTTCCGGCCCACCACGTTCAAGAATCCCGTATTTGTCCGGCGTGGATCGCGAGTTGCCAGAGAAAGAGCTATACCTTCGTTGGCAAACTGGGAACACAGAGAAAAGGAGAGGAAGAGAGGGAATCGTGTTACCCTCCCTCCCTCCCGCCCACCCTTTCCATCCTCTCCTTCTCCTCCTCCTCCTCCTCCTCCTTCCTTTGATCGTCTTGGACTCGATCCGAGTTCGATGTCTCAGCGTTTGGGGCGGGGGCGGAGAGGAATGAGAAAATCGAGCGAAAAAGGTGAGAGAAAGATGGAGCGAGGATCGTCGGCACCGCCCCCTTTTTTAACCACGCCTACCCTCGATATAATATTATATCTGCCGTGATATACCCCCTCCCTCTCTTGCGGAGACCTGTCCCGCGGGTTTTCTCGACGTGCAACGAGAGATACACTGGTGGACAAAATTATAAGACACCCCATTCGATACATGGTAACTTGTACAGGGTGTTTTTGAAATTTGCACATAACCGAAAATGTAGCAGCAGTTCTTCTTGTGGAAATTGAAAATATATAAAATTTGTATAAAATCATTAGCAGTTCATTAACCCTCGGGAGAGAAATAAAATCAGTAATTGAAAGCATTAGAAATTTAATTCAATTTCGAGAGAAAGCATCTGTACCTTATTTAAAGAAACTCAGAAATAGACGAAGAAAAGGAAACATAAAGTGTGCTGTACATGGGTCCAATTTTCGGTTTCGAAAAATTCGATTCTCATATCTTTCGAGACGTATTGACTGCACGTGTTGCTTGTTCCGATCGTGGCTGGTTCCCCAACTTTTTTCTCCCCAACCGGGAATCTAAAAATATTTTTATGAAGCTCCTGCTGGGACACCATACACATCACCATGGTTTTTATTCCAATAAAAGCCAATAAATAATTGTTTACTAACAACGGGTGTTTCTTGTAGAAGAAGTTTATTAGCACAAATGAAATTACAAGCCAAGTAATAATAATTTACAGTATAAATTATTAGCTTGGAAAGATTGCTTGGAATTTTATCAATATGATATTTCAAATCTATTTATAAAAGGATAACACTAATAATTTATCTTCTAACCTCTAGCTACCATAGTTTATTATTAGACTGGTACTTAAGGAATAATCATCTCAATAACAATTAAATCTAATCTATAGTTATTCTAAATAGAACGAAAACAGCTATGTTTAACGCAGCTACCATGTGGAGACTCGCAGCCATTTTGTCGCTCAGCCTTTTTCTCCGTTCGCACACTTTTCATCATCAAAAAAACATACAACCAAAATCTATGTTAAATTTATTATTAAGAGTGAACAATACGATAGTCCATTAGCTACAGAAACATATAGTGTTAAACGTAATCAAAATTCGTTAGTGATAACGCACCTTTGACCCAGGATCCAGCAACAAGTGATCCCGCGAATGGAACACAACGGAAATCCGTTCTCGTCGGTGTGCCGACACAAAGACACGGTGTGCCGTGTTGTAATGGATAGCTTCGATATCCCCATAAAACAGTCTCACCTTCCCATCCTTTCATTACGCTCAATTCCACTCGCCGCCCTTAACAGTGGCTTCTTAATTCCCTCCCAATCACGTAATAGTTATTGAAGGCCTTTTAATACCGCCACCGAGTTATTAACTCATATAGGCATAGAATCAACACTATTCGTATAAGATTATAAAAAAAAATCAAATGCAAGATAATGAAGAAAATTTGAAGTTAAAATTTCAGTTGCCATTCCAACAAGGTAACGACCCTACCTCTCCCTAGATAGTAACTCTATCAAAATTCAATCTGTATCGAACCCATCCTCGAAATATAAAGGGAAGAAACAAAAGGGTGGATAGAGTGTTGGGTTTCATGAAAAAAAGAAGTTACCTTCCAAGCCATCTGTCGGCGATTGTTTACGATTTTCACGGGTAATTGGACGCGAATGGTTCGCAGTTCGTAGATCGATCGCAAGGACGATGATCGTGAAGACAGGAATGGATCTCTTTTGTGTGGATGCGGCACAAGTGCCGAGTCACGCCTTGACAAACAGGGATGTCAAACAGATGTTTCGAGTCTTTGAGCTGCTGTGAGAGCTTCTACCGGACGTTCTTCTCGTAAACTTCTCCGCTTCGTCTTTCACTCGTTTCACCCTTCGATGATCGTTGCTTCGATGACGTTACCCAAATACCTTGATGTATGTACGTTTTCCAATTGACTTTTCGACGTTGTTGCTGCCATAGTTAATATAGCAACAATTTATATTATGTTAAAATCGCCTAATCTTACGTTAGATTCGTGTCACTCAATCCAAATGCAACCGAACTAATCCCAATTCCACGCATGATTCTATTACAGTGTTTGAAGAAAAATTCACTCTTTCTATCCGTAACCAATTATTTGCTATTTTTTGGCCGGATAAAAAGTACCAGTACAATTTTTTATTGAACCATTTCGCGTTCACGACGCTTTTCGTCGTGTTGCCAGCTAACAATCTCGGATTAGCGGTTCGCTAGCCCGTGTTGCGAGATAATCATTTTGCAATTAGCCGCGCAGCTGCGCAGAATCCGACGAAAGAATCGCATTGTTTTCATAGTAAAACGAATTTCGCGCGATTACCCAAGCGGACTGTGTGACGACAGCCGAGCATCCTGAAGCGTGCTATGCTGTTTCTTTGCCGGCGAGTTTCAGGAACGCCGTTTAGTCGGACAATTAATTTCACGAGCAACCAGAGAGACTCGAAACAAATTGCGAAACCTTTGACGAGTGTGAAGCTTACCGGATACTAATATATTTTCAACAAAATCTTTATTTAACTCCGATTCGAAATCTTTTTAAACGATTGTATCTTTGTGACGATTTTGAAAATTTCAGTAGTGGAATTTTATGATTGCGAAAAGTTTGGTGTTTTCTTCAGGTACTTAGCGATACATTCCGATTAAATAGTAACTTGAATCTTACTACCAGCTGCGATCACTTAATTTCCGTCAGTAATTTTCACTACCAAAATCGATCAAAATCTCTAACTTTGTAAGCGTTCAACTTAAACGCGTCGAAAATGCCGAGGAACAAGCCAACTGATGATACAAACATCGTGCCGCTAATTAATCTAGGTTATACAAGTGCAAACACGCCGAGTGATAGCGAAGAATCCATGCCTTCTATCATTTTTGCTCTCTTTTTATTATTCGACATCAAAAACAGCAGTCTGAACAATGAAGATAATAATGATTTATAGAACAAGTCCTTGACCTCTGTTAAACAGATCTTTTTAGAAGTTCTGAGGAAAAAAAATATATTTTGAGAGACTGCGCGTGGTTGCGACACGAACGAGGGGAGAATTTGTTTCAGTGAATCGAAGGGTGAGAAAGGGAGGAGGGTGAAAACCACTGACACAAGTCAGGTGCACCAATACGACCCCTGTCACATTGCTATTTACTGACCGACTGAAAGCTGAGGCTTTTTAACTGTTAAATCCATGAAAATTTTTGACAACCAGATGTATTTCCACAAATGTATAAAATGATGAATTGTTCATATTCAGAAAAGTTCAAAGTAATTCCAACACCAATAAATAAAAATTGAAAGTATCCAAAAATGACCGAAATTCGTCAGGAAATATGTAATTAACTGTTCGTATTCGATAGTCTTGATCAATGATCGTCTCACAGGGATCGCTTTTCAAGATAACTCCGGGACAGGAAAACAACATCGAAAAGTGTTTACACGGGAGAGAAGATCGACTGGCATGTTGTTTGATGTTGATTCGTTGGTGTTTGGGTGTCGCTTTGACCAGATAACGACCACTGGATGCCTACCACCCGGGCGACAACGCCAGGCGCACGTATCTCTTCTTGGAATCGTTCGGAATCGATCGAACCACTCTATAACTAAAAGCAAAAGAATCTGTCTAAAGTACAACAAGTAAAATTCACCACTTTTTATTCTGTTGCAATTGCAACACACATAAAATTTATAACATTATACTTTTAATGTTATTAAATTTATAACATTTACATTTTGGGCTTTGGTTTCCATTAAGGATATCAAAAGATATTTATAACTTGCTATGATAAATTGATTATCATATATGATAGAATTGAAACGATTCGAAGTACGGGATTCAACTGTCGAGAGGAAATCTATGGAAGGGAAAAGAGGAACAATAGCAAGCACACTTCCGGTGCAATGGCTCGCAGTATCGAGAACAATTCGAGTCGATAGTGGTATCGAAGGTGATAAGGGAACGCGATACGGTATCATTCGCGACAAAGACATAACACATCGAGCCTGATGTATATTAATTAAAGATGTGTTTACGGTCCGTTGGAACATTCGATCCTCGATCCCGAATATTTCGATTGCCGGTATCGATTCCAGCTGCGATTGCTATTTTCTTAACAAGGAGCCCCTGAATATCTGAGCATATTTTAATTAAAATGAAAAAAGTCTACCTGAAATTTTACGTACACATATTATTAAATTCGGTAGAAATTTTAAATGATAACGATTGATATCCGTTGTTCGTTTGGAAGAAGTGTCGTTGTTCGTTTTCGATTCTCTATTCATTGCGACAAGGAGCAGAATGTTCATTACACCCCTCCTATGTTTCACACATCCGTTTCCGGTAGTAGAATAATCGGTCCGCGCGGCACAATTCCTTGCCGTGTTATTTCGTGACGGATCGAGCCAGCTGTGGAAGGCTTATTTCAATTTGTAAAACTTCCAGACTAGTTTTCATACCGAAAATAACGATACAAATTGTCATGATCGTGTTTAACATACATGCATATCGTGCAAACTTGTTTTACTTGGCACGATACCGCTTACATAACCTTAATTACTTCTTCTTTTTTTATATTTCTTAGGTTATGCACGATTTCAGGTGTCTTGAACGAATGCCATATGGCGCATCTTGATCGCGTAGTATCCATATCATCGATAAAACTTAAATTAAGTCACTCGCGTTATAACATTTTAACCATTAAACATGATTGACTTGGGTATTTTATATTTTAATTCCCAAACACTTAATTTCGAACTTTTTCTACTCAATAATTGCCAATAAAATAGTACATAGAAGGCCTGCATGAAAGCACTGAATAGATTGTCCAGAAGGGGAACATTCCCGCTGGCAGAAGCGGATGCCAGAGGACCGTCGTGCAAAAAACCATGTGTATTTGTTTAATTATCAACGGTACCGCATTAACTCGTTAATTGAGTGTCAAATGGCGAGTATTGTCGTCCAGTGACACGCTTTGTGCCTCCTGTACCCCGTGTGGGAGTATCGTCGGCCCTTTTTCTCTCCCTCCCTCGCTCTCTGCCTACCCGCCCGCTTTCTTCCCGCGAGAATGCCGCATACTTGTCGCACACGCGTTAATCGCATGCACGAATAATTAGAACAATGAACGACCGGTATTATTCGCAAACAAGGCTCCCATTCAGCCTCAAACTCTCCCCATTTTCTCGGCCAAATTGTGCGGGAGATTTCCTCCCGTGAGGGAACGTCTCTCGCGCCCCGATCCTTCGCTCTTTTTGCATTCCTTTCTAGAAAAAAAAAAATAATAATAAAAAGCTCCAGTTTTAGAAGCATCGAGGACCACGAAATAGAGAGAGAGAGAGAGAGAGAGAGAGAGAGAGAGAGAGAGAGAAGGGGGGGCATGAATGAACGAGGGCTCGAATTTCGTCGCGAGGGTGAGTTCGAAGCCTGTGTTTCTTCCTTTTTGGCGTTTCAATAGGGCGTTTGTTATATTCATGTAAAAATGTGGTTAAGGGTGGGGAAATGATTGAATAAGAAATTTTGTTCTATGACAAATCAAGTTTTTAATATTTCTGCTGTCTCGTATTAATCTTTATACACCATTTAGAACGAATAAACCAGAACTATATATTCATCGAGCGGAATGAGTTGGAAATTATGAACTTTTCTATAATTAAAAATCTGAAGGATGATAAAAATTCTTTGGTTGCTAACATTGTTTGATGTTACAACAAAAGTCGCTTTAAGAATCGCGTGGTTGATAAAGCCGAGGTTAAACCAACGCTGTCGCCCGTTATTTAATTAACTTCTTTCGTAACAAATTCATTAAAACGGTCCATTGTCGCGATAACGTTTAACGCAAAGTGTAATCAATTTTTTCTTCGAATCTTGCTTGTTTCACGTTAAACCAATAATCGCATTAATATTGTAATATTAAGATCAACAGTATTAATGTCTAATAAATTAAAGTTTAAAAAAAAATATTTTAATCAAACACAAATTCAAGTCCGATAATGTTCAAGTAAAAGAAAAAAGGAAAGAAAAAAGAAACGAAGAGAAAACGTTAAAGAAAAGGAAACAAATCACCGCGAACGAACGATGAAAAGAGTCTCCGGTAATCACCCCTCGAACCACCCCCACCCCCGAGGCAATCTTCTCATTATAAGTCAGGCCTTAATCTTCATTTGATTTTCATTTCGTATCGAGCTTGTTTGTCGCTTCGAGCCAAAGGGTACTTAGAAAAGAGGAGGGTTGGTAGAGGCATCGACGCTACGGATAGAAGGTGGATGGTTGGTTAGGGGGGTGGTTACGGGGGGGAGGGTTGAAGGCGAGCATATTGGCGCCGGTATACTATAGTGAATTCAATTTAACGGGGAAGCAGGGAGACGAAACGGGGCCTGCACTCGATATTTATTATATGCCGTTGCATTAATTACCGCGGTCGCATTCTTCGAGTCGTCTCCGGCTGACGGGACTCCTTTATCTTGCCTTGATAATAGTGATAACGAACCTAATTATTAGATCTCGCGAATCATTAGCGGCACGGACTTAATAAATTAGGCGAGCGCCTCGTTGCCTGGCCGGCTCGACGAAACGGGATTTAATTAATTCCGATGCGTTAATACGCCGATCTTCAACCGGAGTGTCTTCGACGTTTTTCTCGCAATTCAATGGGATTTGTTCGATTGATTCTTCAATCAGCTCTTATATTTCAATCGATAATCCGTAATAACTCATTTGTGGAATTCAGAATTTTTTAACAACTTAAAGTATGTTTGCAATGTATATAAAAGTTAAATCTTAAAGATTAATTTGAGATTATTTTTAGTTCCTCTTTTCTGTTAATAATTTACAACAATTAGTTTATGGAAATTAGAATTTTACAGCTGCTTAGCTACAGTAGAATTAAAATCTTTTCAACTCATTTTCCAAAACTTCGTTTTTCAAAAAATAAAAAGAATCAGTGAACTAACAGAGATAAAAGCGTGATAAGGCAGTAGTAGAGAGACGTCTCGTTACAATTTTCCACAATTTTAAATCTCCGTACCATCTACTTCGCATATAATTCACCCTTGCGCTGTAGTTTCGTTCGTCCGCGAGGTATCTCTGTCTGTCTGCGTGTCGGTCGGTCTATCCTCCTGGAGGATTTTTCGCAAAACACAGAGCCGTGTCCGCGGCGGAAATTAGACGCTCGCGGGCCGGCTTTAAAATAATTAAAATGTGCCGGGGCAAAGACAAAAGCCCCGGTTACCTACCCATCAGAGGCCCGTTGACGATGTAAGGGTGGCTCGGAGGCGAGGAAAGAACGGCCAGCCGTGGGCGTGTAGGATAGGGTGGGGGTGGTCTGATAGGCGAACGAAGAAAAACACAGACTTGATCAAAGTGAAGTACGCATTACCAGCCATGTGGGTAATTATCCTGGACCTTTACATTAACCCCTTTCCCGCCGTCCGTCGCTTTTCTACTTGCCTCGCCACCCCCTTCCCTTCTTCCTTTCCGTCGGATCTCACCGAAAATCCACCCCGTTCTCCCGTCTCGAATTCACCTCGTCTCCGCACGCGTGCGCCTCGCAAAAAGAACCGGGATCTGGGAGAGGGATTCCGGACGCTACCGGACGAAGAGTGATTTAATTAATTTGATTGAGAACGTTAATGCCCGGCTCACAAAATAATATCTAAATGAATTAATACTCGCGGTGAAAGGAGACCGACGTCAGCGGCGCGGACAGAGAATGAGAGGCGAAACGGGGGTGGCTGAAAGATGTGCGAGAAAACGACGCCCAAAAGAACGGAGAAAGGAAGAGAGTCCTAATTAGCTAAGTAAAGCTGTCGCATTATCGCTTATTTTCACCCAACCATCCCACCCTCGCCCCTATCTCCTAGGTTTTCCCGATTCACGTGCAACTTCGACAGAATGATCATGCGGTTCTTGTTCCCTCTTTTTTGTTGGCAAGCTTTTTTGCTGCAACGTGTCTCCCGATTACGATCGACAGGATAAGAGATCGGGAGATAGCTACTGGTATCAAGGAAATTGCTTTCACGCGAGTATAGAACTCCCTGTGACGTTCTGGGACAAAAGAGACACGATGGACTATCTAGGTGGAAAATATGCAGACTAGACTCCTGAATGAAGATTCTGAAATTCATAATTTGGTAGTTTGTAGGGAAATTAATTGCACCGGTCTATAATTCATACCTGGAGTACACGTGCCCCAAAGAGCAGGGAAATGCCAAGAAATAAAAAACCAAGACATAAGCGAGCTAGTAGCATCCAGTAGCCCAGACATAATCCTTAAACACGTTCGCCCAAGGAAACAAATATGCCTGGTCTATGGATGCCGGAACGAAACTCCTGAGACTCGAATTTTCTTGTGAAAAGAAGGGCGCCAACTGGGAAGAAACGGGTCGGTGCGGGGGTTGGCGGAAAATCGCTTCTACAGACGGGAGATTTCAAAGCCGAGAACGACGAGCAGGGATGGTGGGGGTAGGGGGTCGCTGAAGAGCGCGGGGCTGGGTGCGGAATCAAAGGGTTGCCGAGCTGCGGGAGTCGAGCTCCCGTAGCGTACTCGGTTAATTATCTTTATCAATCATTAGAAATCCATTCCTCAAAAGACCTCCGGACGATTTTATCGTTTAACCTGTTCAATCCTTGCAGTCGCAGCGCAGCTCGTGTGCGAGACGGAGGGGGTGGCATTCGTAGGGATGAATGCGTTTGATGTCGCGCTTCGTTGCTCGCGACTCGAGAATTCAGGCAAAAGAAACAAACAACCGGTTCAGGAGAAGTTTCTAGCCTGAACGAGTCAGGGCTGCACGATTTCGTTTAATCGGCAACGCCACTCGAGCCCACCTTTGAATCGACTCCGCTTCGATTCAAATCGATTCGAATCGAAACCCTCGTCCAACCAACCATTCACAAACACACACACTTCAATAACGAGTGTGGAAACAGCGAGAAGGAAGTAAGTAAGGGTGAATATTGAAAGGGGTAAGGGTAGAAAGTGTTTCGATCAGTTAGTATATTTCCATTTTTTTTATACATTACTATGTGTTGCATTGTTATTTGCTAGGTACACCCACACTAAATTGATAAGGAAAACAAGTCGTTGTACTTGTACGTAGTAGATGGCGCTAGTACCAGTTATAGGGTATGAATTCTAACCTCAGTATCAATTACAAAACTAACCTTACTTTACTGAAAGGGTCCTTTATTGATCTTATCAATTGATCTTATCGATCTTATCAATTGGTTGCGAAAGGGTTAAAGGTGGGATTGAAAGTTTCGTCCCGGCAGTCTTTGTTTAAAGGAAAAAAGAGGGAGGGTAACAACAGGAAAAGGGTATACCGAGAAACGCTCGTATTCTCATCGAGTAATCAGCCTGTCTCCTGAGAGACCTTTTTGAAGTTTCCCGCGCCTATGGATCGGCTGGTTCGGCTACGTGGCTCTGTGTCGAGTTAAAATTCTTTCGGTAAAAGGCGCGCCGTCCTTCGGGAATTGCGATGGCGACGATGAACTCTCAGCCAATTCGCGGCACGAAATTTCTGTGGGAACGTAGCCCTGGCACGCGTTACGTCTCTCATGTAACTGTAACAACTTACGATTATTTTATTTCTTCTTCTTTTTTGATTCTTCATAAAAGTGTACCTTGTAAAAAAAAAAGAAATGAATTTCAGTCGATTGTATTTGACTCTACTTTTCAGAGCTGCCAATTAAATAGCGCAACTGATAATTGTTTGAAAATACTCCGAATTTTCTTCAATTTGTGATTTGGCTCACCACTGCCTACCATAGTATTTCAATAAGTAGCATGGAGGTTCAGAATGATCCGTTGGTGAGTAAAGATGAAAAAGTCGCAATCGTGAAGTGTATCACGATAGTGTTTCCTTATCGAGACGGTCGTAAATCGCATTCCGACGTGTTTCAGACAGAGAAAGAGGTGTCACAGTCCTCGACACGAATCGCGGCCGACGTTATCAGGGCACAACAATAAATCTATTGGCCAACGGATCATCGGGTGCCTCGTGGTTCGTGGAAAGGCGAAAATTTACTGGCGCCCCACGTCGAACCTTAAACGTCATCCGTTTGAACTTGGAAGCTGCCTGATCGCGTACGCTTCGGAATTTTACCTTGAGATATATGACAAGATATATCTGAGCTTACTCTTTGTTCAGGCATTAACAAAGTTCAACGATTCGCGATTTACTTGAATCCTTCCTTCATTCTTTCTTTCTGAAGGAAATTTTTTTCCTTCTTATGCAAAGGTGATTAGAGTGAATGTTATGTTCGTTAAGAACAAAGCAACGAAGATAGATACACAATTTAACAAAGGAAATTAGCGATTTCAAATAATTCAATCCTATCGAACCACCGGAAATAAGCCCCGGTTCGCGATTGCAATCGTAATCTTCGCGGTTCGCTTCAATGCGAAGAAATTAAGGGAATTGAATTAACCAGAACGGGAGAATTTTCATTATCGGGAAAATTGGCAATTTTCCACTGTTAAGCGCGTAACGCCCGATTCTTATGCTACTCTCTGCGGAAAGAGGGTGGGTTCACCGGCTGGGAGGAGAGGGAGTGAGGAAACTCGCTTTCGATGTCTCGGTTAATTAGTATTGCTCGTACGAGAGAATTCCATCGTTGATCCCTGATGGGTGAGTCGCGTTTATTCGATTACTTAATTTTTAACAGCCCTTCGCTTCGCAAGAAAGAACAAAGTGGCGTGCAGGTGAAAGGATAATCGAGGGTTGAAACAAGGGGTTGACGCTCTGTAATACTTAAAAACTACAAAAGGATATAGCCACTTCGAGACCGAAGAAATGAATAAAAGATAACGATTTTTATTTAAGTCTTTCAATTTTTAATTTCCAAAAAGCTTGATCAATTGAATAATAAATAAAATTCGATTGAAATTATAATTTTATGATCGCATTTATAGGTATAAATATTCTGGTTAAAGCGAAGCTACAATGTTACCAATGACAAACACTAGTAGCCTGACTATTGCTTACTCATCGCTATAATTAGCGATATTCGTGTTGATGTATATATATAACGATTCGATTCGTTCCAAGAAACAATCTTTCGATAGATCTCTCCTCTGGTTGCACGTAACATTAAATAAACGAGTCCGTTTCCGAAAAAGAAGCCTCGAAGACTAATGTTGTTCACGAACAGCGTCGACAGGAATTCGACGATTACTAGTGACTCATTTCTTGGCAAAACACTTCTTACCTCATTTTATATCGTTTTGACAGACTTTTGCTAAATCTCACACTACATTTCACGTAAATTTCAACATTGATTACTCAACTACTTTTATCATTTTCCGATTTTCAATCCCGTTTAAATTAGTGGAATTTCAGTTTCTGAAATTGATAAATTTATTAGCAGAAAGAAATATTTCTCATTAGCAATTTTATCACCATCATATCTTCAGTCAGAGTATTAATTTTTTTTCTAATTTAAATTACACCAATATTACAGCAGCTGTCAACTGCCCTCGCGTCTTCGTCAAAGATACGTGCACCTTCATAGCAAGCAGAGAGGTTACGTTCTCTCCTCGACACGTGTATCGTGTCCCTATACAGACGCATACTATCCTACCAACTTCTGATTAGAGGTAGAATTAATGATTCGAAAATCAATACAGGCCTCGTCCTCCCGCGAGTATTAAGACAGTGCGGGGGCTGATGGTATCCAAAGACGAAGAAGAAGGCGGGTGATGGTGTACGGGCAAATGAGGAAGAAGGGAGCTCGGTATGAAGCGAAACTAGAGGGTTTTGATGGTGGTAGTATATCTGTCGCGAGGGGTGAGGGTGCAGCTCGTTTCAGGATCTACTATTTTGTCACCAAACCCTTCCTCAGCCTTTGATAACTAATTAGTGTTTTACCTCCTCCGCGCGCGCGCGCGCGCGGTCCCTGCGGCCCTCTTTTATCGTCCCAATCAGGGGACGGCCTGGAAGGAAACCCTTTTTCATGCGAAGGCGCATCGACGTTTTCCGAGCCCTCGAAAAAGATGAGAATCAAAGGATTTGAAAAGCGAAGCGTCAAAAGTGCGGGGCAAGGAGGACGAGCATGGACCAGAGGGAGTTTGTTAAGCGGAAAAACGAAAACTACAGGGACGTCAGGGATCAAGGACTAAGTAGATCAACGTTGATCCTTGCGAGAATACGATTAAATGAATTCTTTCTGTCTTCATGGCTTTCGATTTTGCACGGCTAGTTTTCAGCTTAGCACATTTACTCGTGGACCAATTTTTACCCTTTCGGATGTTTTCTGTCTCGCTTCATCGTTTGATAAATTATCGCTTTATCTTTTGTTTAGAAATGTAAATAAGGGACGAAGAAGATGCAGGAAATTAGCAACGAGACGAAGCAAAATTAAAATCGAACGAACGCGAACAATTAAATTCCTGGATTGATCGAGGGAAGAGGATGGGTTACATCCTCCTCGAAGTAGCCACGATAGGGGTGCGGGTGTCGCGAGCGAGCAGGATCCATGGGAAAAAAAGGGGTGGTTGACGGTTGTACGCAGAGGAAACTGGCCGGACCAGGCGCCATAAATATCGCTGCGTTCTTATATTTTCATCACGGCCATCATTAAAATTTATGTTATGATCAGAAGTGCGCGTATATATCAGAGGACGCGTTCCGGCGTCGCGGCGCGGCTAACGGCGCTGGCTGCGAGGGTGGGCCAGGCGGTAATATTGTAATCTATGTGTGGAAGAACGCGGGAAGAGAAGCAGAGGAGAGATGAAAAAGTGGCTTCAATGGCAGCCAACACCGTTGTAAGGGGGTAGTTTTCGGTCGAACGGAGGAGGTGGAAGAAGGGTGCCGAACGGAAACAATGACGTCTATACCAAATCCCTGTTTCTACCCTCTCCCTCTGGCATGCTCTGCCATTAGACTCCCGTGGTGGTCCTATAAAAATATAGCCCCGTATTGTACTCGCTCAGGTACCGATACCACTAAAAGTCCTCCCTGTCTTTGACACATATATCTTCGTACACGGGTTACTTTTACATACGCATGCTGTCGATTGCTCAGTTCTTTATAAAAAAGATAAGAAAACAAATATTACACAAGACATTTCAAATTTATTCTTTATAGAGATACTGTCAATTAAATCTAAAGTTAGGTTAGATTTCCATGATCAATGCTGCATAAAAAAATGGACATAGATATGTACATCAAAGGAACTGCCTAATAATGAAGGAATTTGATAAAGACCTTTATTAGAAACAATGTAGCGCCATCTAAAATCAATGAAGACCGTAATTCGAAATAACGAAATTTCAAGAGGTTAATGGCGAAAAAGGGGGGTAGTCTGATAGAAAATCTGAGGACAGAAAGAGAGGAGTAGATGAGTCGGTTCAGATCACAAAGATGATTCGCTTTTGGCGTACCGCCATTGTCGTCCGTTGGACCGAGCAGAATCGAAATGGCAAACGGTAACTCGATTGGCCGGTTCGGCCTGTACACGGATTGCGAATTATTCCTCGTGTGGTGCCGCGATCATTTCGCGGCCAAACAATCGTGATCGATTCATGCAAATTTCAACAATCACCCTGCCCACCAGCTGCCGTCCCTTTCACTGGTTCCGGCGTATCAAGTCCTCCATTGTCCGAAGCGAAATTCGTTTGTTGCGCGTGCGGCCCAATCCCCAAGAGTTTTACGCTCGGAAAAAATCGGCCTCGGCCTGAACTGATCGTTTTCTTCTCTCTGTTTTATCTGAAAGCGCTGCTACCGATTATCAATCATTTCTGTTACACCATAAATTAATTACTTAAAATTGTTCACCAAATAATAGTTTACTTTGGAGACTTTAATTAAAAGCATGGCGATGAACGCCATATGCAGTGAAGCGGCAAGAGTATCACGTGACGATTTTTCTGAACGATCCCGACCCCTTTGTATGACCGTATTGGAAGAGGAAGTAGACACCAACGCTTCCTAGGAACGCCGGCTGAAAGAAATAGCCCGTTTCTCTCTTTCCGCAGCACATGATCACCAATCTTTTTTTTTTCTTTTCTCTTTTTTTTTTCTTAGAGCCATCGTGATTTATTAGTGGATCGCGCGTGAGAATATCTCGGGTGCTGACTCGCACGTGTGTCTGGAATTTGCTGAGGGAATGATTGCTGCATTGAGAAAAAGAGATTAAAAATAAGTCTGAGACCTAACTTCCAACAACTTAACAAACTCGTATTATATAATTAACACGTATGGTACTAAATACTTTTGCCAAATGAACATCAATAAAAAATTGCGAAATTGGGAAACACGTGCTTTGGCAATTTTTATTTTTGAAGTTTGATATGTGGTTGTACCTAACCTTAATTGAGCCCAAATCCCAAACTTGACTTTGATCTCTTTATTTCGTAATTTCGCTTCAAAAATTTGCAACATCGATTAGCTTGGCTTGATTTAAACTCAATCATCCCTTGAGGGCAAAATACGAGACATCTTTAGGGTATGTAAGACCGTATGTCGAAGGACTTGAAAGAATGGCCGTGTCTAATGATGTTTAAGAAGGGGCTTTAATTTTTCATTAGGACCACAGGGAACATCAAAGGGGTTCCTCGGTTTTTTAACCGATGCCTTCGGGGCTAAGTTCCCCGGGATACTGACGTCCCCATCGTTCCTCGGTATTGTCGTCGAGTTTTCGCCCAACTTCCATCTGAACCCTTCATCCACCACCCCCGAGACAACGTATTGACATTTCTTAAATATTACCGTACAGCCGTGTTCTTATTGGAAGACACGTCCTCTTTGTCGCCCTCTATTCGAGCATGGTCCCACACGTGGGAACCTGTGCCACATGGAGTGCCGTCCTCGGCACACATGCTTCGAAGAAAAGCAAACGGAGGGACACGGTCGATGACCCTCCGAAAAGTATCTCGAGAAGAGGAGAGCGTTTATTGTCCTACGATTAATGGACCTCCCAGACCGTCAGCTACCGGCAAGAACTCCTGGGTCACGTGCTTTTTCTTCGTGTCTACAGGCGGTTTTTCGATCAAGATCAAGGACTTCTTTTAATGATTGCGAACAATTTCATATCGTTTTAGGGACATACATATACCTCGAGGTTCTCTGAGGTCCTTGCTCAGAAGTTTGATTTAGTGTATAACGTGAATTAAATATTGACCGAAATTTTGAAATTTGATATGAAACTTGAAAGGCTCTATCCTTCTGGGCCCCCTTTTTTGTCACCGTTCATTTCCCAAATGCACTTAAGTCCACACATTTGGTTGACCCAGAGTCAATTTCAATAACCGGGCATAACCTCAAATCTAACCTAACCTATGTTCTATTTCAATCACTTTCATTCATTTTAACTCATTAGTACCCAAAAGTTGCAATTTTTCTTCTCTAGTATGCACAAGGCTGCGAAATTGTGACGCTTTAGCGACTACTACCAATTCAGTCGTCGCCAATCGGCTACGCCATTTAATCAGATCGAAACAAAGAGCACTCTCTCATCTGTTCCTCTTTGCGTTTCTGCAGTGTACAAAAAGTGTCCCGAACAAAACACGAATTAGCATCGATGGTATTCTACTCTCGACGAAGAAAAAAAAAAAAAGAGAAAAACTGAAAGCAATATTGGAAGGGGTGGGTGAGAAGATCGTAAGAGGGGTCGAACGGTATTCTCTTTCGCGACTTGTGTATGCTTCGAGTATTTCCCGCCGCATATTACACAGTACGTACCCGGGACTTAGAGCCGGTCGATATCTTAATAATAAATACAAGAGGGGTTCACCCTGATGGCTGGTTGGTGTGAGATTGAAGAAGGGGACTATGGGGAGGTGATTGGGGGGAGGGTTAGGTGGTGGTGAAACGGCGCCACGGTGCGATAAACAGAGACAGACTGCGATAGATAGGGTAGCGAGAACGAAGGAGGATACGAGGGGGTTGGCGGTGAGTTCAAGAGAACTCTGGGGGGGTTGGAGATCATTCGCACCTCGAGGTGTAATGAGAAAATTTGAAATATCACGACCGTCTCTTGCCTCCCGTCCCAAAAAAAAATGTATATAACCGCGCCGGTAGTCATAAACGGCTGATCCACCCTACCACCCCCTTGGTTACCCCACGGGAGATTATAAAGACGACTGGTGTAAGGCCTTCCTCCCTTTCTTGCCACCACATTATGCTACCATGGTATTCATGATGTTGACTACGATCTTGAGTACATGTATTTGTTAAAATTTGGTAATTTTCTAAATGTATGTATGTATTTATTTAACGATTTGATAATTATGTGCAGTCGTAATCAATGTCTATCGATAAGGAACGCTTTTTCGATCGAATAAAAATCTTTTAGAATTGTACATCTAGTTATGCAAAACAGGAAAAATATTTTTCACGGTTTGTATTTATAGAGATAAAAATAACGCATAATCGTGCAGCATTACAGCGTGTCAAAAGTGGTTACAAACGAAATGGCTGGTAGTATCACGCGAATATGGAAACTGAAACCGAAGCCGCGGTAAAACATGCCCGTAAAAGTAAGCGGTGCATTTCATGCTAATTAGATGTTCGTTTTAGTGGTTTGTATAAATTACTTTATTTGCCTGCTTCCGGAATGTCGCGATTTTTTCTTTCCTTCAAAAAAGAAGCGGGAGGGAATAGCGTGGCTTACGGTCGTTAGAATTTATTTCAACGACTCGAACACCATAGGAACGTGTTTGACTACTAAGAATGTACATTTTGCAGTCAAACTTTAGACGAAAATTAATAAATCGCTTGAAAATAAATTTAATTAATTTATTTTGTAAAATAAACTCAAACATTCCCAAACATTCGGTATATATATTTTTTTTTCATAGTTCTATATTAAGAATTCGTTTGAAGTTAATTTTCAAGATGTATAGTCCGTTCTTCGTCGAAGAGAATTTTTCTAAGGAAGCAGAAGTGGATGGGTGCAGGTCACATCGAAATACACATCGATCCCGCCGGAATTCCCGATGCCTCCCGAGCATTAGTCAACCGTCACGAAATAAATAGTAGAAAAGAACGGGACACGTTGATGATTCGGGGCTAAGGGTAAAAATAGAAAGTCGCGCGACGCCAGGGGGTGGGTGTACGAGCCGCGAGGGAGGCTGATCTATTCGGGATATTCTGCCGCCGGAACACAAAGAATGCTTGGCGTTTGACGGCCTCGACACCGCGCGTCGCCAGCTGCGACACTCGCATGCCGTGTGCTCGCATTCGCGCGCGTACACTACTACCACCAGACTAAGCACGCGTGGTCATTGTTGATAGATTGTTTCGTTTCAAGATTCTAATGACCAGAAATTGTTTAATTTTGAGATTCTTGAATAAAAAGATCAAAAATATTAATTTGCATGTCAATACAGTGTGCTTCTAAATTAGGTTAAATTAAGTGTCTTCCTAATTAAGGATACATCTACATTTAGGCTTAGAATACGTGAAAACCATCAACGGAAGACAGAAACTCGATCGATGCCCTGGCCGGTTGATCCGAAAGTGCGTGACCACCCGGCCTAAAAGCAGCCCCCTTCGAAGCAGGTTCTTGTACACGTCGGAACCGTGCAATGAGCCGCGATTCCCGTATATCGAATCGGTGAGTGGCGATCGATCGATGCTCAGAACACTGTGTGCAACTTGGATAACCGTCAATTTACGAAAGGGGTGTAAGACGAGAGTCGGACCCAAGACGAAGCGGCTAGGCTGTGATCGAACGCCTCCCTTCTGCTCTCAGGGTCGAAAGGCGACCACGTAATCGTTGCTGTCTGACGTTCGAATCGAACTGGATATTTTTAAATTACCTTTGCCATGGTTATGGGGGTTAAAAGGATAATATAGCTTTTAAAGAAAGAATCACCTTCGAATAGACGTTAATTCAAATAAAATTGGTCCAAACGATACTCCAGTAATTCACGTTAGAAATTAAGGTTCTTTCAAGCATACTGGATAGTCAAAGACGATTGAAGTAATCGAAAGAGTGGAAGATTCGTTCGAGGTTTCCGTAATCCGGTAACTTAAATTCTTAACAGCCGATTGTTGATAGAACAACGACAAAAGCAGCGTCGTTAGGAACGTTCAAAGAAGCCATTATCTTTCAACGACTTCCGCCGCTAATGTGACGATCGCGGGCGGACGATCTTTATCGGCGATCTTCTCAATCCTCTCCATCAGCCTCGGTTCTCTTCCCCGTCCCTCCCTCGCCGTTACAATCATCTAGTATAACGTGACAAATACGCAGGATGAGACTCGACAGCCTATCGATACTCGCCCGCCATTCCAATGAACGTGCATCGTGCACTCGGATATGTATTTATGCTTCCCGTATCATTTCGTAATTATCGATAACATCGTCAAGGCTTTTTGCAGGAAACAATGGGTCATTACTAACTCCCTCTTGTCTGCCTTCTTCTTATTCTACTTCTTCTTTTACGCCGTCACTTCTGTTTTCCCCTTAGTTCGTTTCTCTTTCAATACTTTAAGCACCACCTGATCCGTGAATGTTCATTTTGATTGTTCGACATTCTTTTTCGCAAATTTTTTGGGAATTTTAGATTAGCATAACGTGAACGTGTTTTAGTATATGGAAAGGTTGAGAAGCACTAGCATAGAATATTCCGTGTTACCGTGCGATTCCAATAGAGAAGTTGGAGTTACCATTTCGCGGAACGATCGATCAACTTCGATGCATCGAGCAAAAAACTGACGTGGACTTGTTGCCGACAGTACACGCGGTGTTCCGATACCTTGCCATCGAATTCGCAATTACTTTAATTGCTTCCAGATGCCGATTGATGGCTTAAACATATGCCGTGGCTATACAGATTGGTTTGAACCATTTCAAAGGGTGGGATGGGGTCGCATGTGTTTGTCATTATAGCGGAGCAATGATTTTATCGTATACGAATGTTTCCTTCGTTTCTTCCTCTCATTTCTCTTGTACATTCTGACTAAGAAAGAGCCATTTTGTATCAAGAATATTGATAAAATGTCGGTACTCGACACAAGTGCCATTTTTTAATTTCTCTAGAAATTAGCGTTAATGAAACATTTAAAAAAGACACGTTCTGATCATCTGTAGTTTTAAAATTAAGTAGAATTTCTTGTAATCGGTTGATCTAATATGGCGTATGTTTGTTTTCAGAGGGCGACACTGGCGGAAAAAGAAGTGTCCGCGTTGAAGGAGCAACTAGCCGCCGCGAACGACGGCAATTCGAAGACTGAGGGACATAAATTGTCTCAGACACCACAGGGAAGCGATCAGCAGCAGGTACACGATGCCAGCAATCCCAGGAGGACGCCGAACAGCAACCTGGAGCAGGAATTGCAAGCGAAGGACAAAGAGGTAAGTCTCAAATTTTCGAGAATTTCATGAAATTAATTGTGACCGGAGAAGCCGATACTAATTATTCCTAGGGATTAATAATTCAGTGTTACTTCATATTAATTTTGAAAATAGATTCCTTCGACAATTGTAGACAGCACCCATTTTCTCCGAGTATAGTCTTTGAAGCGTTAAAGTATGAAAAGTGGCCAATAGGGTTAACACGTTCGATTCTCACCCCTCATGATTCTGTAATTCTGTTGAACTGTTGCACGTGGAGGTTTCCGGTGCGTGCGCGTCGAACTGAATGACTGACGTACTCGATAGAGAAGGCACGTGGTTACCCTCCCTCATCCCCTGTTTCACTGCTTGTCTCTCCCTCTCTACCCCATCCGTATTTTCTCAGCGGATCGTACGCAGGAAGCACGCGCGCACCAGCCGGTGGAATTCACCCCCTACACACCCCGTCCGAGTGCACTTCACCTTCCCGATTCGCGATAAACGGCTCGAATCACGCTTTCGGTAGGCAAAGTGTGACTAATGGCAGTCGGCGAACCGACGGAATTGGTAATGAAAGAAGATCATAAATAGGAGTCGGTGTATCGATGAATATTCATGCGGTGCCAAACGAGGAGAATCTCACTGGAGATTCCTTTTTCTTTTTTTTTTTCATCGACGACAATTTGACAGCGTTGAAACGAGACCGTGATGAATCGAATCCAGATTTGCTTTCAATTTTTATTCCCATTGATTGAAATCACCTAAGGACTCGTGACAAATTGATGATTCTAGGGGCGGATTTAACCCTTTGAGTGCGCAAGAGGCACACGGGGTAGCCACAATAATTATTTTAAAAAATATTTTTCATACAACACTAAAAAAAAAAATCTTCTTTTCCCTTTTCAATAATTAATGTAATAGTATTGTTAAGCTGTATAACACAACATTTCACAACGAGTTTCAATAGAATATTTATTTACGTGAGTGCTACTTGATTCCAACGAAACGGTGCGTAAGCAAGAGATTGATACAGATCCACGAATGCATGTTAAACTAGATCCTTATCTAACACGTGATCGCTGATTTAGCAATCTTTGCCCTTTTATCTTAATTACACGGCTACGTCGTCAATTTCTCGCGATATCGTGCACCATTTTTCTTTTCGAAACGTAGAAGCATTAAACCGTTCTATGCTTTTCATTTAACGATTCATTTATTTATTTAACAAGCATTTTTTAAATACGAATAAGCTAGCGAACTGAAAGCTTGAAATTTGATATTTAACTATTGTATCTCGAAGTGCCATTTATTGTATACTTTACCCTCCATCTTGAACGTTGTGTGACTTCTTTCATAATTTACAATTAAAAGCAAGTTTTCAGTGATTTTTATTAAATAAAAAGTGCTAACCACTTAATTATAAAATATCTTCATTACAACAAATATAATTTAAAAAAGACTTTAATGACGATACTTGTCGAACAACAAGTTTCTATTTTTAATTTATTTCAATAAGTGAACAGATAAGAAAAGTTCTGCTTTCCTGGCCAGTACTTCAGACAATCGGAAAATCTTCGCAAACTCGAATGTCCTCGATATAAAATGATGACTTCGCGTTATTTATAACTGAAATACGTCAGTCGCCGTGGTAGAAAGCATTTAACTGTACTTTTCACGAATCTGCTTTTTAAAAGATACTCTCATGGGAACAGGAACAATCATCTATTCTGCTGTAATTGAAAACTTTCCTGCTATTGACAAGCAAGAAGAATGATTTCGATTACATTCTATGTTTAATGAATCAGCGAAGAAGTTAAAGTAAAATGAGAATATTGAATTTGAAAATAAAAAACTTTTCTTGTTTCGTAGAAGTACCTCCAGAACCCCGAAAGTAGGGAATTATCGAACAGTTGCTGGAGACGCAAATCCCTATCAATTGATATTCTCATCGTCGGCACAACCATTAATACCCACCCCCCTGTCCGCCGAAGATAATCGAACACCAACTCCTTCCCCGGCAACGTTGTCGCATTATTTACTCCTCATTATCGTGTCCGGGCCAGTGGCCCATCTACGGTGTTCCCCTTCACCATTTCCACCCCTTAATCGGGAAATAATAAAAATCATCCCCGTCGCGTTCACGATGGCTTCTCGATAAAGACATTGTCCGCGAAGTAAATTCTTATCCGTGAAAAGGCGTCGTTGTCGTTCAAAAGAAGGGAGTTGTAGTTGTTTCGTCCACCCCTTCGATACGGGGTGGAAAAAGGAGTCACGAGAGGAGGGTGGAGGGGGGAGTGGATTATCGGCTTCGAGATTACAACAGGCTGAAGCAAACGATTTCCTTCGAAATACGGGAATACCGTAGTAGCAGCCGGTGCAAAGTGGCGGTGCAAAGGGGTTCGAGGGTGGAGAAAAGGGGGTGCGGCATTATTGGCTCTAAGCAGGATACTTATTGAACTCTTAGCGGTGTTTTTATCACTCCTTTCTCGCGAGCGTGCGCCGCTTTTAAGTGTTTTCGCCTTTGTTTAAAAGATTTGCTCCCGTGCCGCTCGCATTATGCACCCCTCCTCGTAGGGCGCAAGAGGTTCTTACAAGACTCTCAGCTTCGTAAACCGTGAGTGAAGGGTTTGACCATTTTGTGTCCTCCTTTTTCTCTTTCTTTTATACCGACAGAAATGTAGGAAGGGGTAACTTTGAGATTTTTGAGACGTATCATTTTTAAAACGGCTGATATTGATATAATTTGAATATAACAAAGCATCGTAACCTCGCCCAGGCAATTAAGACCCCACCGGCTCTAGAATCGTCTGTGGCCTCGGTAAATGATTGACAAGCGCATTCGCGACACTAGTCGCCGAAGTCTTTGATCTGTACAAGGAAAAATTTGAACAGATTCAGGACGAGTCATCCTGGTTGAAACGAGCTCGCAATTAGGCTGCTAACGACTTCGAGCGAGTGCGTTTTCTCGGTTTCCAGGCGCGTTTCACGCGAGTCGAAGAGGCTGGCATCGTGGAGAGATGAAAGAGAGACAACGCGCCGCCGATGCCAACACAAATACGCTCGGCGAGTGTTTCAAAACACGTTGGCTAATGTACGGAGAGCGATAGATCAAGAAATAACCGAGAACGCTATTTGCACTCCTCCTAAGACGGTGAAACAGAATCTTTGTAACTACGAGACTTCCTGCATTATCGGGACATCCGTCACTAGATTGTCTTTCTTCAAAATACATGGCTAAACAGAAAT
Source organism: Osmia lignaria lignaria (assembly GCF_051020975.1). Lineage (NCBI taxonomy): Eukaryota > Metazoa > Arthropoda > Insecta > Hymenoptera > Megachilidae > Osmia > Osmia lignaria. Next base: position 1,661,234 of record NC_135046.1, on the reverse strand, counting down.
TGACGGTACGTCCCCTTTTGTTTTGAACACGTATTCCTTCGGGGCAGAAGGTTTTATTGGAAACATTTGATCAAAAGAAGAGGTTAAAAACCTAAATAGAATTTAATTTTGAGGTTATGACAAATGGCGCTATAAATGTACTGGTACGCCACATGAGTTACTGGCCATTTTTGGTACTAGCATCCTTCCTTGTCAATGTCACAGTGCAAGATATATAGCTTTCTTTTAATTAATACTTTCTATAATTTCCAATTGAGTGTCATCTTAATTCATCATATGTCATATCCTCGCACCTGTTTAAGCATCGCAAACAACGCACCGCCCAAATAACTGGTCCCAATGCTCGTCTCCATCTTAAATCTTCGAACATTCTACCAGCACATTGTGCATCTATTTTTATCAATAATTACCATCAGCGTCGGTCACGTGGACGACGAAGCCATCGCATCGCGAAGACATCGATGGCACGGCCATGCTGTTAGCGCCGGTAGGCCAACCGCTTGTCCCTGCCACGATATTACCGTATTTGCTCTGATACGAAGATTTGCTGATAATTGGCGCGATAAGAGGCAATCGAGTGCGCAATTCACATCGCAACGATCGCTATGGACGGGACGACGAATTTTATCGCTTGGTACCCGAGCCCGAGCACCGTGAAACCGATTGTTGTGAAACGGATTACAAGCCGACTGACAGATCAGTGGGTGAATGGAGAAACCGAGGCTTTCACGGTTACGTAAGACTCTCCTCATCGGGAAAATCTTGACTAGCGAGATCTGGCCCGTCACGATTTCAGCGAATCAAGATGGATTTCGATGAAACGGTCTGGGTCAATCCGACGGGATGGGCTAGTCTCATTCCTCGATACGAGGAAGGAGCATAATCTCGAACAAACATTAACACCGACTGCAAAATAGAATGTTCAAACTTTCTGTAAGCGTATTTTTCTGTGAGATAACGAAACGTTTTCTCTCAAAACGAATTTAGGTTATTTCTTATCATATTTGTACGGATCGCTGTTAAACGAGTAAACAATTAATTAACAGCGCCATAAATTTGGATTTTAAAATCGATAACGTCAAGAGATTCGTCGTTTCTGCCGTACTGCTACAACATTTTATAAATTTCAAGATTAATTTAACAACAATATTTGTCATTTTTCTTGAATTCCACGTAGATAATATTGGAAATAAAAAGTGAATAATGTAGGGAGAAAAGGGCAGTTGAATTCGGGTAAAAACCTAGGAATATTTGCACTCAACCGTAAATGATGCGAGTCAGAGGTAAAGCCTGACGGAAACAACCAATATCGTTAGATATTCATTCCGTAAGTTTCAAGTAGAACAAAATATAGGAACTGGCCAGAACAATCCCCTGCCTTTGTTCGTTTTTTTGCATCCCTTCTCCCATTTAGATGTTAGCCAACCTGCAAGCCAGTTCTCTTATCTGTGTAACCCGTGAAATTGCGTTCATAACGAGAACCATGCATATGTTTTAGACAAAGACAGTTTTACTGAATCGTTTTCAACCCTCTTACATTGGATACATAGCTATTTTGATCTAAAGAAATACGGAAAATTTATTTCCATAGTGATTTTGTACAAACAAAATGGACATCTGTCCGTGCAGATTTTTAACTCTTTGTCTCATCCTTTTTTTGTATGCGGACTAATATTTGTTTCGTAAACATTTATACGTAAATGTGCAGTAGGCACATTCATCTCGTTTGATTATTACGAACTGTCCTCTTGAATAAATGCAATTTATTCAACAATTGAGCATCAATTTTTCTGAAATTTCTTTTAGTTCGCGAGCATCTTGAGCACGTGAGAATAGCTCTTGAGTCAGCGCCATCTGTCGATATACTCGGGCAACATCCTTAGAGTCTGTTTTTAATGACGCTGGAACGGCTGATAAGGTTGTCGTAATGACGGCTCTTTGCGAAAGTGCTCTTTATTATTTATCGCGTTTACACGTCGTCGAAACGCTTTGATAGAATGTCAGCGAATTAGTGTTTTAAATCCATCATTTTCTTTAGATTTTTTTTTTTATTGACAGTAATGAAATTTTTAGAATGACTGACAACACACTTATCGATGAGTTATAGATTTTAATAAATATTTAAATTTTTCAAATACTAAGTTACCCTAATGAAGATCATGAAAAACTTCTCAAAATCCTTCAACCATTTATGACTGATCGTCACCTGGGGGATCAATTTAAAAAAAAAGGAAAAGATCCAGAGGGTCTATAACGGCCAGACCTGACGCTTCAAGATAGATCACTCGATTCTTTTTACCAAGTATCGTACCATTCGTCACGAGAGTATTAAATTCACATTAAAAATAGGTCTGGAATCGGCTAATTTCCCGACGGTCGACGCAATTACAAATAAGGAGAGCGCCCGCGCACACAGTGCGCTCGATAAAGGAAAAAAGAGGGAGAGGAAAGACGAGCCGGATGCTCCATCATCGTCGGCTGAAACATTAATTAGAAAATCTGAATAATTAGGAACTAACTTTTACGCGATGTGTAAAACCCGTTTCTCCGCCCCCTGCACACGAACATGCCCGCACGCGCGCCCCACCGACCGTGTTCACGCTTGGACGTTGGTACGCGTGTGCGTGGTCGGAAGTAGCCGGGGAAGGCCGTTTTCCTCTGCCGGCTCAACGACAGCGGTTAAGCCCCCTCCTACTACCAACCTGCACCTTCACCCTTGATCCGTATACTTTTAAAAAGGGTTTTCCAGTTCGAACAGATCGATCGTCCCACTCCAACCCTTTTCTTTCATCCCAGAGATGCGTATCTGGTCACAGCGGCCACTGATTATATCGTAATTACGGTTTTAAGTATATAACATCGAGCACGCGAGGCGGAACCGACAGGGATAGGTAAATGAAGGAAGGACTTGGAGTTAAAACCTGTGCCCTTCGACTTAACAGCAATGCGCCAGTGTATGTTCCTTGACTGTAAAGGTAATCCTGAGGGTAATAAGTGTGATGATGCGATGTGCGGCTACTGCAGACGCAGGTCCAAAATCCACATAGAAAGTCCTCAAATTTTAGGTCTCTTTTAAACCTGAAGGTAATCACGTTTCTAGTTTCTCTGGCCAAGTCTTTGTCGTAAAAAAAGGAAACGTCTCTCGTACGAAACCCGTTCCATCTCCTCACGCGTACGTACTTAGCCGTAGGGGTAGGATAGAGGAGCGAAGGTGGTATGAGGGTGGTGGGAGGTGGAAAAACCATGGCGTCTCTCGAAATTAATTTTTTTTGCTGGCCGAGATAAAAACCTAACGAAGCCGCGGCGCGCTTTATTACGCGAAAGCGAACGACAGAAGAGGTGGAACGAGGCAAAAGACAGAGAGGAAGAGGGACGCGTGTATTCAGGGACGAGAAAAGAGACAGAGAGGGAGATACGGAAAAGGGGGATTGATATAGGTGTTCCTGGTGGCAATGGCGGAGCAAAGGGAGAAGGGGTGGCTGAGACACAAATACGCTGAAAATTAGATTCATAACTTTTCTGCTGCGCTTTCGCGGCGGAACGACTAAAGGCTGGTCTGGGCTAGTTAAAAATTCCGTGTGCCCGCGAATATCAATCCCTACCCTTCCCACGCCTCGCTTCCAGCTTCATACACCGGCTGAGATCACCTACGACCCCACTTTTTTCACCACCCCTCGTATCCTACACGGTTATATCCACCGGCGAGACCCGTGTGCCTTTCCTCCGCGCCACGTACACGCCTCCATCGTCCAGACGGACGACCAGGAATTATCTCCGTTTTTCCGCAAACGTGATTAACCAGAAACGTCGTTCAGCAAGCCCTCCGGGCCCTCTCGACCAGAGGGTGCCGAGGCTCTCCTTCGGCTTTCGACTCGACTCGACTCGACTTCGTCGATTGATAATTCACGATTAATCCGCCACGGGATCCGCTCTCTCCTCATCGGCCACCCTTCTTGCCACCCTGATTCGACTTCACGGCAAATGCCACGATGGTTCGTAATTTTGTTGCGATGAACATTTGAGAAATACATATGGGGAGAAGTGAAGATATTTTTCTTTCTCGTTTATGAAATAGGATACTTGAATAGGAACTAGTTTTATATGGAACTAAGATGACGTGTTTTCTTATAAGGCAGTGTAGGCTCTGATGATTTTAATGTTTATTAGTGATAATTTGCAATACATCAGTGATTGCTTAATTTACTGCTATATTTATCAATATTTTCGAAAAGATCCACCAACATCACCGTCCAAGACAAGTTAGTGGTAAACAACGGAACCAGTTGTCATATCTTCAGATGCATCCTCACGGAAACAATGCGAAGTTTTGGGCGGGCAGTGTTCAATCGTATTGGCAGAATGTCAAAGGCTCGTTAGTCGTTCGGGCGCAACGTTCGTGGAATATAGGTTCTAAAGTGTAATAATAACAGCACGGCATTCCTTGGCGTTGTGGTGTCACGGTGTATACAGTAAATCGAGCGGGCGATACAAGCAGCAACCGCGTTGTTGAATTATCGTCAGATAAGAATTCCCCCGCGACGTTTATTCGTAGCCGAACAAAAAGTGCGCGTGTATCGCACGAACCGGTGTATTATTACGCAATGGAACGTAATATAATGCCTGGAGTTCTTAGATTGTGGGTTCCGCATTGTCGCTAAGCTTGATGCGATTTCGTGGTCCTGCATTGTTCCCTGCCGCAGATTCCTCTCTGTTCATTTTCTACCGTGAAAACCATCTTCAACGTCTCGAAAACCACGTACGAATTGAAAATGATAACGTTCGTTTGATGATAGACTGAGGATGCTTTGTCCGAAGGCGGAACTGCTTGCATCTTAGAAATTATTGTTGCAAACATGAATATGATAACGAAGAAAATTCCTTCAAAATCATATATCCATTTTTATTTTTAATTATTCGTCTTATTCGACCCTGTAGCAGTATTAATATTCAAATGTTTCAACAGATGCAACTCGTTAAGCTCGTTATACCAATTAATTCTTTCAAGATTCTCAAGGTTTCCATGAATTAATATTGAAACGAGACGTTAGAACACGGCTCGAAAAGCTTCTGACCTGAAAGAAAACACAACAATTTATTGGTGGACAGAGATAAGCTTTGAATCGATCGAAAAATCCAACATATAAATAAGTAGGAGGAAAAAGCAGTCGGCCATTTTTAAGGTAGCAGCGAAATTATCGTGGCGTTATACCAGGCGAAAAAGGGAAATCCCCTGAAAAGCTGGGAGAGGAGGACGTAACTTATCAGTCCTCCGAGTTTCCACGGCGACTGAGAGCCCTTTCCACCTTCGCTTTTAGCCGGCCAAGTATATGATATTTAAAATTAATCCCTCCTTTGTACGGGGTCTTTCTCGCTCGAGCTCGGCTGTCTGTCTGTCCGTCTGTCTTTTTATCGCACCGATATGGAGTCGTATGAGTTTTACTCCATTATTCGTGCCGTCTGTGCCGGCTCGTGAGCCGAGCCACGGGAAGGAAGCCGAGTAAAAAAAAAAAAAAAAAAAAAAAAAAATAGAAAAGGAGGAGGAGAAGCAGAGACGGTTCAGGTTCGTCTTTTTGTCTTTGCTACCGAGACTGGCGAGGCTTTCATTTCGAATCCTCAATCACCGTCGGTGATCAATCACAATTGAATTCGAGCGGCGAGGACGTGGTGGAGTAGAAAAAAAAAAAGAAAATATGGAAACGAGCGAGAAAGAAAAGCCAAAGACACGAACAATGGATTTACGAGGCGCTGTGAATAATTAAAAACCTTAACATTCGTAAGGATGTGCCACCAAAATGTAACAAATGGGGCTAAGCAAATATAAGAGGGAAAGAGTTTCCTATAAAGAAAGGAAAGAAGCATTTCTGGCCTGGCATTCTCTGAGAACCGCAGAGTTCGCTGAAAAAGTCATCGATAACTGGCGTGCAAAGTAGTATTACCCGATTCAAGTCAGACGGTAATCGGAAGGGAGGCATAGCGAGTGCGAGGGTGGTGGTAAAGGGGGTGTCCCGGTCCGTGGATGCCTTTTGAAGCATCCCTAGCTACGGGCCGAAGGATAATGCTCAAAGCAAAGGATAATTCCCCGATACGGGGACGAAATCCGGGGCCGGTAGGAAGTAAAAAACTCTTATTTAAAAATGTATTTACCGTCTGGCTCGCAAGGATCGCCATCCGCCTGGAAAGTTCCCTGTTTACCCCGATGAGCGTGTATGCACCCCTCGCCGCTTTATATCTGGAGACGTAGAAACCGCAGGAGGCGCAGCACAGGGCTTGCAACCACCCCCGTTGTTATCCACGGCTGCGTGTGTGCAAATATTGGTGGAGGGGCGCGTGCGCAACCCGAAAGGAAGCCGCGGGTCCGTTTCCTGGCTCAGGTCTTTCAAACCTTTCGGCCACTCCACCATCTAGAGAGGCAGGAATATTGCTACCCTTATGGAACTCTACGACCCTTGCGGTGGACTCGATTGTTGTAAACTGGACGGCAGGTTGAATTTAAAGGGTACATTTTTGTTTTTTTTTTATTTGAGATTTTGTTGCTTTTTTATATACATTATGTATTAATGCAGCTAGGTAGATGCTTATGGAACATAAAAAAGAACAATAAAAAATTAACCATAAACAGTGCCACCTGCCGTTGCCCGGGTAAATTGTGTTCAAATTTAACCGTAGACGTGGTAAACACACTAACACTGTCTCGCGTCCCGGCTAAAACACGATTGTCATCCCACTGGAAGCACCAAAACCGTAACTTTAATCAGATGTACACGGGCGCAACGTTCCGATTTCGAACTTTACGTCGAAGCAGCCCGCGGAAAACGTATTTGGAATAGATGGATGAAACGTAACTATCAAAGTTGGCGATCGCAGCTTGACGGCATTTTCTCCCCACCCTTTTCACCAGCCTTCGCACAACCGGAACTCACCACCCCCTCCTTCCCACCCTTCGCGTTCGTCCCCGACGCTTGCTCACAATTTATATTACGACCGAGGCGCGCATATAATTAATTTAATTAAACGCTCCGCGCTGAAAATCGTCCTATTAGTTCGGCAACTTTTGACGGCTGCTGCCTGCCCCATCCCCGGGCCCGCTGTTTCTCTGCTTCGTTTTCTGCGCTTCTATTCATCTCCCTTCGCATTTTCGTCGCTTCGCCACCAGCGGCAGGAAGTTGTTTTCCTTTTCTTTTTTTCCAACTCCCTTTTTTTCGCTGAAACGCTTCGAACTCTGCTGTTTGTCGAAGCTAAGTTTTCGGATAAACGTCAGGGAGGGAAAAGGAGAATCGGGTCGAGTGGTTCGTTAGCACCGCGTACTCTTTACACTGTTCGTGAATGGAAGAATTCTGAAAATAGGGATAAGTTTCGCCTAGTGTCCGCAAAAAAGGAATCCATGGTTTTTTAATTAAATTTATCTTGTTATGTGGTCTATCAGTTCCACCATATGATGGACAATACGATGAGGTGGGTCAAACAAAAGGTACTCTATTTTCACAGAGGGAAATGTTTTCTTATTACTTTTGCGATTACTGATCAAATAAATTTCCCTATTGTCCGTTCCAAATGTACCGGTAAGTCAATGGACTTAAACAAAGGCGGTATTAAAAGTAACGGCGTAAGTTTGAACTGGTCCGTAGCCGGTTTTCTTTGTCTCGTTTTTCACGCGGGTGTCCTCGCAGAAATTCCACCGGTCGGTTTTCCCGGCCGGCGTGGCGTTACAGATTTATCGCTCGAGTAAAGCATCCCGATATTACCGGGACGAAACGCTGAAGACACGTCGCAATATTTCTCCGTCCCTTCCAAAGATACTTGTTGAAGCGGACTTTCAAGCTAGCTGACAAATGTTGGTGTTTCGCGGCCCGTCCAAATCTCGATGCGGAGCCGATTACTCTTGGCAGGCCAGCTAAGACGGTGGGCGTTAATAGGTTAATTCTGATGACAACGCGGACCGATTATGCCAAGAGGTGAACACTGCTCGTCGAATCGCATCGCTTTTCAAACCGATACGATGCGATATGACTTTTTAACTAATGTTCCTCGTGACTTATTTGCGAAGCCACGTATCGTTCCCAAAATCTATTGATATCCTCTTCCTCGATCCTCGACGGTACATTGAAAATAACAAATTAAATTTTTATGCCAAGTTAGAAATAATTGATATCTCGATGGTTCATTTTCAACGTAACCGTTTGAGAAGCAAACGTCGTTGAACGACGATAAATAGGAATCGCTCGATTTTCGGTACGGGGTGCACGGTGCACCGCGCGCCAGCTCTAAACTCCAAAGGGCAGTCGGGCCAGGCTTCTTGGAGCTTTGCTGGGCGAATGGACAGATTGCGGCTGGCCAAGGAAACCACCCTCTGATCTCACCCCGTTTTAGGATTACCATTCCTTCAGCCTCCTCTCCCTTTCTCTGTCGCCCGCTCCCTTCGTCATTCACGTTCCTGTGTCCGTGCTTTGTCATTTGCTTAGGGCCAATCTGCGCCGGAAATCCCTTCGGTACACCTTCTATCCGGCAGATCGGTGATCGTGATTCGATGTGACTGCCGGCACAGAGCCGGCCAATGATCGGACTGACCACAATCCCTCTGCTTATCGCACCCTACCTCCCTCTCTGTTCACGCTGACCGCAGCTCCAAGAAGGGGTTGCTTTTGAGATCACTACCCCTGGAAAATTTGGCTTTTGAGATTCTCACGGTTGACACCTTTGTCTTGAACTTCGACCTAATCATTTTCAGGCTGGGAAATTATAAAGGCATTTAGTTTTGATACACTTCTATTAAACATTATTCAGGTGCGTAGGAATTAGGTTGGATACTATTGGATACTATTTGATTTATCACCATGTGCACATTTTTATGTTATTAAAAATTCCTAAAATATATTTGACCTTCGTTTTTGCCAAATTGAAATATCGGCAAAGAAAGCAAATTATGCTTTGAAGATTAATATGTAAAATTTATCATTCGTGGTTGAATGAAAAGAATTCCTTAAATGAATGAACATCTTTCAGCACCTTTTTTTTCGACCAGTTTTGTAACAGCAACAACTGTGTAATATAAATTGATAATTCGATTCGTAGTTGGATATGAATATATCCAGTTGTGCCAGGCACATAAGTACGACCCATTTATGGTGCTCGAAAACGAGGGACTCTTATCAATTATCAGCAGCAACTTCCGCGCGTGGACCGATCGAAACGAAATAGTTCATCAGTCGATTCGATAACTTTCAGCGTTAGATGTTCGTTCGTTCATTATCTTCACCGCTTCCCAGCGGGTAGCGTCGGCTCTCTGAGGAAGAATCTTTTATCAAGTAACTTCCTTCGATATGTTCGCTTTTTCGAACGAGAGTAATAAATGACTCCGTGACCTTTTTCGAAACGCAGCATCGAAAGTTTCGGGAAACGAACGACGTAAATCATTAAATCGTGGCCTTGCGGAATCTATTCTTTGCTATTGGAAAATAACTTCTTTGTTTCAGAATTTTTATTTAGTTTTCGCATGTAAATATTATCACAATTTTTTGATTGAATTATCGAAATATCAAAAATGAATGAATAATTAGAAAATTTCGAATACAAATTTTGTATTATATAAATGTATATAAATACATTTTATATGTATTTATAAAATTTTATTTAATTTGGGAGATTCATTAATTGTAAAAGTTAATAAATTCATTTGCAATAGTCTTTATTCCAATAATCCAATACAAACTTTTATCAATAAAGTATAATGACCTGATTTCCGGTAATACGTAATTCCAGGAAAAGAAATTGCGTCGAATTATAAAATTGAAATCAATGATTGATAATAATTGATCGAATAAACGAAGTACGAAGAAATTCGACGCCAATGGATAGCTCGGCTGTTGCCTGGAAGCTGGGGTTATCTGCCACGAAATAAATAAGTATGTATATACATTTCGGCTAATCGTGCGGCACCGTTCGATCTCGTGAAACAGCTTACTGTTTGCTCTTCAACGCCTGCTGCAAGGATGGAAAGGTCCAATGACGATCGTGTCTCTCAAATGACCCGGCTGCTCGATCACTTACCAATCGTCCGCGTACGTGACAAGTCGTCGGTATCCGGTACCATCGCTGATCATTATCGAACGCGAAGTTTCAAAGTGAAAGTTAACCTTCTCTATCTGTTAGGTGTATGCAAAATTGTTGAACTTTTTTTTTTTTGTAAATTTCTGCCTTTGAATTTCTTTCAAGTCTTAGTCAAAATTATAATACTCTATAATGTTTGTTAGTTTCAAAGATATTTCTGGGACCAATTTTGGGGGGTTCCCAGGTGGGGGACCCCCGGCAAGTCTTGACACGCGGTGCAAGTGATGAAAACATCGTAAAAATTGCCACTGAATTTCAAGTTAAATACGCGGCACCCCGGAAACGGATTACACAGCAAACGGTGTTCGTGGGGTGGCTGAGAATAATTCGAGGGGGCGCAGCGATTCAAGATCCCCACCGGAGAATCGGGTAAGTTCTCGGATTTAATTACGGCAATTAGAATCCAAAAGATTTCTCTCGTTCCGCCATCCGGTCTATTTGTCTACACCCTTCTTTTTCTTTTTGGCCAGATCAGACCCTCTGATGTAGCTTGATTGACAAGAAAACTTTTCAACTTGTATACACTTTCCGTAGTCCGTTCGAACGGTCAATCACCTCGAATCCATCGATTTGAATTCGATTTCTTGTCTTTGCTTTTACCTCGCTTATAGTTTCGTTTGATGACAGTTGAAGGATGCTATATCTTTTTAAATTTTTGAAACAATTTATTATTTAATTGTTGATCAAGTTAAACGTGGAACTTCGAGGGTTTTACATTTCTAGGCGCTTTATAGTAACAAAAATATATGTACACATGATGTAGGGACTTTTGGGAATTTGTTAACTCTGCATAGATTCCTTTTAAATCCAATTACTCGATCAACAGCTATAAGCATTACGGAAATAAAAGTTTCGATCAATATGAAAGTTTGAAGGCTTCGCAGCATTTCTGTTCTGACTATCAAGAAGTGTCACTTTAAATACGTGGCTTTTTACATTGTTCACCATTGTTCTATTTTCTATTTACCAAATCACATATTATTTACAATTTGAATAAATGTTTTTTTTACTCATAATTTCTAATTCATAAATGAATTATGAACATTTAGGACCTCGTTAATTTCCCCTGGGTTCAACTACAGGCTTGAAGCTCTACAAGAGTTAAATTCTCAGAAAATGAAAGGAAAACAAATTCTGTTCGAGTCTTCTATCATTAGAAGTTAATCTAGAAGAGAATAGATGTTTGCAGGGAGAAACGCGTTAAGTGGAAGACATAAGTTAACATTCTATACGGAGATTTTCTGAGAGTGTCACAGAGGCGATTTAATAAATTCCCCGAAAATTGACATAGTAATGGATTTAAACGGAGACTAAGGAGATAAATCGGGCCTTCGTATGTCAGATAGACGTCGACGTGAAAACGACGTATATAAGATGCACGTGTACGGGCAATGCACCTTTTTGGATGCATCGTCGAATGTTGGTAGCCGTGCGTGGAACGGCATGGGGGATACTCGCATCGCGTGTCGCGCGGTAAATGATACGGGTCGCATATGAACTGGGGTATATTTGTACCTTATTACAACATTTTTAACATCACTTGAAACTACCTTTTCTCTCGAATCGAATTATCTTATTTCACGTTAAAAATTCTTCCTTTTCTATTTTAGATCAGGTATAGAATATTTTGACTGAAATCACTATAGAACGAAATGTTATTCTTTCGAGGGTAAAAGCAAAACGGCGCAAACATTTCTATCGGCGGTGCCTAACCAAGAAGTTGCAGGTGGCTGATAGACATGATCGACCGGTTGAAATAAACATAAGCGTTCGTATGATTGCCACGTCATGGTACGTATCGCGAAAAATCTATAGAGCATCGTTACGGTGACAGACGTCCGCGAAACTCAAGGCGGCGCGGTGCTTTCCCTCCGTCGCAACTGGAATAAACATTTATAGGTCGGTGCAGGAATCGATTGACGACTTGTCCAATAAAAAAAACATCGTCTAAATCGAATCTACCTTCTCCCAACGGCGTTACCGATCATTTCGTTCGAAACTTCAGCTTCAATTTATTTCTACCTTTTTCAGTCCGATAGTTGTTCCACAGGGGCAGACGCGAATTTACAGCGGTTCCGATCATTAAAGGGATAAAATTGAACGATTAAAAAAGACCCGATAAAAACTCGATTTCATTATAACACGTATTATATTTAATTTTTGGAATTAGGCAATTATTAACTTTCCTTGAATTGAATATTTCCTGAAATATTTTTTTTATGGAAATATGTAAGATTTTGACAAAGAACTCTTTAGAGTCACAAAAAAGTGGAATGATAAGTCATTGATAAGTACACAAGAATTTTTATTGTACGCGCTGCTTATTAAGAATCCGAAGCGGTTCAAAGATAAGCCGTAGATATATTCGACCCGTACACGCGTAAGTTCACAGCAATTCAATTTGCGAGATTGTGAACGGTAGTACGCTAGAAACTGGGAAGGAAATGAGTTAACAATAATCTGGCAATGTCGATTACCAATTATCAATCGAGAAGTAGCGATATTAATATTTATATAACCCAATCTTAATTTGCTAAATTCAGCATCAGAAAGTTAACATTTATTAAATTCAACAACAATCACCCCACCCGAATGTAATTAAAATAAACTACCCCTCACCCCTTATGGCCCTAATACGTAGGCTAAGAAAATTAATTTATCTTCCAACGTTAATGTCGATTTGCCACGTGTATCGCAAAGTCAGGAGGGTATACGAGGGTTGGCAAACTAGTTAAGCAAATAGACACCATTTCCAAAGATAAAGAGAGAAGAAGATTGAAAATGAAGGAGAAATTCCTGGCGCGAAGCAGGATTACGTTTTTAGATCGGCTCCTTAACTTCGCCGACAGGGGTGGGTGTAGAACACCAGCAGCGTAGAGGGAGGTGTGTAGGAGGGTTGATCCGATCGAAATTAAAATTAAAATTATCATAGGGATGTGGAGTGGCTTTGGTGAGCCACGTTTCCCCGGTGTGCAGTTAGTTTTAAGTGGATGGATGCTAGTGGAAACGCGTATATATCTCGTATGCCGCTGATTGGAGCCACCCCTTCGAGTGTCCCGGCTTCGATTATCGCAGAGAGTTTCCGCGATGGCGGGGAAGTTTTTCGAGATGTTTGTTAAAATCGAGCGTGGATGAAGGGGGTTAGTTTTTTTCGGGCTTGATTTATTCGCTTCGACGCGAGAAAATTTTGCTTGTTTCAGAGCTGCGATGAAACTTTCAACCCGACCACCAGAAATTTTATTCTATTATTAGATTTTAATTGATCACCCAGCAATTAATTGACTTTTCGTAAAACGTTTGTACAATCAAATCTTTGTATGATCATTGTTTCATTCATCTCACAAGGGATGGTTATTTTCATGTGTTAAGTTTGTTGAAACGAATCTTTTGAAATTAACAGCATTATTAAAAATACAACTTTAAATATTTAATTTTGAAATTTAAAATAGTCAAAAAGTTTCTTAACCGTCTCATGAAAGAAAAATGAGGGATGCAATTTTTTGAGCGTCATTTCTCACATTATGGAAAAAGAAAACGAAGAGCAGACCCTCGACGAACGAGACAGCAATCTAAGAAAGCAGTGCGCGGATAATCGAGCACCCCTCCAATTAAAGAATCATCCCGTGGTAGAGGGTGATCGAGATACCGCCATGCCAGAATTCGTCGAAGTTCGCTGTAACGTTCCAGAAAATTAATCGCAACTCGGTATAGACGGGTAGGGGTTGGTAATTTTTGCCACGATTTTATGGGAATTTAAGAATAATTCAATTACGGACGGGGGGATCACTTTTAGCCGAGATATGCTAATTCCGAGATTCGAAAGCGAACCAACCCCGTCCACTCACTGAAAGTCGAGATCATTTTCAATTTAGAAATCTAATCCCCGTGACTTGTCTGAAGTGTCCGTAAGATAAAAACTACCCTCTCCTCGGGCTATTTTTCAATCTGCTCTGATTAAATTCATTAGTTTAATAGGTATCGATATCCAGACGATGTTACTCCCCTCTTCAACCGCAGACGATGAGTCTTTGGAGTAGGAGGAGGGTGACTTCCAAGGAAAAAGAAGCTCCTAATAAAATTGGCAAGAATTACTTATTTAACCTTCGATTGGGAGGGGGTGTACCGGTCGATTGAAGAGTCACTTCAACCCCTGCGATTCTTACCTTCTCATCGAGCACCTCTTCTCTGTCCACTCAGGAGAGGGGGTTACGCGAAATTCCATCTTAGTCTGCATAAGCAGAGGGTGGAACGAGGGTTTATCGGTAAACAGACGAACGGCTCGAGTGACTGAGATATTCTAATGGCAAAGCCCAGTAGGCCCCATGGGCGTCGTCATGGTGTATCGGGCCAGGTATACGTATCTTTTGCTACGACTAATGCCTGTCGAAGAGAAAAAAGGGAGCGGTCCCCCATGGTCGATTGCGAAGAATTATTATGGCTCGGGGAGCTTGCAAATTATTGCAGAAATTTGTTAAACAAACGATTCATCATTAGGTACGAAATGTAATTTTAAAATAACGCAATTGTGGAAAGTGTAAGGACGCTAACCGGCTAGGCATTCGTAGAACAACACGAATAGGATAAGACAGAGGGAAAACACAAAGACTGCCGGGGTAAATTACAGTCATTTCGCGCGGGTTGTACATGAACCCGTGTCCTGCTCGTTTTCACATTTGTCCCCTGGATCTGTTACTTCAGGACAAACGACAGACGTTCCTCTCGAAAAGGGCCGTGCATTCCTTGCTGGCGGCAAAAAAATCTTTCCCGCATTCTCCAAATGACACTAATCGCCTTCCTTTATCTTCCCACGGTTTCGTGACCAGAGAAAAAACATCCGATCTCACTGGACACTCGGCAATTCGATAATTGTTTCTGCGTTTCTTTAATAACTTCTTGCTCGCCCCAAGTGCCACGAAATTTTCGCCCTCGTACCGACCATTGAAACTCGTGGGATTTCTGTTCAAGCATGTTACTTCTGCTCTATTCTCAGGCGAAGAAACATTTAACCCCAATATTAATATTTATTTCATATTTGTGTTGAGGTATTGTAAAATCGTTGAACATAAAAATTTCCCTCTTCATTCTCACCCCCTGTCCGTCCCGTTCGTCTATTTAACGAAACGGAACCGAAGGCTTTAAAGATTTCACGAGCCGAATCTCTTTTCGCCGCGAATTTACAACCACCACGAAAGCCGCTCTCCCCTATTTCGGCAAACCCCAAGCAACCACCGTCTTCTTCTGTGTCGCTCGGACGAAGGAACAAGAGGAAGAAAAGAAAAACGAAGGGAGGCAACAGAAGAAACAGGCGACCCTTGTTCGAAGCACTGCCACGATTTCCTAGCACGCGATCCAACTATCGGTTGTACATTTCACCCCCCTCTACCCACCTTCTTTTTCGGTTGGTCGAATCAAGGGGGTGGTGCACGAACCAAGAAAGTTCACGGGGCCGTCTTAAATCATTGTTTAAGTGGCTGGTACCCATTATCTTCTTGTATATTTTCGTTGCTGTCGTTCCACGACATCTTGTTCATGCCTGGCGAGTTTCGTTTCACGAATCGAAAGCAAGAAACCGAAGTGCGGCTCGATTATTGATTCCACGATGAAAATAATGTCGACGGCGAGAAAGTTGCTTACATGCGATCGAATGTTCAACGCGTGGGTGGATTTGGCTCTGTAAGAACAAACGTTAGCGAAATACACAAGTAGGAAGAAACGATAATGAACTTTTTAACTCTTAGAAATTTCCCTTCGATTGCTGTATAAGATAACTGAAGGTAAGCGATCCTTGAAGCTACCCGCATAACGTTCAGTAGCCAACCAGTGGCGAACGCACACGAAGCCTTAATAACTTATGGATTGGATATGCGCGTTATTGAGCGGCTCGTTAGAATCCGGGCATTATCGATGGAAAGCCCCTTTGCTTGTAAGTCTATATCTACATACATACCGACACGCCACTAGTATCACCGTTTCATCTTCCAGGATTCTACCCAGAGCGCACACTCTCCACTGGGTTATGCGAGAGTGTAATGTCAGAAACGCAACTAGAGCTGCTCATTCATAATCTTCTTTAATATTTATGAGCACTCTTCTTATTTCTTTATTGCACTATTTTTCTTTTTTTTTTTTTTTTTTTTATGATTTATGTTGCTCCTGCTTACAACCTAAGGAGATACGGGGTAGAGTAGTATTACTGCTTTTTTATTTACTTTATTTTCGAACCAACCCCTTTATCTTTTTCATTTATTTTCTAATCCAATCTTTATCATTTTCAATCATTAAGCGTCGTTATTCAGAAACACTCGACGTGCAGGCGCTTGCCGATGCACTCGTATAGATGGCCCGTAACACCGATCGAGCGAATTGAGCCACTGCCATTACTGGGGTTCCGTTCCGGTTAAGTGTCGTTGGTCTCTCTTCGACTCTCTTTGTCGGCGACACCTTTAATTAATCGGGTTCCTTGTTGTTTGCGTAGGAGTCCTTTGACGAGCAGCAACCGGCGATCGATTAGCAATTTGATTATCAATATGTTTACCACAATCTCGTCAAAAATGAAAGATACTTATTAAAGGATAATTGCGCATCGTCTGTTTCAAACAATTCAATAAAATAATGGAATAATTAAAAAAAAAGAAAAGTTTTAATTTATACGCTTGTTAATAACTTGTTGCACGCGAAGGTACATTGTCCGAAATATTTTGTGTCTTTATCGAATTAAAGTTTCAGCAACATCACGAATTAATTATTGATATCGATTCGACGAGGTTTATCGACAGCATCAGCTGGTTGTTCGAGAAGGGCGATCCACGCGACACGGAATGACAGCGTTGAATTCTTTATCAGCGTTTCCTGCCTGAAATTCTGTCCGTCTCTACTCGCCAGCCGCGTTAATGCAATTTAACCGCTTGTCCGGGCCGTAGTAAGGGTTTATTATCAAGAGACTCGTCTCGATAGATGTTACTCGGTATCGATTAACGACGGTTCAACTGACTCTAATCCACCCCCTCTGAGCCACTTCCAGTTTCAATATATCGCATCGATTTTGCAGGCCTCATCTAACCCAAGGCCCTCCCTATAGTCTTCTTGGTCGCTGGCAAATTTTCAATTATTCCCGCACCTGTCTGTCTTTGCGACCGGCTTTGTCGAGCTTTATAGTTATTTGTTTGGGCGTTCGTCGCAAAATCGTGTCGACCGTTCGACCGATTGATTATTCGGACTCCGAGGAAAGAATTATGAAAATAAAAAGGGAATATCGAGGTCTAATTTTTTATTTTTCACATCGGAGAAAGGCAATTTAACAAAGAAGGACGCTGTTGGCGAAAGTTGGTCCGCGAAGCGATCAAACTTCTCCAAGATGATCCCGTGATCGTAAAACCGTACACCCACCACGTGAACATTGGTTTTGTTTAGCTCTCTGCCGCATAAATGTCCCACCTACATCGCATGACACCGGCTTCCTCATCTTTCCCCTTCTTTGCACGCGCGGGCAAACACTTGCTCACGTGCCCACACACGCGCACGCAACCGTGTCGTTCTAACCGGCCTACGTTTCTTTACCCTCCACCTCCTACCCTCTCTCTCTCTTTTTTTTTTATAGCTCATAGTATTGTAAATTCAAACGATACGTGCATGCTCGCGCGGGCCGAGCCGTAATTTCTCTTGGCCCGATAAAAACCGACGACGCCGAACGGGCTTCTCTATTTATTATGAAATTTCTTTATGGGTTTACAAGCTTGTCAACGATTCGCCGGTGGCTGTGAAACGCACGCATACATGGACGTTCGTCGTGTGAAACATGTTAACCGACGCTCGCCGCGGATTCATCTTGTCTCTTTATTTTCCTCACCCCTTCTGCTTGCTCCTGGGCTTGCTCTCATTCGGAGGTTATAGCGTTGCTGGCGTCTCCATTTTTATATTTCTTGTTCGAAATTTATTGCTGTTTGGAACGTAGCTATATTAATATCATGTGTTTTTCTATATTATTAGTGGGAATGTTGGTGGTACGTTTTAGAGCCATCACTATTTTGTTACGGTAAACGTCATCGATATTCAAATTTTCTTTCCTAAGATAATGAGCCTTTTAATCTGACTCTAAATTTTACAGCTCTTATCGATATCTATCGTTCTCTTTCTCATTATATTTTCGCGCTCTTCAACTCTATCTCACTTTATCTCTCTCACGAAAGTTACCATTGTGTGTATACACGTGTATGTAAAGGAACGCGCGCGCGCATACACGTGGATACGCTCGATTAACCGACAACGTTTACTGCTCTACCCTGGCGTGTTCACCTACCCAGGGGGCATCTGAGATTTTTACGACGAGTCGCGTGTCACTTGGGGGTTGCAGGCGATAAAATCCTCCCGTTGGCGAGATTAACGTTCCTGTGGCTCGCGAGAGCCTGTATCTACAGGACAAACTTGCCTCCTCCTCCTCCTCCTTCTTTTCATCCTACTTTTTTATGACCAATAGTTTTTTTAAAGCAACGTTGTTTTACATTTTCTCTTGTTAAGCGAACAGCTATATTGACTAGTCCCTCAGCTCTAAATGAATACACATTAACACCTTTCTCGTCCCTTAAACAAGGCCTAACTTGCCTAAAGTAAACTCAAGCTTAGATATAAGGAACACGATGGATGATCCTTGATGTTGAAGCGACATCGATCTTATCCTCGCGATTCTATAAAACCATCTGACCAATCAAAATCGACTTTGTATCGAATGACAACGAGCGGACACTCGTTTACAGGCCGGACGGACGTCAATTATATTGCACGGTGCGTGCGTGGGAGTCGCAAGCTGGTAAAGGGACGGTATCGTAATCGGTGTGCGCACCTGTCTGTGGGTGTGTATACGCTGAGGGGTGATTGATAGACCGATACAAAGCATCGAGCGTGGAGCATCGATATTTCGACGCTATGAACATTTCATTAGCTCGTCATATAATGATATAAAGGTGATGTCCCGTGGGAGGCATGCGGCGGGGGTGTGAGGACCCGGTCGACACTCGTCGAGCTGTCGATTAACTTCGTTCATTATTCGACAATTAATAGAGCGCCTACGCGCGGGACACCGTCGATACCCGCTTTCGTCGGGGTTTTAATAATCGACAGCACCGGTGTTCAACTCCCTCTCTCCTCACCTCCCATATCCACGTGTGGACTTTTCGTAGTTTCCGATTCGTCGTTCGGAATTCGTTTCGTCTGCCACCTAGAAATTCGCTATCGACGATTTTCGAGGAAATAAAATTCTGACAAATTTTCAATCAGAACTGAGACTAACCGTACGATACCGGTTCTCTGTTGCAGGTGAGTGGAAAGCAGTTTCCCGCCAACGCGGAATTACGAATTAATCGTGGTCCGCCCGGGGTGCACGGGGTTAGATGGTAGAGGGTGAGTGTAACTTCCATAATTAATCCCACAATTACCGATCGCCGGGACTGGTAACCGAGTCCGTAGGAGAATCCAGAGCCGAGGATTACGTTGAAAGCGAAGGAGGAATACCGACGGATCGGGGGAGATAATAAGAGGGGTAGGCCGAGGGTGAAGGAAGAGGAGAAAAAAAAAAGAAACGCGTCCTACGGCTGAAGGGACAAAACGAGACAGAGGAGAAAGCGAAGAGGTTTAGGGGATGGGATACCGCGGAGAACGAGCGTGAATTCGGTGCGAACGGGGTCGACGGGAATGTTTCTCCCTGTTCGGTCGGACAGGGTGGAACGAGTTCGAGTGGTAATGCACTAATCAACCCCTTGGAAGGCGGATGTATTGGCGCTATAGAGACGGGGCGCAGGGGTTTCGGTTATAATCGAAGGCTGCTCCGAAGGCGGAGAGGTGGTGGACACGGACGAGTGCGAGAACAGGGAAGAAGGCAGAAATAGGGGGGTAGAAGGGGGGTGGCAGGCAGGCAGGCAGGCAGGCAGGCAGGCAGGCACCATTCGAGGTTGGAGGTAGCTGTAGGACGGCACCGCGATCGACGTCGTTGTAGCATACACGATGTAAATTTCGCCCGGGTGTGCGGGTGCACCCTATACGATAGGGTGGAATCAAATCGATAGCAGACTAAGATATACCTATCAGTCTAATTGTCAGTACAGAAAGACCGAGAGAGACAGCAGCCCCGTGGTATCGGAAGAACGGATGGCGGGCAAAGGGGTTGGGTGAGTGAAAGGCGAACGCAGAAGGAGGACGAGCGAGCGAGCGCGGGGGGAGAGAGAGCAGAGGGTGATAGCAAGGGGTGGGATATGCCAGGCATATAGCTTAATCACCCTCCTACCGTTCTTCAACCTCCAGCCAACCCTCTCGAACGTTGGTACCTACACCAACCCTGCCTTCTCCACGTCCTAGAGTAGCCGGCCTTCCGTCGTCCAATAATCAATAATTATACTCAAATAAAGAGAGAAGGGGATGGATGAATCGCCCGGCAAAGGGTTAGAACGGAGCGAGAGTTAGGTATCGGTATAAGATACCGAGCGAGATGAAGCTAAAGCCACCTAGTATCACCTATACCGCATCCTCTCTGCCGGTCTCCCTCACCATCTACGGACTCTCTATTTCTCTCACTCACCCCACCTTCTTCCTTCCACCACCATCTCGACTCCACCACTATCAACCCTTTAAACCTATTCAGCCTCCAATTCCTCATATTCCTTCGCATAACCTAGGCATAACCGAAACCCCCTGTACGGCTTTCCGACTCGTCTATCGCGTTAGAACGCCGCCGATCGGCCTGCAGCATCCTCCTTTTCACCAAACTGGACTCTGATCTCTGATCCTTAAGACCCAGGAATCGTCAAAAGACACAGGTGGAAGGATAGTGCGACGGGGACCTGTTGACTTTACAAATGAATCAAAGTCTTGACAGTATCATCCTGAAAAACGATCTTGTTATTCAACGCTAAATGATCTTCCCCATTGAGGGAAACCGCTCTAAATTCCACGGCGCGGCGTCCCAGTTTTCCCGGTGCACGCGGCAGCCGCACACCGGACGGCCCAGTTAAACGTGGCTGCGTTCACTTTCACCGTCGAGCGAAAGTAAAGGCTGCATCCCCGCTCTGCGGGGCCTGCGAAAGGGGCAAACAACGAGGAGCCGACAACGCAGAACGTTGGACGGGTGGTAGGGTGTTTGAAAGGAGGATACCGGGTCGGACGAGGGGGGCCGAAGGGGTTGGTGGTAGTTGTGGCACCGAAACGAGAGAGAGAGAGGGTGGTGTCTGCTTCGCCACTTCGGAAACTCTTGTGAAGTAGCGGGAACTCTGAGGCTCGCACTCCTCGTAAGCGGGTCAGAAACTTCTTTCGATCCTCCGCCCACCTTCTCGTCCTCCTTTCCCTCTTGGTCTCTTTAACCGATGTTGCCTGAGGTTAGGGATTACGCGTTTGTATCCAACCCGCCTTCTTCTTCTCTTTCTTCTTGTTATTTTTTTTTCCCAACTCTTCTCAGCCCTGCCAACCACCCTTTTGTCTCTCCGTTCCTCCTTCCGTTAGCAGGCCTAACTCACCGTCGATTGTCCTGGATCTTTCAAGCGGATGGACTTCCAAAAATTATTTAAATCAATTTGAAGCCTGTAAATTTATAATGTTTCTGTCGATAGATTAAAATGAAACGATTAAATGGAAAAATGTTGTAAACTCGAGACACGTCAGCTTTAAATCCACCTTTGAAAAGCAACATGCCGCAAGGAACGAAATTACTACTTACAGAATCAATTTGTTGTTAAAACGGAGCATACATGCGTTCTCATTGAAACTGACAAAAGGCCGACGCTACGCTAGGAATTCAGAGGCAATTTAGCGATTATCGACATCGCTTCCCACCCTCCAGCTTCGTTAAAAAGGATTTCTCTCGTGCACCTAGGAGTCCGCCTTTTCAGACTCGTCGTTCTGCTGATGTAACGAGAGCGATAATTTGAAATCTCGTATTAATTTCAATTGCACCATAATTAATTCATTTTTTTCCTTTTTTTTTTTCAATCGGATGGAAACATTAAAAAATTTTCCGATAATACAAGAACCCCTTTGGGCGTCTACATGAAAAATCAAAAACCTTACGACGTTTCCTGTATGCCAGGGTTAAGTCTGGTCTGCAACACGTGCCGTTCCGTTGTACGAGGGCGAAGAAACCCTCGGTCCACCCCCGTGTGCCTAACGAGGGCACTTCAAAGCGAACTGGAGCGATATTAAAATTAGAGATCCGTCATCGAAGCCGGTTCTCCCGCGCCCTTCGTGGAACGCGGGGACACGCTCGGACGATGGTAATATTTCGAAGGGGGTAGAGGACGAAGACGGAGGGTGGGAACGAGCAGGAGGAAGAAAAGCAGAGACAGAACGATCGGGACGCTCTGTGAGGGACGCTCGTTCGGCCAAAAGGGTGTTACGATAAGGGGTTGAGCCTCGACCGAGGAGGCCGGTAGATCAATGAAAAGGGTTGCGAGGCCCGGGGTTGGATTGATCGCCGATAGGGAAATTTCGTTAGTTTCCTCCAGTCATAAAAGGCGGCAAGGGTGGTGGTGGTGATGGTGGTGTTGGTACTTCAGCAAGCACCGCGGAGAGGCCTAACTAACGTTCGAGCCACCCTTCGAAATTCACCCTCATAGGGTTGGCTTGCACGGCCTGTATACCTTCAAGGAAGCACACGTCAGAGTATTAACGAAATTTTAACCAATCAATGAGGAGTTCATTAGCCCGTACCGCGAGTATTCCCTTCGCCACCCCTTCTCGCCGGCCCGGACTTACCCACCCTCCTGGCGAGTAGTATCGCGAGAGATCGCGTGGCAGTGATAAAATTCAACAAACCAACCCCTACAGCTAAAAGCTAGTTGCCGAAGAACATGGAATCGATTTTTCGATCCTTCCCGATTGAAAAAGGTGAAAAGATATTTTTCGAGGTTTATTCCAACGGACAGTCACGATATTCAAAGTGTAACTGATCAGGGAGAGAGCCGTGTCAAGAGGGTAGCTTTTTTGCTGCGTCATTTGTCTCCAATATCTCGAGTCACCCTTGGCGCCAACGTGGACAACGCTGGGGTGAACCACCACTCGGCTCGGCGGAGAAAAAACTTGAACAATATGTTACATTTCTCTAAACAACTATAACTGGCCAAGAACATGTCCAGAAGATTCTATAAGCTAACTATCCCTTTTCCAATCCCCCTAGGGCACACGAAAACACAAGAAGCACCCTTAGTCCTTAGACCACAGCCGTCTAATCCGTTCGTCCCATCACGGATCAACAGTTAGCAAATTGTCCTGGGTGTCCGTTGCTTTTTTGTCCGTCCGTCATTTGTCTCCGATATCACTCCGCCCCCATTCCACCCCCCCATCCCTCCCAACCACCCCACACCATCTCGGGAACACGCTACAATATATCGAATAAGCCGCAACGACAAAAAGAGCGGACGACGCCGCGAAGGAAGGGTTGCGACGGTGGCGGAGTTGGCCCATGGAAAGAACAAAGAGCGCGTAACGGAGGGATTGGGCAGGGGTAGAAAGCGATATAGGCGGAAAGGGTAGCCGACCGCGCAAGGGAGGCGCAGACGGAGCGGGCAAGAGAAAGAGAGAGATAGCCGGATCGGGTGTAAGAGAGAGAGGGTGGCATTTAAAACCGAGACGCGCGGAGAAAAAGAGATTTGCATTGGGGTGGCAAGGGGTGGCAAGGGGTGCGGTTTTCTGTTGCGGAAGACCAAGGGGGTGAGTAACGACACGTATCATACGCGGAACCGTATAACGTCGGCGGACACGTACGTTCGATATCGCGCTGGTTTTTACGGGGAAGTTCCACCCTTCGGATCCACCAATTAGACCACGCGAAGGAAACCACCCTCTACCGGGTTCTCGGGATCTCTTCGGCTTTGCCGTTGGACACGTGTGACTATATTTTGCGTACAGCATTCTGTTAGATTTCTTCAACCTTTCTCATTTTCTTCTTACGCGTTGCTAGGATTTTTTCTTCATGTAATTTACCACCCTTTGGTTTGAAATCCTTGAGAAATTAGTCAATAATAATAATAATAATAATAATAATAATAATTCTTTAAATAAAATTAAAATTCGTTTAAGCAAAAAATTCCGAAGCGTCGATGAAATAACCCAACGAGTCGAACCCCGAACTGACGAATCGCGACGCCGAATACCGTCGTTGGTTCGTCGTCGACGCTCGCGAGTTTCTCATTAGCCAGCGCGACTATGCGGCGTCCGCGTCCCTGCACGCGACGCAACAATGGAAGCTCGCGATCATCGGCCTTCCACATCGTATAAACGTCACCGAACACTTCGTATATCGAACGGCTCTGTCAATAAGCGGCGACGGCCACAGTGCCGCCGATTATGAAACGCGCGACCCACCGAGCACACGCCACCCCTTCGACGCCGTCGAAGCTGACACCGTTTGAACCGATTAAAAATCCGGAACGCGAAAGCATTTTTTTCGGATCGTTTGTAATAAACCGACGATGAAAAATTTTAATTTTAAACAGAAACATGAAAGATACTAAGAAAGAATTGACCGTAAAATCAAAGGGTCAAGAAAACAATGATAGAAAGGAAACGAAGAATTTGAGCTTAAGAAAGAGGCGATTCCCCGGGCAAATAGAGAACAACGGAAATAAAGGAAAGAGAGCAAGAGAGAGAAGAAAGACAAAGGGAGGGAAGGACTAGCGCTGTACAGAAATGGTTTCGGCAAAGAGTAGCCTCGCTGGTGCTCGCTCGTAATAAGCATAAATCCTCGGAGGCTTATCTAGCGGCGGCCAGAAGAACGCTAAAATAAAATATCATACATTCTGCCTTCTACCCTTCGTGCCGGGCTATGTTACGACTACCCCTTACCCTGCTACCACTCTTATCCGTTCGCTTTGCGTCTCCATCCCACCTTTGTTTCGCCTTCCACGTTTGTGGATAACGCTTGGAATAAAATATTCGTTCATAAACATCTTCCTCTGTCCATCTCGTATCCCCTCGACAAAGGAAGAAAAAAAGCATCCGGCTCGTTAGCGATCGAAACGACGAGATTCAGCCGCGGGATCTGGGTCAATTAAAACAAGAACCGAGAAGCCCGATCGAATGAACCGCGTTCAAATGATAGATTGTGAATTGGATGCATCTTCGATGATCGGATGAACATAGACCTTCAAAGGGCTCTCTATGGCTAAGAGATTGGGTGAAAAAAGATGATTGGTAGAGATGTGTCTGAAAACAGAAATGCTATTCATCTTAGGACATCAGCCGAGCGGCAGATTCGACTGGTCTGATATCATTCTTATTAAACGCATTATATTTCTCAGAGTACCAAGTCTTTTTTTCGAAGTATTCGAAACTATTCAGTGAGATTGGAAGTATACTTGCAGTATACTTGGACGGCATCGGTAATCGTGAAGGGTTGAGGGTGGATTTTTGTGCGCGTCGATGCAGCGCGAGATGTCGGCCAAAGGCACGTAGCCGGTGTAATGAGGCGAGATACATTCGCCGTTGGGCGGCCCCATCGGGGGTGGCTGCCGGAGAAGCTCTGCCGGTCGGCGAAGGGGGGTGAAGTTGGGGTGGTGTAGTTGAGCCGGAGGGAAAGGGTTGAGCTCGAAGCCCGATCAGTCATTAGACAAGTGGGTATTCACATATATCGAGTTGTAAAATCGATAGGGGTGTCCGTTAGCCGTGTATCCTGTAAGGAAAGGATGGTGGGGATGAGATGCGAGCCGATAGGACGGGAGAGGGTGCAGGGGGGGCAGGGACAAGCAGGGAAACGAGGCTCTTCGCCTCAACATCAGACGGACGAAGACAGAACGCAGCCCCTTTTCCCTCTTACCGCACTTCCCCTTCGACCCCTTTTGTTGCTTCGCCATCCACCCCTGCCACCGCACGTATCCAGTCCTTGCATATTAATCCTGCCCATAATTCCCACTTCCCAGTTTGGGCAACCCTTCGGCTCTGGCTGCCTCGCTACCCCTGTCGAGAGAGCGAAAGGGAATCAGAATAAGCAAGGGGTGGGCTGAGGAGGGAGGGAAAGGGATAGCCGCCTCCTATCGATTGGGCTTTCTTTCCGAGCCCGGCTTTTAATTGGCATTCTCTCGTGGCGAGAAAAGGAGAGAGCCTCCGAGATCCTCTAACCCCTTCTTCTTTCTACCTCATCCACCCCCAACCACCCATCAGGAACCGTGGTGTGTTACCTTCGAAGGGGTAGCAGCCCACGATCTTTCTTACCCGATGAAAAAATTCCAAATCGCATCCCCCTTCGTTCAATGTTTCTTCAAGAATTCTCACCTGAATCGAAGAATGCACTCTGATTTATGCAGAGCAGAATATACCTCGCTAATTTCAATGATTTTTACACATGTTATAGAGATTAATGCCTTAAGCAATTTTAACAAGTGCCCCCATGTTAAAAACAATATCGTTCCATTTTAAAAGATGGAAATGACCTTGAAATATTCGAAACATCCCCATCTCTGGACCCGACACGTTCATCGCGTGCTGCTCCATTTAACAATTTTTAATTTTGCAACCGGTGAATTGTACCTTATTCTTGGCATAATTATAGAATCATACGATATAGTGAAAATTATCATATGCAATGAAAAAGAAAGGGATTTCTCTTGATTTAATCGTCGGCCAACAAGAGTATTGAACAAGGTAAAACAAAGAACATTGGAGCGCGATCCAAGCACATAGTATGAAGCATCCGAAACTCGCGTCATCCTGCCTCGGTTGGAGCAAGGAAGGAGATGCCACGGAAGTAGTCGGGCTCCTGCGGCCATAACGATCCCTCGCGGCTCATCATTGGTGGACAGGCAACGAAAATTAATACACGAAGCAACCGGCCTCCTTGCGCACCCCCTGCGTGCCGTCGCGCACACGTACTCGTTTCCGCGGTCACGTGTGCGCTCAACCCCGCGGCACATAAGTGCGAGGAGGGTTGTGCCGGTGTGCGTGAAGATTGATTATACCGCGGGAGAAAATGTGATCAATAGCTCGACAAACAAAGGCCCCTCGGACGCCTGTGTATAATGCAAATAGCAAAAATCACGGAGCCCGGAGCAACCGAGCCGGAGGGTTGAAGGAGATGATCGACGGTCAAGAAACAATGGCAACCAACGCCGGCTACTTCGAACCACCTCGCTCGACACCCTCTCTCCTACTCCTACTCCTACTCCTTTTTCTCCAACCCCCTCGCTCGACTTCTCGCCCCGGACGCCTTTGGGTTTGCTTTAATTTGCATGCGACCGATCATGTCTTCCGGTCCGTCTCACCTTCGTCCTGACCACTGCTACCCGCCATGCCTCGCGACCATCGATCAAGCCTCGCTTGTTTTTACCTCGTAACACCTACACCCTCCTCTCCTCCTCCTGCTCCTCCGTAACCCTTTCTCGTGGTCACTAGACGCGCGCACACCGATGATGCCGAACTTGAGCCCCTTAACGAGCATTGCTTTTATCGATGACACTGGAAAGATGGACGACAAGGTGGAATAATGGAATGAATCCTACTACCTGATTACTGCTTTTTATAGGGATCGTTAGAAAAGAAACTTTCTCGTTTTAGAGGACAAAGTGCTAAGCAAAATCCTTGAGTAGATCCTTGACACAATGCTATGTTTTTTCACACTTAAATTTATTTAACGGTACTAGTTGCTTGCCAATTGTCTTCCGTATCGTCTGCAATCAATAGACGTCTACCGCTTTAACTTACTTTACCCTACGTTTCGATCACACGATGAAGGGGCTCTGGGGGGATAGATAAGTACGCATCGACGTTCTATACACGCTGGTTGACTGAACGGGAGGGGGGTAAGTTCCCGAAGTTGCTCGTAATAATGTCCGCCATTAGCTATGGGGTAGGTTATCGCTTTGCGAGCGAAACCGAGAGGAAGGACAGATGGAATTAACAGCGTGTCGATATCGTCGAACTTACGCGACAATCACGTGAACGTGTCTCGTTTTAATGCTGAAAATAGGTATTGGAATTTTTATATCTATAGGATAGGTTAACCTCTGGACTTAGATTTTTCACATCTGATTTCATTAATACTTTCGTAAATGTAAACTAAATTTGCTAGTGCTCCCTAGAAATATTACTAGGAATTCATCACACCACAATGCTAGAGGAAAGTTAATAGATTATCAGTCCGGCAGAAATTCCATTCGTCCAGCAGGCTATTAGAAAGCAGCTGGTTCATACGTGTATCGATAACATCAACGGCCACGTTTCTGTCTGTCCGCGGATTCGTTAAATTTAATGTGTTCCCGAGTCGTTCGTAAAACCGAGGGCCCTCGATTGCAGCAGTCACACGTTGCCTTCCATATTGAATTTCGATCTTGCCCCAGATCTCTCAGCTTAGCCTATGACCATCGCCGTTGAATAGGTACACTCTGCGGACAGCGGATCATAAATTTTTTTCTCTCCTCCCGTTTTTGGATCATTCAATCTGTCTCGTCGATATACCGCGGCAATGAAAGATACGAGCAGGTGGATGGTCGGTTTCGGAGATGAATAAAAATGGCATCGTATTCCACGATACGTTTTCGAACAACAGATTCAGGAAATGAAGTACTAAAATCTGGTAATTAAAGTTAGGTTGATAAAAATTTTGCTTCTTAATTCTATCACGCGTGATCAATAGCGAAAAAACAATCAGTTCAGATTCCTATATTCACGCGAGCAACCCTGATCCCCGATTAAAAGAACAAAGGGGAAAAGAAGGGGTGTAACATTTGTTTATTGAACACCATTGAAAAAGAAGAGAAAAGAACCGATGTTTTTTAAATCCGTGGCTCATTCTATTGGCTAGACCTGTCGATGCACGCCGGAGGCGTGAATTCCGCGAAATTGAAGCTTTGCTCCTCAATTAACCCCCGGAAAAGGGATGATGCCTCACCGGGGAAAAACAATTGATACGATCTCGTTCGCATCGCCCGTTGCACCGTGCAAAACGCATTCAGGTTTAAAATCGTCTCCTCCCTCCCTCTCTCGCGCCTGCTGTCGGGCTTCTATCCAACCCCTGGCATACCCTTTGCACACCCATCGCTACAGATATTTTCGTCGAATATAACCGGTCGAGTAACACGTGGATGAGTTCCGATTCGAAACTTTCGAACGTTTCGCGATTCATCGCGATTGATCACGCCACCCCCGCCCCTATTTGGTCGCGTCGATGTTTACCCCTTTCGTTCGCAGAATCAAACCCTATACGACATTCCACTTTCTAGGGAATTACAAATATTGCTATAATTATATGTCATTCTTTTTTTAAATATATTTTTACCCCTTGAATTATAAAAAGAAAAATGTAAAAAAAATATATATATAAATGAAAATATCCTATTAATAGCAGGATGCAATAATAGATTTCTACCTAAATGACAAATCTCATTAATGTAACGATTCTAATATTACGCGTAACTAATGTTATGTATACTGCCGATATCTGTCTCATTCTAAGTCCCTTCACCGATTTGTTCTTCTCTCCCTTTGTTTCTATACCCGATCTGCCACTCATTTTCCTTTTTTTTTACACATTTGCCCCTGTCTATTCTTTCTCCTCTTTTTCACCCTGGTTGCACCCTTTCTTCCTGATCGCGTTTTCCAACACGCGTTCATTGTACCTATTCACATGGACCGAATGAAACAGCTAGATGGGACTCGAATTCTCATTCGATTGATTACTTTCAATGGAGGAGGAGAATAATACTTTTATTATTGATATGCTTCCTGAATTCATCGTATTCGTGGCTCGTTGTAGCTGTACGATTAAAGAAATCAATTTTTCACACGATGAAGTTTGTTAACAGGTTCGTTTCATTGTTTAATAAAAATCATCTCGTTATCCTGCATGGCTCGAAGGGTATCAGTACCCCAGAAATGATCCAAAAGAAATGGACCGATGGGCACCTGTGCCTCAGCCCCAGCGTAGACGAATCTTAAACGTACCAGTAATTACATTCAGACCCTTAAAGCTATCCCTTCTGCTAAGCGGCCAATATCGATTCAGTACAATCGATTCGATAAAATTAATAAAGAGCTTCTGTTAAGCTCCTTACCCGCTGATAAACGGCTCCCGAAGCAGATCGCGGGGATTCACGGGGGCGGAGCTGGATTCCGTGAATATGATTCTATATTTGTATCGATGGTAATGTAATTACGTTCGTGTCCGCCTTGTGACAAGTTGGAACAGGTACCGATTGCTGGACGAGCCTTCATGTACTTAATATTTCCTCCATTTTATTAATTAACAAGCATCGGACGACAGTTATAAATTTTTGGAACGTTACATTAATTAAATAACATTTTTTGTTTCAGATTAGTCAACTGGTCGAGGAAGTGTCCAGACTACAACAGAGCCTGCAACGTCTGCAAGAGACAAGTGCCCAGGCGACAGCCCGGCTGGAGGAGGAACTGGAGGCTCGCAGACAGCACATCAGCAGACTGGAGAGCAAACTGGAACGACAGAGGGATTATGACGACCTAAAACGCGAAATTAACGCACTAAAGTCCGTCGATCTCTCGCAGATTCCAACCGGTGAGCCTGGCAAAAGCTTGGAGCACCTTCTGATGGAACGCTCGAAGGCGCTTCAACAGACTGAGAGCCTGAAGCCATCCAGCACCCCGGACGCGCTCGGTAAGTCGATGCTGATCAATTCTCTGTCACCGTTCGGTTACGCGGAGATGAATTCTGCAACGAATCGTTGTGCCCCCTTTAGATCAGGAATTGTCCGAAATGATATAGTTGAGAACCTTTCTGGTAACGCTACTAATTCCTGCGCTAAAGTTCTGGTCTTCGATCCCCGACTCTCTCTCTCTTCGAGGCTACGTCGAAGGGCTCCATGTAATAATATTAATAAAATGGAAAAAAGGACACGAGTCACGCAACGCGGACGCTTTTATAAAGAACGAGGGATGACTGAAGGAGCTTATCGAGAGAAAAGGAACAACAAAATAACTCTTGCTTGCCATTGTGTTCTTTAACTTTTATCTACATTCTTCCTCGTCTTTCTCTATCCCAATCTCTTCACTAATATATATTGCTCCTGTTTTCTACTTTATCATCTACTCTCTCTCTCTCTCTCTCTCTCTCTCTTTCTGTCGCTACGGTGCTGCTATCGTTCTCTGATACTTTATTCATACCACTCTCTCTCTCTCTCTCTCTCTTTCTCTCTTTCTCTCTTTAGCTCTATTTCCATCTGTATCTTTATCTTTCTTCCTCTGCCTAATTCACCGAGATCCTTTATTGCTTGGATTGCACACTTTTCGAGCTGCTCTCTCGCTGGTACGTAAAATTAACGTACCCCTGTAGAAGGTACTAACGTAACCGTGACCCGCACGTTATCCCAGGACCCGAAGCTCCTTACCTTACCATCATCGACACTCTGATTATCTCCCCCCCCCCCCAAAAAAAAACGTCCACCTCACGTCGCCCGGAGCCCCGACTACGACCGTCTGCACGCTGGGGATACGCATAGTCCCGTACACGCAAATTTCGTGGACAATATTCGGCAATATTTGGCCGGGTCGTTTTACCAATCGATCGGGAGAATGAGAAAGAATAAGAGAGCGAGAGAGAAGCCGCGTGATCACGGCAGAGAAGGAAAGCCAGTCATCGTATCCGGGTTCCAAGCGTGTTATCCTCCTCAATCTTGTAGCTTCCGGTCGCAACGAAACAGATGGATTCCTTTGAAAAATGACCAGTGAACCGAAGCCGGTTCGTTGACGCGCGACACTTTTCCTCTCGTTGGGCCACGTTGTTCCTCGTTTCTGTGGACCAAGCGACGAAGCGTCGAAAAAGAGAGTCTCGGTCATCGTGTATCGTCCAGGAGGCTGCCGAAGAACTTAGGATTACCTACTGACGCGACACGAGAAAAGGAAGCCGGTTCCAAAAGAGTTGCGAAAGCAAACCGTTAGGTTGACCGTCATCCGCGTGTGTGAGCTCGTGTTGACGCGGTCCCTTGTGTTTTTGGTGGTTGCAGGTGGACTATCGTCACCCCTGCAGCGCGCCTCTACCGCCTCACCTCACGGGGTCGGAGGTGTACCGCCTTCGTCCCACGTGTCCTCCCAGCAACCACCGCCACCACCCCCAGCAGCAGTCTCCCTTCCTCCGCGTTCCACTCCTACACCCTCATCAGCCACCTCGACCACCTCCAGCCTCCTCTTCCCTCCTCCTCTCCAGAATGTCGAGACCTTCGGCTCCTTCCTCGGTGAAGAGATCGTCGCCAACTGGAGGCGGTCGTTGGAGAGGTCCATCATGAATCAGCAACAGCAACAGCAACAACAACAGCATCAACCCCCACAACCACAACCTCAGCCGCAGCCGCAGCAGCAACCACAGCAAACGCAACAGCAACAGCAACAGCAGCAGCAGCAGCAGCAGATGACTCCATTGGGTCAACTGTCGCAGCAGCAGTTGCAGCAAGCTCAGCCACTTATCGGCTTGCATCCTCCAACCACCACCACTAGTTTAAATCATCTTTCTTCGCCAACGGACCCATCGTCCAGCTCCAACACGCCAGCCAAATCGAATACCCCGTTAGGAACCACTCCACTGAGTTGCCTTGATGCCGAGAAGGCTCCGACACCGGTGTCCGGCCACGAAACGCCTGCCCCACCGACGCCATCCTCCACCACCGCATTAACATCACCGCCGAGTTTTCAACCGCCCACCACGATGGTCGACACGTCAACATCGTCGGCCTCCGTCAACGGTGGAAGCATGACACCTGCTATACCAACTGCACCACCGATGAAAAGTCCCGCGGATCAGGAATCATGTCACAATAACAATAACAACAGCCATCATCTGGCCAACAACAACATCGGTGGCCTAAGTGTGCTGGACACACTGAAGAATCCGTTTCGATTCGACGAAAGAACGCATCCGTTCAGATTCAGCGACGAGTTCGGCGCAGCCGGGATGGCCGGCAGACTTGGCGAATCGCTCATCCCGAAGGGCGACCCCATGGAAGCCAGACTGCAAGAGATGCTACGATACAACATGGACAAGTACGCGTCGCAGAACCTCGACACCCTCCACATAGCCAGGAGGGTCAGGGAACTGCTGTCCATACACAACATCGGTCAAAGATTATTTGCCAAGTACGTCCTCGGGTTGAGCCAAGGAACCGTTAGCGAGTTGCTAAGCAAACCAAAGCCGTGGGACAAACTGACGGAAAAAGGACGGGACAGCTACAGGAAGATGCACGGTTGGGCTTGCGACGACAACGCTGTTATGCTGCTAAAGTCCCTGATACCCAAGAAAGGTGAGTACCGTCAGTTTCCAGTTGTCACTCCAGTTTTCCTGCCTTTTTTTCGACCTACGTATTCACTTCTATCGAGCGGTGAAGATCAGACCGAAGATCTGCCACAAGAGGCAGGTCGTGTTTTCTGCTTCTGGTCGTATCGACTGATCAGATCATGTTCAGGTTGAACATTACGAGGATGACAAGAGCGCTTCTGTTTTACATTTGATTGTTGAGGATGTTGTCCAGCAACAGGTTCAGCGTGTTGAGCTATGCTTGAAAGATTCATCCCGACGCTAAATCTGTTTGATGTGTCCTTCACTGCTGATCGATAACGGCTCGTTTGAGCTTCCGCCGCTGACTAAGAATTCTTTTCTGCCTCGCACTGCCAATAATCTGTTCTGCCGAACCACTAACACATCAGCTAGTCAGTTAACTGTTTTTTTTTTTCGGCTGTCTAATACGGGTGTCAATGGTGTATCTCTATTTGGTCTAACAATGGAAAGGGACATATAACCCTCGTGTACCGGATGTCTCATCCCTCTAGAGAAAAGATGAGAAAATCAGTCCTGAAAGATAGCCATGCGTTGGTGACGTCGTGAGCTTTCCCTGTCATCCGACAGATATTCATAGAAACTGTTTAAGAGCCATCAGGTGTCTTTATATGGACCACGGTGTGTCATCGTACTAGGGCCAAGAACACCGGAGTCTATTTTTAACCGAACACAATATATATACCCTCCAGACGTTCTTATTAGTACTTGATCGCTTAAAATAGCTGTCCGGATCGTTTTAGGAATTTCAATGTTCCAAGTATTTTCACGTTAGAGAGAGCTGCGCAACAGGCTGTTCCGCTTCGAGACCGCTGGGACTACCAGCTGACACTATGCAAGTCCTCGAGTACTCGAAATACATAGTATTTTAAGGCATTTTCTTTTGTTTCGATTCAACACTTTTCTCAAAGTTTCAACATTAGAGAATACTTACAAAAGGACAATCTAACCTACAAAAGGACAATCTAACCTCAAAATTAGGATCAAATACGATATCCGTAAAGTGATACGATGAAAAGATGGCGGGGCAAAATAGTTGGAAAGTGAGGTTCGATTTCACGTTTAATAGTCTTAATTAAATTATACAGCCAGTTAGCGTGGCAAGCTCGCTATCGATTGTTTGCTGCGTTTGGCAGCCATATTGTTTAGACTAATAGCTCTTGGGAGTAGGAAACTGGGGATGACTTCTAGGAAAGGGTGCAATACATAAAGGGTTCCAGGATAGAAAGGAGGATGAGGCGAGGGAGAACGAAAGGAAACAGGGTCCAGGAGAGAGCACAGACGTTCCAGATCCGTCTGTGTTTCTCGCGAAAGGTAATTACCAGATTGCCAGGGGATCGTAAAATTATGCTGGAAAACTAAAATTTTATCTATGAAAAGTAATATGCCCCCCTCTAGAGTAGGTACTCTTACATCCATGGGTTTACTTCTAAAAAAATGAACAAAACAGCTCAACCTATGTCATACAAAACGCTAAACTGTACCACGTGACACATGAATCATTCCGGAATACATGGTCTGTTGTTTTATCTTTACAAGGTTATATTTGTCAAACCGCTCCACCGTTGATCGTATCCCCTCTTTTTTGTGAATATTAATACCAATGGGAAAGGATGTCGAACGAAGCGCCATAATGGAACATCCGCGAGAAAAATGGAACCTCTATAAAATATACGGTAATACCGGACTCGCGAGGGGCCGGGGGGAGAGGTCGTCGTTGACAACGCAGACGTCGTGCATCAATGGGTTGTCGGTTTCCGTCGACAATGATAATCATGTGCATCGTGCGGGAAAAAAAAAACAGAGAAACGGTTAGAGGAACGGGAAGGAGGGCAGAAAGAAACGATGCGCAAAAAATCAGCACTCGTAACGTTCCTTCCGATATGCAGACCTTTGATGGTACAGGTTTGCGCGCGAACCTTCTCTGCGATGTACCTTGAACTTCCGGAATTTAGCCGATTAAACGGTTCAGTTGGGTAGACGTCGATTCGAATTCAAAAATGGAACTTTTGTTCCGGGAGATCGTCGAGGCTTGAAATCTCTCCGTGATTTTTAATAATCATTAGGAAAATAGCGTATTGTGTCAGAGTTTTAGGGAAATATTTTTTAAATGGCGATTCGACGACCAAGTTGCGGATCTTTTCAAATTTTTCCAAACATTTATAGAATTCTTTTTTCAATAAACTTAATTAGAATACTAGATATTAAAATAAAATGTACGTTCCATTTCATAAAGCAGTGAGATAAGTTTGGGTAGGTTTGTTTTGTAAAACGCGAAGTCTTGATATTGTGTTGAAATCAAACGCCACCTACGACAAATATTTTTAGTTATGAATATTAACTACAGCGCAAAAATCACGTAAACTGCTAATCCTGTGATAAATGTCCTGGATCTTAGCCCACTGTTCAGGGGACACATTCAAGCCGTTTATTATTGCCCGTGAGCAATGTAATACAATTGATCTAAGCTGGTCCAAGAGCAAGGTACCAACAGAATTACCGTAATAAAGATACTTGGTATTATTCCAACCCTGTTTATCGTGAAATTTTCTTCAAATACTTTCAAAAAGATTTTATAACTTTTAAATTAGATTAGAATGCGTCCTCAA
Source organism: Osmia lignaria lignaria (assembly GCF_051020975.1). Classification (NCBI taxonomy): domain Eukaryota; kingdom Metazoa; phylum Arthropoda; class Insecta; order Hymenoptera; family Megachilidae; genus Osmia; species Osmia lignaria. The sequence goes on along the minus strand of NC_135046.1, from coordinate 1,625,264 downwards.
TAGAAAACAGAAAGATAAATGATTCAAAAAGTCTTTAAATTGTATTTTTAATATATTTATTTAATTTACAAACAATAGAACACTTAAATTTATTTTGATCGTTATAACAAAAGATTTTTGTAAAAGAACAGTCGAGGAATTAATGACCTTCGCTGACCGCAGTGATTAGTGATTATCCTTTTTCATTCTTTTCCGCTTGGATGTTTATTCATTATTCGAGTAGTTTTAATTCTGAAAGCGTTCGTTGCTTGAACTATCTGAAATCAGTGGAATCCTTTTTAATTCAACTACCCTTTGGAGCGTAGTCCATTTATCGAATCGAGGATACGCATCGCCATAGCCATGGGACTCTAATTGTGCAATTATAATTGTAAAGTTGTTCTACTGGCAGGCTTGAAATACGCTTGTTATTTCCTTCTTCGCCGCGAGACTAGTTAAATAAATGGGATATAAAATAGAGGGAACCGGAGCAAGCTAGTTTGATATTTCAATCGAACATGAGAATTTTTAAAGTAAGAATTAAATTTTGAAAATTGGTAGAATTTTCATTTTGATTTTCAAAGTTTAATGGATACATAAATCTATAATTATAAATTTTAAAAATAATAAAGCATTGTAAAAATAGGGAACTAAAAGTGAACAAAAATTTTAAAAACAAAATTGAAGAATCATTTTCTCTATAGAATCATTATAGTAGAACAAATAAATTAACGCTCGATGTTAGCGGTCGTTGACCCACTATGGCAGAGATAATGTTATCAGTGTGCGATTGTGATTTCAAAATCTGTCCCGTTCAGCTGTAAAATGGATGAAATAGTTAGAAACGACACGCGCACTGATTTTCTCGTAAAATCGATATCAAATATCATTCGCAGCTTTCCACTGTCTTTTAATCAATTCCACGCGATTTAAAAGTTCGCTCACGCTAAAATGGCAATCGTTACGTGGAAGGTAATTTTCCGCGGCGAAGAAAATCGATCGTTTTGAATTTCATTCTTAACAACACCGGAGCTTGTTACGAAGCTCGATTCAAAGAAGAAATCCCCGACGGTGCCTAGCAGTCGCGTATTTCACCGTCAATTAAACGCGCTATATGCAGCCACGCACATCTTGCTCGTACACAAGAGAAAGAGTATAGCGCACCGCGAAAGAGTTACGTTCATTAGCGAGGCTACTCTGCTTCATATACCGATTTTATCAGATTTTCTGTCCCGGTTGTATCCTTCCACCTCCTGACGCCTCGACCGTACCACTACGTAGCCCTTGTCGTCGTTGAAAGACCCCGGGTATTACACGTAGCCTTAAGGTGCTACATCCTTTAAGAGACCTTCCGTTTCTCCAAACATTCCTCTTCAATTTCATACAATATTTATTCACTGCACTGGCACTAATGTCGTATTCATTTCTCATATGTTAATTAGCAAGGTAGTAATAATACCGAAATCCTTTTAAGCATAACAATCTTAATCCTCGGCGAAACGGACAAAGAATTTTCTAGGTGTCCCTCGCTTCCGTTGCGCACCCAGTGCCGCCACCTCCGTTTCTCCCGGATGATGAAATGTTACGGTTCGTTCGTTCAGATCGCATCAAGGCATCAAAGACCGACTCGTAGGAATCGTTGAAAGAAAGAACAATCGCGTAAGGACAATGGCCAGACCGGAAAGGGAATCCATACAGCAATTTGTCTGACTCGTACGCGAGCAATGGAAGTCGGGCCTCATCGTTCGTTCCTTTTTCTTTCTTTTTTTTTTCTTTTTTAACTCGTCGGGTTACGCGTGTATCCTGAAATTCCTTTAAGTTTGACAATAGTCGATTACAAAATTTTGAACGATTTCATGAGAACCCATGACAGAGGCTTAAGAAACCATACGATTGTTAGGAGAACACCGGTGTTCCCGATTACGCTGTTTCTTACGCCAGTCGCGATTGTTGGCTGACCCATGGAAAATACACGAGCCCAGGGAATCGATGGAAATCAAAAAAACGATTGGAAAACACCGTTGTGAATTAGTTCTCGCGTTTCAGGGCTGTACACAATGGCGGATGGTTAGGAAACGTGAATGAATATTGGCGGGAATTGAGGTTGGGTGTCAACAACTCATGATTACAAATATCTTTTGTCTGAAAGTATTTTTATTGAAACTTAACTACAAACTTCGTACAAAATTCCTCAACAATTATTTTTACAATGTTTGTTAGGAACATTCGCGGTGTTTTTGTTTCCTGTGTCGTTCAGAATGTTCGAGCGTGCTCGCTGATAAAACATTCTCCCGTCCCGCGATTGTTATGAATATAGATGTGATGTAAGGGAAAAGAAATGAATAGTGATATTAATGCAGGAACTTGGCGGTAATTGGACCCGATAAATCTTCATACGTAATATGTCAAATATGTATGGTTGATCGAGTATCGTTGCTGTTACCGCAGTGTTTTAATCTGTATTCCGTTCGATAACGATAATGCCAATTTCATCAGCGTTAGACCGCAAAAAAAAGCCGACTTTCAGGAAAGAAGTAACGCATAATAATGACCTCATTCTTTTTATCTCGGCGAACCGATGGACGCGTCTCTGTCGGCACTGTCGACTTCACTAAAAACACATTTTTCATCCGTCTGTCCATTATTGCGAGATACATTGACGTCGGTTATCTTTTTTAGAAGATGACAAAAATTTCTTGAAGCTGAAGAAAAGTATTGAATTTGAAGAAATTTATTTTTAAAAATTTTCAATATTCTCTAATTTTCAACATGCTGTCAGTAAAGTTAGAGCAATTTTTAAGGTTACCAACATTGTTTACAAGATTAAGCCCATGATTTATAAGTTCAGGTTACTTTCTCAAAATAGCGTAATCGTGAAGTTAATATTTAACTTCTTTTCTCGTCTTGAAATGCTCACGAAACAAACACGTCACGAACTTATTGGACTACCTGATAGAATTGAATTTCAATGGTTAATAACATCAGTCGATTCTTTTGGATAAGAGCAGCCCCAGGAAAATGTCGTACGGTTAGAGAGGAGGTTGGCATAAGTCGAAGTCTTGCTGGCACGAATTCAAACGACAGGGCAACACACGCGTGCCGCAGACCCGTGTGTACACGTCGCGTTCCGTTCTCCCACATCGACGAAACGAGCCTCGACTGTCGTCATTGTCCTCGTAATGTTTCCACCCACCGCGTTGTCGATTTCTTGAAACATTTCCCGTCGACCAATATTCTTGCAATAACCGCAACATTCTCAGCCACTTGGATCGTCGTCCACATTCCGTTCTTAATCACCAATTAATCTTCGCTTCTTCCTCTTCGCGTTCGCTACCACGTTACATTTTACTTGCGACGAAAATGAAATTTTCAACGTGCCTACACTCGGCTAAGTGTCCATTTCATTAATTAGCCAATTGACACAGGGAGCCTTTAATAATTTAGAGATTTTTCTAGATTAATCTAGATTTTTTAAAAATAATGTCCCTTTTAATATTATTCTCTGAAACGACATTAAAAATCTAAAAAATGTCATCTGGGAGACCTATGGATTTGAGAGACCGAGAAAGTAAGGGCATCGGAGCAATCAAAGACATGATCGATGGCTCATTCGTCTGAATCTTACGGCTTATTGGTCAATTAGACGGGAAACACGTAGGAGAAGTACACGGTTGTCTACGTGTACGTTGGGGGGGAAAGGTCGTAAGGGTGATCCCCTAGAAAAGGATATTTTAATTATCGTCGCCGGGTTACGCTCTGCCTTCGGGTTCTCGCCGGTGTTATTGATTTTGCGTTGTATTAATTGCTCCCACGTTCGATCGAACATGAAATCAACCAGGCCCGACCCCTCGGATCTGATTAGGTACGTGGGGTTGAGTCTTCCTTATCGAACATCGTTCGGTAACGGTTGAAATTGAAAGGCATTGATCGACAAGCAGTATGAATTTTCAGGAGATCAAACGCGATACAGAAATTTGCCTCGAATCGTTATCAGAGAAGAGGATTTAGGTTAAGACCGCCCCGTAAGACCCTGAACCTCTAATTTTAATTTAAATTTAATTACGCCTAATTCTAAGACCAAAGAAAGTAAGAACGCACCACAAGTTGTGCCTCACCCGTAGAGTATGTTTCAGGCAAGGAGCAAGGAATGCCAGCATTCGCTCGCGGTCCACAGGAAGGTGGTCCGCCAGAGATGAGTGACGAAAGGTTGGCGCACATCCTCTCGGAGTCGGGCCACCTACAAATGAAGAGCGAACACGAGGTGTCGAACGATGCGGACAGCAAGAGTCCGAGCAGGATCGGTTGTCCGAGTCCTTTTAACAAAGACAGGCTCGACAGTCAGAACAGAAGATTAAAGAAGTACGAGAACGACGACATTCCGCAGGAGAAGGTGGTCAGGATCTATCAGGAGGAGTTGGCCAAACTGATGGGAAGAAGGATCGAAGATCTTCGTGGGCCTAGGGAATTCCCTTCCAGGTGAGGCTCGCCGACGTGTTGCGTTTATACCGGAGGTCCTTGATCCGGCTAGTGCCAATAGTGTATCCCATAGATCTTGTGAGTCACAGTAAGTCGCGGCCGCGTATCAACTCTGCTCAACAGATGACGTATGATGCTAAAATTATATCTCTTTCGTTACTTAACACGTAAATGTCAGGTGTAAACGCGAACTCCTTTCGCCCAAAGCTCGCTTAACTGCACGCATTGTTACGCGAACCTTATAATTATCGATTGATCATTATTGAGGACAGCACGAGACCTCGATTGATCGTAGCGCGATGTTTCCACACTTTTTCAGTGGCACCCAAGGTGGCTTTCAGGGGATGGAACGTACGCAAGAGGACATTCGATTGGCGCTCGACGCATACCACCGAGAGCTACAGAAGTTAAACGCGACACCGGGTCAGAATCCTTCGCTAACCGGGCTGCCAGGATTACCCGGGCTACCTGGTCTGCTGGCTCTACAACAACACGCCCTTCAACAGCATCATTTAGCCACCAACGGTGGAGGTGTTCAAGACCTGAGTTTAGGAAAGGTGGATCCCAGGAATAAAATGATAAACGGCGTCTCGGAGGAGGAGAAGGAGAAGATTGAGGAAGCGATGAGACACGCCGGAAGCGCCTTCTCCTTGGTTAGGCCTAAACAGGAACCCACTGCTGCACCTCAGTCCACGCCGGGCGGATCTAGCGCGAGTTCACCGCTGGGTAACTCCATTCTTCCACCAGCGATGACGCCCAGCGAGGAATTCTCCGGCGCAGCGGCCGCCAGTCCTCTCCAGAGGATGGCTTCTATCACAAATAGTCTGATCAGTCAACCGTCCACGCCTACCCACCACTCGGCCAACCAGAGGCCCCTGAAAGCTGTACTTCCCCCCATCACTCAGCAGCAATTTGACATGTATAATAACTTAAACACAGAGGACATTGTAAAGAGAGTAAGTTGTGCCTACTTAGGCTCCTCGATAAAGGTTGATCGTAACAAGGTTTTTAACCTTGAAATCTGTACTTCCAGGTGAAGGAACAGTTGTCTCAGTATTCCATCTCCCAACGTCTGTTCGGTGAGTCCGTGTTGGGTCTGTCCCAGGGATCCGTTTCCGATCTCCTGGCGCGTCCAAAACCCTGGCACATGCTCACGCAGAAAGGTCGCGAACCCTTCATCAGGATGAAGATGTTCCTGGAGGACGACAACGCGGTGCACAAGCTGGTGGCCAGCCAGTACAAGATCGCACCGGAGAAGCTGATGAGGACCGGCGGCTACGGTGGCCTGCCTCGTAAGTTTAACTCAGGTCAATATAGATGTTTTGTTATTTTATCGAAACACATAGTTTGGGAGCTCGAAATTGTGTGCCGAATGCTGCTACTCCTTCGATTCGTTGAGAATGACCAGAGTGAAAGTGTTTGTTAACGGGAACCGCTTGACGAAGCAACATTCTGACGTCTGTCAAAATGAGCTTTCGGACTATTCGACGCACGAGTCTCGTGCACGATGATTCTTCAATGGATTGTTCCTTCTTCTTGCAGCTTGCGGGACGCCGATGAAACCTATGCCCCCAACTAAACTGGTTCAGGAACAACTTCAGAACGCGGCAAAAGCGCAGGCTGCGGCGCAAGCGGCGGCTCAGGCAGCGGCGCAGCATCAGCAAGAGAACCAGTTGCAACTCGGACCTCCTCAACAAAGCCCTCAACATCCTCAACATCCTCAGCCACCACCACCGATGATGTTGACGCCGCCGGGTCCCCATCATCCTCATTCGCAGCTCAGCATGCAGGAGTTGCAAAAGAAACAACATCAGCAACAGCAGCAGCAGATGAATCTTCACTCCCCCCATCATCAGATGACTCCGTCGCCCCTTCGTGGTCTCCATCCACACATCTCCCCAAGCGTATACGAAATGGCTGCCCTCACGCAGGAGCTCGATACCCAGACGATCACAACGAAGATCAAAGAAGCGCTGCTGGCCAACAACATTGGCCAGAAGATCTTCGGTGAAGCGGTCCTAGGGCTGTCGCAAGGATCCGTCAGCGAATTGCTGAGCAAACCTAAACCCTGGCACATGCTCAGTATAAAAGGACGAGAACCTTTCATCAGGATGCAACTCTGGCTATCCGACGCGCACAACGTCGATCGGCTCCAGGCGCTGAAGAACGAGCGCAGAGAAGCGAACAAAAGAAGACGCAGCAGCGGTCCGGGTCACGATAACAGTTCGGACACATCGAGCAACGACACAGCAGAGTTTTATCACGCGGCTTCTCCTGGTCCAGGACCTGCATCTGCCAAGAAACAACGAGTCCTCTTCTCCGAGGAGCAGAAAGAAGCCCTCAGGCTGGCTTTCGCCCTCGACCCCTACCCCAACGTCGCCACCATCGAATTCCTCGCCAGTGAGTTGGCCCTGTCCTCGCGGACGATAACTAACTGGTTTCACAACCATCGGATGAGACTGAAGCAGCAAACGCCGCACGGCCAGCCGGAACCTCAATCCCCCCGAGAACCTGGCCAGCCATTCGACCCAGTTCAATTCAGATTGCTGTTGAACCAAAGACTGTTGGAAATCCAGAAGGAGAGGCTGGGCTTGGGCAACGTACCCTTGCCCTATACCCCTTACTTCAACCCCAACTTGGCTGCCTTAGTAGGGAACGCCTTGAAGGAACAGTGTTCAGGCCTGGACCTGTCCATGAGTTCCCTGAAGAGGGAACCGAACCAAGAGTTCGAGGACGAGTACGCGGAGGACGCTATGAGTAATCTGGGTAGTGAGGACTCGGTAGGCTCCGCGGGCAGCATAAAGCAAGAGCCCGCGGAGACGCCCACAGTGCCCGCCACCGTCCGAATAAACAGAAGGAAACCTGCCGCGCCGCAATGGGTCAATCCAGAGTGGCAAGAACCAGCCAGAACGGGCGACGAGGTGATCATCAACGGCGTTTGCGTGATGCAGACGGATGACTACGGGGTGAAACGAGAAGCTGAAGAGACAATTAGGGTAGAACCAACGCCGGTCCAAGATAGATACGAGGAAGACGCGCAGAGCGACGTGTCCTCCGTGTCTGGGAACAACGGCCAGGATCGAGACAGCTCTCTGCCGAGTCCAAAGTCTGGACCGACCAGCCCTGTTACGTTACCGAGGCCACCATCCGCGCAGCAAACCCAACAATCCACCGAGGAAAGTCCCAAGGAAAACGTAGTGAAACACGAGCCAGAAGAGACCTGGGATTACTGAACGGACGGTATGGTTAAATCTGGTTTAAATGTGTTTCGCTGAAAGGGCGGAAGGGGGAAGATAGTTAAACATGCCAAAAACGATGCTGCGAACGTTACGGTCCCATTCTGCCGAGGACTACGGCCTAGTTAAGTTCTTAGAGAGAAAACCAGTCATAGGATTCGGCCGGGCCTGATGGGCCGAGTCCTGCCTACCACGAGGGCATTATTATAGGGAGGTAAATACAAAATAGGATACGTGAGAGTAGACACAACGTTTCGTGTGTGTCGGGAACTCTTAATGGTCGACTTTTAAAGACTACCCAGCGAGATGCTGCTATCAAAAGGAGGAACGGAGCTCAATCAAAAAAAGAACTCTTTTTTTTCGTAACGTTGTCTGTGCGATACAGAGTAGTGTGGTGTGCACAGTTGCTACAACGGATTCGTATTGTTAAGACTGTGACGCGACGAGACAGCCTGGAACGAAGGCTGTTCGTCGCAAATATTCGCTCGAAATCCGAAGAAACCCTGGCCGCTTCCGTTTTTTCCTTTTTTTTTTTTGAGAGGGAGAGAAAGAAGAAGAGAGAGAGAGGAGATTGCAAGGGTAGGACAAGGAACCGAACGAGCGATCGACGAAACGGAAATGGTCCGGGTTCACAGAGTGCAATCAACGAGAGTAAACCAGTTGTTAGATCAAATTATTATTAATTTTATCTAATTACGCGACGAGGCGAGCGATTAATAATTATTGCATAATTGTGATTCATGTTATATTGTTTATACATTTCTCCTATCCCATAGTCGTTAAGCTGTTAATGTTATTGAACTTCGCTCTCCGACTACGTACCTTTTATTTGTCTGTTCGGTTAAGAAGGCGCGTCGTTTTTGTTTTTCTTTCGTTGAGGAAAAGGAAAAGAAGAAAAATCGTGTCCTCTCGCTCTAGTTCCTGCGTTAGAGATTAGGGTTTGCATCGTGAAGGTAAGCAGGGCCCAGTAAACCTTCCAGGACACGGAGGTGTCCACTGGGTTCGGCTACTTGCCCGATGGAAATTCGGCTTTATGCTTGCCCACCGACTTACGAGAAGCAAGCATTAATCACTTAGGATCGGTTAGACCTGTTATCGACTTTGTTTTATCATTCGCCATACGTGATTTCCGTTTGCTGTTCTCGTACGGGCAAGCAAAGTAGGATTACAAAAATCTGTCCATTTATGTTCTTTTTTTCTATTCCCACATAGAGAGAGTGAGAGAGAGAAAGAGAAAGAGTTAGTTACACGATGATCGTGGTTATTAGTTACTATCAATATTACCGTATTATTAGGCTTACGTTATCACTGCTATTTTATTATTATTATTATTATTATTGATTATATTGTATTATTTTATTACCAATCAGATTCTTATCGCGATAACGACACGGCTTGTAAAGCCAATGTGATAGAGCTTATACGCGATGTGCCAGGGGGTCGGAGGCCTCCTTCTGTGAGACAAAAAAAAAGATGCGCCGGCATCTTTAAACCGGGTGTAAAGCGTGGCACCGTGAGCTCGCATCCACAATGTAAATAACTGTACAAAAGAAGAAACAAAAAAAAAGAAAAGAGAAGAAAAGGGAAGAGAAGAGACTCAGTACATGCGAGTACGTTACACGTACACGATCTTGTATATTATACTTAATTACCACACTTAACTCTCTAATAGCAGTATATCCACAAAACACAGAGACACATAAGAGACACATTAACGAGACCTAACGCCGAGTTTCCAATGGCAATCAAAGGACAACAGATCGATGGTCAATGAAGGGTGATCCTACGTGCGATGACGAACACGTGGGGTTAGTGCACGTGGGGGTTGAGACGCGGCGTTAAGGTTGGTGCGCACGGCGCGACAGGAGAACATAATTACGCGAATTACCCGTACACACTATCGATGCCTGCCTGAAAAAGGGGAGAGAAAGCAAGGAGAATGATTGTGCATGCTTGCGAGAGAGTGAAACGAAAAAGGGGTCAAAAATTATCCTCGATACTACGAATCAAACTTGTATTTACCAGATTAAATTTTAATCTTCGATTAAATTCTAGTCCGCAATTTAAACGAACGGAAGAGAAATTTAAAAAAAAATGTGTACATTTATGTATGTGCGTGCGTGTGTGCGATTGAGTGGGGGAGGGATGAGTGAGAAACAGCAAACCAGTGAGAAAAGCACTTAACAAAAAAGGGCATTGCTAATTGAGAGACCAGTGATCCGACATTTTTTTTTTTCCTTTATTTCTTTCTTTTCTTTTCTCAATTCACACTTTTCCGTAACCGACGGGGGACTAGTGGGAAATTGTATACCAGCGCTAATATTATCATTCTTTAACACTGATTCTTATTATTACCGTCACCCACATTATTATTATCATTATTATTATTAACGTTATAATTATAATTATTATCGAATACTGCTATTAATATTATTACTATTAGTTAATTTCATCGTCCATCGTTCAATCGTAACTTAATGACATCGACCAAACAATAAATACCAAATCGATGAAACATTGAAAATATAAGTCAATCTCGTTGAGTTACGAAAAATAAGTCCACCAAACCGATCGTCACCGAACCGTGCAGCTGCGTAAACAATGTAATTCGATCATTTTTTGGTGAACGATTGGTATTAGAGGTGTGCGGAAGAGCTTTGGGCGAAATCGGATAAGATTGGAAGATCAGGATTCGAATTTTCGGAATAAGGGCGCAGTTCGACTTCGAATCGACTCGGTAATAATCGAGCCCGATTATTGTCGAAACAATTCGCAGTGAATCTGTACCTTTGTGCCGAAGAGTCGGGATTTCGAGTAATCTCAACCGATCTTGCCAAAAGTCTCGGCGGCAGTTCGAAATCTCGCACACGTCTAACTGGTACACGTGGTTCTTTTGTTCTTCGCTATTCCCTCCCCCCATTTCCCCATCCCCCTCCACCTTATGTGTCTTTTTCTTTCTTTTTCTCAAACGAAGCGCGAGGCATATAGGTTCTTCTTCTTGTAGATACCGAATAGACTCTTATAGATAGCAGATAGCTTTAATTATTTAAGCGGTAAAACGATAAATTTCTTAGGCGAGTACCCGGTTTCGGGCGAAGGAATTTGTAATATAGAGGAAGACGGTTCCATTGCGGACGATCGTAAACCGTGGGGTCAATGAAGGACCACCGAAATGGGGGAAAATCATATCGTAAACCTTAATATTTTACAGAAGCGTCGAGAAACAAAATGGACTAACGAAAAGAACAAAAATCGTAAAGATAACTTGTAGATAGAAGTTCGAGGCTCTTGTACACGCGCGCGCGAGCGCATCCGCGTCACATGATCAAAAAACAAAGGGAGGTATCATATTTGCCGAGAAAATAAAAGGACATTGTCATTCAGTAGTGAAAATAATTGTATTTAAAGAAAAAAAAAAAACAAGGAACGAATGAGAGATTTACCCTAACGTAATAGTTCATTGATTTGTATTTCATTTCGAATTGTATCATAGCTTAAAAAAAGAAGATTATCCTGTACATTGCATACACACGATACACACGATACACACTCATTCACGAGCACTATTGTTTTAAAAATTGTACGTTTATGATTATTATACGAAGATAAAAAAGAAAATAAATAAGGTATACAAAGTATTGAAGATACGTGAGATATTTTATTCGGAATCTCGGCCTATCGAGACGATCGATTCGATTACTCCTTTGCGCCAAATTTTATGGAAATCGTATTTTGGAAGGTATCGAACGTGCATAAAATCTAATTCTAACAGCATTTTGATTATTGCGAATCGTTTCATATAATTGTTAAGAAAGAAGTTTTTTAAAGATTAATGGTTTATTGAAATGTTCGATATCTTGGGAATCTTACCGATGTACAGATTAATTTATTCTCGTTTAGTGGGAAAACCTGATAGAACAGTCTACATCGATTTCAATCCCGCGATAGCGTTAGACACGCAATAATACGATTTAAACACAAATACCAATGGAAAATTCCCTTTATTGTATATACGTACATGATTATATTATTCATATCAGTGTCTCCTTTCAAGAATTTCTAAATTAAAAGGACTGTACTAAAAACTGCACTACGGTTATTCCACTGATCCCACCTTACTTTTAATATAATAGATAAAAAAGATTTGAAAATAAAACATTATGCATTCTCTTTTCATTTTATATTTACAAAAATGATTGTTCAGAATTGTTGAAATAAATTTCGTATATTGTCCATAACAAAATTTATAAGATGAGAAACAAATGACTTTATAAGCTGAAATGTATCATTGAAATGAGATTATATCCAAGTCCATACAATAACCATTCTCTTACTTAATTTAAATATAAATAGTAGTCACTTGTTATATTATTGATAGGGTGTAAACGTTAATTATAATTTTTAATAATAAAATCAAATCCTTCCTAACAAGTAATCCAAAATTCGGCCATGGCGCCATCTATTCGAAAATGGCTCAAATTACTCAACAACTTACCAATCGATTTTCCACAACAGAGGAACACTAGCGCTAACTATGTATATTATGCTTTTAATTTATTAAAGATCAAACGATTGTTGGATGCTGGATGACATTGGGTGAATTAAATAAGGCTGTCTTTCCGAAGACCTGTCAAATCCTATTTGGCTGAAATTTTGCAAATAGCTTCATTTTGCGTAAAATAAAGTTTGTGAGAAGGATTTTTGGCAACTTGAAAAAAATTTTTGTATTATTTTAATATTATTTCCTACATTTGAGTTCCTCAAAAACAAAATAGGTTGGGTTATGGTATATTTTACGGGACGGGGTTGCAGGGGAAGGGCTGAGCCTCTCCCCCGCCCATTTGTTGAACAATCAAAATGTGCAACAGTACCGAAAATATTTGAAGTGCTGTTGTAATATTCCAACGGTAATGTCATTCTCTCCTTTACCGATACAGTGTCAATACCGGGAACGGGAATGCCGAGCTCTCTTGAGGACGAAAGAAAAGAAAAGCGGAGGAGATCCATTTTATCAATTATTGGAAGACATTAAATATGTACTTATATAATGAAAACTAATGAAGAACGTATACAGAATACTGTTGTAATCTTATTCTACGCGGTGTCAGTAATGCAGAAAATTACACTAACATGGTAAAACATTTTTCGCAAAATTTTGAGTCTTAGTCTTTGAGTCGCAAAAAATCCTTCTCGCAAATATTGTTTTTATGCAAAATGAAGCTATTTGCAAAATCTGAGCCAAATCGGGTTTAACAGGTCCAATCTCATCTGGGGGTGTCTGGGACCCCCTAAATCATGATCCCTCGAAAACAAAGGCATGTCCAGTCTTCTACTATGTATAGTCACTGCAAGTGTGTTTGAGAAAATTCTGTTAATTTTTCACATGGATCACGTAACTTAACAGGGAAGCTGGAATTTGGTGAAACAGTGTACATCGAAATGATTGAGTCGTGCACAAAAAAGCGAATGTTAACTGGCATTACATTATTAGGAGGGTTAGTTTCGTCCTACATTACAATTTATATAGCTTATATATTGAAATTGCAAACAACAATAACATCATAAAATGTATCTTTTCATTACAGATTAACAGTATTAGTATTAATTGTTGAAAGTCATTGGACAGATAGTCCAAGTAAACTATATTTGGAAAATTTTGAAAACAATGCAACATGTATCTCTGGAGAGGAATATGAAGTACTTTCAGAATGCCATCCATGTACTGCTTTTGAAATAGCTAGTAAAAGCATTGATGTATGTGTTCATGCAAGATACAAAGAAGTATTAAAATGTAAAAGTGGTGAGACTATAACAAGAAGGTAATTTTTTAGTTAATAGGAACTTCATAATAAGCAATGGTGACCATGTTACTTGAATAACACATGTATTTTAGTTGTGACAGGGTAGCTTGGTTAGAAGAAAGAGAATTTTGGAAGTTTGAAACACTCATGTTCCTTTTGGCATTCACCTCTTGTATCAGTGTCTATTGGAGAGAAAATATTCTGAGACAAAGGATAATAAGAAAAGTAGCCAAACAACTAAGGGTTAGCGTATAGCTAGCCTCAAGTAATTAATATTTTTATTTGTTTTATCAACACCTATATGATTTCTTAGGCAGCTGATAAAGATGGATGAAGCTTATTTGGAAGTATATTCCTTGGCAGAGTTGTGTTTAGCACCGATAGAAACAATAGTAACACTGTTCACTGTTAAGTATTGCAAATCTAAGATCAACATTAAACTTATACTAAGTAAAAAAAAGCCTCTTGAACGAGCATATGCGATAGATATATCAAATTTTGTATACGAGGTTATGGATGCACATAAAATCCCATATCATGCAAGTTCGTGCGAATTACCAATTATTATTGTAAATAAAACTAGCTGTGTTGCAGGACTTTGTGCGATTTTACGGCAAATCGTTAAAGAAGTCACGGCAGAACATCCGAAGCATTCTTGCCGGAAATTATTAGGATTCAAGGAATCGTGTTTAACTGCTTGTTCGGAAACAAGCGTTTGGACGAAATTTTGCGAGGTAGATTTAATTCTAACGGTGAAGTTTCTACACGCGGACAGCGAAATAGAGAGTGAATTACCTATCAGCATGGCAAGGTTTGAACGCCACATGTCGCAACCAGTTAGACTGCATAATCTGTACAAATATACTATGTCCAAAAAATGTTCTGACGAAAGTTTAATTTTGCCAGAGGGATTGCGTTTACTGGAACATACGTACGCGGAGGGCTCGCATATAACATTAGCAGATATAATTATATTTGTTTGTACACATATTTTATTAACTGTATTCTCGAGTGAGACAACAATGAATTTGCTTCCACTTACAGCCAAATGGTACAAAAAGATGATCGAAGATCACATTATAGTTGAATGCCTTAAGTTACTGCCACTGTTAAAGAGTCAAAGCATAACCGAATTCCATTACACTCTTCCTCAAGTGGCAAACCAGAGTTTGTATAAAAGCGATCCAAAGAGATACAAACCAAGAAGTCGCATTTATACGAGACAAGAAGACATCGAAGATTCATTGGAATTGTTCAAAGCGTTAAACATACAAACCAATCTCGACCTAGAACCATTTGGTGCAGAATTGAATCTAGACTGGTCCTCGATACCGTATGACGCTACACCAGAAGGCGGTTCTCTACCGTTAACTCGTTTAAAAAAGAAACAAGAACAACTAGAAAACATGTGTAAGCCTGTGATGAAATTGGCTAAAGCGGGAAACATTATTGTGGACTTTTGTTCTGGTAGCGGTCACTTGGGTATCCTAGTCGCGTATCTGTTGCCCTATTGCACCGTCATATTGTTAGAGAACAAAGAACAATCATTAAACAGAGCCAAAGAAAGAGTGAAGAAACTCAGGTTAACAAACGTTAAAATTTACCAATGCAATTTAGATTACTTTAAAGGGCACTTTGACATTGGTATGTCATTACACGCGTGCGGAGTAGCAACTGATTTAGTTATACAACAATGCATCAGATTAAAGGCTATTTTCGTCTGCTGCCCTTGTTGCTATGGATCGCTTCACGATTGTCACCATTTAACTTATCCAAGGAGTAACGTTTTCAAGAAACAAATGGAACCGGAGAAATACATTGTTCTTAGTCATGCTGCTGATCAAACGCATGACGAACAGAACGTTAAGACCAAACAAGGCTACGAATGCATGGCGATTATTGATACCGACAGAAAGCTAGAAGCTGAACAATTTGGCTACAAAGTGTATCTTTCGAAATTCGTACCGAACACGTGTACGCCGAAAAATCACATACTAGTAGGGATTCCTAGAAAAGAAACTGTATGTACAGAATACGTAAGCTGATCGCGTGTGTATTTTCACCGTCTTTTTATATATATATATATATATTTATGTGAATACGAATGAACTTGAAAACTATTCTTGTTATTGAATCAACGATCTTCGAATAAAACTATGTTCACTTACCCAAGAATCGAAGCGTATCTACTTTAATCGTACATCTATCTTAAGCTATGAACAAAGCACTTAATGTTGTTGCGCTAGTTTTATTAATAATTGTACGAAGAGATTTTTTATTGGTATGTACAAAAAAAGGAGAAAAAGAATGATATGATATACAAATTATTAGCGTCACCTCGGGTGTCTTACACAGTTTTTCGTCTATTATTTAAGTAGCTAGGGAGAACATGAAATGCAAAAAAAATTAAAGGTTGTACAAAGTATATTAAGGAACTAGGGAATATTTACTTTTTGCTATACCACTACAAGCGCTGAGTATGTTTTCCCTTAGACAATATTGAAATTTAAATATTCTTTGCTTTTATTTTTTACCATTTAACATTCTGTTCTGTTTTTTTTCTGTTTGTTTGTTTCAACACTTAATTTTGGTCTTTTAATAAAATGGCTAATAAAGAACGAAGATAGAAGATACCATTTATACATTTTTATGTCTTTAAGAATTGGATTTCGTGTACTATTTACAATTTCAGTCATACGAGCACAGATACACTACCACAGAGTATGTTAGCCGTATCTGGTATTCCTTTCACTTAAGTAATAAGTTTATTTCTTAATCAACTTCACCTACCAAGCTTTTTTTGTCCCCGTGTGAAAGATAATACTTAACATCAAGAGATCTTAATAATTGTTTTAAGCTGAACTAACTTTGTGGGATGTAGCGCAATGCACGTAAGAGAAGTCCGTAAACGTATTTCAGTACATCTTTTTTTTTCTTTTTTCTTTCAAAAGATTTAGTAATGTTATAATGACAAACAATCGAAACTTAAAAATAGTGTCGTTCATAGCAAAAACTATATTTTTATAGGTACGTTTAAAAACCACGAACAAAAACAAACTGTCCAAAGACCTGCTTTAAAATACCCGCCACAAAACAAAATGTTTTGCAAAGAAAAATTATAATATAAGATTCTATGATAATACTTAAACCTATGTAAATTCATATGTATACAAAAAAAAAATTGATGAACGCAATCATCAAGTAGTAGTTTTGAATAGCAAAATATAAAGAAAGAAGGATATTAAGAGATTTACAAACTCTTTAAAATAAAAATATACGTCGAAGAATGTTGAACAGGTCTTTTATGGCAGTTTGTTTTACTTCTCGCTTACACAAATCGAATTCCTTTTTCCCAACGTTTGGCTTTACAGCATTAAATAATCACACGAAACGTCGAAATTTCTCATTTTATTATTTCATGTAAGTTTTATCGAAGATTCAAAAATGCAAGGATCAATTGATGTACCCACTAGATATAAACTTTAAATACGACGCACGGATAAAAGGAGATTTGAGCCAGCCCAATCATTGTACTTTCATTAGAAATTCAATCGAACGCTGAATCACCGTTTCAGGTAAATCAATTGGTCCTTTTATCCTTTGTTTTTTTTTTTCTTTTTTTTTGCCTAGTTAAAAAGACCGACGTGCCAACCACAACACAACAAGCACAGTGCTCCTAACAAAGTACTTATGTTCATACCGTATATTGCTTAAGTTAAAGAGCTTATAAACACGGCATTCTCAACAATTTTAATATCCTCTAAAGAAAATTACTTTGCACATAAAATTCTGATCTTTTCTTCCCAATTTGCATGATTCTAAGAACTTAATTCTAACTATTCAAATAGAATTTCCACAGGACAATGTTGAATCAAGGAATTTTTAATTGATATTATCTAAAGACACCTGTAACAAATAAAATTACATTCACAAGACAGGTGTCATGTATTTGCGATTCTACTTATAAAGAAAAATACTCTAACAATGATTGAAAGTTCTTCGAACGTGTACTTGAATTTAGGTGGCACGTCTGAAAGGAGAGAGCGTCCGGTTTAGAAGCCCGTTAATTTATTAATCTATACAGAACTGATAATAATTAGCGTTTTTTTTTTCTTCTTCGAGTTTATTTTTTGTCGTCCCTTAGGAAATGGATCACGACTCTCCGTTGCCACTATCGTCACCGTCTTCGTAATCGCTGGCGCTCATTTGCTCGTCGTCGTCGTCGTCGTCCAGCTCGTACTCGTCGTCGTAGAAATCCGTCATATCTAATTGTTGCTCGGCCGGCCTCGCATGAGTTTTGATGCAGTAATCTTCCAACGTTACAGGCACCACGATACCTTCTTTTTCAGCTTCCATTTTAGCCGCCTGCGCTTGTTTCCTACAACGACGTGGACAATATTCTCTTTTTTTTTTTTTAACTTTAATTTTAAACCTCTTAACGCTATTAATAAGGGTTATTAATAATATTAACAGGTCATCAAAATTTCCATTTGAGAATACAAATAGTTATCAAAGTGAAGATTTAATTATAAAGCCAATTATTTAACTAAATTTCAAATTGAAAGTCTTCCACAATCCTTGATTTCCATTTACACATATGATTTCCTGTGTTTATAATATTACGGGCATAAAATTCGGGAATAAATGAATGTTATTATACCTTATGATATTTTCATATTCTTTATCTTTTCCCTTGGAGTCGCGCCAGCGCCTGTACATCACAGAGGCGTCCACGTTGGCGGGGCTGTACGTGTTGGGCTCGTTCAGAAGCGAAATCACCGACAGGAGGATCGTCCTGTTCCAAAACCAGAACTCGTTTAACGTTTTTGCACGGCATAAAGCTCAGAAGGATCTGATAATAAGGTGGTCAGACTCGAACGGGTATAAATATTATTTAATACACTCGAGGATGTCCGTGTAGCTTTTTACACCATCGCCTTTTTCCCTTCGTTTCCTCTCACCTGACATTCTGTGTTGGATTCCACCTCTCACACGGTAGTTCTCCACTTTGTGGATCGTCTACGGGTGGATGCAGGATCGATATGCACAGGTCTCCATTCTGCGTATGCAACAATGAAGAAATTTTTATTACAGGCTTTAAATATTTATTTTATATGTAAAGAAAAAAAAAAAAAAAAGGAAAAGTAAAGTGGATAGGATCGTAAATCTCTGTAAACGCGCGATCATCAAAGCGTTCAAACGTTCAGTCAAGGGTAACGACCAACTTTGGCTAAGAAAAGAGACTCGTTTGACCCGAGATGGTGGAAGGGAGTCGGTAAGTTCCGCGTTAATCGTCCCTGAAGGCACATTGCCCGTCGTGGAAACGAGCTACGAAGGACGAAACGTATCTCGGTGTCTTTCGTGAATCTGAAAATTCTCCTTATAACACACCATATTTGGAGCTCGAGACACGTATCGGTGTATAAAGTATTCGCTTTGAAGAGAACACGCGACACGCTACTCGTTGAAAACCTCTTCGTGCTTCTTTTCCCTGTCCATGAAGAGAGGTCGAGCAAGCCCAGGATAAAACCGACTACAGGTTGCCTCAAAAAAGATGTACTGCAAATTCTCCATAATAAAAGAAACTTAAAACGTCAATATATACATTCTACTTCTGACGGTGAGTCAAGTGGGCGCAGCAAATCATGAAATTTGAAAAGAAATGATAACTGCATGTACAAATTAAAATTAGACACCCTGTACACTTGTGTGGTAAGATCCGACGTGGACACAAAGCCGTAGCATACCGCAATGCCGTTGGCTAATGGCCAGCATAGAAGAGAACACGTTCTCCTGGTTCCTTAGCCTACTGCGATTTTCGAAAATTTATGACACTATTCTATAGCGAGCAGAAAAAGACAGAAATGAAGAAAATAATGTAAGTAGTAAGAAAATTTTTAGTGCTTCGAGATGGTACTTAACACGAAAAATCCCAAAGAATGGGACTTTGGCTATTATTATAAGAATGAAATACACATTACAACAAATGTATCTGATTTCCAATGACGTGCAACAGGTCTTGCAATTTTTTGCTTAGATCATGGCACGATGCACAATGCATTTTTGTGTTTTAGTATACTATACTGTTTCTGTACTATACTGTTCTACACGCGGTTCTGCGATGCAGGAAACAAAAATAAATCTCGACTTTGATGCCCAAAAATACCTACTTATATATGTTAATTATACGACGCAAATTTAAATATAATAAACGACGACTTCCTGCATCGACTGAATTTACTTGTCGAGCTTGAAAAACTCGTAATTGCATGCTACCACTTGCATGCCTGAGGAATATTTTAAATAATTATAAAAATGGGGTACTCTTGTTTTTATTTTAACAATTAATGATTTTTCTATTATTTGCAATTATAATTTCTAATAATGAAGGGGTTAAAAAGAGCACACCTTCTCGAAGAAGGAGAGGGAATCTCGCATTGGTCAGCCTCGAAAATAGATTTCTTCGATGAGAACTATCACGAAAATTATAACACAAACGGGACACGTGGCTCCTTTGGAACCTCGTAAATTTGCACAGAAGTGTACGGTCTTTAATTAGGTCACCATGCATCGCGAGCGTTGCCAAATCCTCCTTATTACTGGAAACAATAAACACATTTTCAGTAAAGAAGAAAGGATATATTTTTGATGCTTTGAAAAGAAAGTTAAAGATCGTATAAAATGATCAATCATCGAATTAAATTCGACACGAGGTGATTGAACCATTTTCACGGTTTCAATGCGACGATGAATCACAGCGAAACTTGGTCCACGTTCTCTCTCGAAGAGAAACTCTCCTTACTGATTCGAACAGGAAGCTTTACAGACGATCAACGTTTCTAAATATCTTCGCGGAATGTGTAGGCGTGCGTGTCATTTTCGAAATGCCCAGCCACGAAACGTCCAATTATTTTCACCGTGAAAATTCATTTTTCTTCGAACTACATACGTCGACGGGTGAATTCGAGATGCTCGTATATTCTCGAAAGCTTTTCGAAAAAGATATAAAATCACGAACGTCCCGAATTAAACGACTTCCACGAATATTTATCCGTGGCGTGACTATATTTTCAAAGACAGTAAAATATCAAATAGAAGCGAATTTTCTGTTCGTTTCTGTAGTAAAATATACTGTGTTGTCTTGGTCGGTTCTCGTGCAGCTACCTGAGATCTTGTCCCGTTAATCCATTCCAGACCAGGTTCTTATTATAAGACTATCTCACCAGGGGCCGGGATTATTTTCCTACCTATTTACACCGATGTAAAATACTAACATTTTACGTCGACTTCAAAGAAATATCAATTTTAATGATCACGCGTTGTTTTGAACGTAGCTTTTTTAATTGCATTTTGAATACCGGCTGGTAATATCAATTTGTGTTTTTTTTTTTTTTCCGTAAAACGCGTCTGACCCTACCCTGGTACTCGAGGGTTGATCGAGGTCCTGAGAGCGACCTTACACGAGAGCGTTTCCACCTTACAGAGCCGAGTCGTTCGTAAACTCGTGGCAATACACGAGCCACCACACCTGAGACGCACCTTTGCACACAGCCAATGGGTATGGTGCATAAACGCAGACTCGGGAGCGCACGAGTTGCACATAGATCGGGTGTCTGTGTGTGTCGACACACGTACCGCCGGTCAAACGTTTCACGGTTCGTCGAATCTTGAGGCGACGACCTCTTCGCGAGTGCAACGAAGCCTACAGATTTTGTAACGATTCCACCTTTTTGCTCGTCCCACCGCTGGACATCGTACCTACGATCTTATACACTGCGTGTCACAACTACCGAACAATTTTAGTTTTAAACGATACGTTTAGTATTCGTAGGACGCACACGGTGCGTCGTGTATACTTCACTGTTCAGAATATAAAGAATAGCTAGCTGACCTCTTTCGTTATCTTCCACCCATTATCTTTACGGGCAAATAGAAAATTGTCTCTTCTCCTTTTTGTTCCTCCGAGAATCTATTATCCAGATTTCAACAGCGAAGAGCTGTAACTCGTCATTCGACGAACAGCTCTAAGGGAACAATAGCGTTTTGCTCTCGTTGCCGGAGGAGTGAAAAATTCGAGCAGAAAGAGAGAGCTATTATTGTCTGGCCGTGTCTCGTGTTTACAGCCACGTCGTAAGATCCCCCGTGGTGCAAGAAATCTCTCACGCACGTGACTCACGTGGCCAGACGATTCCGGACAAAAGACTTTTCGCATGAAGTCATTTGGTTGTCATTGAACACGCCATGATTACGTAGAATTCGCTAGATTAAAATCGAATTACCTGAAGCGCCCCTCGAAATGTACGTAACCACAGCCAGCTTAGTTAGTCTACAATTTCCGTAGACTTGATGGATCAATAAATTGGAACTAAACGCTGTAATTTAATTTAATTTCAATCAAATTAAATCACAACGATTTTCCGATAAACCTGCATAAAGGAAAATTAATTTTTCCATGAGAAAAAATAAAATACAACGGACCTGCAACGATGGTATTAGACGGAAGTGCATTGGCCTCGGTGCGAGCACGGGAAGTCTTCGCGTATGAAAAGTATTCATTGCACGGAAAATAGCTTAGCGAACACAGCGGTCGAGCATTGATATATTCGCACGATATAATGAAACGGAACTTTCGTTAGGAAAAGTTGGCTGAATTCGTGTTAACGATGGGTTACCATTTTTTTCCACGTTCAATCAAGAATTCAAGTGAAAACAGTTACTCGAAACAAATATAAAGTCTGACACGATTATTGTACAATATATATCAATTTGAGGCTGAAGATTTGATTAAAATGATTTAATACTATTACAGAAAATCAAGAAGGTTTTTTTAACTCGTTTCAAGGAACGAAAACGAAATTCATCTTTCCCAGATTGCCAATACCACGAACTCTGGTAAATGATCATGTTCGCTGCACCCATCGGGGTTGTATAATTAATGTAACAGCCCGACGCATGAAATTTACGCGCGTTTATTCCCGTTAGCCATAGCGTGTTCGCCTGTCTGATCCCTTCCAACAAGTGACTGGACACGGATGTCCAAGGAGCCTTTCGACGGTCATTGACTCTTTGCTAGTCTCTGAAGGGTCACACGAAGAGCACGCGAGAGATGCTTTAAGAAGTGGTGAATAATAAGATGCTTAGAAGACGGGGTCGTACACAACCCACGCTGAACTCTTTTAATTTAGCCACTTAACTTCTTTACCTCGTTTCCATCTATTAGAAGACATACTAATTGCAAGCTGAAAATTAATAATTCCAAAGAAATTAATTAAACAGCGCAAAGATGAATATTCCCGGAAACTTGAAATTGCTTGTGTACCAAAAAAAAAGAAAAAAGAATAGAAAAGAAAAAACGAGAGCGTCGCGTCGAGTCCTGCGGATAACGATGCGAACGCTGTAGCAGAGGGTTGAAAGACAAAGAGAAAATCGTAGAAAGCGAAAGGGAGACACGGCGAAAAGAGAGAGTGACGGAGGAGGGACGAAGGGTGGAGGATTGAACGACAGCCGCAGAGGCTGAAAAGGGACGAGGGAAAAAAAAACACGCGAAGAGACGTAACGAAGAGGGATGAAAAGAGGTGTATACAGGAGGGAGGATCGATAATTCTCGTATTTACCTACCTCGTACACGTTCGGATGCCAAACTTTCGTCATAAACCGAATGCTTGGCGGACTGTATGGATAATCTGGCGGGAACTTCATGTGTGCCTGTAACAGAAAACAAAAGGAAAAAAAAAAGAAAGAAGAATGAACGGACACTCGCGTTGAAAAACGGTTGACTGGCAACCACGAGTCGATCGATAATCAGTTATGCAAATTATCAAAGGGTGACCAGCACCGTTTGTTCCGGGAATTATGTACGAGTCATTTACGAATTGTTCAACACGCGTCCGAGAAAATTGAACGATACACGCGTTGTCGTTCAGGGTTGAAAAAATCAGTCGCTAGTGCAGGCAAGTGAACTTACCCGGAAAAACATCGAACAACATAGGAGTCGATGAAATTCGATTCGTTTTGCGTATCAAAAGGGTCGATATATAGAGTGTTAAAAAAAAAAAAAGACGATTTTCTCCAGATGTGCCATTTCACGCCCTATTATCTTTTTTATTCTGAAAGAATGAAAACAACCCCTGCGATTGCGTTATCTTTCAGTATAAATTGGTTGTTTCTGGGAGATCCCAACATGACCGACGGGAAAGTTCATCGTGCCAGTAAATTAATTTCGGTGGGTGCAATTCACCACAGTTTAGATGTAATTCTACCGGGGAAACATAAACAGAGGCACGGATGGAAAGTAAGTTAATTCTAGGACGCGCTATCCCGGAGGACGGGCTTGGATATTTGGGCCATGACCAGGTTGCGATCAATATAGCGTCCCGTCGGTGAAGCATCGACGAAAGTCTGCCAGCAACGTTGGGACAATCCTTGCATACATTCCTGTGAAAATGGATTCGTTCTGTACTCAGTGCAAACGGAAAGTAAAAGATCACAAGGAAGGTCTTATTAAATAAATAAAACTATTCAAGGTCCAGCGAATTAAAATATCTAACAATAAGTAGTTCCTTGGATCGCAACGATAGCTGAAGTCGATGAGTTGGAGGCCGCAAATGGGCCAATAAATATTCTGACGATAATGATAGTCGACTACATGCGCCGAGGATATGTTTGCGTTATCAGACACGCACGGTACGTGTTTACGGTCTGAAAGAAGAAAACACGAGGCAAACAGATGGCAGAGCATCGAAATCCCTGCTTGATTGCAGAGCTCGTTGTTTAACGGAAAAGAAGCAAGATCACTTTAGGATTGAAGAAGGATTACATTAAAGTGGAAGGAGAACGATATCAAAGAACAGTCAGCAGCTCGATAACAATCGGGAAAGGAAAAATGTAACGATCTGAAGTTTTTCCGTCATTCCTAAGAAAACTGCTGCGTTACTCATCGTTCAACGTTTACAAAGGCTACGGTAAATCGTACTATTAGATGTTCCAGAAATAGAGCCTGAATAGAGCGCAACTATCAATGTGAATGCTTACACGAGTTTGAAATTTTCTTTATAGCTTGAGCGTGCCAATAGTGTAAATCGAGCTTTATAGTCGTTGTTGCGAGAGAGGTGAAAGGATTGAGCGGGCCAAAATCAGGCAGAAGGATAAGGAGGTAGGTGTCTCGATAGTAGAAAATGACACGAACAAACAACGATGGAGACCCATTTTGCCGTTGAAGCGAGTTCACCGTGTCTGACCTCTTTTGCGACGGGCGCTTTTCCCCGCGAGGAAAAATACGCCGTTCATCCGAAGCAGAATGGGATTGGGTGAAAGTCGTTCAGGTGATTCAAGGGATGCCGTCCAAAGATAGATCCGAGACAATGCACGAAAACGTTTCGTGTAACTTGCCAAACGTTTGATCGTTTCTTCGACTTCATCTGGGTCGATTGTAAATCCCAAAGGAACGAGAAGCGGCTGCTTAACCATTTAGAACTTTAAGACCTAGTTTTAGGGAACACGTGCTTGCCACTACAGGCTGATCCACGTGACTTTTTCTTTAATATACTTAACAAAAAATTTAGAGGAATATATATTTTTGCAAATACAACACGCTTGTATAAAATTAAAATTAAAATTAAAAAAAAAAAAATATGCCCTTGCGGGGATTCGATCTGGCGATCCTTAGTTTTGAAATTCCCGCCCTTCGCCGCTCAATTCTTGTAACTATTAAAATATCTCCTATGTTTTATAATGTAGATAAATATTATAAGATCTATTAAATTATTTTTATTAAAAAAGTTTGTACTTATTTTCCTTGACAACTTGAGGTAAAACTCAGATCTCAACTCCTCCTTGTAATTTACGATTATGAATCTCGTAAGAATAGACTTACGTACACGCGACTCGCGTGTACGAAATGATACCGATTCGCAAATAACGGTGTTGTTCTCGACACACGTTTGTGTGAGTCGTGACCAGTTACACTGTGGGAAGATACATACACTAGCGTTACGTGAATAAGCATTCGTAAATTTATAACGAGCCAGTGAGTGGTTTAGAAAGCGGACGCAAACCTACGCGAAAAAAAAGTGTATATAACTGCTGCAACGGCAGAATTCATTTTCTACGTGAATACTTGCTGTAACGACTGACAGGAAAAAAAACTAGGGAATTTGTCTTGAGAATAAATTTACAATGTGTGTCAGGATATCGAAGATGAATTATCGATACGAGCGAAGTGCGATGAGAATGAATCAATCGTAGAACGCAATCGATTCGCCTACGCTGAGTAATCTTTAGTTTTCAAGATTACTCAATACTGCTTGGTAGTCGTTGGTTGTTTTGTGTTACGTGTAAACAGAACTCGTCGAATCGTAACAGTATGCAAAGCCGATCAAATAAACTTTCCTATAATAAATCGGTGAAATTCACCGATCGACAAGAATAAAAATGAACATTAGTCCCGATATGTTTTTGGTTAAGGTAATCGTAATGCTTTGCGTGTCATCGTCGTATTTGTTTTTAAGTAGAAACGCGCATACGTGTACTGTCCAGATTATTTAGACACAAATAGACGTAATGGTAGAATTTTTTAATATAAAATTGGCTTGTCATTTCTCAATTCAAATTAACGCATAGCAATTATATTTAATCTAACTGTTGTTACGGAAAAACAAAGTAAGTGTCGGGCGCGATTAATAAAAAAGATATACACTATCAGTATAATATTTGCAACCGTGTTTGAAAATATTTGAACAGTAGCAGTATCTTTCAACGAAAAATGTAAATATATTCGTCAAACATTGCATCCGTTGAAAGAGAAAGTTAGAAACATAACCAACAAAATGAAAAGTGTTAATGCAAGAAAAAGAAATCGAGAGTCAAACGAATTTTCATTTTTACTCGATGAATTTTTCGGTATGATTAATTGTTGAAAATAATTGTAGCAATTACCTTGAAATATCCTCCTTGGTAAAGCGTATCTGGAGGCCCGAAGATAGCCACTTCCCACTCAAACATGTTGTCCTCGTTAACGAGTTTCACGCGGAATCCTTCAACGGGTTCCTCTTGAAGACTTTTATATTCCAGAGCAAGTGCCCTAAGAGCGCTACTCGTTGTTTGTGCCATAATTTTCTTCTGGAATTGGAGTTAAAGTCCGTTCCAGAGTACAGAACGTCCCAAACCTCCTGAAGTGGTAGCACAGAACACTACAGTCGGACGGACGCCTTTGTGAACACTGCTTCTTCTCGGAAGGATCAATTGCCAACGGGTTTTCGGACAATTTCAGGCCTCTATCACGATTTCCTTAGCTATACCTCAACGCTTCGTGATCTTTCACTCGCGGCAGAACGTTTTCTATGACGATAATACGATTCTGCACACTAAATAAACAAAGAAAATATGATCAGACCTACAAACTGCGAACTGCTCTGCAGTCAACAATACACCATTCCCAATGCACGCATCTCTAGCAAAACAGCTGACGTACCTTCTGCGTCAGCGTTGCCTTCTACGCATGCGTAACACAATATTCCCTAGCTTTCGCCTGCACCTTGACTATTTTGGAGGTTAAAATGAAGTTAGAACGAATTAATTATTACAATTGAATAATTGTAATGATACGCTTCTTAAACTGTTTTAATTAAACGTATAAAATTTAGAAGAATTTAAAGTTCGATTCAATAAATATCTAGACTTCCTGTTTCTTCATTGGCAAGTATATTCTCAATCACGTGATACGTGGACTGTGTATGCTAGTTACTTTGTTTCTTATTAAAGAATAGCATTCATTGAATGCATTTTTGTACAGCTACAGGAGCAACAACCAATCAGTAAAAATATACATGAATGTAATATATTCTTATTGGATGATACTGGACAAACATATAGGACATGTAAATGCTTGCTGCATGATAGTATTTAATGAAAAGAATTAATGAAGTGCATATATTACTTTATATATGCATCCATCCAGGAGTTTATAATTACACGGATAACAAAGCAGGATAGAAATGCATAATTTATGAATCCACCATATTCTCATTAAATCACATTATCTTGACTCCCAATGATACTCAATTTTATGTAATATTTTTTTATTGCATTTTTAATACCCATCCATGTGTATATAAGAACTGAAGAAACATCGAAAGACACATTTTTCCTTAAGATTCGAAGTGTTGTAAGAGGTTGGTGACATAGTGAAACAAGTGATTCGTCGAATTTATACCAAACAAGTTTAAAATTGAAAATACACAATGACTACTTACACTACGCCTATTATAAACCCCGAAATTTTAAAAATCTATTGTTTTTGGGGTAGTATACTTGCTTTAAAGTTACTGGCAATGGTACCATTAACGGCACGACAAAGATATGCAAAAAAGGTATCTTAAAACAGATAATTCTGCTTTTTATATTTTATCCATAAATAACGAAAATACTAATTTCTATATATTTATTACAGGTATTTATGACCGAAGAAGATGCAAAATGGTTAAAAAATTCAAAAGTTGTTTACAATGATCCAGATGTTGAACGTGTACGTAGAGCACACTTGAATGATTTAGAAAATATTCCTGTGTGGTATATAGTAACGCTCCTTTGGCTCACTACTGGACCTTCTACATGGTTAGCTGGGACTTTAATTAGAACTTTTGTGATTGCTAGAATTATTCATACAATATCGTATACTATTCTTCAGAAACAGCCACATAGAGCACTAGCATTTTTTGTAGGCATATTTGTCACTGTTTATGAAATAATTAGTACTATAATATTTTACTTGTAATATGAAGGATTATTCTGAAATCATATTTTTGTTATTTCATATATAAATACGTTACTTATCATTTTTACTGATTTCAATGCATGCTTGTAGAAATTTATATAAATTAAAAGTAAATTGATAAAAGTTATGCACAATAAAAATCATGGTGTAAGGTTATTTAGTCCTATTAATGCATTATTAGTACGATAAGCAATGGATTCAAAGTACAAAGCTTTATACAGCTTCATTATGTATATTTGTCTTAATCACTTGTATATCTAAATAAACTGTCAATAAAACTAACGTTTTAGATTTACTCGTTTTTCCTGTATCCAGTAATGGTACATATAAAATTTTATTTCTAACCTGATGACTGCTTCTTTATATAAGTTCTGTTTTGTTTTTTAAATACATTATTTTGTATTTGACAGAAAACAGATATACCATATAAATCTAAGAAACCTGAATTTATTTTTATATTTTTATTTTGCTACTTCCTTCGTATAACTATTAACCATATTCTCAACGAGTATTGAAATATAATACATCATGAAATATAAATTTTTACGTACCATGCTTTATTTCAGGCAATAAATGTTACTTTCATTATTCCGTATATTACCGCGAAAAAGGTGGCACAATGTACAGGTAAGGGTCATGCGCAAACATTGTTATGCGCGGTTGTTATGGCAACGTCATCGTGACGCTATTGGACGCGGGAACGTCAGACGTCGCGATGCATCTGTGAGGTGCGAACCGCCGTCGGTGCAACGGCGTCCTGCCGTTACCGAATGTGCACCAAACGATCGTTCGGTAATGTTAATAAAAATTTATGTGTCGTTTCGTTACGTCCTGTTTAAAAATGAGCGTGACAATGATCGAGAAATCGCTGTTGTTTCGCTCAAAACCGACGATCGATACGCCATGTAGAATAACATAAAAGGTAAGTGATACCTTCATTTATCGAAACTTTCTATTCGATAAAGAAAGATAAACTTTATTTGATTAAAATATATCACCATCGAAATATGGTTTCTTTAATTGTATCAATACTTCGAATTAGTGATGCAATTTAATAAGAAACGTATGAGATTATAAGTTTATCGCATTTACTGACGTCTAATCTCCTTCTTTCCTTTTTTCTTGATATTCTAATCGCAATTGTGTATTATGACAGATAATTATTTATAGAAACTGCAAATTTAAACTGTTTCTGCGAAAAACTGAATAAATTATCGTAGTGCCTGCGACAACACCGCATGTCTGACAGCTGTGCTATACCGTTTGCCGTCCTTTCAGGGGCTCTATACGCGATATAATCTTTCGGAACGCGTATCGGTTTTCTTTGAAGGCCATAGCATTCGCCGAGGCATCAATCAGTTGTAATTACAAGCAATTAAACATATTATCAGTGAAAAGAAGAAGAGAGATGAAAGTGGAATTATTGTATCGATGTCTGTACAGTAACCTCGTGTATTTGATTCTATTCTTGAATTATTCTTGAATTACGCGATATTTTGAATGTCACGGTGTACATTCATACGACAATTGCGATCGATTTTCACCAGAGTTTTACTTCTATCATTCATGGTACTGATAGTATACGATTTTCTATAGCGGAATGAAAATTGTATTTAAAACGATTATAGAACTTAACAAATCTAGGATGACTATGTAAACTGTATATAAGTAATTAGAGAATTTGATCATTCTTTCAGTACTGTATTCCTCGCACTTTCTGTTGTTTCATCAATACTCTCTCTTTGGTAACCGCATCCGCAATGCCAAAGACATATATGTATATACATTTTCACCGTGTACTGGCACGATTCTCCATGAAATTCATTACAAACAAGATGGACCTCGCGTGCGTTCACATTTACCCAATATATAGGTCAATAGGTCGATAGTTTCCCGAAAAATGTTAATATTAGCGCCTGCCAATGTAAAACATGGCCACGTGTTATGGTACACTCTGTATACGGAGAAACGTGTGCTCTCGTCCACTTACGCACGCTGAACTACATAAGTACTTATCTCGATGGACTTTGCAAACGTTCTGGAATATTTATCGTTGTATTGAGGATTATCCGGCGTTCTTACACGTGAGACGGCCGAACGAAACGATCCATGACATCACGGACTGCAAATGCATTCGCATCATTCGTTTCTATTGCACCGAGTCCGATGGGCAAATTCGTATGCCCGTTTATGGGTCTTTAGCCTCGAATGCAACAGCGTACAGTATATAATTTCGATAGGAAAAATTCGAGGATGGTATTTTAATTGGTCGTTACTTTCCAAGGGGCCGATTCACGCGAAGATCGATGGAACGTTGAACCCGGAATAAAGGTCAAAGTAACGTCGTTTCATTTTTACAAAATGAACTTTTTTTTGACGTTAATTAATGTCAGGAAAGAAGGATCGTAGCCGTGCTTCATTATTTCGCGATCCATTATTAAAAAAAAAATGCCACGAGAGTCTTTTCTGGTTAGGCAATAGGGAAACTTACAAATGGGTAGCCTGATTTACGCAAGGCGGTTGACTTTAATTTTTCCTTCGAATACTTACTTAACCCTGTTGACCATAAATATCGATGGTGTACGAACCGTGAGAAACGATCGATTTCGAAGCATCGTACGTCACCTTTCGATACGCAGCGCTCTCAAAAAACACGCTGATTAAGGCATCGCGGCGTGACGCTGCGATGGAATTCGATCGCGACCTTCTTCGCGTGTAAACGCAAATGGATCACGTGAATTCATCGAACAAAGGTCATTTGTTCTTTTTATTCGTCGAATTCAAATGCAATTCATGAATCATTCGTCATATTTTTACTCATTTTTTTTTTCTGATACACTTTAAGACATCTGAATTCGTCTGCTACAGTTCTCATCGATGAACAGAGAAAAACGAAATAATTAAGTACAGGTGAATGAGCAACGTTTCAGAAGAATGACTCATTGAACAGAGGTTCCACGTACGTTTACCTTGCTAATAGAAGAAGAAGAATCGTTCGATAGTGTTTCTACCCGAACGTAATGGGTATCATTGGTCGTTTGTGTATCGGTTGGTCCACGGATGACGCGGACGACCGGTTCGCCTACGTATTTCAACGTGTTCACCAAATACGGGGCATCGAAGTTGGTCTCGGCTGGCGATACTTGCACGGTTCCTGCCCACGCCATGACCTGACAACACTTTTTACGGGAAACGTTTGCACACGGGTGTGGTACTTTCGCTCCTTAATCGAGATCGTCTGGAATCGGGATCAATCGTATGCACTCTCCGTGTCCCCGATATTTTTTTGGTACTGGTCCTGCAACACTGGATGATGAATTCGCGAAACAAGAGCCTCGAGTCTCCTTATCTGGCCCTCTCTGTTATTACTCATAACTCAAACATATTCGTTGCAGTTCCATCTTTTTGGAACGGGGATAAAAATAGCCTGATGAGCGAGTCAATTTTTCAAGAAAATCTTGGAAGAAGAATGCTACGGACACGATACTGCAACGCATTGCATACCTTGTCTACGTGTCAATCCGTGGATAATTTAACGATCTTGTCGTTTCAATAAATCGCACGTATCGCTTCGAAGGACATCGTGATCGCATTTCCTGTTACATCACCGAGTCATTTTTCCCGCACCAAGCCTGTGCGAATTCTTACTCATTTTTTTGTAATCCTCGGTAATTACGAATCGACGACATTAACGTCACGATACGCAAGAATTACTGTCCTCGTTAAATAATCGGCTGGTCACCACACCATCACAGCGCTCGAGATTCATTCATGTACACATAAGTGGTTGATAGCAAAAGGGTTGCGGTTAGTCTGCACGATTTTAGGAACGACGCGACGTTGGCAATAAGTCTCTCCTGGGGAGTCGCGATTTCTGGCGATAAATTACGCCGGTACCAGAGCCAATTTCACGATAACTCCTTTGAGTTTGCTGGCTCGTTAACAACACTGCCGACGCTGCAATCAGCCACTGCATCCACGTGAAAATAACGATTATTGGATTATATTCCAGCTGAATGACGTGTACAAAATTTGATCAAGGTGTTAATTAGGAACGTATAGATGAACGAATTGATAAAGCGCTGGGATACTTTAAGAGAAAACGATGCTGGTCGTCGCTGATCTGTAAGCTACGTCATCGCCCAGTTTACATCGAGACATCACGAGAGACCGGTTCCTCGAAGGTGTCCCCCCCCCTCTCTTTTTAGTCTCATTCTCATTTTGTATTCATCCTCTGTTGCGAAATATTTTTCCAGAAAAGACGAAGACAAAACATCATTAAACCAACAAGGAAAAAGATTTACAATCCAAGTGTATTCATCGGTTAAAGTCACTTATCAACAGAGATAGAGTCATTGGTAGTGATAATGAGTAATGTAATGCTACTGTTTATTAGCATTTTGATACTTTGCTATTTTTCCTTTTTTTTTGTACGAAATGCAATCTTTGATATTCTATTAATGCTATGAAAATGATTGTGGTTGAGAAGCAGCCAATGGAAAATTGCAATCGCTTTCCTAGTAGAGTCGACGTAATTTTCTACGACAGAAAGCGGAAAGAGTAAACGTCAAACGTGTCATGTGTTGTACGCCTACAACTACGTTCTGCCTGTGATAACACTTCGAACAGCGTTTTCTTCGCTTACGTGTAATCGCCCATGCTCTCCAGTGAGAGTGAAGAATTGTGTATTTTTATTTCTCGCTTGCTTCGAAAATGTGCGCGGTATAATTTTGAAAAATAACAAATTCTGGTTCTTTTACGAAGTTTCGTCCACACCGGTGACCGAAAGGTCTCGTTGCGGACGGAAAGAAACGAAAAGAGACGGAAAATCGTATATCTCGACCCACGCGAACGGTGTATGTACAATAAAGAATCCAGGTTCTGCGAACGTTGAAGAGAGTCTGAAGAGAGAAGAAAGAAGGTAGGGTGATCGAATCGGCCTTATATGCCTATTTAATGGTAGCGACTGAGAGCAACCGTGACTGAGAGTTACCGTGTGGTCAACTAGGGCCACCGAGTAACCGTCGATGCCACAACGACACACGGTGCTGGACCGAGAGCATCGTTACAATAAGCTTTCCTCTTCTTCTTGGACGTTCTGCACCGAGAGAGACTAGTTAAACTCCCGCCATAAAGAGGCAGAGTGGGGAATAGCGAATCGCGGGTATGCATACGCGAGTCTTCAGGGACGAAGAGAAACGAGTTTGTAAACGGGGCCAGTCGTGGTGAAGCTTCAGTTCGGCCCGAGAGATCGACGCTTAAACGTTGTGTGTTTCTTCTTTAACGCTTACCGATCGTAAACAGATTTCAATACGCTTCTTGCTGCCTTTGTTCTTTTTTTTTTTTTTTCAGTATTTGTGCGCGAGTTAGATATTCGTATGAGAAGCAAGACTGCGAGCGAACAAGTGTTTGAAAATGACTATACGCAAGAAAACAACGAGTGGCGCGAACGAGAAAAATAAAACGTCGAAAAAGGAAGTGGCGACGAGTTCGTCGAGCGACATGACCACCGTCGAGACGGTGGAAGTCGTGTCGTCGACGAGTTTCGTCGAGGAGGCGCGACAAGTGGTGGAGAGCGAGTCGAAGAGCAGCGTGTTCGAGGTAACCAGTGCGAGTCGTGAAGTGATCATGGATTCCAAGGGTAACATCGTCAAGATTATCGAAACACCTCCGCAGACCGTAGGTCAGACGATGTCCTCTCATAAATCAGGGAAAACATCCCAGGATTTCATCAAGGAAGAACAGGTACAGTCCGTGAAACAAGGTAGGTCGATGATCGAGGATAATGCACGAAACAAGGACCTCGATGTTTGTCTCACGTCTGAAAGAGTCAGTAGTTCGTCAGAGATTCAAACTCGCAGCGAATCGCGTGCAGAAAGCGTTCAGAAGTCAGTGTCCTCGAGCACGATCGTGGAGGACCGTCATCAAGGTCGATCGTCGACGAAGATGGTCTCCGACGGTACCGTGAACGGTGAACAACAGGTACCACAGATACAGACGTCGTCTAAATCGATGGAGAGTAAACAATCTAGCAAAGAAACGTACGAGGCGACGACGAAGGATGGCCAGACGGTTTCAAGTACGTCAAAGATCCAGGAGGCGGGCGAGAAAGTGGACGACAATGGACGAGTGACGGCCTCGCAGACCCGCAACGTGGAGCACGAGACCATGGTCGTACCTTCTGATCAGGGTCGAGTTAAATTCTCCGATGACGTCAGGACTATCAGCGACAAGATCGTACTGGACTCTTCTTCCGGCGAAAGCACCGCGAAGAGCGTCGCGAAGACCGACGTCTCGCGTTTCAGCAAATCTGGACAATCTGCGTGGGACGGCACGTTTATCGTCGAAAGTCCATCACCGGTTAAGGAGAAACAGACGACCAGAGTGGAAAAAGGGAAAGTAGATCATACGGTTTCAAAAGCTGAAGTCTCTGAACGAGTTTCTTCGTCAACGGTGATCCACGACTCGAAGATCGTCGTCGACGAAGCTTATACAGACGTCTGTTCGACGAGTCGCGAACAAATTTCTTCGAGTTTGGATAAATCCGGAGAGAAACAGATAATCACGACAGAGGTGCAGTCGAAGGACTCGAGTAGATACAACAGGCCAGGTGATTCGACTTGGGATGGCACTTTCGTGATAGAAAAAACCCCTGAATCCAGGAGAAGAAACGTTTCAGACGATTCTGTCTTCCATCACCCTGGAGCAGACAACGTTATCGAGTCGACGCAGAGATCAGACTTCAAAGAGAAAAGTTTGGATGGTTCTTACGAGAAGAAATCATCGAATGTTGTTCACGTGGTGCAAGGCGGCACAGAATCGTCCAGGTTTCTATCCGAGGAGCGTAGAAACGTCAGCGAGGAGGTTTACATCGATGGAAAACCGATTAGACGCACCGTCAGACCTGGAGAATCCACCTGGAATGGTCAATTCGTACAGGAAAAACCGCAGAAAACATCGAAGGGTGACACTGTGGTCAGGAGAAGTGAGAAACGACACGATTCCGTGGATGTCGAAGACGTGACGGAGGAGCAAAACGTTTCCAGTACATCGGAATCCGTCTCGACGTCCTACGTCGTCGAGTACGCCACCAGCGATGAAAAGAAGAAGACTGAAAAGGTGACTTCCGTCTCTGAGACTATTCTCGAGGAAGATTCCGAAGGAGGCACATCTCGGCGACAGACTCCAGAGAAACACACGCGCGACAGGTCACCTGGGTATTATAGACCTGGTCAGTCCACGTGGGATGGAAGTTTCGTTCGCGAGAAACCACCAGCACCTGACCGTCGAGTAACCGACGTAAGGAGACCCACGGACACCGCGATCATCCGCGACGTGTCAGAGGACAATTCCATCAACGAGGTGCACGACACGAAAGTGGATGGTGTTCCCAGCAGACCGGAAACACCTAAGGGAAGGGACACCAGGTTGACCAAATCTGGTGCTTCTACGTGGGATGGAAGCTTCGTTCGCGAGAAACCACCAGCACCTGACCGTCGAGTAACCGACGTAAGGAGACCCACGGACACCGCGATCATCCGCGACGTATCAGAGGACAATTCCATCAACGAGGTGCACGACACGAAAGTGGACGGTGTACCCAGCAGACCGGAAACACCAAAGGGAAGGGACACCAGGTGGACCAAATCTGGTGCTTCTACGTGGGATGGAACCTTTGTGGTGGAGAAATCACCAGATACCAGGAGACCACCCAGTAGAGAGTCTGATAGGCCTCGACCAGAGTCCAGACAGAGTCCTGTACCATCCTCGAGGAGACACGTCAACGATACCACTCTGGATCTTCGGGATACGCGGATATCCAGTACTTCCGAGGTTTTCGACAAATCCTTCGTCGTCGTGGAACAGTCGACTCATGAGAACTACTCAGACTCGTCTAACCTTGACTATTCTACTACTTCCATGGAAACGGTCATCATCCGCGACGGTGTGCCTACGAGTACCCGGAAGACTGTGACGATCGAAGAACCCAAAGGTACTGAGAAATCCTTGGAACACCAACCTGAGTCCACTCAGAAACGTCCCCAGAGTCCTGATAAGGGAGATCGATCTATCAGACCTTCGAAACCTGGCGCCTCCACTTGGGATGGCTCGTTTGTGTACGAAAAACTAGCTGATAAAACACCGACAGATGTTTCTAAGAAACCAAGTCAAAAGCCACCTACTGACACTAGAAAACCTGAAGATTCAAGCTATTTCACTGAAAAATCTATCACTCTGGAGGACATTTCCAGGGACGTTCAAAAATCCGAATTCGTCTCTTCTAGCACTCTCGAACATACAACTAAAGACTCGCAATTTTCCACCACATATCTTCATGAAATTGACGATAAAAGGAGTCCCATTGAACCTGGAAAAATACCTGGACGCGAAACTCCTCGGTTACCCAAGGACAAACACCCTGAAGATACCAAAGTTTCTACGACGATCGTTCGTGAAATTGACGAGAAGAAAACTCCTACCGAGGCTAAAGATAGAAAAAAGTCTCTTGAAGATCGTGTCAAGAGTCCTGAAAAATGGGACAGGTCCACGAGACCAACCAAACCTGGTGAGTCCACCTGGGATGGTTCCTTCGTGTACGAAAAACCTGAGGACCAAAAGAAGAAACCCACAGACGATAAAAAGGGGCCGAAAGAATTGTCCCCTAAGCCTAAAGACGACAAACCGATCCCTTCAGCTCCGAGAAAAGATGATACCAATATTTCCATTGTTAAACACGAGGTGACGGATGTAAGGGATGTTAAGGATGATAAGACTGATATTGAGGTGGTTCAGAGTTCTTACGTAATCGATCAATCGTCCAGTTTCACCTCGGTGCAGGACGTCCGCGATGTTGTCGAGGAACGTGTCATCAGCGAATTTACGACGGACACGCGGGAAGAATTGGTGAGTAATGAGACAGCCTATTAGTCAATCTCTTCATTTACTACACAGAGAGTAGGTTGTACCATTTTGGACAATGCTTTCTTGTTCTTTCGTTGCATGAATTCGGTCTGTAGCAATCGCGCGCTTGAGATAATTCCAACGTAATGTACGTCATTAAATCATTGTTTGTGCGTTTCATTCAGTTCGAGGCAAAGTTCGTGGGCAATTTCTTTATCTCCTCTCTTGATTCGTTTATTATTCTATTAACCTCCTTATGATTTTAATGGTCCGAAATTTCTTCTAATCTTTGAAGAAAATCTTCCAAAATCGGTACTGAACTTCTCTAAATCTTCGTCATTTAGAAGCTAATTAACTAATTCATTGTTATTCGTCTGATAAATCGAATGACACGCTATAATCGTGTTACAATGGTGTCGATGTAAAGGAAATAAAGTGAAACATGTCGGGTTGCACACCTCGCGGAAGAGGCACGGTCTCGTTACTTTCACTTCCAAACCAGGCTAAGGTCATAGGTTCTCCGGTGTTGTTCACTTGGAAATAAAGTTGACGTAATGTTCAAATGATCTTCGACAAGACGAATCTCTGTTTCCTATTCGCTTGTCAAAGGTGTCACAAAAAAGTCGAGTCTGCGTTTTGTTTACAATTAGCATTGGTACTAATTATAGCGTCCAGTCATGTAACGCCTTTTCGATCGCGAAACACGTCGATTACGTTTACGTTTACGATAAACGTATGCTGTTTATATTCCAATTATGGATGAAGAGGGGCCTTTAGCGTGTGTGACATTTTATTTTCCGTGTCCCATGATCGATGTTGCCAGACAAGGAAGTACGAATGATTTAATTATCTATTAATCTATTTCAGAGAAATAGATTAGCCTGTACGAAAATATATATATTTTTTTCGAGCTTGAAATTCCTCTGCTTCAATAATGTACGCAAATAGATTTCATGTTAGACGATGTAAATAATTATTAAGCTGACTCGGAGTCGATCGTGTGTACGAGAATAATAATAATGGGGTGCGATGAAATGGGTGCGAACGTCTGTTCGAACAGACGGCTAATAAGAGACAGAGGAATCCACCACGGTGGCTCGTGTCGTGTGCACGCAACTGCAATCACCTGCAATCGACTTCAATCGAGCGTACGTAAAACGATAATAATCGTGTTCATACTTTGGTAGTGACCTCATCTCGAGTTGTTACGACGACGAAACATTTTATATCAATATCAACAAAACTCTTACGTAGTCGTTTTTATTAGACTTTAAGCTTTCAATTGATATACCACAAGTGCCATTTTCCGATACGTTTTATGTCATCAAATCGTTTCAGACTTTATGCGTTTCGAAATTGGTTATTGTTCAGTGAAATTGGCAGCCAGCCATTTTCTATACGTATAGAATATCGATGATACGTTTATTTGATATACCACAAAAGGTATTTCGCAATAGTTTCATGTCATCAAATTCTGGTTTGAGAACACCTGCAATTGAGTTTAATCGAATGCACGCCACACGGTTCGAACAATTACCATGAAACACTGTAACCAAGTTTGGAAGTGATGTCATCGGCCGTCTGTTCGATACGGAACCAATTGAATTTCATGCCACGATCAGCACGGTCGATTTTACTTGACCTCTCTATACTGGATCACCACGATTATCTCTGCTTGAGCATCGCAACATTTTTATTGCCATTCGTTCATATTCGAAACAACTCAATCTCTCTGTCAAGGTGAACTATCAATGACCAAACTGGTGAATGATGTCACCGTTTGCAGCGTTTCTACAATGAACACGATGGAATATCAGTATTTTTCAACGACTTCGTTTCAATGCATTTTGTACATTTTAATTATTAATAATTTTAATTAAAGGCCATAATATGAGAGTTACCAATTTGTTCGAGGGAAATTATAGATATCTAACGCGTTTGACACCTTGGTCGAGTCTCAAAGACGAAACAGAATCCCCGTCCAGTGGGTCCGGAGAGCAAAAGAATCTCTGGTTATGCGATACGATGCTGGCGTGTGCATAAATGGCACCCGTGTTCATCTCGTATTACCTGCATTCCGTTCAGCTAAGCGTGGACGTCGTTTTTAATCTAGGATACCTG
The DNA here is from genome assembly GCF_051020975.1 of Osmia lignaria lignaria. Taxonomy (NCBI): domain Eukaryota; kingdom Metazoa; phylum Arthropoda; class Insecta; order Hymenoptera; family Megachilidae; genus Osmia; species Osmia lignaria. The sequence continues at coordinate 1,585,980 of NC_135046.1, read as the reverse complement.
GCGGTATTTATTATACGCCGTCTTTCATGTCGATAATTAACGAAACGATGGCAAGGAAAACGAGCTGCTATTCGCCTCGTTTAGTTTCCTTACCTTTACGGTAGCTTGCAAAAATTATTATAATTTCACCGATACCGGATTTGATTATAGAACATTGGAATTTGTATAATTATTTGGTTGACGCTGGTTCGAGCTATGCCAGGATGGTTTAAACGAAGAATCACCGATGCGAGACGGAAGTCCGTACAAAAGATTACGTTTCCATGAAATTCCGGCGATCTCTGCGTTCCTGACGCGAGTCGAGTTTCGCGTTTCCAACGAGAAAGGTGGTACTCGTGTCGTGACTAATCGTGAACAGCAAGGCGATTAATTTTCTGTATACCAAAGTATTAATTGCATACTCTCGTGAACGATAATAATCGGCGACGAATTTCATTTCGTGTCGCTGAAAGTGGCAGTGACTCGGAAACGTTCCGCTCTTCAAATTTACAAAGGAAAGACTTTCATATTCACTAATACGAAAATAATTTGATAAATTCTATGCTGTTCGCAGAGAGATGTCACTAAATCAACGAGCGATTTCATCGACAAAGTGCAGGTGACTAGTATGGTAGCCCGGGATGTCGTTGACGACGCCCGGTACGACAGATTCACCACCAGTACACCCCACGATACCCCGCGAAAAAGCTCACCAGAACGACCCGGATATCCTCGAGGAATCCCTGGACTCCGGGAGGACGATCGACCGAAACCGATACCAGCTGCAGGGAAACCGAGTCGACCTACGAAACGCGAACAAAGTCCTGTCGAAACAAGAAGGTATACAGAATGTCCGAAAAAAATTGAAGTTTCTTCGCCATAAAATAAATGAGAATGTCCTTAACACTAGAACAACCAAAGGGATCAAAATGACTTGTTTCCAGTTTCCTATCTTAAATTATAAATTTTATCGAGGTATTTTTGTTGAAATGTACGTTGACTGTTATCAAGCTAAGGAATGAATGTATATATTAAATTATATTTCATCCTTTATCTATTTAGCAGCATACATTATTTTCAACTTAAAAATAAGTGTGCACCAAACGTCGGTAGTTCTAGTGTAATCGACTGTGATGTGTTTTTGTTGAACAGACCATCTGGGACCAGGGCAAGATCACCGGAAAAGCCGCGCGATTATGTTTCCCCGTCAAGCAAACCTGCTGCAGGTAAACCGAGTCGCCAGGAATCGGCTGCGGTTCCTGAAAAACCGACTCGACCGGAGGACAAACCGAAGAGAGGTGATCAGACTCCAGATTCCTTGGACGAGGACAGCGTCCAGCCTGGAAAGATACCCGACATACTGTCGAAGATTCCTCTGAAGGAGCAGTGCATCTGCGAACTGTGCACCTGCGGGTATGTAAGAAGTTTCATTCTAAAGCTCATTATCATAGAAACGTTGACATTGAGGTAAATTTAATTGAAATAATGTTTACGCAGGGAACGTTTCCCATACGTTAAATTAGACCCTGAAGAGTAGCAAGGAGCATCGGTAGGTTTACGATTACTCCCCAAAGAGCCGTTTTCAGCACGAATCAATTTACCTTATCCGAGATACGTTCGTTTCAATTGAACATCGCGACGCGACCCACTTTCGAAGCGAGTTAACGAAGTTGGAATACAAAACGCGACGTGGTTAAAGATGTAAATTAACGCGAGTGACTTTAGCTTCGGCTCGAACTCTGAATTACCATTCAATTTATTCCCTTTCCTTTTTTAGCCAGCATCCTTTCCTTTCTCCATCTTTATCGTACCTATTTCGTCATTGATGACTCTCATCATGGTTAATAAAATATATGTTCGCATTTACATAATAATGATTCACCGTCAATCATTCCCCACGGGGCACCTCGTAAAGGGAGTCCAAGGGTGCACGCATGCATTGAAAAAACTGGGACACCAGAGAAACCCTTTTAAGGGATGTTGTTCCTATCCAATCGTGATCGGTCGTTCGTTCTTCTTCCTTATTCGTGCTCGATGACACAAGTTCTCTCGGAGCAAGGTGATCACGGTTTCGAATTTAAGGCGATCGTGTCTTGACGCGAAGGATAATCATTGTTCGGTCGAAAAATCAAGGATATCGAGATGGTATTGATAAATAATGCCCATCTTACCTTATATAGAATCACTCGAAGGTTAGTCGAAGTTGACGACAATGAAGCTGAAAGCGATTCTTTGCTGATACGATCGATCTCTGATTAGGTCAAGGACGATGATGGATCAGCTTGCAAAGACTTGCAAATTGGGTCGCGATGACTCGATTAATACATTAACTGGCGTTTTAAAGAGAAGATAAGATAAATTTTAAATTAAAAGTCTCTGAAGCTATAGATCATTCCGATGTGTCATTCTCTATTGACGTAGTTTGATTGAAAGCACCCTATATATGTATATTTATTTGATCAAACGAGTAATCCGATGGATAGTATGCATTCGCTCGATACGTATTTCAATTAGACTTATCTAGCAACGTACGGCGCGCACGGAATCTACCAAAGCGATCATGAAAGGGGTAACATGCAACTCGTGTTTCTAGTAGAATGATCACGCACGTGACTGTGCTGACGTTCACCACTGTAATACTCACCAGTTTATCAATGGTTTAACGGTGGTAATCCACTATAGACGACGTGCATGAATATTCGCGAACAATCGTGGAATTAGGGTTGACGTCCAATTAGGATTTTCCCGTGACATCAGTTTGAGGGAGAGCTACAGTCGCTCCTAAAAGTTTTCACCTACAAAAGATTATTTTAATTTTTTTAGACGACATCGTTGCCCGCACAATTTACCTCAAGATCACTTGGATCTTCCTCGTGACGAGCCGATACAGGCGGTGAGTTCTTACCGTGAAGAATTCGATGAGAAAAGGGTTGATAGACAGACCATATATCACCATGAAGACCATCTTCGTTTGGAAGGAGATTTCATCGGACAAAGACGAACCGATTACGTGGCGACGAGAGGGGAGACAGCGCCGGTGAGGAAGCCACAGGACAACTTGAAGCCGGAAGGTGAATTCATTGGAAGGCCCAAAGAGGAAGCTCCCAAGTATGGAGATCGTGCACCAGTCAGGAGACCCCAGGACAATCTCCGACCTGAGGGAGAATTCGACAGTTAGTAATTTATAGTTACAGTGTAATAATGTATAGTATACAGGGTGTTAAAAAATACTCTGAAAACCTCTACACCGTTGGATAGATCACGAAAAATCAGACAAACAGACAAATAAACAAATTATTTGCACTCGACGCATGCGTAAGCGTGATGCTCAGCGGCGCGGCTGATTGGTCAATTTTTCAATTTTCAACAACGAAATATGGCTAAACTACTGATCCCATCGAAAACTGCTACAAAACTTTTCACTTCGATTTTCCGTGATCTATCCAGCTGTGTAGAGGTCTTCAGGGTATTTTTTAACACCTTGTAGTTACAGCATATTAATAATTCGTTATCGAATGTATAGGTACTACCACCACGGAGCTGGTGTTTACCGGAACACCCGGCGAACGACCAACCCCTATACGCCGCAACACCTACACGAAGGTCGAGGGTGAATTTATCGACGAAACCACTGCAAGATCCGAGTACATCGATCATCGAACCGTACAACGGGCCGAGATCATCAAGCGAACGGACAACCTCACAGTGGGAGAGGGTGAATTCACGGTAACTATCTATCTGATCTAGTGCCTGTTGTCTTAGTTATCTGTATCCCTTATCGAACGGCAAATCTGAATGTCACAGGGTACCTCTCATCTCAAAGAGGATTTCCATAGCTACGATAACGTCGAGAGGCAGCCTCGACGACGAATCACCTACACGGACGAAGATGACCGGTTTTACAGCAAGACCGATACAATGGAGAGCACCACGACCACGCAGGAAGAATATAAAAGTTTTGATCAAACTGATTACCGAAGCACAGCTGTGATTAGAAGAGATGACAATTTGAAATCCGAAGGACCTTTCGAAGGTGTACCCCAAACGAAGGACGACTACGTTGTGCCGGCTATAACCAGGCGACCGGAACCACAGAGGCCCAAGGATAATCTGAAACCAGAGGGACCTTTCGAAGGAAGGCCGAAGGATGATTACGTGCCAACCAGAGGTGAAAGAGCAGAAGTAAAGAGACCACAGGATAATCTGAAACCGGAAGGTCCTTTCGAAGGACGCCCTAAGGATGATTTCACACCGAAACGCGCAGAGAGACCTGAAGTTAAGAGACCGGAAGATAATTTGAAATCCGAAGGTCCCTTTGAAGGGCGACCTAAGGATGATTATATGCCTACTAGAGGCGAAAGAGCTGATGTCAAACGACCACAGGATAATTTGAAACCTGAAGGACCATTTGAAGGACGACCTAAGGATGATTATATGCCTACCAAAGGCGAAAGAGCTGATGTCAAACGACCACAGGATAATTTGAAGCCTGAAGGACCATTTGAAGGACGACCTAAGGATGATTATTCTCCAAAACGTGCTGAACGTCCGGAAGTAAAGAGACCTGAAGACAACCTTCGTCCTGAAGGTCAGTTTGAAGGTCGTCCAAAGGATGACTATTCTCCAAAACGTGCTGAACGTCCAGAAGTAAAGAGACCTGAAGACAACCTTCGTCCTGAGGGTCCTTTCGAAGGACGTCCAAAGGATGATTACAAACCAACAAGGGGTGAACGGGCTGATGTAAAACGACCTCAGGATAACCTGAAACCTGAAGGACTATTCGAGGGAAGACCAAAGGACGATTACTCACCTAAGAGAGCAGAACGTCCAGATGTAAAAAGACCTCAGGACAACTTGAAACCCGAGGGATCGTTCGAAGGACGACCGAAAGATGACTTTACACCGAAAACCGCAGAACGTCCAGAAGTTAAAAGACCTCAGGACAATCTCCGACCTGAAGGAGAATTTGAAGATCATCCCCGGGACGTGTACACTCCTGGTGAGAGGCGTACTCCTATCAGACACCCGGATCATTTGTTCCCTGAAGGAGAATTTGAAGATCATCCCCGGGACGTGTACACTCCTGGTGAGAGGCGTACTCCTATCAGACACTCGGATCATTTGTTTCCTGAAGGAGAATTCGAAAGACCTACGCCTGTACCTTATGGTCCTGGTGAAAGGGCGGCCATCGTTCGTCATCCGGATAACTTGTTCCCTGAAGGTGCTTTCCCAGACAGAGAACGCGTTCCATTCACACCTGCGGAAAGAAGAACACCTATTAAACATTATGATAACCTTCGTCCTGAAGGTCCCTTCGAGGGACGTCCGAAGGATGATTATAAACCAACGAGAGGTGAAAGAGCTGACGTGAAACGTCCGGAGGATAACTTAAAACCGGAAGGTCCATTCGAAGGAAGACCAAAGGACGACTACTCTCCCAAGAGAGCAGAACGTCCTGAGGTTAAGAGGCCTCAAGATAATTTGAAACCAGAAGGTCCCTTCGAAGGGCATCCAAAGGATGATTATAAACCTACCAGAGGTGAAAGAGCTGACGTGAAACGTCCAGTGGATAACCTAAAACCTGAGGGTCCCTTCGAAGGAAGACCAAAAGACGACTTCTCTCCGAAGAGAGCAGAACGTCCTGAGGTTAAGAGGCCTCAAGATAATTTGAAACCGGAAGGTCCCTTCGAAGGGCGTCCAAAGGATGATTATAAACCTACCAGAGGTGAAAGAGCTGACGTGAAACGTCCAGAGGATAACCTGAAACCTGAGGGTCCCTTCGAAGGAAGACCAAAGGACGACTTTTCTCCGAAGAGAGCTGAACGTCCAGAGGTTAAGAGACCTCAAGACAATTTATATCCTGAGGGTGAGTTCGAAAGACCAGAGAAGCCTTGGGTGGGCCCCGCGGAAAGACGAACACCTATTAAACATTCGGATAACTTGAGACCGGAAGGCGACTTTGAACGACCCGATCACGAAGAATACCGTCCAGCTGAAAGGCCCGAGGTGAAGAAACCTAAGGATAACTTGAAACCAGAAGGAGACTTCGAGCGTCCTCGTCCAGAGAAGTTTAGTCCAGCTGAAAGACGAACACCTATTAAACATTCGGATAACTTGAGGCCGGAAGGTGACTTTGAACGACCCGATCACGAAGAATACCGTCCTGCTGAAAGACCCGAAGTGAAGAAACCTAAGGATAACCTGAAACCAGAAGGAGACTTCGAGCGTCCTCGTCCAGAGAAGTTTAGTCCAGCTGAAAGGCGAACACCTATTAAACATTCGGATAACTTGAGACCGGAAGGCGACTTTGAACGACCCGATCACGAAGAATACCGTCCTGCTGAAAGACCCGAAGTGAAGAAACCTAAGGATAACCTGAAACCAGAAGGAGACTTCGAGCGTCCTCGTCCAGAGAAGTTTAGTCCAGCTGAAAGGCGAACACCTATTAAACATTCGGATAACTTGAGACCGGAAGGCGACTTTGAACGACCCGATCACGAAGAATACCGTCCTGCTGAAAGACCCGAAGTGAAGAAACCTAAGGATAACTTGAAACCAGAAGGAGACTTTGAACGTCCTCGTCCAGAGAAGTTTAGTCCAGCCGAAAGACGAACACTTATTAAACACCCAGACAATCTTAAACCGGAAGGAGAGTTTGTTGGCAAACCCAAGGATGACTTCACTCCAACCAGAGGAGACAGAGCTCCGGTTAAGAGACCTGAAGACAATCTGAAACCTGAAGGTCCGTTCGAAGGCCGACCTAAGGACGATTATCAACCCGTTCGTGGTGAACGAGTTGAGATAGTGAAGCATACGGATAACCTTCGAATGGAGGGAGACATTGAAACCTACAGATCCAGGGACGAATACACGGACTTCGTGATCCGTGAAAAAGCGGAAGTTACGAGATACCAGGACAACCTGCGAATGGAGGGTGAATTTACCGATGTAAGAACCAGAGACGATTTCAAGGTTGTGAAAGGAGAACGCGCCGATATCGTGAGACATCCTGACAATTTAAAACCCGAAGGTCCATTCGAAGGTCGTCCGAAGGATGATTATTCTCCCAAGAGAGCAGAGAGGCCGGAAGTCAAGCGTCCAGAGGACAATTTGAAGCCTGAAGGAGAGTTTGAGAAACCTGAAAAGAAACCCGTTGGACCGGCTGAGAGGAGGACTCCCATCAAACACGCCGACAACTTGAAACCGGAAGGGGAATTCGAGAGGCCTAAACCGGAAGAGTTCAGACCAGCTGAGAGACCAATCGTGAAGAAACCGCAAGATAATCTGAAGCCTGAAGGTGAATTCATTGGACGTCCAAAGGAAGAGACGCCAACCAGAGGCGAAAGAGCGGATGTCAGAAGACCGGAAGACAACCTGAAACCAGAAGGCACCTTCGAGAGGCCAGAGAAGAAACCTGTTGGACCCGCAGAGAGGCGTACTCCTATCAGACACCCTGATAATTTGAAAACGGAAGGCGAATTCGAAAGACCGAAACATGAAGAGTACAGGCCTGCTGAGAGGCCAGAGGTTAAGAAACCGAAGGATAACTTGAAGCCGGAAGGTGAATTTATCGGACGTCCGAAAGAGGAAGCTCCGCGAAGAGGTGACAGAGCTGACGTGAAGAGACCCAAGGACAATCTCTACCCTGAAGGAGAGTTTGAGAAACCCGAACCGAAGAAGATCGGTCCAGCGGAGAGGAGAACACCCATTAAACATCCTGATAACTTGAAGCCCGAGGGTGAATTTATTGGAAGGCCAAAGGAGGAAGCTCCAAAGCGTGGCGAACGGGCAGACGTGAAAAGACCTCAGGACAATCTTCGCCAAGAGGGTGAGTTTGAACGACCGCAAAAGACTCCGGTTAAACCCGCTGAGAAGCGCACGCCCATCAAGCATCCTGATAACTTGAAACCCGAAGGAGAATTTGTTGGTAAACCAAAAGATGATTACAAACCAACAAGAGGGGAACGTGCCGACGTGAAGAGACCCGAGGATAATCTGAAACCTGAAGGACCATTCGAAGGTAGACCCAAGGACGACTTCGTATCTGTTCGTGGTGAACGCGTCGACATCATCAAACGAACAGACAACCTTCGTATGGAAGGAAACATAGAGACGTACAGATCCAGGGACGAGTACACCGATTTCCTGGTTCGCGAGAGAGCAGAGGTGACCAAGTATGAAGATAATTTACGAATGGAAGGTGAGTTCACGGATGTGAGAACCAGAGACGATTTCAAAGTCGTGAAAGGAGAACGCGTGGAGGTGGTGAAGCATCCGGACAATTTGAAACCAGAGGGTCCGTTCGAGGGTCGTCCAAAAGACGATTATTCGCCGAAGAGAGCGGAAAGGCCGGAGATCAAGAGACCGGAAGATAACTTGAAGCCGGAGGGAGAGTTCGAGAGACCACAGAAGAAACCCGTTGGTCCTGCTGAAAGACGAACACCTATTAAACACGAGGATAATCTGAAACCTGAGGGTGAATTTATTGGAAGACCGAAGGAACAGGCGCCGAAGAGGGGCGAAAGGGCAGACGTAAAGAGGCCAAAGGATAACTTGAAATCAGAAGGAACCTTCGAGAGGCCAGAGAAGAAACCGGTTGGTCCTGCTGAGAGGAGAAGTCCCATCAAACATCCGGACAATTTGCGTTCAGAAGGAGAGTTCGTTGGACGTCCTAAAGAGGAAGCGCCTGTCAGAGGTGAACGAGCGGATGTGACCAGGCCGAAAGATAATTTGAAACCGGAAGGAGAATTCCAGAGACCTCAGAAATCTCCGGTTGGTCCGGCAGAGAGGAGAACACCGATACGTCACGAAGACAATCTCTATCCTGAAGGAGAATTCGCGGGACGACCCAAGGATGACTTTACTCCGAAACGTGCTGAGAGGCCGGTACAAAAGAAACCCAAGGACAATTTGAAACCCGAGGGTGAATTTACTGGCAAGCCCAAGGACGATTACAAACCCACGAAAGGAGAGAGGACCGAGATCGTGATCCACAGAGACAACTTGAAGATGGAAGGTGACATTGACATCCACAGGTCCAGAGACGATTATAAAACCATCACCAAGGTGGAGCGCGTTGATGTTGTTCGTCGAGAGGATAATCTGAAAATGGAGGGTGAATTCGTTGACATTCGAAGACGAGACGATTACAGAGTGACTCGTGGAGAACGCAGCGAGATCGTCAGACACGAAGATCACCTTCGACCTGAAGGAGAATTCGAGAAACCAGAGAAGTCTCCGGTTGGTCCCGCTGAAAGAAGGACGCCCATTAAACACCCTGATAATCTCAAGCCTGAAGGACAATTCGCGCAACGTCCTAAGGCGCCCACGCCCACCAAGGGTGAGAGGGCACCGGTCAAGAAGCCCAAGGACAATCTTAAACCCGAAGGAGAATTTGAGAGGCCTCAGAAGTCTCCAGTTGGCCCAGCAGAGAGACGCTCGCCCATCAAACATCCAGATAATCTCCACCTAGAAGGAGAATTCACTGGAAGACCTCGGCAAGAGACTCCAACGAGAGGAGAACGCGCCGATGTTAAGAGACCCAAGGACAATCTCCACCCTGAAGGTGAGTTTACCAAACGAACGCCTCAGAAGGTAGGTCCAGCCGAAAGACGTACTCCGATTCGTCACGAGGACAACCTCCATCCAGAAGGCGACTTCTACATCGTGCCGAAGGACGACTACACACCCAAGCGAGGCGAACGTGCTCCTGTTAGGAAACCTCAGGATAATCTGAGACCAGAAGGCGAAATGGAAGTCAGTCCTTCGTCCAAGGACGATTACAGACACGTTAATGGAGAACGAATGGAAATACGTCGCCATGAAGATCATCTTAAGATGGAGGGAGAGATAGACGTTCGTCGTTCGAGGGACGATTACAAGAAGGTTACCAAGGTCGAGAGGGTAGACATGAGGAAGCGGGAAGATAATTTGAAGATCGAGGGTGAGTTCATCGACGTGCGACGCAAGGACGACTACACGCACGTCGCCGTTGAACGGACACCGGTTAAGAAGCACCCTGACAATCTCCGACCCGAAGGAGACTTCGAGCGTCCTCAGAAATCTCCTCAAGGACCCGGGGAGAGAAGGTCGCCCATCAAACACTCGGACAATTTGAAGCCGGAGGGAGATTTCATAGGAAGACCACGAGATGATTTCACCCCGAAGAGAGGCGAAAGGGCAGAGGTAATTCGTCGCGAGGATAACCTGAAGATGACCGGCGACTTTCAAGACAGCACCTCGCAGAGATCTACCTACACGGTGGTGCGTGGAGAACGCGCTGAGATCAAGCGTCACGAGGACAATCTGAAAGTCAGCACCGCGTCTATGGAAACTAAAACAACCAACAGAGACATGTTCGCGCCTACCAAGAAGGAGGATTCACCAGCTGGAAAGACCGTCAGTCGCAGACACCATATGGAATCCTCGATCACCCTCGGCGATGACGTTTCCATGATCTCCACCGCCAATCAGAGGAACTTCAACACCTTCACTAAACGCACTGGCAAGGAGGTCGCCGCAAAAATCAGCAGCCTGGAGTCAGATACCAAGAGAAACGTCAGCACAGAATCCAAGATTCTGGAGAACGGAACGGTGATTACAACAGCTAAGAAGATCACTTCCGCTCAAGCTGCCGAACGTATATCCTCTCAGAACGTTCAACATCATACTCAGATAGATTCCAGGAACAATCACCAGTATACGAACGAGCATCATCAGAGAGTACACTCCAGTGAACACCTAAGGTCGCAGAATGTCAGCCAAACTCGACGTCAATTGGATGACAAGTCGTCTACCGATGTCCAGACTCATCGCGGGCAGCTGGTAGACAGCAGACACACCGAGCAGCACCTGAAACATTTGGAAAGACAGCAGCAAGAAAGCAGCAAACGCGATTACGTGAATACTCAACACGTGGAGTCGCGACAGACATCGAGCAGGCAGAAGCAGCAACACGAACACCATACCATCTCCAGCCAGGCTCGTTATAATTCTAATCAATCGAGTAGCGCAGAGTTTAGACAGGCTATCAGTGGTCAATCGGAAAGATCGCAATTAGACAGTACCTTCACCAAGACCAGTCATCACAGGAAAAATGTGATCTCTTCGTCGGCCGCGGATGTGACCAACGCGGTACTCCACAGGCGCGGGGTTACTTCCTCTACGGAGGCTCTTCACACGATCTCTTCAACAGCTGCTGATCAGAAGAAGAGCATCTCGAACCTGGCTGAAAGTGGTCAATACATTAGCAATTCGAGTCAGAGTAACGATAGACGAAGTTTGACATCTCTTCACCGTAGCAATAAGGAAGGGAACCCTTGGGCTTCGTCCACTTACGAGCGTCCGCAGAGAATCGTGCGACAGGACAATTTGACCGTTGGTGGGAAATTCTATTCGCACAGCGAAGCTAAAAATTACGGGAACTTCGCCAGTCAGAAGGTCGAAAGAGTAAAGAGACAGTCCAATGTGTCTCATATCAGTCTCGGCGATGGTACCACTGTCACCTCCAGCATGTACAAGAAGGAATTCGTGCCCAGACACAAGGGACCCTGTCCAGCAGCGCTCATAGAGGCGAAACAGGCACCCTTCAAACACACCAGGGACACGCCGAAACATAAGTTCTACATGCCGGTCGTTTCGAATTAATTTATTACCCGACGTGATTACAAAAGATCATTCGTAATTATTGAACGCCATGGCGAGGATAATTCGTTTAGTAATTGAAAGTCTACCAAGTAATCGGTAAAATCAATTGTTTCTTTTCTTCTACATTTCATGAAATGATCTGTATTTGTAAATCGTTAAGAATCTCATTTTATTTATTTAAAAATATATTTGGCGGAGAAGACGTAATTAAAATAAAAAATAAAAAATAAAAAAAAGATATCCTTCGCAAAAGAATAAATTTATTTGTTAGTTATTTTTTCTGATAGCTTTTGCAACGAAAGGCTAAAGATATAAATTAGTTTTCTTTTTTTTAGGTATATTGAATTTGTGGTGCTCACATGGCAATAGACACATAAGAATTATAATATTTTTTTGTTACAAAATTTTCTATTGTTTAGAATTGTTAAAAGTTATCCAAGTCCAACAAAATTAGGTCTATAAGAGTAAACTAAATTGCAGGCTGTGACGAACTCGTATTTCGGGAAAACTGTATTGATCTTACAGTCAGTTTAAAAACACCCTAAAAAGAAGACACAATTGACTGTGAAAGAGTTCGTTGAGATTTCTGTTCACTTTAAGCCACGTGTATTACAAAGCAATAAGTAGAGCTTAAATCCGTGATACGTGGGCGAATCTGATTATTGTATCAGGTTCGATCGACACTTAGAGTATATAAAAAGGTCATCACGTGTAGCGTCAGCTTTGTTTTATATTTAATCGTATCTTCTGTATGCAACAGCCATATTCATTGTTAAGAATTAGGGAGAGAATATTCATCGATCGTCTGAATGGGCAAAATATAGAATAATGTTCCATGGCAATGAACCCAGATACCATTAACTTTTGCTACCAATAGCAATAAATAAAGACACGAATGAAGGAAGAGGACAAGATCGATTGAATATTATTCTCCCTACACTATTATCTTGCTGGTATATCACCCTCTCCTATTTTCCGTTTAACATTCTGCCAGTTATAATTAACCTTCGTGCTTTAATAAGTTTATTGTAATCGTTTTGATGTTAATTCCAGGCACAGCAGAGAAGATTTTATAATTTCGTAGGTCCTATCGACGCTGCATATGTTCCTTTATGGAACGGGTTACTATTATTTGTTTCTTTACTTTATTTTTGGTTTATATATGTTCTTGATAGAATAAAGACGTTTTACAATTTACTTCTTAGTTTTACTTCTTAATTTTTTTCTCTTCACCCCGTCAAAACTTTCAGAGGATTAATTGCAAATAATTTTTTTGTTTACTGAGACCAAGAGCTGTTCTCAAATTGTGTGAACAAATCGCTCCATGGACTCGATAATGTTTAATTTCATTGAAAATAAATCGTAACATTAAACTCGAGTATGTATACTAGATTTATATACCATCGAGTGGAGAAAAATTGATTATGTTACGTATCGTTTATAAAATTAAAAGAAAATCATGTTAACGCTAATCGCATTGCTGTAAATATAAAAAAGTGTTTTTACGTAGCGAAATAACGATGTCACTAGCTATTGTTATAAAATATAAATTGAAATGTTTATACACTGTCACATTTTAGCTGAAATGTGTGAACACGATTCAAATAATAAAAGCAGAATTAAATCTCTCTGTACATATACTACGTTATCGTGTGTAGTTGAACGTGAGATAATAAAATGGATTATTTTGTACACACCTTGCAATTTAATTTTCCACTGAACCTAATATTCAAATTGCCATGACACCGAGTGGATCGTAACAAAAGCGTAGTCTCTATCGATCATGATTTATAGCTGCTCTATTCATGCAGCTCCAACGTCACCCGATACATAATTTATTCCTACAAACATAATCCAAATATGAAAGTAGTTCACCTATTCATTGGCAAATAATCTGTGTTAAAATGTCTCCTCTATAACACGATGATCGAACGATTCCGTTTAAACTGTGCGCACATTCTCGTCCTGTCGATGTTACTTCATTCAATATCATCCTATTGTTATCCAGAATTTGTCAAAGACCCTATCAGGTATGAAATAATACTCTTCATTTCAGTATCACTTTACAGTCCCAAAACGAAGCCATTTTTTCATATCATCCTTTCAACCAGTAACTCAGAAATTAGCAACTACGTTGCTGAAGAGCAGCACAACAAGGTAGACCCATTGTTCGAGCAAATTTTCCGAGGACCCATCGAAAAGAGAAACGACGCAACCGATACCAAACAGAGCCTTGAGAAAGATGCCCAATCCTATCAGGATGTCGACAAACACGTCCGAGTGAAACGAGAGAATTCTGTGAAGAAGAATAACCAAAAGACCCTGAACGAAGAGAAACGATCGTTGAAATCCAACAAGGCATCGTCAAGATCGATGCGATCTTCCAGAGGCCTTCCAAAGCTTCCAGACAAAAGATCCACCGACTACGACGCTTCTGCTGATCAGGACGCATCTGAATACGCTGAAGAAGCTGAAGAGGAACCTGCAGCAAGTTCGAAGAGCAAAGAAACTGGGTACAAAAGTCGTCAGTTCCACGTTGGCGAGGATTCAGACAGATTCATCGATCAAGAAGAACGATCCAGTTTGTACGACGATTTTGAACCGAAGGATATAGCGAAAAGAGGCATCTCTGGAGCAGAAGACTACGAAGAAATCGACGAAGAGTCTCTTGAACCCGAAGAAGACGCAGCGATTGATGAACAAGAATCTTTGGACGACGAAGGTGATAAAAAAAAGGTCCATGGTGACACCAGAGTGAAGAGGGATCATGATGGCACCAAGGAGGGAGAAGTTCCTCAGGTTCCAGCGAAATCTGAGGACGCTGTGAGTGCAAGTGATTCTTCCAACGATGCAACCAATCCAGACGCATCACTGAAGAGAGACGTCGTTCCTGAAGGGTCGGACAAAGCGTTGGACAGTCAGTCGAGCAAAGTGGATTCGAATGGACAGGAACATTCAAAGAGAAACGCTGCTGAGAAACAGGAGGAGTCCAAAGTGAATCCTGATCGAGAAGCTGCTGTCTCTAAGCAGTCGTCAGCAATTACCGATCAGACTGAGATCAAGAACGATGAAAATTCGAAAACTTTGAATCAGGAAACCCCGGAGGCTGCTGCAGAGAAGAAGACAGAGGAGGATGTCAATTTGTCAGGTGACAAAGCGACCAACCGTTTGGCTAGCGAGTCTTCAGGGCTCAAAGGGTCTGTCAAAGTGGAAGAGTCAAAGGTTGCTGATGTATCGAGCCCAGAAGCAACGAAGGTTGACAGTGCTGCGGAGACATCCGCGTCTAAGGACGTTGCTAAGCTAGATTCCTCGAAGAATACCGAAGGGATACCTCAAGATCTGGATGGTGATTATGAGAAAAGAGTTGAAGAACAGATTCAGAGGAAAATTGACTCGATAAAAGAGGAGATTAAGAGGGAGATTGCAGAGAAACAGCGTATCAGGGAGATCGAGGAGAATAATGCGAAGTTTGATGAATTGCACGAGCTCGAAGACGACGACGAAGAGCAAAGTGCTGAGTCGGAACCTTCTGAAAAACGGGAAAATCTAGCCAAGAGGTCCACGAAGAATTCTGGGAAGTCTAGAGCGCGTGAGATTGCTGATAAACGATCGACAAGGCGAAAGAAGAGACAGAACGATGGTCAGGATAAGATCCAAAATGTAGAATCGGATTCGAGCAAAAAATCTGTTCGGGAGACGGCTAAGAAACGACCCTCCCGATCACAACTCACTCCCATTTTAAGAGAAACAGCCGTACAGAAACGGGATAATCCTAGAGAGGTGATCTTGGTGAGGAGCGAGCGAAATACGGGAAAGAAAAGGAGAAGAAGGAGATCTAAGAGTTCTATGCTGGTCCCTGAGCAGCGTAATGTTAAAATAGAGGATAATTTGCCGGCAGACGTTATGTTGGATTCTAATTTACGAGATGCTGACGATGCAAAGGTAAAACGTTTGCGAGTAGAAGTGATGAATCGACATAAAAAATCAAGTTGAAAAGTAACGCTTTTTCTATAACAACGCTATCTAGTGTTGATTATGAGAACTAAAGAACGATGTCATTTTTGCGCACCCTATCGGCGAAACCAAAAAGCTCATTTTTAGCATCAAACAGTATATGGCGCCACGTGTTTCTCTAAACAAAAATCAAAATAGCGCCCTTTTCAAAACATAGAAATTTCTTTTTTATATTGATTCATTGCTTTTTCTGTTGTGCTACTAGATTGGAAATACCCTGTAGTAAGGTAAATTTACCCAATTTTACCCCCGAAGGTGAACAAAGACGAGAAGGCAATAGCAGAACAGGATTCTTTATCGGAGAAGAAATCCGGTTCGGTTGCTTCGTTGACAGGAAGCGGAGAGGAACTCGGTCCGTTAGCAACAGAATATGGAGAGGCGTTTGGTGGTTCGCGTGGAGAACCAGGCGTGGCTTTGGCACGATTTAAAAGGATCAAACGAGTCCTTCGACCTCAGTCATCAAAGACTCATTAATATGAAAGAATGATTTTTACTATCACAGCAAGCAATCTCGATAAGCAATAGATACAGTTTGTCAAAGTCTTCGTATTCTTTGTTAAATCGTACCTTTAGCACTGTATAATTTCGACAGGGAAGATAAGAATATAGATAATAATAATAATATAGATACACCATTATCTTTTACAAAAGATGTAGTATTATTAAAATTAAATATCTTACTCTTAAGACCTCTTTGAGTAGTCGTAGTTCCACCGGAAGTAGACTCAACTGACGCCTTCTTGTAACACCTAACTTAAAGTAAGTAAAGAAATGAGATAAATCACTTAAAGAAATAGAATGAAGGATGAAAACGTTTGAATTACCTGAATTTTCTGTATATCCAAACGAAGAGAGTCGCTAAAGAAAGAGAAAGAAAGGTGTGAACCTATAAGGCAAATAGAAAGACGCATTCGTAGACGTTCAAGATTTAATAACAAAGATACGATTAAACACGAAGAAGACACATAAGATCGTTAAACCCTCTTATTTTTTTGTGCGCTTACATTACGGGTGGAGACTGTTTTATGGTTTTTTTTTTTTTTCTTTAAATTCTCGGCAATCGAGACCTGCCGTCTCCTACTGTTTCATCATCATCCATCTCTCCTCAATCACCGTTCTACTTTACAACAATATGAAACAATTATTTACACATCGACGGGCAGAAGGACCACGGTGTCGTGTGAAAAATGTCGAAGGTGAGGTTCTTTTGCTTTTTTCTTTTTTTTTCTTTTTTTTTCTTTTTTATCTTCTAGTGCATGCGTTGTGTCGCGTCTAGGATGCGCAATGCCTTTTGCCATTTCTTTTAAATCATTCTATCGTATAAAATCTGTCGTGTAGATCATTGTTGTCCGTATCCCTGATAAGATTAATTACAACGCTCGTTCACGCGAGTATAAACGCGACACGACGAACGCACACATATCAACGAAGCTCCTTCGTCGCGTCTCTGATCGCAGACAGTGACTTAACGGGCGAATTGCTCGTGGTAATTGATCGTTAATTGGATAGACTAAGGATGAACATCAGTCTGACAAAAAGGCTGGTCGACGAGACTAGGCAGCGATCGTTTTCAGGAAAAAAAAAAACATCGCCACCACTTCTCGCTTTCGCTAAGAACGTTTATCTTTTTCGTCAAAACGTTCGTTGTCGTTTGTTGATTAATTACGCAATCTACTGCGACGGAACGTTCCAGTTAAACAATTGACTTTTCTCTTATTCTCAAGATCCTGGAATGATCATTTCGTCATTTCTTCGCCTCGAAAGTCACCAAAGTGTCTTGTTGAATGATGATTTATGCGAGTAAGAAAAAAAAAAAAACGAAAATAAACGCAATAAGCGAGACGAGGCGAAAAAGCCACGATTAAATGATAAATCGAATCGAATCGAATTTTGAAACGGTGTGCGGTGGATTTACGACGGACACTCTGCTTGGTACTTAGTGCATGTCGATAGAGACTTTGTTTTTATTTAAAAAAATCGATGTCTGAGAAATGGTGTTCACAATAATATGGTACAACAACGTAACGGCATTACAGACTTAATATATATATATATATTTATATATATATAATATATAATATATATACATATACGTACACGTATATATGTATATATATATGCGTAATATTTATAATAATATAAGGTAATTTCTTTACCACAATAACATGGCTATATACAAATATTACAATGTTTCCTTTCTTTTCATTACATTTTCCCTAAAACTCGTTCCATATGAGACGTACTGCTTCTTCCTATATCCTTCCCCTTTCTGTTTCCATTTTCAATTTTCTTGTCTAATTTCATCCTTTAATCGCGCGCTGATTTCTTATCGAATACAACAACGAATCGACACGTTAATCCTTTATGAGACGCTCTGTTGACGCAGAAAGAGCATATGTGTATGTATGTGTATGAGAGAGAGAAAGGGAGAGACATAATAGAGAAAGAAGCGAGAGAGCTGGAGTGCAATTCTGGTTTTTAGTATTAATGATTCTAAACGACACGTGTTGTTTCATTGGGTCCATTTTTTTAACTATTTACCTTTGAGCGAGATAAGAAGGATATACAGAGAATGTCGAGGAAATAGTGGGGATAATAAATTGCCGCACAGGCTGGCAAATACTGTGTTTGATAAAACGTTTAATTAACGTTTGCGATTATTCATTGATCCCTTCCAGAAAGGAAATTTTCATTGCAAATTAAATACACAGCTAGCTAACTCGTATACTCTAGAAATTTGTAACAAAATAAAATTCAACTTACAAAGCTCGAATTGATCGCTTGATTTAAGTACTACCATGATTTACAGAAATCATAGTTTTGCGAGTAAAAGTTTTGAGAATCACAATTTATCGATAGAATCGAAACTTTTAACAGATGATCCCATGTGAGATTCTCAGAACTTTCAGCGTGAACCACAGACAATTGTTCATTTATATTGAACGTTTTACGAATTGATAGAATGGACTTACAATCTAGAGCAACGAATAACTACGCGTCTTGGCACAGTCTCGCGAGGAGAGCAAACGATTCGGAGGGAAGAAAGTTTCATTTTAACGCGTCAACTCTCTTGCAGAGTACTTTCCACCAATTATAAGATGCTCTACCTGATTTGTCGCAAAAAATAACGTTTCGAGACCGCGTCGATTTAGCGCGTTGCTAATTAATTGTTGAAAATCGACTGGACGTTGTGCTCAGGCACAATAGGGCAGTACACTCGGTATATTATACATAACAGACTCGTCAGAACCGTCAACAACAAACACAGCAAGGTATAAACTTTGTTCATGTTCTCAATAAACGTTTAGGCAACTCTAGGAAATTTCAATTCAATAGAACTCTGTTAGAAACTTTTAGACGGGCACAGCGAGCAACCGTTCGATGGTTGTGAACCCCGTATGGACCCACATCCGGGGTCCACCTGGCCTTTGTCTTTTCAATTCATAACAATATAAAGTTATTCGAAGTTGAGTAACTCGAGAGGTTTTGAACAGTAATTATTTCTATGCAATAAAATTTCTGGGATCAATGGATTCGAATAAGAATCTACGGATATAAAAGGTATCTGTAATTATTTTTCTTAGCACCTTCAACCTGAGGTACTGCAACCTGATGTCTTTTTTATTTGGATAATGCGTGTTAACCCTCGGATGGCGGGCTCTTGTTTCCCAATATATCTAATATATTGTTTCTCTTTGGATCACGTTTGACCTGGCTCCGCCATCCAATGGTGAAACGACGACTTAGTCGTCTTTCAAATGCAAAGAGTTAAAGAACCATATGGTTTCTCTCTTGGAACCTGTATAAGCGTCATTTCCTTTATGTCTCTTGATTTTATACATTTTAGTAGAATTTAATTCTAACGTGCACGCGCCTAATTATTAGTTATTCAACGTGTATACAAAGTATAGGGTTACATTACTTTCAAAAAACAATTGACGACCGCGTACACTTATCTTCGCGGTTTACTCATCTTATCCTCTTATTATATGTATACATATATATATATATATATATTTTTTTTTTTTAACGTTCTATCGTGTGAAACGACGCTGCGAACTGAACACACATTGCGTTCGCTCGAATCGAGCTGAATTTTTTTGTTAATCAAAGGAATGGAACGCGTAAAATACGCGTAAATACATGGCAAGAGTAATGAGATTGAATTTGCTAAGTTCCATTGCTATGAAAAATTCATTTTAAATTTGAAGTAACGGTCAGCAGTGACCACCGAGGAATAAAAATCAATCTCATTACCTGTTTAACAAAACACGTAGAAGAGAAGCGTCGAATGATTTCTTCGAGCCAAAGGTGCACAACGAGCAAGGATAAGAATAATACAAGATAGAAACCTGAACACATCTTTTTTCGGAAAAATACCACCGAAAAAAAAAGAAAAAAGAAAGGTGTCTCCCTTCACTCTCTCCCTTGTATGTGTCTTTACTGGTATCTCACGCTCTAGTTTCTCCCCCGGTTCGATGAATAAGGAGCATAACCGACCCACGTGTATGTGTATGTGTGTGTGTGTGTATATCTGTTTTTTATCTTTTTCCCTCTTTTTCTACACGTATAATTTCATCTAAATAGTAGTAGATTGTTACCTCACTAGGAATCGTATATGACAAAAGCATGTATAAATCAGTAGACATTTTGTTTTGTGCTTCTTAGAGATCATACATGATACAATGTACAAAGTAGTATAAAATAAAAAAAGGGTTAATAAAGATTTGTATTTACTTAATCTTCAATTAACGATTTATCACGAACGGGACCGAGCCGGTCCCGTTGGTCCATCCGTCGCGTTTCCAACGAGGATCGTTTCGAAATTATAATATCATCCCTAAAATGTTTAAGATGGAACGACTGATAAAAGGTGTTCGCGAAGGAAACGATATCTTTTTGAAAACGTGTCAGCGACCGCCGGAACGGGACTCTCCTTTCGTCCCATTTGTCAAAGTGTCCCAAGAATAAATCGCGACACCAGGACAGATAAGAAATTTGTATTCCTACGTAATATAGTCAGCGCGTAATCGAAAATGAGTAAAATGTCTCGCCTTAAAGTCGATCTAGCCTAAAATGGGCTTCTGCGCTGGGATCAGATATGACCATCGTCGGGTCGGTGAGCATTTGTAGACCATCCATGTCGATGGGATCGAGGCCCTGCCTCAAAGCGTCGTCCGATGGGAAGAGATCGGGGTCGAAGTCACCCATCATCGCTGTGCCCAGATCCTTTACAAATTCCGGGTTCGTCAGATCATCCGGGGCGGAAAAATCTGCGAATTCGCAAAGAAGAAAAAAAAAAAAAGAATCTTGCAAATTAGATTTGTTATTCGAAATCCGCAAACAAGTCTCCGTCTCTACGTACCAGAATCTCAAAGCTGGGGGAGAGGATGTCATTAAAATATATAAACATACCAGTGAGGATGATCGTTGGTGTGTTGGGCGTCTGTGGTGTGAGCTGTTGAGTGGTGGTAGTGGTAGTTGCAGTCGTCGTCGTAGGCTGATACGGCATCTGAGGACTCGTGCTGAAATACCCAGCATCCCCGCTGCCCAGTTCACCCCCGACATTTATCGTGTCGTTCTGCAACAAAATTCGAGTAAATTAAGCATCGCTTCCAACAAGAATTTCTCCCATCTTCGAAGACATCTCCGCAGCAAGTTGGACTACCTACTTGCGTGTAATTTGTGGTATGGTTCGGCGAGCCTATGTACGTTCCAATCATGTTGGTTGACCCAGGCGTGTCCATCTGAAGCGAGAAAAAAAAAGAAACATGAAGGAGATGCATACGAGTGATTCCTATTATCAGGGGAGGATCATAGTCGATGTGTGTGTATGTGCGCTCTTCCGGTAAACGAATCGGGATCGGGAGAGCAGTGGGCAGCAAGCAACAAGGAGAGGCGTTCTTCCGCTTTTAATTGTATATCGCGCACACTGTTCCTTTCCTGTTCGAGGGAGACCATGTTAGGGCGAAGCAAAAGAAAAAAAGGGTCGAAGAAGACGATGAAGGAAGAGCGCAGGGAGAGAAAGTAAAGCGACAGAAACAAAGACGAATTGGATCGAGAAAGGTAAGCGGTTTCGTTAGACGACCTAATCGAGAGATTATTTCAACTGCTTTCTTCCGCTTTCGGTTGTTATTCCGTTAATGATTTTATATGTACCCACGTAAGATTTGTGGAAAATAGGGAGCAGAGGCACTGAATACCCTGAAAGGGTACCATCAGTACCCCGTCGATCTCTACTTCCATGGATCTATTCATAGAAAAACAGGACCTATTCGGTATGGAAAACAAGAAAAATGCGAGAAAGGCATAAGCTCGAGTCGTCGAAGGGTGGATAGAGAAGAATGAGTTTGATATAGTTTGCTAAGGGCGTTATTTCACCTCTATCTGCGTGCTCCAGGTGCAACCAAGTTCCATGAGCTGCTGCGCGAATTTCGGCCAATCCTGACGGATGCGGGCAACAGATAAACATCAAGGCTTAACATTTCAATGTATCGCAGAAGAGGGAGAGAGAGAGAGAGAGAGAGAGAGAGAGAGAGAGAAACAAAAAGAAAATTAGGATTTCAAGTAGTAGGCGGATTTTAAGAAACAGTTCTAATCGATCCAGTGCTATAGTCGATTGAAAGAAGCGTGTGTGTTATTTGAAAGATGCAACGCGACTGTTGTTGAGTCTATCGATCAGCGGGCAACGCAATGAAAAATTACTTCAACAGCCAACCAGCGAGCTGAAACGCCATTCCCCGTTGGGAAAGAAAATTACAGAAGCATGCAGAAACCATTAACGTAAATTCAAGCCGGTTAAATATTGTTTCGCGTTAACGAAATTAACCCTTTGATATAAGTTGCAAACTTCTGCTACCAGTTCGTATTAATTCCGTACAACGAAATTACCATCGAAGCAATTTACAAAATAATTTCGCAGCCAATTCGAACGCGACAAAGGAAGTTTCAAAGCGGCACGCGGTCGTTTGAAAATATATTGGCTTCGATGGCTATGGTTCGAAGCAAGCAATCTAAGCACAGCTGGGAGCTGTTTTTAAAACAAAGATCATCGGTCGGTTATCGGTAAATGGTTAACAAGCGGACAATGCGAGCTCGGCTCACCGACAGCTCATGGATTATTAACTCGCATAATTATTTCCAACCTTTTTAAACGACACCGCGCCAAAAAAAACGAGAGTTCGGCATGCCGAAAGCGATAGTGACGGCATATGATTCCTGCCAGCTCGTACGCGTGGAATAATTCATACGTTTCGTGGTTCGTTTTAGCCTACGAAGGTCAGTCACCGTGAAAGAAAATGCAAAAGTAATCCATGAGCCGTGACCGAAAGAAAATACGCCGGCTCTTCGTTCTTAGACGACTTTCAGAAAGTAGAAAGTCCAAAATAACGTAATCTTCGTAAAGAAACAGAAACGTAGGAACGCGATTAAGAAGGCGTCGCTTGTCATGCACATCGAAAATCAAATCTTATTCGCACCATTGTCTGGAGGGACGATTAATATACGTACCGAATAGCATCCACATATAAACATTTTACGGAAAAAAGAAACGAGGAGGATCGCTCGCTTACTTACCACTCCCTTTCGTGTGCACAAACAAATAATTATTACCAAATTAAAACCCGATAATTCGTTAAATTCGAACGATTCGGCATGCTTATGATTAGGGCTGTAAAATCGAATAATTCGATCTCGGTTGTCTCGTTGATCGAAGAAACAAAGTTGCACACGGTTGCCGAAGTAGAAGAGAAATAGTACTCGCGGATCGCGGTACCGTAAACGGATATTCTACTAACCATCGTGAAGTGCGCGAAGTCCTGTTGAAGCGCCGCTTGCTCCTGGTTCAGGAAGTAATTATTCTGATCGATGTTCTCCGATATCATGTTCGGTGGACCCGGATGCCCTGTGGGACTAGGAGGCGCCGACGGATTGTTGCTGTAACTTAAGGGACTGCCCTGCAACCAACAGACAAATCGATCCCCCGTTTATTCACGCATTTCGTACATCATTTCCGAAGCACCTTGTACAATTCGTTACCTGAACCGTTAGACCAGGCGACGACTGTGGTGATGGCCTGTTAACCTGCTGCGAGGACCTGTACGACCCTAACGAGTTGAGCTGTTGTTGCTGCGGTTGCGTTTGCGGTTGCGACGACTTCTGTGGAGAAACGCGATACAGAGGAAATCTTTCTTAATGAAAAGAATACGAGTTACGATTCTTTCTCTAATCACTCGATACTCTTTTCAAAGGAATCAAAAGTAATTATACTCTTGGTGTAATTTCAATCGCTTAACTTAGGCTTCCCTAAGGCCGCGTTCAGACTATGCAATAAAGTTGTACAACTTTCCGTGCAACTGAGTGTCTGTACCAGGTATGCCGTCTGAAAAAGAAAATGATTTTCTCTTGTACATAGAAATACCATTCGGACGGCATACTTGGTACAGGCATGGCTAGAAACACAGAAATTCGGACCCTATGTTGCACGGAAAGTTGTACAATTTTATTGCATCGCGAGAGAAGGAGAAAAGAGAAGAGCCCTGCTTAGGATCTTCTGACACTCCTGCCCCTACATTTGCTCTTAACAAAAAGTAAGCTACGTTGTAACAAAGTGTACATATCAGATAGATATACTAACTGGACTCTGCGGTGGCACAGGACTGTGCGGTTGTTGATAAATGTAGTGGCCAGCCGGACTGTGGGTCGTCGCCGTCGGTGGTGCGGGCACCGGTTGCTGCGAATAACTTTGAAGATCCTGTTGCGAAGTACTTGTGCTGTTTTCCAGCGCCACACCCTGTTTCATAGCCATCGCTATTAACGATCGGTCGGTGGTCTGTCCACGCTTTTATTCTTTTTTATTTCAACCCTTTCTTTTTTTTATTCTCGTTCGCGTAACTAGTCTGAATAGTTTTATCAGCTCGTTGATTTCAAGCGATCGAGAGACCGTCAAAGGCGAATCGTTTCATTTTCTTTCTTTCCCGAGCTCGTTCAAGAATCTAACGTTCTTCTATTTTAAACTGATGTAAATTAGAAAATATCGGGTAATTAAGGTCCGTCTAAAGTTTCTTATCCCAGGAATCTCCTACGCGAATGCTAATGAGACTCGCAAAGACATCCAATTCAATTCGACTGGCAAAGTTCTCCGAGCATGGACGATACGAAACTTTTCAAGAAAATGAAAACTGGAAGCTGGACGAAAAACATTTTCCCATTTTACCCAGTGTAAAATTTCCATTAGACGTTTCGCCCTCGACTGAATTATATCGTCGAACAAATTCGTAAACTGTAAATCAATTCGTAAACTATATCCTTTCGTTTTGCAAGCTCTGACACAACGAAACGCTACTGGGAGTGAATGAAAAAAGAAGGCCAAAAAAAAAAGACTATTATCGATAGCGAACAAAAAATCATAATCAGCTACTAACCTTACACGTGTGAAGGAACCTAGAGTTAACAGGCACTGATAAATGGTTCTGCAAAATAACAAACACAAAACAAACACTACAACAAAGGCAAAATAAAAATAAGAACGAAATTAAAAGTGCCGCTAAGCGTGTGGGATGGACGTGGGTGTGTTGAAAAAAATGAAGGAAATTATTGACTGGGAGCGACGCGAATATAATTCTCACTCTTTCGTTACGCTGAATCAAAATTAAAAGAATTAAATAATTGTACAATTTTGTTTGTTAATAAATATTCAAGAAAAACCTATCGAACCTTTGCACTCGTACATCCGTTATACTTCGAAATAAATCTTTTTTATCATCAGCTTTAGTATTCGTAAAGCGGTCTCGAACGGATTCAACGAAGGATTAAAACGTTCGTAATTCAGAGTAAGGTGCATTCGTTCTAAAAAGAGCTGCAGAAATCTCGCAAGAGAAGCTGTTTGCGAGTGGAAAACTCTTTACACTTTTTTTTGTTAGATCGGGTTAACGTGTTTTACCAGTTAAGATGTTGAATAAAATCAATATTCAACCGCGCCATGACTAATCCAGACAGTGATTAACAAACCGTGGCCGACATTGCACCATCGAAGAACAGTAATGTCGGTCTATCGAAATTACACGCGATAATTATCGTTCAAAGCGAAACGTTTTAACGGTTCAGTTTCATAATCGTTTGCTAGCGATCGGCTTGCAATGGAAAATTGCAAAGAAAAAAAAAAAAAAAAAAAAAAAAAATGCGATCACCGTTCTTTCCTTTTACAACCGCGTTAATATGATTCTTTTCTATTTCGATAAAATTGTTTATATTATAGGTAGTGGGTTATGGAAGCGCAGAAAAGCATAGAATATCTTCTCTTCTCATGCATTTAACTATGACTAGCCTAAAATTTATGGAAACGAGGCAATCTATTCGTTGTCGAAGAGGATAAGGTTCGTTCACTGGAAAATTATATTTATTTATAGCGTCTTGTTCCGAGTGAATAGAATTACAGAACGACGAAGGAATGCCTCGATTCCATAACACCTGGAATCTAAACTAATTCGAAGTAGCCGAGTAGACTGTGTCTCCGATATCAATGACTGAATTTTTCTCCTTCATTCCGTATTCTATTGATTCGAATCTTGAATGCTTCCGCGAAATAACTCGCGAGAAGTTGCACGAAACGTAGGATTTTGAAAAGAACAATAGCATCGAAGAGATTCTAGGAATTGAAATGTCACCAGGACACATCTGATCGGTTACTTCCTTAATACCGACAACGTTTTCTAAGAACGCACGAACCCCAACATACTGGTTACAGGATCGCAAAGGATATTTACTTGGGCAGTTGTCGGATTTTGATCCTGCGGAAAGGATAGCCCACCAGCTTGCGGCAAGCTGGTTGGCGACAGGTTTGTGGGACTGCTCGTTTGACGACTCTGGAATCCACCAGCAAGTAAAATCGTATCAAATAAGATGGAATAAATTACAGCTACCACTATTACGCTCCTAACAACAAGTTATCCCTTTCTTCTTTCTCGTAACTGTATAAAAGAATACATGTACAATGCGTATCTTTATCTAACTGGGATAACTAACAATTTCTTTTTTATTTCGTGTCTCCTTGAAGGAAACACAGTGTACATTAGAAACCCGGAAATGAAAGGAAGAAATGTTCGAATCATGTTGGACTTACGTTGCTGAACGGCGTACTGCTCGAGTGGTCCTCCTGATCCGACGGGAAGTGGACTAAATCGGGCAACGATCGCGTGTTTCCTATGGAAATTTGTTGTCCTGCTGGTTGAGAGGTCGGGTCTATGCTGCAAGACAAACACGTGCCCTAATCAGAGAAAATCGATGCGGATTACGATGGCTGTATTTTAACGCGCCGTTGACCGATTATCCGATGCAAAAACTCACAATTCTCTGTATTATTTTAATAATTGTACAAGTTGATGAATACATTAGTGACCAGTCAACGATGCGTCAAAATAAGGTGGAAGGAAAAAGGAAGGTAAGTAAAACGAAGGATCGATCGCGTTACAATCGAAGACAAAAAGAAAAAAAGAAATTATATAAACTCCATGCACGAACGCATTAGTATGTGCGATAGAATGCGTCGCGAATACAATGAAACTGCGGTACAATAGCCACGATGCATAAATAATGCATAGAACGAGGCGCACGACTATAAACAGTGTTAATACTATCGAGAGTAGGACATTTTCATCTGACCGAAAATTTCAGCTCCGGGAGGGGGACAGAGTGTTTCGCGGATCCTTACTTGTTTCCAGGCACTCTAGGTATTTCGCACGACGATCTTGGCCGTTCGATGAATCCATAATGAAGGTTTCTGTTGTCGCTTCCAGATCCGCTCATCGTGTGTTGGTCTGAGAAATAAACAGAACGATGATGTATCAGAATGTTTTGGACCCGTTTCGCGATGAAAAGTGGACGCGTTGTCCAGTTAATTATCGAGGTATACCCGTTTCGATCGCAAAGGGTTAATTTTACGTTGCCCTTTGCATAGCGGTACTACACTGTGTGAAACAGCGTGGAACGACGATTGATGTATCCAAGGCGAGGCATCTGATTTCCTGACGGGAACGTAACACCATGTAATGCTACTTGCTAACGTTACTACGGAGTATAGTGTTACAAGTTTGGATCCTCTTACCGTTCCCTAGCAAATTAGTACTTAAGTTTTCTTATTACCGAAACTTCGATACGGCAATCTCCGAAACTTAGGCTCGCTAATTCTCGGGATAAGAAATCGTTTATTATACGATGGTTGCCCTCTCGCGGACTAGATTCTTCCCAGACAAGACGGATCCCAGAAACTACGCGCGGACGGACTTAATGATCGGCCGATTACGTCCCAGATTAGCCATGCTCCGCGTGAACCGTCCAATTTTATTTACATCGTCTGTTGATACGCCTACGGTAGGATGGAAGGAGAACGGAAGATGAATTTTAGATCGTATAACATTTAGACTTGTAATTTGACTACGCGCGTCCACTTTCACCGTGACAACAAACGTGTCAAGAACATCCAGTATAAGAAACAAGAATAAATAAATTTAAAAAAAAAAAAAAAAAAAAAAAAAAAAAATCTGGGAAAGGTGAATCCGTGTACCTCGTCGATGAGGGATAGGGGTGGTTGTTTGGCAGGCTTCGTTGGCGCTTTGATGAAGAGCCGAATCGGAGTTGGTTCTCCTCCAGGTATCCGGCGGTGGTGGTGAAAGGTAAGGGACACCGCTGTAAGGTGATGTATCGTGTCTCTTCTCCATCGGGCGCGACCTCATCGGACCAACCCCCATGCTTCTACCCCTCTCGTTGTTGCGGTACGCCATGGAATTGTGCTGCATCTCCTCCAGGTTGCTGAGCGCCGTCTGTAAATGGAAATCGTAACGCCTGCATAACTATTGCGTTCTTTTATTTTCTTTTCCTTCGACTTTTACACATGTTCCGTGCGCGCTTTCAACTTTGGCCTCGAGCCGGGGGATTCGGCTGACCCTAATTTAGAATTTAGATCACGTCGCGTTCGTGGATATCCCGGAAACTCGGCGTCATCGGCTTGAAAACCTTGCGCGAACGAATAACCGCGAGTCATCGGCCGACTAACGTGTGTTTGTTGTTCACCGTTCCCATCTATTTTCACGGTGAAACTTATCTTTAAAAAAATTATTTTACATAGGCGCTTTCATTTTGATACGACTCGAAATAAGATTAATCGAGGAAAAATCATCGAGACATCGATGATGCTCGGTGTTCGTCCAAGTATCATCGTTACGAACGACAGTGAGTCGCGCCTGGCAAATTATTAATTATAACACGCCTCGTGGCGGACGAGCGGCTATAGCAGCGCAAAGTTCAAGGAAAACCGCATTCTCCCGTACGGCGAAGAAGGCACAATCCTATTTGTAAATTGTATACGCAGCGACTCGATCAGTTTACACTTGATTCTGAAACTTCGCAAATGTATTTTTATCGAAAAATCATTTTTTTTTTTTTTTTTTCTTCCGAATCGTTCAGCCGGCTCGATGTGTCGGAAACCTGGCCGGGATGTGTACCTCTCCAATTTTAGCATCGCAAGAATTGTATGGCATAACGATATATTTTTAGTCGGTACACGGCATTGCGAGTAAACGTGTACACGGCCTTAACTGTCTCCTCTTCCATGTTCAGACGCCACGCCGTAAACACATGAACAGGACGAGAGACACGGTTCTTCTACGACACGTGCTCGACTATGCCAGGTATACGTATACCAGTCCATTCATCTGACCCCAATACCAATTAACGTATGTTTAGTGTGTACAGGATCTGCCATAGTATACGAGCATAATTATTCATTTTCGATCGTGTTTTTGTTTCCCAACAGTACAGGGTCACCCATTTTTGGGCTACTCTTGCCCAACCGATGCACCTTATCGTTCACCTCCTGACCCGTCAGAAATTTCCACATGTTCCTCTACTGCTACCAATTGTAAACCAAAGACTTAAAATGTACCCCTATTAAATGAAACTCCAACGAATTCAAGCCCGGCAATATCGATATAATTCATTCAAGTTTTCCTTCAAATAGTTGGTACACGATTCGCCAGTCGATGTCTCGTTTAGAAAAACAGTGTTTACATAATAGTTAGCAAGGTCGTGCATGAGATATCAGGCGTTGTTTATAAACAGTTAAATGAAGAGGTCAGTTTGTTAAAAGAATTAGTGGAAGACAGAAACGGCTGTAACTCGGAAACAAGGTCAGATAAGACAAATGTTTATATGAACTTTTTCTTATTACTTATGCGCGCTAAATCCATCACTGAACTTATGTCCACGAGTTATGGTAGAGCCTGTATACACAGATTCGCACGATAGGTTCATGGCTAACGTACATACACATCGTTCTTTCTCTACTGGGTTTAGATATTAAAAAATGCGTAACCGTAGGATAATTCTTCGTGCAATTTCTCGTAAAAATTAATTGGAAACAAAGAAGATATTTGCGTAAGGTGACCGACAGCAGGCTATCTCTTCTCTTTGGAAATAACAAAGTCTTCGGTAAGGTGGACGGTAACGGTAGCGGTTGCTGATTTCGCGATCAAGAACAAACGGAACGGCGGGATAACCGTTGCGAAAAGCGAATTTCCAACGAGAGAGAATGACGGGATGCAAGTCTAAAAATAACAATTTCATCGGTTGCACGGATACGAAGAACAAACTTGCTCGTAATTCGTCGGTCGAAAGTAACGTTTCCCGAGTTGGCACGGTTGCGGCCAGGCCGCACTGGCACAGTTTGCGGGATTTCCTGTGGGAGAACGCGCGGAGATAGTGGAAGAAATTCCTAACCGTCCTCTCCCTGTTCGCCATGTGTCGCTTCAGCTTCGTTCACACGGTTATTACCTAATATCTGATGAATTCAACGGTAAACAACGAATAACGTCTCTCCCACGGTTCGCATCCTCCACAAACGCGTTCTGCATAAACTTTTCCCATTCGATTTTCCCCAGGTCCCTAGTCACCGAAGGTGATGGCATTCTCTGAAAAGCAAGTCAGGGTCCGAGTGTTGCTCTACTCTCGGGTTCATGTAAAATGCAAAGCCGAGGAATCGCGCGAGTAAGATCACGTGCTGCGATAATCCGTAAATTGTTTAGCGGCGACGATTGGACAACGTCCAACGGGGATAATTTACGACGCCTTACTCACAAGATCGTTACAACCGGTGATATGTTACGCTAACTGGGATACACGATTCTCGAAAGAAAAATAAGAAAAAAAATAAACTTGCAAAATAACCTTGTCGCGTGATTATGGTCTGTGTTAATCTTACCGGCTCCTGCTACTAGAGGTGGGACTAGACATTCTGCACGCTAGTACGCAAATATCAGCGTGTAACTATAAGCGTAACTTAATTATCGATAATACGAGGATGCATTTAGGTTTGAATTAGGAAAAGGGAGAGAATGTGCATACGCGTGTACTTACATGGAAGCTTGTTCTCCTATTACGTTACGACGCCTACCACCACAGACAAAATTACGAGGTAAATTATCAAGGGACACGGTGAATGCGTTCGAACCATTCCACAGTGTCGCTGCGCGTACCTGAAATGCGACTGGAAGGTATTCTGAATCCTCCAAGGGTCTACGAGAGATATCAAAAGGAAATTTTAAATTAAGAAACGGAACGATCGTGTTCGAAGATTTAGGTTCTTACTCTTGACATTTCCAAGAGGTTACCAGTCTCTGTACCGGTCTACATCGCTGTTTGCATACTGTAATATGCAAAATGTATCGATAACCGGCTGGTGACGATGTAAGAACAGCCTCGATCACAGCTTTTTTTTTTATTATACATCGACATTTCTCGTTTTTTTCGAAACGCGACGTTTTCTGTGGTTGCCAATAGGAATGGTGAAAATAAAATTGAAAAAAAGAAACTGTCTTTTACCGATTATCATAATGTAGCGGTTTGATTCCAAAATGTACAGGACGTTTCAAAAAAGATACACAACGTGAAAATTACAAATTTTGCGTGAAACGAAAATAAATTATTCGCGTTATTATTGGCAACAGAAATCGAGAACAAACGACTGAAGATAAACATAGGATAATTACATTTCCCGTCAAGGTGGTTGTTTGTCGTCGATAATTGCTATGAGAATAATCGAGTCTAATGAATGAAAAAAGAAGTTTTCCTTCGTTATAACTTTATTCTACATATTGCCATAAATTCAGTGAATTCAGTCACGACATCTGATTCATTTATACTTGGCCTAGAATCTTCTTAAATAATCCTGACAGAGAGAAGTGGCTCGAGTAGCCGCTCGGTGGATAAAATCGCGTGCGTTTCCGGTGGGCAAAGAGAAAAAAATATTCTAGACTCGTAGAGTAAGAAACGGTACGCACTTTCTGAGCTCAAATTGCTTCTACGTGTTTAGATTCTAGAAATGCTTCTTTCTTGCGATCCATTAACAGAGTCAGTGTCGCGGAAAAATGATCACAGCTCTTAATTATACAAAATTGCGACCCGTTATACGTACTTTCGCCGTTTCAATTCTCGAAAACTAACTTTTCTCATTTAATTAAAACAGCGTTGACGATAAATGTTGTAGGCGACCGGTAGCCCACGCAGAACTAAAAGTGTTAATTAGAAAAGTCGAATCGTTGGCGCGTCACGCGCAATTTCATTGATCGCGGCGATTACGGAAACAAAAGAAAAATGTCTTTCTTGATCGTTTGCCGTATCGAGGAAGAAATACCGATATTCCTTCTCTAATTAAAAAAGATATCGAGCCATGAAACGGTCGAATGCGATCCTGCACGGATAGACATTGTTAATTAACGGCGGTGCTAATTGAAGGTGAGTCGTCGTCGTGATGCGTACGGATTCGTTGATGCGTTTCGTTCACAAACCTGACATTGAGAAGTTTCTCAATGAGGTGGTCGTTGCCTCCTCTTTCTCTTGCATTCTTATGCATCTGAAATATTCCTGTAAGGTTTGATAAAAATGACGACATGACGACTTTATCAACGAGAACGCCGAAAACGATGGGTCGGCTATTTTTATTATGAAAATTACTACGTTAACGCGGTTCCTCAATTAATTTTCAAATTTAAGCTTTCAGCATGGCACCCCTTCCGCTCTTCTTAGGAAAGCTTTCTTCTTAGTTCACGCTTCCTATAATTGTGGCGGTACTCTCTGCGCTCCCCACCAGATGGACGCCCCATGATTCTTTTCTCGCAAGTACTCGCATACCAAATCACCCAATCACAGTGATTTTATTGCATAATAAGCGAATTTTTCATGCTTAATACTGTGTCTGAATTTTCTTCAAGATAGAAAACGTGCGCTACAACTGATGCTTTCAGCCACATTTATGGGGTCAGGCGACGAAATAAAAGTCGCCAGAACACATGTACGACACTCATGTCATATGAGATACAGCGTCTGGAAGATGTAATATACAAAAAGTGAAGAAGAGAGCTGGCAGTTCAGCAACGTTCACTAATAATGATATTAGATATTCAGCAGACCCAAGCAGCGGTGTCCTTCGATTTTTACAGATGATATTCAAGGACAGCGTGGCCGATCGAACCCCGATGACACTTTTCACTTTGTAATTTTATCCTCTTCTGACCCCTTATGCACATCGACCGCTCGATGAGTCGGCAACGCGGTGCAGTGGAATGAGAAATTATAGGATAAGCCGCGCAGGCCAACGGCGTGCGACTTTCTCGGAGGAAAAACAACGACCTTCGACATTATTGGCCAACGTTACTTAACGTCCACTGAGAAAATGTCTGCATGTACAATCATTTCACCGGAGATGATATTTTCATTCTTTGAACCGAGTGGTCCCAGTCGAAAACGAAACACGGAAATATTTATGAAATTTTGAAACCAGCAAAGTAGGAACATATTCGTTGGTGTATGAGAATTTTTGACAAAAAGGTACAAGTTTGTAAGAAGCAGGCAGGTGAACGTATCCTTGACGTTCTGTACTAATACGTGGAACGAAGAGCCGTGGGCCGAGTATGAATGGCCAGAAACGCGGAAGACGTTGGAGAGGTCAGGAACCGATCGACGACGAGCGTGAAACTCCCTCCTCGTCATTCCTTCAACCCTTCTATCCCTCTTTCTCCTTCGTATTCGCTTCTAGTCCTTTCAGAACGACTTTGCTCCACCCACGCAACGGCGTCGGGACACCCACCGGCGTCTACTGTCTCCCCGACTCCGGTGACCCACTTACCAGAGGACACCCCTTGCCATTCAAGGCTACACGATACAACAACAAGATTACACTTGCTTTTCTTCGATGAAATCCTTCTCAACCCTTGATCCTTTCGTTCCGAAGAATGTACATGTGCACTATGTGTGTTTACATTTCATCGTACCAGTTAGCGGGTTAATATTTATAGCATGAAATTGTGATGGAACCTCATAAATGTATTTTCTCCGATGGTAAAGACTTTTCAAGGGACATTGAGAAAGTACATCAATGGAACAAAGAGATAGACATCTTGGAATATCAAAGACGATTTATGGAGAGCAGGGAATACCGGATATTACGATATAATCATCCAAGGAAATGGAGGACAAATGAAACGCAAATATTCTCTGAATTTTCATCGTTTCAATGTTCCTTCGAACAAACGGAGTGATCAAGTTCAAGGAGGAATAGAAGGACTGAAAAACTTCGCGCCAGCGGAAATCGGACTCGGCAGCGTGTGAATTATGCATTAGGAAAATCCAATTATGTTGGTATATCGGGATACGAACGCCGTACCTTTTCGACAATCCCGTGGGATCGAGAGGCGATGGAAACAAGCGACGATATTGTAGGAATATGAGCGCAAAATTGAAAACCGATATGTAGCGAGAAAAGTTCTAATTCGGAATACTGTCATTTACCTTGAATCGAGAGTTGGATAAGAACGGGTGAACTCGACGTAGTTTTTTCTCTTTAACGAGAATCGAATCGAATCGAAACAGAGGGAGGTGTCGATAATGAATCGAACACTCGCTGAATTGCAGGCCTCGAAATATTTCCACGCACTTACGTAGCGTCGCGACGACCGAAACCTTCGTCCACGGCCACCTGTAGAATAAATAACGAGCAGTCGATTTCGTTCCCGTCGACGAATTACCAGACTCTCTACGTCGCTTCTAGAGAACGAGAATAAGAACGATATAAACGACGGAGAGTGACATGTGGGCAGCCGGATGCCGGATCGCCAGGGATTATGTAAAACGGCTCGGTTGAACGTGATAATTTCGTCTGCGAGGAAACTGACGGATCGTCGTGAACAACGATGTCGTAAAAAGATATTTGTAATACTGTCAAATATTTCCATCAACTTCTCTGCCAGAGAACTGAATCATTATTGTTAGATTTCGAATTTTTCTGAAAGCTATTTAGACTCAACTTTGTAGATTTTATAATACGCTAATACGAATAAGAGGAAAATATAATTTAAGAAAGAAATTGTAAAGCCGGAAGGTCGTTCTTAGCCGAATTTAATAAATAATATGTTAAGACGTGTCATCACTGAGCTCTGAACCGAAATTTAATACTTTTCGAATTTCCTATAATTACGAGTATGGAAGTCATCTTTCACTTGACCACGTGTGGTGTTTTAGAAAGCTATTCAAATTGGGACACCAAGCAACGAAGAATTTTGATATCCAAACTAAATGCGACATTAGTGCCTTGAGGGCAGTGCTACTCTAAAGGAACCTGTTCCTAGGTGACCACCTAAGCATCATCTGGAGGTGTAGCCAGATTAAGAAGAAACGAGGAAACCGGTACAGCGAAAAATCTCATGATTAGATGGTTTCTCAGCGGAGCTAGTCGAAACTGGGCGCAGTTGCAGTAGCCATCGACGTGCTGCTAACGAAACAGGCAAACGAGTACCTGCAGAACGCGATCAATACTCCGTGCACGAGTGCACACTGGTCGGAGAGCACGTGTTCCCGTTTGTTTTCTTCCTTACCCCTGCAATCTCGCGGTCGACCAACAACTTCTGTCTCCTCGTCCTTTCAACCCTTCGCAGCCACCGAGTTTCGATTTCATGAACGGTCGGATTCGATGAATGAATCGGAACGACCGTTGTTTAAAAAATATAAATCATTGTTATTCGAAATCGTCCCGAGATGAATAATTCGAGAGGATGCGGTCGATAATCGGTACGGTAGGGCTGGAACGATGTTGGTATTTCGAACTGTATAATCGTCAGGCATAAATTAACGCGGTACATTAGCTGTTTAGCATGAAACTGTTCGTTCAGCTAGTCGACCGGATAATAGACACGAAGCATTGTTCGCACGAGCAACCTAATCGCAATTATACACCGCGGTTAAACTAACCGAAATGTCATGTACGTGCATCGAATCATGGAAACTTTCGATCGATCTTCCCTACGGACTCCTTTTATTCTCCGCTAATATACCATCAATTATCAGCAGAAATCTTGATCTGCATCTTAAAATTCATAATGGATAGCAGTTCATCCCCCAAGAAGAGGCAACTTACAGGACATCCCGATAGAGTGATTCTGTCGTGGCAGAGACAGAGATAGAGAAGGAGGATAAGTGCACGAAGAGGAGGGATGAGAGGGGAGGAAAAAAAAGAGAAGAGTATCCGGTATCTGGAGCAACGGTATCAATGTTCGACAGCACTCGTTGCAGGTCCAAGAGGTTAAAGCCGAGTTTGCACGGCAACATAAACTCGGCGACGCGCGGGCTGCAGGTGGGCCACTGCACGTGCGCGGCTAGCAGCAGAAATCCGGCGAAATTCGATCGATTCTGGCGAAAGGAGGAAGGAAGGTTCGACGAACACCACGCATAGATTCAAAGGGTGGTGGGAGGAGGGTGGGTTGGATGAAAGGAGGGATGTTAATCGAGGTAGAGGTAGGGACGGGGGGTTGGAGACGTTTGCACCGACCTAGAATCGAACTGAACCGTACTAAGAAACCGAGCACTCTCTTGACCCCGATATCCCCCGGGGTGCGTTTCTTTGCCCGATCGAAACACCCGACCTTGGCTTCGAGACCGATGCGCCCGGGCTCGCGTTTCCTACCCACCCCCTCCGCCATCTCTGCCTTTTACCTAATCCCTCGTCCGTTCAACAGCATCTTTCTTCTTTTTTTTATCTCTACATTATTAACCCTTCGGTTACGTTGTGCTAACTACGTGCCCTGTACGGATTTATATGTATTACGGTACACCAGGGTATCCCCTTTCGAACTGTCGTAAAGTTATTTAACCAAAGCAATCGCTAGACAGATTAACGTGTAGTTTGAATGCGCCGTCGATGTCGGGGTCACGGAGGTTAATTAACTCGTAATTCGTAAAGCCAATCGATTCGTGGGATGTTGCGTGAAATCGTATCGCCTCCGTCAGCAACTGGAGCATGTACGAAGAGTCTCTTTGGCCGATATATCGATTTCTATTCGGATGTTACACCGGTCACTTCCGCGCAGATTGAAATTTAATTGGACAACGAGAAAAACGTAGATTTAATAGAAAATTACAGAAGCTGCTGGAAAGATTTCCGATCGGCCGAACCACGAGTACGATTCCCGACGAAACTCTCTGTGCAGACAAAGTGGACGAACCGTGAAATTGATAAAAGGAGGCTGGTGACGAGAAAAGATCGCCGTTCGAGCACCGGGATCGGAAACGGTAATTAAATCTGTCCAGCAACCGTGATCGAATCTCGGAGGGCAACGAGGGATTCTTCCTTTTAGAAATTTCAATGTTTCTCTCGGAAACGCGTAATGCGATTACATAAGTCGCGTTTCATCGCGAGACAAAAATTATCGTGCACGAATCCGTCGTAACTAGACGCGATCATTTTCAACTACCAACCGATTATTTCAGAAAAAAAGAAAAGTGACCAGCTTGGGTATAACAACGAGTAATTAGAGGATTATAACGTAATGGACTAGTAATTCCAGCAGTCAGACAGCAACGTATACACATAGACAAATCTGCTTTCTCATGTTGCCATGTCTGTTCCACCAAAGCCATTCGGCTTTTTAACCCTTTTTTAAATTTCTGAACTTAATTCCTGTTATTCCTCTTTGATTGCTTTCAACTTATGCAATAACAAGATCTCCAACCTATTATTATTAGCGACAGGTCTCGAGAGAAAGAGAGTTTGTTAATCAATAACTTCTAATTTTATATAACATTTTCTAGGGTACGTGAACCAAAATGGTGGTTCTTCTCAATGAAATCTTGAAACGGAAGAAAACAGTACGCAGGATGCGCTCAGGGTCAGGATCGCCTACTTGAACACGTAATCCAAAGCCCACTTCCGTTACACGGTTGAGAATTAACCGCGGCAAGTCAACTAGGACTTCAATCAACGAGCGAAGAATGTACAGGAGGTAACCCTCTCTTACATACGCCCACATCCCGTGCACCCCCACAATCGAACCGAAGCGAAGCGTTATAAAAAGCCGACATCACGGCTAAGACGGCGCATTATATCGTGTACGACGAATCGTGATCAAAACAGCAATTGTCTGTTTCTTTTTTAGTGGACAAAAATCTAGGTGAAACGAAAGGACGGAGGATGGGTGCCAAAGAAGGGCTGCTGTTATTTGCACTGTTGTACGTGCAGACGGTTATCGTGCGCGCAGCGGTAAGCTTTCAAATCGCTTGCAGTTTCCGGTGGCCAAGAAAGGGAGGGTGAACGATGTTTCGCAAAATTTCGTACGTTCGGATCACGGATCTGCTAGATTTGCTTTTGAAACCGGGAACGCTACTCAAGGGTCTGGTCGAAAAACGATTCACGATAAAATACTGCAAGTCTTAGGGTGTAGAGTCGAAGCCGAGCGTATCGATTCGTTGACCACGGATATATTCGAGATATCAACGAGTCAATAAGCGTGGAAATAACGAGACGAATCGCTGTGTGTGACCGGCCATAATCAATACATCGGGACAAGCGGATTCGAGATTAGAGGGAAAGCCTAATTGGAGCGTGCAAACTTTCTCTCCACGTAATTTCACCCTACGTACCATTTACATTTTACCTTTTATTCTTTCACATGAATGTTTTTACTTGTTACGAAAACGTATCACATGGGGATTTAGTTACATAAGCGGTACAGAAAAGAGACTCGGTTCGCTGGTTATTATTCCCGAATGTAGGAATAGAATATCGATTTGTTACGGACCAAACAGCCGGTTCATCTTAGAAACTTTCAACGCCTATTATACTGTTTTCAATGAGAAACGTTCCATCTGTTTAATTAATTTTCATCAGAGTTTCTTTTTCGTAGCCGGACTGGCTACCACCGGAGTTATTAGAAATGGTGCAAGATGACAAGGCACGGTGCATGAGTGAACATGGTACCAAACAAGGTTAGTACTCATGAAAGGAATGGTAGTTAAAAAACAAATTAATCACATTCTGGTATGACTAATAAAAATTTCCCCTAAATATAATATTATATATGTAACCATGTTTATGTTAAAAAATTCGGGGACAATTCGTCAGATAAACAATGCAAGTACGTAAAATAATTCGTTATTTCGGAATTTAGAGCAGGTCGAGGAGGTGGACAAAGGAATCTTGAAAAATGAGCCGTCAATCACCTGCTACATGTATTGCATGCTGGAAGCGTTCAGTTTGGTAAATTTTTGAAAGGATCGCCTTCATTGAAGTTTATACATGTAAAAATGACTCTGTTTTCAGGTGGACGACGAGGCAGATTTAGAGAAGGATATGATGATAGGTTTATTGCCAGAAAATATTCAGGAGAGGGCAGATGCTGTTGTGAGCAAATGCGTACCGACAAGTACGTACGTCTATTAAAAAAAAAAAAAAAATATGTATAAGGGAACATTGCAAAAATGCATTCTAATGAAATTCTCACGATGCTTTTTTACAGCTGGCGCTGATAATTGCGAAAAGATATTTAACCTAGCTACCTGTGTCTATGCCGGTGCACCAGACGTAAGTTGCATTTAATATTCCACAGTAATTGAATATTTCAATGATCAAACGTGTACTTTATGCATATATTCAAAGAGCAAAATTACCTAAATCCCTCAAGAAAGATTTCCAAGTATAAATCTTCATTACTTTCCATACTTTCAGGTATGGTTCATGGTCTAACAGCTTAAAAAAGAAGATTACTCCACAAAGGGATGGAACTATATTAAAATAAAATTAATTTTGTAAAAACCATGACGAAGAATATATGACTAACGCAAAAGTGATTTAGAAGGGAAGAAAAAATGCATCGTTGAAACATTGAAAATTAAAAAAAAAAGATACTTAGCAGAAGAAGTTAAGCAAGAAGCGAAGTTAAATCAGCAAATAAAACGAGTGTATAATTATTGTTGTTAGAGAAAGAAATATATACGGAGCAAGTGAACGAATGTATAAAAAAAGACAAGAAATTGAAAGAATAAAATCGACTGAATGAGAGAGAGAAAATAAAATCGAGGAAAGAATTCGATCGAACACGATGAATTTATTTAAAAATATAAAAGAGAAACAATAATACACGCACACATATGTGTTGCGTAACCGTTCAACAGCGTAGAATTCGCGAATAACTGATACCGTGTAATTTGCATGACGATTTAATTCGCGAACATCTTCGAACGCGACGTGATTGTATGTTTTCTCGCAACGCCTCCTATGTATATGCTACGGAAAATGATACGCAGAATACGTCGGACAGCCATTAAAAACTGCTATCCTCTTTCGAGATAATTTTATAATGACATCATCCGATACGGTCACCATTATTATGCAATATGTATATGTATATCGTTCGGAAGCGATCGCGGTTCAACTTCGCCTTTGCAAATCTGCTATCTTTGCGAATCTTCGTGATTGAAATGTTTACCGAGTGACAAGAAGAATTTTATTTCAATCAAACAGTTAACGAACAAAAAAAGAGGTTCCTTCGGTGAGATAAATTGAAGCTCGAAATTGGTACGGGACAATAGCTATTTTTATGTAGTTTTATGTCATGAAATCTTATCAGCGATTAAGTCAACGATTAAGTACAATTTTCTCGCACTAATTACCACTAACAAAATGTATCATGCGTTATCGTGCAGAAACATTACAATAAAATGAAAAATAAAAAGTGGGGTACATTGAACCTGTCGAAGGAAGGAGTCTCGACCGAGCGATGGTTCGTGTCATCGATTCGTCGTCCCACCCAACATCGTCGCGGTGTCGTGGGTCCGATGCACGTGGTGTCGCGTAACCAAAGCATATTCCTCGTGTTCATCGATCAAGGGTATCGTTTCCCCATCAATTTCACGATATTTCACGTCGTTTAACTATCAATCGATCAAGAGTGGTTACCAGTAGCTATTTTTCATTCCGTCAGCTAACGATGCGAACCGAACGACATAATGAAAGATAATACCGTGTCTCTCGCGGGAGATGGTAGTTTGATTCGATTCGAACGAATCTGGTATCGAATTAAAACGGAGTGAACGCGTAACGCGTTCCCCCGGCTACGGAGAAAAATCTTGAAACATCTATTTTTACACGGTGACTGGAAATAGTCGGGTTTAATGAAAGGAAGCACGCGATCTGCCGTTCGTACGTTGCTCCAGTCATGAGTCACGCTTCGAACGCGAACTCGCAACAAGTTGAGAGGATCCCCTATGATGTCTGTCGGTGTAATTGATCGAAGCAACGGCGATGCGGTGATTTCAAATACCGTCACGAGTGTTACCGCGCATCCGCGAACCACCCGTGACCATTGGTCACACGCGCGGATCGACGAACTCCTCTATTCACAGCCAGCATCTCCCCAAATCTCACCCTCGGATTTCGAATCAACCTCGGCCGTGTTTGCACGGTCCAAAGCAAACACCGTAGACGTGTTGATACAATTGCTAAGTTACGCATTCGAACCGTTAATATCACTGATTTAATTGCCTACCGTTCTATTAACAATGGGAAGGGTTAAACTCGCGACAGTCCATCAACTTACTTTACGAACATTCAGTTGGATAAAGTAAAAAATAAATGTGCACATCTGATAGCAAACACGTTTCTACTAGCATTCAAAGTGCATACACGCTATAAAAAGGAATTTTGTCGAGG
The DNA here is from genome assembly GCF_051020975.1 of Osmia lignaria lignaria. Classification (NCBI taxonomy): domain Eukaryota; kingdom Metazoa; phylum Arthropoda; class Insecta; order Hymenoptera; family Megachilidae; genus Osmia; species Osmia lignaria. Next base: position 1,544,321 of record NC_135046.1, on the reverse strand, counting down.
GTAAGAACCGTGTGACGTGTGGTAAAGAGGCAAAATAAATGGATGCAGCAACAGAAGAAACGAATAATAATAATAATAATAATAATCTAGTTAAGACAACAGAAAACTAGATTGACTCGATTAGATGGCCATAGAGTACCTTAAGGTCGATCGAATGAATAGCAGCGGTGTGCGGCGATGGGTGTTCTTTCGCGTCGGCGCCGCAGTTCGCGTTGTTGTTTACATTCGGCAGAGAACCACCCGCCCTGAACTGATTTCCCAGGTTAATGTGCAGGTGTTTGCCGCTGGACTGCGGTGGGCTGGCGCCGGCACTCTTCACCGACAACGGGGTCTCCAGTACCCCGGACGATCCCGTGGGACTGGCGCACACCGAGCTGCTCGCCGAGGCGACCTAAGCAGGTCCATCGTTCATATGGTCACACCAACTCGATTTTCTCTCCGACTTACTAACACCTTTACATGATACACAACAACGCCAGCCATGTCTTTTTCATTTATTTATTTTTTTTTTTCTGCCAACCCATCGAGAATTTTACTTACTGATTATACATACTATGGGTTTCTATACCGTAATCAGGTTTAACGGGGTATTTTTATCATGCCGGGAAGCGGTTAGAATTCCTGTTTTTAATGCGAACGATAATTAACACATTCGAGACCGGTGAAGCACCTGATGTGTCTCACGACCGGTTTTGAAACGTAGAAAGTTTTACATAATTTTATCACATAAAAGTATGGCGAAATGGTATTTACGATACATCAATTTGAAGCTCAATGTTTGAGGAAAATGACTGAATAAAGATTTCAACAATACTGTTAATACGAATCGTGTGATTTTTCGTTGCAACATACGGTGTATTAAGCATTTTTCTGGTCTCGAATATGCTAAGGGAGAGTATTGCCTTTTCTCTATGGGCAACGTTTCCTTCGATCACGATCGTTAAAAACCCACACGGGTTAAACTTTACGCCCGGAACATCGACATTCCTGTTCGACCACGATCTGATAAACAAGCTTCCTCTCTTCTCTCTTCTCTCTCCTCTCCTCTCTACGAACCAATCCCTTTTTCCATAGTTAGGTCTATGGTTCGAATTCCAGCTGTGCCTCGACAGAAATTCAGTCGATTCGTAAAGAAATTTTTTTCGTTTGAAACTCGAATGCCCCACGAGATATCGAGAGAACAAGCGGCTATAACGTCAAATCCAACGAAGGAAAGGAACCGGCGAACAGCGGTCTAGCGATAAAATTGCATTCGTGACTAGTCTCTAGTGTCCCGAGACGGAATTACATAATTCCTCGCGGTGAAAGCAACTTCTCCAAATGCAACCTGTTTTACATTCGCCAGTCTCTCGAATTACACACTTTTTTTTTTTTTTTCATACGAGAATACGGATGATTCATCCTGCGAACGAAATACCTATGGAACATTTGTTGAATGGTAACAATGGTAATAGTGATCAGAAATTGTGTTGCCAAATTGTATCTTTTAATCCTTAAAAAATGTTTGATTTATTGAGATTCAATAGCGGGGTAGCGGAAAGAAACACACCTGACACACGATACATTCTCGACCGTGAAAATCGAATGGATTGTTGTATTGAACAGTCAAAGCACTCAAGATAAACGCTTATCTTCAATTTAATAATACTACGATTTGCACGAACGTTAAAGGATGCGATAAAAAAGAAAGATATTTAACTAGACAGAAGAACATTCGAAATTACCGCCAAAATCATTTGAAATGTCAAATCGCCGTAACGAATCAAGATAGAACATAAATTTCCCTTCAAGAACGTTAAAAAGTAACTTATCTGTAATAATTCACGATATAAATGGCTTATTAATCGAATTTTAAGTAAATTAAAAAGGTTAAACGTAAAAAACGATCATTTACTTTTCTCATTTGAGTGGCGCGCATGCGCAGGACCACGCATTGAGTTCGAGCGATTAATCGCCGTGGTCATAATCGTTATCGAGGCCGTTAACGGTACAATGATTCACAAGCGTGCACAGTTTGGCCCGTTGGATGAAAAATCACGATCTGGATCATAGATCGCGTTAGAGACGCAAAAATCGAACATAAAGAGACGGGGAAAAGAAAACAACGAACGATCGTGCGTGGATACAATGTTCGATACGACATACTGGTCGAGTCGAGTTATCGACAACGATTAGCGTTACGTTCACTCGTGCGAACGTATCAGCGAGGTTATGTACATGCGATATGGTCTCTTATTAAATGCTATCGAAAATTTCGCGTGGAATATATGTATACACGCGGAACTCGTTCGAATTCGTGACTGTCCGTCACGTGGTATCAGTACTGAAACCGAAAACATCCGTTAGTCGAATCGAAGGAATATCTACAAGCTTGAACGAGTTACTCTGACATTCCAACGTTCGCCAGATAATTTTGCGTGGTTGAGTACGGAAGAAAAATAAAGAGAATGTCAAGCGTGCTAAGAATTCGTCGAACACCTGAAAACACGCCGCGACCGCCACGACTTAACCTCTTAAACGCTGCGAACGTGTTTACACGTGCAACAATGGAAACGGTGCCAAACACATTGAATGCATCGACACCAATTACTGAATTTCATATTTTCTATTTGATTACCATTCAACATTTAATAAAATGATAGCGTGCACGCATACGCATGATTCGCTGTCGAAAGAATTTAGTAAACAGGAAAGGGTTAAGTCGACGTTACCGTAAGTAACCTCGCGATATCGACTGATCGAACGGTATGCTTTAAGGTAACATCACAGCTTCCGCATTTAGTACAATGCTATTGTTATGTAACCGTATATGTATACGGTTATCGTATGGATATGAAAAACGCGCCAATTTCGCACGATTTCTTACCCATAGTAATGGAACTCAAAGAGAGGGCGCTATGCACGGATCTAAATGAAAATCGTGATTGGTATCTGCTTTTTCTTCCACGATTCGCATCTCTCGTGGCACGCTATCGTTTAAGTCACACGAGGTTTGGATAAACGAATGAAAACATTCTCGCGTTGCAACATCTCTGGACGGTGTACGTGACCAACGGTAAACGCCGCTCCTGACGGAAGGATCGAATCGAAATTGACGAGGTGACAAAATTGCGATAATAAGGTAACGTGAAACACTTGTCTGTGAAAATTTCGGAATATTTGGAAGAATAATTTCGCGCAGAAGCGAAACGATACCTTCTGTTTCATCGTCTAGAAAATGACAATAATTGGTGGAAAAATATCCGCTGAAGGTTTCTGCTTCGCGTACTAGAAAATTAATATCATTTCACCCAATAACGATTATGTTTGCCGATAATTCAATAATACTATATAAAATCGAACAAACTGTTTTCTTTTCCTAACACAGAACGATGCCCACTCGGAATGACACGTGATTCTGAAAGAAAAGTGCTCCGAAACAGTTCGACCAAAATGATCTATCGAACGATGCACTTTTACAAACGTTAAAACTATCAGAAAAATAAACAAAGAGCTCGTTCGACTGTAATCGATCTTAAATAAAAAGTATGTCGTGTAAATAGAAACACAATCACAATTCGGTTTCCAATTTCTTTCGTATACGAAGAACGAAGAGGCGACAAACGATTCCCTAATCGAGAACACTCAATTACGCTACATACCATCACTCGAGTAAAAGAATAAAGGTTTTCTCGAAAAGTAACAACGTTCCGAACGAGTCAACAGGATGAATGCGATCGTCGATCGTACACGTACGCATTTATTAAGAACTTACAGAACGGATGGTGGCGAACAAGCGCACAGTACGTTCCGCATAGTATACCGGAGCATATACCCACTTCACACAGATACGCGTATCCGTACACTCTCTTTCTCATAGGCGAAGCAACGAAGAAGACCAATATACACACCCGTCCTCAGCCCGCACACTATGAACACGGATAGAAAAGAGAAACAGAGGGCCAACGGGCTTCGTACAGTTGTAGTTGTGCACGTTTAAACATAAATACTGATAGTAGCCTAGCCAGGCACTCATACTCGCACACAGTAACGTGTGGTAGCGAACCTAACCAAACACATTCACGGAACGCGACATATATAACACACACGTATAATCGACACAACACACAGCGCAACGAGGAGAGAGAACACTAGTTGTTTACGTTCTAACATCTCCACTCGAAGAAGATGCACCAAGGATAATAAATGTATGTCCCTCAATGGCAAGGACCTATTGGAATTTTCCTTACTCTGCTCGTGACATCCGAAACCTCTCGCATGATCGCCTCGAACGCCGCTCTTTCCTGCGCTTCCTTCTGTTTGTGTAGCGCGATCTTGTCACTGAATTTCCGTGGATTCGCCATGATGGCTCGACACTTAAGATCTCCCAACACTCGCGAGTATCGTGCACTCTAACTATCGTGTGCACTCAACCCCCTCGCACGTTTCCTTTTTCACCAATCGCACCAATAGGGCCTCCCTAATATTTCACCACGTTAGAACCCGTAACCTACTGCCTTCTGGATGGCACTGCCGATCGCTGATACGCAAGATTATGCGGCGCAGCGCGCCATGCGCATCGCGCAGGAGCCGTTTTTCGCGGGCTCATTGGTTACAGTGATCCCCCACCACTAAGCGTATCTCACCCGCAATAAAAAACTGACGACACTTTTCCGGGCTGTTCCGAAAAACTGGCTTATTGTTACAATACACTGCACGGTGGATAAAACAGGTTAATGTTGACAGTTGATTATGTTGAAGACACATACGAAAAAATGAGAAATTATTCTTTCATTCATTCGCAGCTATATTTCTTTTATCAGTTTATACTCACTATTCAATATGTATAAATAAATAAAATATTTTGTCTACTTGTTTTTTTACACCTATCTATATTCTGTACGTTTTGCAAATTAGCAAATTCTTAATGGAATATATCGATTCACGATCTATATTTATCCTATATCCATAAGATATGTATTATTTAATGAAATAATTAGAAAGTCTTTCAATTGTTTAATTTTTAAGACTAAACACTTGTGTTTCTGTTATATCGATTGAGACAAAAATGATCATAAATATCATTGATGTAATACAATATTCCTCAAAGTTGTCATCGATTGCGATTTTATACCCTTTTTGCAAATATATATGTTATTTATGTAACAAGGAATAAACCGTTTATTTAATTATTTTGTAACACTATTTTGAAATGTAATTATGGCATGTTTCAATAAAGATACATTTATAGAGTGTTTGCCAATAAGTGTATATAATGATTTAGTCAATGCATTAAATAAAGATTCAGCTTGGATGACACTAGCAAATCATGTAGCTGAATGGCTGGAATATCCAGGGTAAGTATAGAAATACTATTTAAAGGTCACCAAAAAGTGTTATCAAATTAAAATAATATTTTCTTATGCAGCGCTTTGTGGATTCAGTCTTTAAAAGACATAAAACACCCACATGAATCTTCTGGACAGAAACTACTTTCTGAATTAAATATTAAAATGTGCACTGTAGAAATCTTATGTACATTGTTAAATGAATGTAATCTTCTTAATGTTCTTTCTATATTATCACATTCAGGTATAATTATATTTTGCATAGCACTATCCTGTCATAGATTTAATAATATATATTTTAAATATGATTCTAGAACCACTAAATATTATTGTGCATCCAACAGAAGAATTAGAAACTAACATTTTAAAAATTTCATTTGGACAACATCTTCGCTTATGTTGTATGGCAGTTGGTATGCCACCACCAAATTATATATGGTATCATGGAGATGCACAATTGCAAAATTGTACTTCTAATCAACTTGATATTATTATTACCAGGTGTGTACTTTATAAAAATGTGCACTGTAATATTTTTTATAAATGTTCATCAGTTTCGTTATAATACTCATTTCATATGTTTCCAAGTGCATCTCAATCAGGAGAATATAGGTGTAAAGTGCTTCAGATAAAACATGATGGAACTCTAATATCAACTTTAATTTCTAAAGCTGTAACTGTCCAAGTTGGTCCTATACCTGTTAAAATAGAAAAACAACCACAAGCATTGATTGAAATCAAAGCTGGTGATAGTTACACAATTTCTTGTGAAGCTAATGGCTACCCTAAACCACATTATCAGTGGTTCCATGAAAATACTAAATTAGAAGGAGAAACTTCTAATACATTACATGTATGTAAGTTATTGTCTTTTTCTTTCTATAGGAGAAATAATGCTACTTTACTTAAATCATTTGTAATTTTAGATACAAAACTTCAGTTCAATATATGAAGGAAAATATTATTGTTACATTTATAATGATATTAGTGAAGTCTATACTGAAAAGACTCATGTGATGGTAAAAGTGGATAACATTTTTTATAAATGGTTAATCATTATATAATAATTTTCTAATTTCATTATGTAACAGATGGATCATCCAAGATTGAAAGCAGTTGCAAAAATAGCTTTAATTATTGCAAATGGAGAGTATGAACATCATGGGACTCTTCCAACTGCTAGGAATGATGCTGCACATATAGCTAATCTTCTTAAAGAAATAGACTTTGAAGTAATTTGCCTGATGAATTTGACTATTACTCAAATGAAAAAAGTGATACAATTATTTAGTGAAGCTTTAGTGACTGGTGTATATGGTAAGATGTAAAAATTATGAAACAAAGAATGCAAAACCAAATGATTTATTATTTTTATATAGGTTTATTTTATTTTGCTGGTCATGGTTTCAAAATACAAGAAAGTTATATGCTTGCAACAGATTCTCCAGAAACATATTTAAGAAAGGATGCAATATGTGAAAGTGAATTATTAACTGCATTCCTTAAAAATGATCCTAAATTATTAATTATTATCTTAGACATGTGTCAAACTTTGCCCCCAAAGTAAATATTTGTGTTTTTTTTGTTGTTATTTTAATGTGTATTTATACATGTATAATTAATGTACTTATTTTCAGAGAATTTAATCCCGATATTTATCGCGAGCTACCAACAGTAAATGAATACAAAAGCAATAAAAATCTACGAAACTTAATTCAAGCATATTCCACGTCTAGTTATCGACCTAGCTATGAAAAAGTAAACAGCAAATATGGTTTATACGTGACTCATCTTAGTAAATATATTACTAAAAATATAACAGTTACAAAAATATTTGAAGATGTAGGAAAATGTAAGTCTATTGATACTATGAATTTTGTAAATACATTAGATTTCATTTTTACCGAGTCCGTATTTTACTATAATCATACTTACAGCTTTTGATAGCAGTTTCAAAGGTAAAGAACGCAATCAGATTCCAATGTTTGCTTCATCAGTTACGAAGCCGTTTCGACTTACTGATGCTATATACAAAAGTAATTCTACCTCTGTTCTTATTATATATACATTATAAGTACTGTTTTCGTTTCTTTTTCTTTAACGTAATTATTAAAACATTACAGAAAATCTTTCAGATTCCATTAGTTATTTAAACAAAATAATATCATTCTCAACACAAACACTAAATATAACTTTCAAACAAGTAAATATGAGTACTAGAATTATAATATCACTATTCATGGAACCCTATTTAAATTTAATAAAAATCAAAGTACTTGACTTACAAAACGTAGAAATCAACTTCCTTAATTACAAACCTGCGAAACGAAATAATTTATACCAGGATCAAGATAGAAAAGAATGCTGGATCCATAATCCTCAGATTAACGAGGTATTTTTTGTTTTTAATATAGTTTTGTTATCTCGCTGTCACAACAGTATATTCATCTTAAACAGTTTATTTTTGTATACAATTACATTATCAATATGTTATAGGGACCATTAATTATCTCCATTACCAGGAATGGAACTCCTATTGATGCAACATTGTTACACATAAAAGATTACATACCTCCATTATTAAAAATTATGAACTGTTAAAATATTAATATCTTTTTTATTTTCTAATAAAAAAGCACATAATTGAGTAAGATATGAAAAATAATGAATAAAATATTTCAACTTTTTAATATATACATACATTTTATTTGGCATACCTTATGGCATTGTACAAGCAAACTGAAAAATTCCTCTATGCTTTCTATCAAATCCTGTTACGTTTTATATAAGAAAATAAGTAGTTCTAGAAACTCTCTGTAATGCATACAAAATAATTTATTTCAAGCTGAAAATTTTATTTAACGTACAATCAAGATAAATACATAATAAACAATTGTTATTCTGTTTTACATACCATGGTTAATTAATTTTGCTATCCACGATTCCCCAATACCCTTTCTATATCTTCTTTGAAATACATATGCACACTTGAACATAGATTCCAACTTGTTCCTGATCTCATAAAAAGGTATTAAAAAATCTATAGGCTGAGAATTTGAATACATTGCTACAGCTGTTACTTGAAGAATTACTTCATTTTTATCTAAAATGAAATTGCACAATATAGAAAAAGAAGACCTTATTTCTTTTATAAAATTACCTGTAGTTTTAATTATTTGTATCTTAGCAATACCAATTAAAGAATTTTCTGGTTGTATGGCGATGAGTCTTCTTTGTTCTGGTGTTAACTGATCAACTCTATGTTTTAAAACTTTAATTGCTCTTTTATCTACAAATTCATTTAGTGCTTCATAATTTTGTGCAGCTAATGCATTAGATATTACTGACATTGCCTGAAAGAATATAAAATAAAAGTTGGATGTATATATTTTATACAAACTGTAAATTATTCAAATACACAGAAAATACAAAATATTAATATAAGTAAAACTGTGCATATAATGCATTAGACAAAATATGATACCTGTGTAGCTCCAGCTATAAATGGAAAAATTCTGAAATCTTGATCAACAGTTGAACGTATAAATATACTATAAAGAAAAGATGCTATTGGTGCGGGTTTAACACTTCCTCGATGCCACATTAATGATGGCAGACGACTTTCTTTTTCCTTCCTTTCAAGATTAGTATGAATTAGTTTATACATGCTAAAACTTGAATTTTTCAAATTGTTGTATTTTAATTCTATCCAATGAAGGGATCTTTTCATTTTTGTGTGATATTTGTTCCGGATATTAAGTGTAACTAATGGTCGCATCTGTATATGAAATATACATCTTTCCAACTGAAATAATAACATTTTATGTTTGTTTAACTTCAATTATAATAAAAATAAATAGGTCCCCCAAACTTTATTCTTGTGAAAGATGCATACTTTAGTTTGTGCGCATGCTACTTGGAGCGCGGTAGTTTGGAAGACCTGAATAGAAAGCAATGACTAAAGATCCAACCAGATTGGACATGCTTTTGTCAAAGAGAAGGTATAACCTCCTCTTTGTCTTGGTTTTCGAGCCTGAGGATACAGGGATACAGGGGTGATCCCCATGAGGCCCATAAAGAGAAATAAAATAATAAATGATTAGAATGCTTTGGCCTTAGTGCATAAAGGATAAAATAAGTAGAAACTGAAAAGGGTGGGCTTTGGCTCATAAGGCTGGTTCAGACACGGCTAGTAATTTAGTCGAGTGGGGAGTAACTACTTGTTACTAAATTGTTTAGCGCATAGAAAAGTGCCCGGACTAGTACAGTTGAGCTTTGGAAATCGAGAGTACAAGATATATCGCTTGACTAAAGAAATGGGTCCGGACAGGTCGGTTCGGAAACCTAGTTAGTGGTGGGGGAAGCCTACTCGACCAGAAAAATCCAATGAAACGGATCGACTCGACTAAACCGTTTTACTAAACTACTCGACTAAACTCTAGTGTCCATACACTAAACTACTCGCCACTCGACTAAACTACTAGCCGTGTCTGAACCAGCCTTTATTGTTAGTTGGATGCAATAACTGAAGTGGCGCTTAAATCAGTTTCCGATCGGGGCTGTTTTACTGATGCGGAATTCGGAGTTCATAGCCACCTAGTGCTAGTTTGCCAAAATTAGTGAAACTAAATACAATGAACAAGTGAATAGTCTATTTAATATCTCCTCCGTGCCTCCATAGTACAATGTATAACAAGATTTAGTTATCTAGGTTTGTTTAGAAGATTTTAAAAACTATATTTTCCATAATTAGCCTCATTTCAATTAAGAACAATGAGGTTGACAGGTACTTTACTTTCAAAAATGGGTGAATGGTCTAAAAAATATGGAAATTTGCCAGATCGGTATATAGACCGCGTTATGGAAAAGGTATGTAATTTTGTTTGAAGTGTATTTATTATTTGCATCCTGATTATTGTTGATTTTATCGTTTTCGTATCATTTGTGTATAGGTGTATTGGCAATCACCTCCGGGGAAACCGCAATATCTTCGAAAGAAAATAGTAGCAACAAACAAATTTTATTTTTCTATTCACCGACCATGGACCGCAACATTTCAAGTCGAAAATTTTAATCATAAACGGAGAGATTTCGTTCCAGTTGAACCCATTAAAGATTGGAGTTTCTTTCGCGGAGATCGCGTATGTACTGTTAAATGTTATGTGAAGTGAACCACAATACAATATTAAAATATTTTTAGGTAGAAGTACTTGTTGGAAAAGATAGAGGAAAACAGGGAATAGTGAGGGATATTATTCAGGAAAGAAATTGGATTATTGTACAAGGCCTAAATACAAAGTTAATAATACAAGGAAAGACCAAAGATTTTCCTGGTGTTTGTATGCTTATAGAACAACCATTATTAGTTACTACACAGGTTCTGTTAGTGGATCCCTATGATTTGTAAGTATCATATAGTTTTTCTTTAATATGAGAATTTAAAAATGTAATGACGTATGTAATTTTATTTCAGAAAGGGAGCTCCCATAGAATGGAGGTATACAGAAGAAGGTGAAAGAGTAAGAATATCAACTAGATCTAATAGAATAATTCCAATACCAGGATCAAGTAAAGAAACTATAGACTACAAATCCCCTGAATTATATGTAGACCGACCAAAAGATACTGTTGCAGATGATGTAAAGGAGGTAACATTTGAGGTATGTTACAACTTGATACCTACTGACATCATAATATTATTTGCCCTAGACAGTTTTTATCGTTGATTTTATTGATACACAGGCTCATTTAAAAACGTTTGAAATGGATATTATGGACAAGATGGGTATTAAAGAAGACCGTGTACCAAAGAAATATTTTTGGTACTAGTTTTGGTATTAATCTATCATGTTTTTTCAAATGAATATTTATATTACTATCCTCTTCTTTCAATCACTTTGAGGATTATTTGAAATGAAACTAAAATCAGACACATCAACGCTTCTGCAGTTTAATTGTGTAATTTATTATTAATAAAAGTTAGATTGCGATATTTTCTGTTCATGAAATGTATAGAAAATATTTATAGAAGGAAGGATACATATACATAACGTTAAGCGATCGATCGAATATTTCACAGATACCTCTGTTAAAATAAAATGTATTGTTATCGTGTTTCCTTTTTCTTGTGGTACTATCTATTGGGAAATTCGACGAGGAAAAGCCGTCTCTATTGATGCTTATTACTTTTACACTAACACACATACATATCACAGCATGATTTTTAACGAACGCAAATCTAGAAACGAATGTCAGTCTACATTTAAATACTTCATTACTGATGCGTTATATTAACAAATCCTTTTTTTTTATATTATATATGCGATTTTCCTATATCAATTGTATTTCGAACTTCTTCATTCTTATTTACAAATGTTTTCTTTTCATTTATTTCATAAAACCATATTTAACAAAACCGTAAGACAAGCATGTCTAAAATAAAGGCTACTAGTAGATAATTAGGAGAAGCATTCTTTTCATTATCATTAATTAGATACATTGGAACAAGTTGCAAAATGTTACGCGTTATTAGTTGACGAAAAAGAAAGTTGACCATAACAAAAGAAAATGGTCTCCCTGAATACCGAGATATCCAAATAATTATTTATCAAATAGCGTTTCCAACGAAATATTCGTTGTATTTTTTAAACGTAAGTACTCGCGACAGAATGTGTCATAAACTGTCACATTTCTCGTTATTTCGTTCCAATCGTTTATGATCAGAGTATCGTTCATTTATAGCCTTTCATTCGTCGTATTTTTACCATTTTCATACGACATACGTTTACGTTAATTATAACTACCATTCACGAGGATTTGGTGGCAGGGTGCCTGACTAGGAGGTTCACTTCACCGTCATGTAATTTCTTCATGAGGGACCAGGCTTCGATCCTCGACATACGCGTAACATCGTATCCATTCACTTCTAACAATTGGTCCCCTGCCTTCAAGGCACCCGTCTTGTCGGCAGCACCTCCTATATTATCGAATGTAAAATCGTTAATACGAAGCAAGAGAAAATTAAAATTATTCAAGCGCAGACTTTAGCTGATCTAATAATGTTAAAATTAATTTCAGTCCCTAGATCTCTATGCCTATACTTACCGGTAAATATTTTCTTGATCACCAACGGTCTGTCTCCAAGAGGACTGTCTCTGCCTCCTTCAAGACTGAATCCCAAACCGGCTCCATCTTTGTATACTGCTACAACCGAGGGTGGTCCCCATGCGGTATCTTCTGCGGCATCGTTCGTCTCGAATCCTTTTAACAAAAAAAAAAAGAAAAATATTTTTTCGATAGTAGTTAATAAGTTGTCACTAATAATAATAGTGACGAAAGGCTGAAAAAGGTTTAATCACCTTCGATGATAGTTTCGACGCTTGCTGTTCGCGATTTCAATTTACATCCTTCCTCGGTTCTCGCTCGAGAGACTACCAAGACGACTTCCGACCTGGGCTGTTTAAGCACCGCTATGCTCTCCCTGTGCGTGAGACCTTGCGTGCTTCTTCCGTTTATGCTCAGAATCCTGTCTCCCCTCTGCACACGACCGTCCTTGTCGGCTATAGAATGAGCCAGCACCCGATGAATAGTGATTTCCTTGATCTCACAGTCGGCTCCTCCGGCCAACGTGATGCCAACGCTACCGGAGTGGTTCTCCTTGTGCAGTAACACCACGATCACGTCGTGAGCACCTCGAACTTCCTCCAAACTCGCTTCCTCTACCAGCTGGGCTAATTCTTGTTGCGAGATCAGGCTGGTGCTACTGGCCAAGGAACTGATGCTACCAAATTGTTCGCTATAGCACCTGTCCGTGTCCACGTCCGTACCAACAGGGGACATGTTCTCGTCCACGCTGCTGTCCAGACTCGGGAACCGGTTATGAGCACCTTGATGCGTATTAGGCGAACAATTCACCTCGATCTTCTCCAGAGCCTTTTTCATGTCCGTGACACTGGCGCTCCTTCGACCGAGACTCCTCGCGGTTGGAATCTTCGACAGCAGAGACTTTGATCTTTCGACTTCCGTTATCTCGTCGCCGCTACTGTCCAGTCTCGACCTGTTCAACGTCGGTATCTTCGAAGGTTTATCCTCGTTCCAAGGCTCGTTCGAGGTCGACGAGCTTCTCCTGATGTATCTATTGTCCCTCGACTCCCAAAGCGATCTGGGCTGAGGGTTAGCGAGTATAGTATTCTTCTCGATTCGAGAATCACTCGTGGGAGTACGTGGTAATTTCGGATCTGCTTTTGCGCTTAGGATATCCTCCAAGCTCATTTGGCTCTTCGATTTTCCGAAACTTCCGTCGTCCACGTGTATCGCCGATCTGGATCTGCTTTTAGTCGTGAGAATCGTCAAAAGATCGTTCTGATCTTCCGTACGAGTCTTCGGCGTTATACTCGAACCACGTCTCTGTTTCGAAGCTTCCGGCGATCCAGAGCCCTCGTTTCCTGTATTCCTGTTCGTCGATGACAAACTAACCTGTTGTTCCTCTATGACAACCGATCTGCCGTTCTTCAGAGGGCTATTTACAGGAGCAGCATCCAGCCTCCCTTCCTGGGGCTTCTTCTCGACCTTGTTGCTCTTCTCTTCCGCCGATCTGGCCAGCGCTTTCGCTTCCGTTCGAACCCACATTTTCAGATCGTTCGACGGTTCCATCGTCTCGTACTTGGAGGATACACTTCTCTTTGGGGATAATTTCGACTCGTTCGCCTCTTTCTGGAAGGACTCATCTTCCCCGAACGAGTCGGTTACTTCGATGTACGCGATCTTGACATCCTTCGCGTTCGCGTCCTTCGAGTAATTCCTCTGGTAGCTATCGTCGCCATTTTCGGTGATGCTCGCACGACACTCGTCCTCCGGGAACTTTCTCTGAATCAACGGTGACCCATTCAAGTCCCTACCGCTTCGACACCTGGCACTGGCCAAAATGTTCTTCCGATTAATGGCTTCCACGCTTTGAGGCTTCAGTACTCTTCTCGACAGAGACTCCGCGCTCGCTTGGGAACCGGAAGTGAGGGTCGACGACGTACTGCAGTTCGTCTCGGTGCTGTTGGACCGTTTCAACTGTCTCTGAGGTATTTGGGAGGTTCTAGGGTTCGATTCGCTAGTTGGTAACGGTGATCTGTGCTCTGATCCGCTGCTACTAGAGGATGACCGCTCGGATACGAACGTTCTTTCGTTCAGGATGTTGGATCTTCCGGTGAATTCTACGCTCGATTCTCTGCCGTAGCTTCTGGACGAGCTGTCCACGATCAGAGCTCTTCGCGGATAGTTGGTCTCCGTGGAGACGTAGGATCTTTCGGAAGAAACGGTGGATCGTTCGGAAGGAACTGGGGACATGGGCGGACTGAAGCCTCGGGAGATGCTGCTCTGCGAGCTGCTAACCGCGGAATCGTTGTCAGAGTCGTCGTAATCCATTCGCGTCTTCCTCTGGCCGGTTCTCAATGGTCTGTTGCGCAGACCTTCCGGAGAGCTAGCCGTCGAAGCAAACTCGAAACTGTAATCGCTTCTTGTCGGACTGCAGATGCTTTCCAAACTCTTTGGCGGCTCGGAATGAGTTGGCGTAGCTGTTGGAGTCGGCGTAGACGTTGCGCTGGTCGTCGTGGTTGGAGTACTTTTTGCAGTGCTGTATAGCGAGGAATTGGTCGAGGATGAACCATACACGGCCAAGGTCTTTCTTTTGAAAGCTGGAGAGTACTTGGAGTGTATCTGAGGTGCTGGCATCTTGAAGGAGGTGGTTTTCACCGGCATACTAGCTGTGCTCGCGTTGCTTGCCAATGAACTCTGCGAGCCCCACTTGTCTTGGATGTTCGCCTTAGCTAGCTGTAATGGAAAACAATTTTATTTGCTTCGAACACGTATACACCTAATACGGTGCGATATGCACGCTTACCTGGTGCAGCAGTATCGAGTCCCTTGATTTAATTTCAGGTAAATCGATGATAGGCGTGTCGATGGGTATACTCTCCTTCTCTGGGATAACCAGGCCTCTCAGTTTCGATATCGATCTCCTCCTCTGTTCGATCAGCTGATTCAGGCTATTTCTTCTGATCTCCTCGTTGGGCCTCTTAAACGTGGACGCGAGTGAGTTCGTTCTGGTGATCTGCGAGCTGCTCGACAGCTCGTTCGTCGTCGAGGTTCGATCTTGCCCGTAAGGGCTCGATCCGGAGAAGCTGGTAGCACGCGATAATACCGAGCTGGTCACGGGTTTTAACGACACGTTCGGTGAATTTTGGCCGTTAGTAGTCGAACAATAGCTCTTTATCGGCGATTTCGGCACCGGTGACGATTCGAAAGAGCTTATCAACGGCGTCGGCGTCGACGCGATCGGCTTCTGAGGAACAATCGGGAACGTCTTCGATGTGTGAATAGTCGGGGAAACAAATGACGGACTCTGAGTGATACTGGGCGATCTTTGCCTGTACTTTTTCACGGAGTCCTGATTGACGTTCCGACTCGAGTCGGTCAAGTCGAAAGAGCTTTGCGTTCGATCCGCGAAGAACGAGGCCCTCTCCTTCTGCCCAGAGCTCTTCTCGTCGTTGCAAACGTCCTCGGTGGATTTATACTTCGATAACCTTCTGGTGTTATTCGTCGCAGTAACGACAGTCACCGTGTTTGGGAACAGAGGCCCGTCCAGGCTGCTTTGGGACGAGAACATCGCGATCTTGTCCCTGACGGACTTCTCGGACTTGTCGTCCTTCCTCCACAGTTCGCCGTTCAATGAAAATTTCCTCGGCGATGACTCCAGAATTGGAACGTTCCTCGAGTAGGGAACAACAGTTTCCAACTTGGGTGGGCCTGATGAAAAAAACAATTAAACTATAATTAAGTATCTATTTTGGCTGCACGTTTCAAAAGTTTTAGAGTGTCCCTCATTACCTGTGAGTGGAAGCGGCGGGGGCGTGTCCAGGGTATCCTTCTCCTCTTGCAACTGCTCGATAACCGGGTCTTTGTGATAATATCCAGTGATTTCGATCTTCTTCTCCGAGACGATGACGTTACCGTTACTTTGGTTCCCATAGCTGGAATAGTTGGTCACGGACGTGGTCTTTTTAACGAAGTCCTCCGCGATGAACGGTTTGGCGTCGTCGACGCGGGACTCTCGAGCCAGCACGCTCGCGTCCTGACAAATGCTCTCGATGCTCATCTTGCCGTTTATCTCGATGCTCGGCAGACCGACTTTGCTCACCTCCTGGCAAACGTTCTCCACGCTGTTAAGACCGATTCTGGCGTCGGCGAGGATCATGCTGGTCGCGTTGACTACGTTGTTCTCCAGCTGTTTGAAGCTCTCGTTGAACGACTCGTTCTCGTTGCACAGGACTCTGCCGTTTGCCATGATCGTCGACGTCCTCGCGGCGGTGGTTGCCGCCGTCACGAATCGGTACTGCTGGTTGTTGCCGCCAAACTCTTGATAGGCTGCTGGGAACTCGTCCCCGTCCGGGGGCAGGCGTTGACCGCCTCCACAATTGTCCATCCTACCATTTACCGGGTCTAAAATCACAGAGGAGAATTTTTGATTTTCGCGGTATAGATTTGATTTCGGGACGCGCCATGCAGAATCGATTGATTCACGGTCTCGCGAGTTCGACGGGATCGACGCCCCGACGACACAACGTAACGCGTCGTTCAACACGCGTCGCTGCTCTCTCGCGATCTCGCGAACGAACGTTGATCCGTTCAAGCATCTGAAATATGCCAGTAGCGGCCAGATCCAAGGTAGAAGAGGAAGCGCTTAATAAAATCCACTTTTCGAACCGCGATAAGGTTTAAAAACGTCCAGCTAACAGATTACACGGACGGTTACACGGGCCTCGAGTATTTTCCTCTTTTTCTCGCGGACGTCAGTTTCACCGTTTATCGACAGCGGACAGCGAACAGCCTGGCAGGAATTTCAATCTACGTGAGAGCTGGCCAATTCAGATAAATTTTCATTTAGTCCAACATAGACTCTATCTCTACGTGCCTCTGCCCGCAGAATTTGATCGTGTTCAGACGTTCGACTCTTCTCGGAGTTAGAAAAAGATCGTTAGTATCGGGATTCGTGCACGGATATTAGGTCCCTGCGTAACTCGAGGAATTCGTGGGTTAAGGTATGTAGGTGGGTGACGTGTCAGGTCAAAGCATTGAAGAAGATGTCAGGAACAAAGGACTCGGTTATTTTAGCGATTTACGCAATCGTGTTACTTTCACGAAACGATACACGATGTCGTCCGCGCGACGAGTTAATTTAACCGAGGGAGTCGCGTGTACAGCAGCAGATCCGCGGTTTCCTCGCAACCAACCTGATCGTGTTCGAGTCCAAGGATTTCTACATTCTAACACGCACCCACTGATAAAACCGTTTGCTCGCTTATCCGCGGATACGTCACGCTCTTTAGCTCGAAATTACAGAAAATATTCCACATATACTGTTCGACTTCTTTATCATTGTTCCTATTTGAAGTTCCTATTTTACCGTGAAAACGTTGTTATTCCATCGTTAATAAAACGCGTCCCGCTAACTTCTGATTAACATTCCTGGCCGGTTACCAGTCGATGGAACTAATCGTCGATACACGTGCAAACCGGTGCTTGTTCCGATATCGCGATACGATGCACCAACCACGTGCCATCGGAAATTCCATTGACCGGTAACGAAGAACGTGTATTATGTAATTCGTAGACGAACAGCGCCTACGAGTTTCCTGTTTCTTCCTCAACCGCGTTCCGGCCGTTTAACAGAGAAACGAATTAACAGAGATCGTGTTCTCGAATTTTCGCCAATTTTTTCCAATTGTAATTAGAATAAACTGGAAATATAATTTTACTATAAGTAATACTTCATCTTCCCTCGGACCATCATAGGACCATTCCTCAGGTACTGCTTCAGAGGAATGGTCAGTGCGGCCCCTGCGCCTCCTTCGTTCTTATTTTTCATATCCCCAAAATTTCTCGTGTTCGCAATGTCTGGCGATTCGCATTCCAGAGTTCTTCATGTGTGACAGCCACTTGTCGGTCCACGTTTACGCGCCACGAACGAACGCACACTCTTGCCTCCCTGCTATCCCTCGCCTGATATCGGTACAAATATGGTGCGATCGCTGGGACGATCATACCGTTCACTGATGAAACGGGTATACTATTGCTTTACAGCGGAATAAGATTTCAGAAAATTTGAAAAAAGTAAGCAACGTTATCGAGTACCTGCTTAAATTTCATTATTTCGATCGATTTATAGACGAATGATTTACGATCAAATGTTAGTTAATTGATTCTCAATCAATAATCGCCGGTATCATAGAGTCTATTAATAGTCTTCCGGTCGGTTAGGTGTTAACACCTATAATAACCCATATTAACGCGTGCCGTACCAGACACGTCTGTATCTACTGCGCCTACTAGTAGTAGAGGTACCGCATTCTTCCCCTAACGTTCTAACGTCGAAAGATTCAACAAATTCTTCCCACAGGTTTTTCCTATCATTTATAGATCTATAAATTATTATTAGTACTTGTAATAATTAACAGATGTTCGAGAAGTTTCAAGCTAAAACGGGCAAATATTTAATAAAAATTTACAAGTTTCAAATTGTTTATTTCTACTTTGACTAAAAGAAGTATGTTTATTTCATTCCATATCCACTTATCGTTGTGACAAGTACTGACCTCGACTTCATCGAAGAAAAAGGCTTCCTGTAGGAAGCTTCCAGTGTCAGGCTTCTCCGTGGCTGACATAATATTCTGTCGGCCCGATTTATAACTTCAACAAACAATCGTTCGACACTGTAGAAACTACGAAACGTGTCTGTTCGAGATAGGCGGTTTCCTCGAATAAACGAGCTGAAACGGTCCGGTCGGGACGAAAAGTAGCGGCCACACGACCCTGAAGGACCACGATTCGAAGAAAAAGCGGCACTGCTCGCTTGGCAAGGGGTTAAAGAGGAGAAGAGGGATAGAGAGGACTCGTTCTTGCCGGTAAGAAGGCTCTCGTAAGACTGGACGACATTGCTTGTTCGAGGCCAGCTTCCGTGGTTAGCTCCGAGATCAAGCGTTATGCGTTCGCGCGAAAAAGTGGGGTGGCACGAGGTGTGGCTAGTAAATATTACCGCAACTGATACTGTAACTTAATTTTCACGAAGAAACCTACATTTTAACTCATTTCCCCTTCGATACACCCCCCTCCTACCATCTGAACTGGATATTCCTCTGTAAACACCTATTTTCAATCTCTGGAAATTTAATTAAGGAAAACCATTAAACCTAGCAGCCTGGCGTTTTGCATATATATTGATACACGTCTAAAGTAATAGCAGACATTTTTGCAAGGTATTCTATTAAAAATTGTAGGAGTTATCAATAGATGGGTAGGTACGTGTCGTCGAACGTTATGTATGGAAAATTTTCAAAAGACATTTACTACACCGTGTAATTTACACGTATCCCGGCTATGAACCTAATACTTTCGTGTATATTCGAGGCGATTTGACGCGATTACCAAGCCCCATCGCTGGATATTACCGATTCTTCGTTTTAATGGAAACTCGCGTAGGTGTAATTTACGTAGAATTAACATTTTTTCTTTCCCCAACGGCTTATCTGACACGGGAATATTTACGGTGTTTCATTTTTACCGCGATTTAAGTGCAGGAGAAAGTACCTGGAGACTCGAGAAAGACACGAATATCGCGAGTTCAAGGATCGAACGTTCCTTCGTTCTTCGAACGAGACAACTTTTCTGGTTCGTCTAGTCGTTTAACCTAATTGCAACCATAAATTACGTCATTTTGCATACCGTTTCAACTACGAGATTCTGTTAGTCGTGATATGGGAAAAGATTCATAAATTCTTTTTAACGGATACACCCATGATTATGAAACGTAGAAAGTCTGATAAGATTCGATGACATAAAAGTATCGTGAAATCGCACTTGTGGCGTATCAATTTAAAACTTAAAGTGCGAAGAAAATGACTGTATAAAAGTTTCATCAATGTTCTTGATACAAACTGGCTTAAATTGAAAATTGGATATTCAGTGATGGACGTCGCGAAGCTGTAAATTCGTTGATCCATTGTTTGTTCTAACGAAGAATACCGATGAAACCTTTTCATAGTTATTTTCTTCAATGTTTAAGCTTTAAATTGACATACCATAAGTACTATTTCGCACGACTTTTATGTCATCAAATCGGGTTAGACTGTATAGGAGCGCACTTTCAAAATTGAAAGAAAGGAACGTTTTGTCAAGGAGACAAAAGGACGCTCTTGTCCTTGGACACGAGAAGATCGAAATCGCGTCAACGTGTCTCGAAAGTGTGAAACCTTGTCCGTAGATTATTAATTGTTATTTTAATCTTTCGCAATGACATCCTTTTGTTGCGCGGATTCGCGTCACCGCGCTGGAATGATCGGAGTCGAAACTTCGAAACGATCGTAAATCAACTTTATCGTCGTTCGTGAATATACGTGGTGTTTTAGAAGTGTCTTTTCTATCTTCACACGTGGAATCGATAGCTCCTCGATAGTCTAATCAATATTGAGTCAGCCTGTGTTCGTCGTGGACCATCGAATCGGTCCATCTACCAGCAGATTTACACGATAAACCGGCGAGCTTTTATTTTCGACAAGAATGAATCACTCGGGTAGGACGCTACAACGCGATAAGCAATCTGGGTTTTATAACGTACATCGACAGTTTGCTCAGCACTTTTGTGATATTTTAATCCGACCGCCGAAAACATACGCTATCAGAAAGATCGTTCCATTAATCGACACATGCTAGACCAAGCTGATTTTCAATTACGTATACAGGGTGTTCGACAACAGGTGGGAGATTTTTTAAGGGGTGATTCTAGGGATCCAAATAAGACGAAATAGCGTTTGCGGCTTTGTTTCCCAGTAATTAACGTTTAAAAATTCCAGTAAAAGAGCATAAAATCTGCGATCAGCTGGGGTGGGTAAAGTCACAACCAAGTATCGTTGAATAGTAGAAACTTACTTCGTGCTATTCTGTATCTCGGTACTGTAGCATTCGGCTTTCTCTTCTTGGTTATGACTGTACCCACCCCTGTTGACCTGACGTTCAGTCGTCGGTGCTGGGCAGATCGCAGGTTTTTGGCGCTTTTAAACATTAATTAACTAGAAAACAAAGCTGCAAACGTCTTATTTCGTCTTATTTTGATCCCAAGAATCACCCCTTAAAAAATCTCCCAGCTGTTGTCGAACACCCTGTATACTCGTCGTTCGCGAATCAAGGGTTTCGCGAAGGATGCCGAATAATTATCGTACGCGTAAACGTACGTTTTAGCCGAGCTAACAGGCGTAAACGTGGTTGCAGACGTAGCCGAGGTCACTCGCAGATCTGCAACGTGATATTAACCCTTCAACGCGGTTCGACGTACATATTAAGTTGCGTCCTACTTTTCTAGGCCTAAGTACATATCCCGGAGTAGACAATCGACTTTTTCGATGTACAAATCAACGGACGGAGGCTGGATAATGGGTCGAAATCGTTACGTAATTAAGGACACGAAACCTTGTTTCTTCCACGGCTACTGGCCTCGTCGCGCAAACTCTGTATTTAGTCGCACGAACGCGTTTCTGAACGATGACGAACCGTACGCGTCCTACCGTTTGACCATCGTTATCTACTTAATTAATTCGCGATATTCGTTTGTAGCGATGTTCGAAAGTTACGGGTTAATTAGCAACTTAACAGATCGGATGGCGCAACGAGGGTCTACCGATTCGGTGATGAATTAGAAAGGTTGATTTCGTGGCAGTGATCGTGGCCACCGTTACTTCGCTTTTGCACGCCTTGTTCGCCAACGATCGTGCGGTTCCCACATTATTCCTCCGGTTCGACGAATGACGCGCGGGTTAGGCTCACTTTGACCCAAACTATTGCCATTTTATGCTTTCGTACCGTTATGGATTCCGTGTCTGTTTAACCTTTAATTCGACAACGATATATCTTTAATTTTCGATATCTCAAAGGTGTTTCTTTTCAAACACCCTGTATATTTCTATATTACTCGGATAATTATCTTCATTTTTAACAAATCTTATCTATTATTCCCAGTATTATATTATCAATTCCAAGTACTCGATTACCAGTATTTCTAGGGTGACGATTACATTTAAATGTGACAAATTAGACTTACGTCTCACTGTCCACCTTGCAACTAATGACACATAATCATTCGAAAACTCAATATTTACAGTTCAAGGCACGTCATATCGTTTCGCAATAGCTGGCAACGCACACGAACCCGCAAAGACCGCATCCTTTTGTATATACTTTCTCGGCTCGCGTGGGTGACGAACGGTATCGCGAAACGTTTGACACGACGATCACTGGATTTTTATCGCGTTAGACAGCGAATATTCCATAGTCAGAAATAAGGTTGCAGAATGCGGAAACATCGGCGGCGCGTCGTACGTGCCTCGAGACGCCGATGACGCCCGCCGTCGCCGACTAAGCTTCTCTCGGTTCGTGGGAGCGGCTCGTGAAACGGGTAGGATGCGAATCACACCTCGAGAATCTTATCCAATTAATTTTTTTTCACCTGTCCCACTATAAGGGTAGCCGCGTAGAAAAGAAACACGACGCTGATGATGGAAATAATGCGATACGCGACCGATTGCGACTCGATATCGATTCAACGAGCTCCGATAGCTTCGCGTTTGCTTTTTACCCGCCTCCTCCTTGATGCATGCTTCCTAGTTTCTTTCAGTACTTTCATGGAATCGGTTTCTCGACATATCTACGTAAAACACGGGGATCGTTTGTTGGCTGTTCGGAAGTTGTAGCTTTTAATTGTATTTTCTTGGAAA
Organism: Osmia lignaria lignaria; assembly: GCF_051020975.1. Taxonomy (NCBI): domain Eukaryota; kingdom Metazoa; phylum Arthropoda; class Insecta; order Hymenoptera; family Megachilidae; genus Osmia; species Osmia lignaria. The sequence continues at coordinate 1,521,187 of NC_135046.1, read as the reverse complement.
TTAGGGGTCGCGGTGGTGGTTCGATACCGCCAAGTGATGCTTTTTATTATCGTGGAAAGCGAATTTGATCGTTTCTGCAGCTATCAGATCGAGAACGATGATATCGGAAATTTATTTTTCAACCTTCTGAAGGCCTTTGAAGTTATATGATTACATCGGTAATCGAAAAATGAATGAGTAAGAAATTTCAATTGCAAGATAATATTCTGATAACATTATTTTGTTACCATACCGATAATAGAAAGTAGATACTGATTTTTATCAGAATATTGAACGCAATAATCGTTGAAATATCTCCTTTGAAAAATTAAAGATCGAAGCGATTCGGAGGCTCTACAAATCACTTGAAAATTGAATGCCCATCACTAATTGGGGTTATAAATACACGATTAGTTGCGGACATGAAACAATACCGACCGACACCAGTCTATCGCGATATTGCATCTATTTTCAATGGCCACGCAATACCTTATCTAAAAAGTCCAGCGACGCTTTTAACCCATGACATCGGTACTAACCCGTTCCTTTATCTTGTAAATTAACAATAACGTTTATCAATCGGTTTTTCCCCGCTCCGTTTATTCGATAACGCGTGCAGAAAATCATAACCGATCGATCGAAAGAGAAAAATATCGGAGGAAGGAAAATCCTGAGCAGGATCGTTCTGCGATCTTCTCGGCGCTGATTTTCTTCCTTTAGACGAGAACGAGGCGTTCATTACCGGTGGCGAACGGGTTCGTGACACGTCACGGAGCGTATCTCTCAATGTGAAGTTCGCGGCACGATCGAGGGCGAATTCTTGCGGACTTTCACCGGCCATCGAAGGACGGGCCATCGTCGTAAACCGTCTCGAGAGCATTTGCGGCTTTAGCACCATTGTTGCGGCTCGCGGAACCAACGTCGCCGTCGGTCACGTCGCTTTGCTTCGGTTCGCTTTGCAAAAATCCATTCCGTTCGCTCCCTTTGTAAGAGGAAGCGGTTCCAAGAACGCTTTCAGCCAGCTTTGAACGCTTAGGAAATCGAGTCGTACGATTCGAAGCTCGCGTCGAGGAATTTTGCAACCATTCTCCTTCATATTTGCGTCCCATCGGGTCGATCGTATACCGCGTGCGATTAATAAAATAAACTTTCTTACCTGCTTTCAAATCTTCGACGACAACAGCCTCAGGGAAATTCGTGTTTCGATTCGCACTGTCTACCTCGTCATTCCGTCCTGCGAACAAATCGGAACACCGATCAGAGGACACTTCTATTTAACAAAGAGAAAATAAAAAATAAAAAATCGCTGACTTATGCAACTGCGTTTCACGACTATTTCCAAGCCATGATCGCGAGCGACAAACAGGGTGCCGTCGATGTCGTTTCAATTAAGCGAAATTACCGGAAGGCGGTCGCGAAACGAAAAGTTCTCTGCGTATGTACACAAACCAGTCCAGTGATAATGAGTCGAGGTAATGGTTGCTAGCTAGTGGACACAGCTGCACGGTTAACTCCATTTGACCCGTTGCTTATTAAACACGCATCAGATACGTAGACGAGAAGTAGAAAAGGCGTACGGCACGCGCGTCTATTGTTCCTTGTCTCCTCGCGAGATATTATTAATATCTCGCCATGGATTTTTATACTACTGCGTAGTAGATTGTGTAAAACCAGGCACTGAGATTTCGGGGGTCCGAGGGGAGCTCCCTCATATATATGACATAAAATAAGTACCTCAAATAAAATTTATAAAATTAACATTAAAGCTTGTATAACTAATTTAGATTTGCATTTACATCGATTAATATTCAAGTAAACATTGCTCTTCTCGCATTCTTAGACGCAAAATCTTCTTATGGGGGCCCTGGACCTTGGGGGGTTCTAAATGGCCGCCTAGTCTGCCTAGGACCGCGGCCGGCCCTGTATAAAACATGCGGCTGTCAAAGGGTTAAGCTTCGAGTTTCCTTTTTCAAAGAATTGACAGAGAACGTTTGCATATGCAAGGTAGGATAATACGATGGCGCCATTCAGTAATCAACGGAATACGCGGAAGAGTAAAAAACCGGCTAGGAGGACTCGGATGATCTCTTGTTTCTACGGCCTTGATCGCTTAATGAACGTTGTTGCCCCGTAACCAGATCCGTATCTCGAGACGCGGCTCCTCCAATAATCTTCTTCCTTCAACCAGTTAACGAACCTTTGAACTCGATCGCTATTAATTAATCCCGATCGTTAGGCCGAGTCTGCTTTCGGAACACGGTCCGAATAGAAAAGTGAATTTGATCGCTATAATTTCCAAAGGATACTGTAAATAGATTCGGTAAATTACGGGTCGATCTTGATCAACGATCTTTCGGTTGCCAGGGGGGTTTCGATGTGATTAACGAGAATGCCGGGTCTGGCCGATGGAATTCGTGAAGCCAGGATCGTAGCGATCGAGGATCGGTAGTTGGAATTTCAATAATCTTCTGTGACGAATTATCGTAATGGTAGATTAGAGTTTATAATTAGTTGTTCGCATGAAATATCGCGGGTTGAGACGCGAACGCGTCCTCGTTGGTCAACGAAAGATGGCGAGTTTGAAGCGGGCCCAAGGAGCCGAGCGCTTCTTTTCAAGGGACATTTTTCAATGGTGATCGAACGGGAAGAAGCTCGACGAAAGGGCCGGCGGGAAGTTGACATTAAAGGAGGAACCTGCAATGGAAAGAGGAAGCAAGACAGCAGGAGAATACTGAAAAGGAAAAAAAGAGAAGCAATCTGACGAGAGGAAGAATAAGAAGAGGATCGGGTAAAGGAGCGAGTAAGAGGGAATCGGAAGTTAAAGAGTGAACGAGAGTGGAGAAGAGATGAAAAGAGAGGAAAGAGAGCAAGGAAAAATAAGAAGAGTTGTTCTCCTCTCCGGTCTAAGAGGTTGGGAGAGGGTGGCCTTGAGCAGGTCATCACCTCCGGCTGCGGTGCTGATGCTGCTCGTGCTGGACCATCTTAACTTCTTCTTCTTCTTCTTCTTCTTCTTCTTCTTCCTCTTCGTCTTCTTCTACTTGCTCCTTGAACCCTTCTTTACTCCTCTGGCCACCTCTTCTTCGCCAACCTCCTTTAACCTTCTCTTCTTTCTGTCCTCGGCTCTTTCTCTTTTTCTCCTCCTAGCCATCTCTCTTCCTCTTTCTTTTACTCTCTGCGCGCGCTCTTTACACTTTTCCAGGGACCTCCATCGCGCGGTATGAAACAATCCGTACGAGCTAACTCGGCACCGGATTCACGATAGAACGACGTTTCTTAGGACCCTTTGACCTTCGTACAAGTCATTCATTGGTAAATGCGATAAAAGTCCGTTGTTTAAGCAGGAATTGCCGAGAATTCTAGGAATTCTAGTATTTCAAAATTTCAACGCCTAATTTTAACGAAAGCGTCAATTTGACAAGTGGTCGACGAGAAAATAACTTCTAGCGACTAATTGAAGAAAAAGAGAAAAAGAAGAAGAGTGAAGAGGGGAAGATTTCGAGCGGTTGGATTAACACGAAGGGAATCAGGCAAATCGAGTTTGACAAAGTGGATCGTCCGTGACGCCCCTCGAACGTAATGGTGGACGCGTGGCAGCGTCGGTGTCGGCTTCAGCAGGTACAATGCGAAATCGTTTCGGTAAAATCGGCCGGTGAACGCGACCGTAGGACCGGCCTCCGTGACTCGGTGCACCGGCTTAAGTGAATGAGAAAGATAAACATAATAATTACGGCAAATTGCTGGCTGCCGTTGAAAACGGCATCGCTGAACCGGCACCACGTCAGAAGAGGAACGCGAACTCCGATGACCAATGAAATCTCGTTTAACAGGGTGTACCGTGACACCTGGACAGAACTTCGCTGATGGATTCGGTAAATAATAATCAAATCGTTAAGTCGAGTCTTCCGGTGATTCCGGATGATTTTCTCTGATGGAAAATGAATACAGTAGCATGAACGGTAAAAGGTTATTCACCAGGTAATTGTTGGTGTTTTATCAATCGCGAGTTGAAGAGGTAATGGTGTAATAATTGAGCGTAACACGAAGATTGAATTTTCGATAACGGGAAGAGCACAAAGAAGAACGATTTACGAGGACGTCGATCACGCGATGTGTCGACCTCGACCCAGTAACTTCCAGGCCACGTATAGCCCTGAGGTTGCCGATCGAAATTCTTTTCGATCGCACCAACTCGATCGATGTAACCCGCGGCAATACCTGTCCAAGACAAACTTCGAACGGGAATAATTACGTGTAACGCTATTATGAATTTCGATCACTTATGAGGTAATCGTTTAATTTGAAACACCTCATAGCCCATCGCACCGATAGATATAATTATCTTTCCTGAAAACAGCTAATAATCGAGAATTACACTTAACAGCCTTCATGACCTGGTGAAATAATAAACGTTCTAACAAAGTGTATCTCGAGAGTTACAACGAGGCATGAACAGTTGGCGCCTGCTCGATAAACCAAGCTCGCCTTTAACGAACACATTGCTCCGTGTCGTGCAGAAATTTAATACGATATGTATATGTACACGATCGTACGCGAGCACGCACGTGGAGATGCGTCCGATGAATGAGCTAATTGTGCCTTCAACGCCGCGAATTCCATCCCCTTTTATTCCTTCGACGCCTTCCTATGCTCGGTCGCTTGCATCTCATTCGTGATGGGCTAATAATCGCTTGAAAAATTACTCTCGATCTGTATCAGTATACTCTCGCCATACCGACGAAACAGAGACTTATAGTATTGATAACGTTTGTCGATCATCTGATGGATTCCTTAAATTTCCGGGGCTTCGTTGCAGTTGCAATCAAGCGTGTGCACGATTTCTCGAAGAAACAACAACGGAATGGGACGGTAAATAGTTTCAGGCAGGTGTAGCCCATCTGCAGTGTCAGCTGCCAACGAACCGAAGCCCCTGCCACGCTCTCTACCCTTGAGATTCAAAAAATATCCTGCGAGCTGCAGCTGTTGCTGGTGCGCTTTTCTTGTGGGTGGCCAGTGAAAGTGCAGCCTCGAGGTCAACCTCGACAAATTGAATTTTTACACCAACATCCTTTGATAAATCATCGCGAAAATCTTTAAACTATCACATTATTTTTTACCTCGAAGTAATAAAATACCGTGAAAATAATTGTTAAAATTAAAAAAAAAAAAAAAAAAAATAAAGATACCATTTAAACGAAACTGAAATTTTTAATAAATCTCATAAATCTCTTTTCACGTCGATAAGAAATCGAACGTTACGTGTTACGATTGTCGTTAAAGACACGTTCTAGCCGGGAACGTGTCAATCGACAAAATTGTTCGAGTCTAAGATTTCTGATCGAGCAGCGGTTTTTCTTCGGCTTTTTTCACCAACCTACGATCCGGGAGAGAATCTTTTTTTACCCACGAAGCTGTTGCACACTAGACTCGTTAATGTCCCACATCCTGCCGTCGAAAGCGTCCTCTCGTTCTTCCTTACGAGCGTCGTGGACGAGTGAATCGTAATTTTCAGTCTCTCGTAATTGCTCCTTAGCCTGCCAGCTCGGAAGCTAAGTTTTCCCTTTCGACTATGCTTCGCTCGATGACGCGATTGATTCGTGAGTCAGATCTGAATTGGTTTAATGATTCACTTCGATCGTACGAAACATCGGATTCATCGAAAGAGTATGCCGCTATAGTTGGAATTAATTTCAGTCATCTTTTGAGTAAACTTGCTGTAATTCTTCGAGATTATCCTATGCAATCAGTACGTTACAAGGAAAGATTAAAGTCTAGCCAACGTACAGATTATAATAATTTATAGCTATTATTCATAATTTGCCTAGTTATTGTGTATACCGTCTAGGTAAAACTGCTACAGGGAAAGTATTAATATATTATTATCTTTCTTTTTTATTGGAAACTTAATCCGAACCTACTACGGATACATCGTATATAAAATATAAGAATTTAATTCCCTATAAATTCCAGTTTAATGAGTTAACTCGACGTTGATGGTAGCATTAGGTTGTTGCATATCAGATGGCTGATTTCGAAACGCTAGAAAGTCTGACGCAATTTGATAACATAAAAGTATCAGAAAATACCACATATGCCGTATCAATTTGAAGCTTAAACTTTGACAGAAATAACCACGTAAATGTTTCGTTAATGTTCCTAATACTAACCGCGGAAGGGTTAAGCTGAACACTTGTACACGATTTCCCGGTAAATATTTTTTACAGGAGGATACGTTTACTACCTTGTTCGGTTTATTCAATCGATCGTCGGAAAGAAAACACACTCGCTTCGATGTATTAGCAGCGTAACGCGAATTTTCAAACGCAATTCGCGCAGATACCATCGGGCAGGTGAACAAATACGTGGAAAATCGAGACTCGGAGGAGGTAAATATTTAAATACCTTTTCAGTCACGAATCGAACGATTCCAGTGGAACATTCGGTAGCTGTGCCTTGTCGAAACGTAACACGATCCCTTGGAACCACTTATCTTTTAATATCTTTCTCTCTCTGGTTCACAATTTTAAACCTCGCGAGGGAGCACTTTGGAGAATCGAGTGTCGCGTATTCGAGGAGGAAGAATCAACAACAGTCAGAGATTCTCGTACATCGTCAACTTTGTTCACCTCGTCTATTCCATGTAAATATCACGGAGAATAATCTGTTTACAAATCAATGATCTTCGATTTTCGATAACTTGGTACGAGCAAGATTTCTTGATCCTTTCTTTTCTTTGTAAATCAGAAGGTAATGGAGTGGAATAAACGCGTATACTGCTGTGATAAATCTCACGGTGAAATTTTCGAAGAGAAAGAAAAATATATTTTGACAAGTGTATAAAAGAAACACGCGAGGCAGAGAGCAGACGAGAAGGCTCTTGGAAACGCTTTGACTCGGAGCGTCGAGAAGAGACTGGCGAACGCCTTTCTGCCTCTCTGCCTGGGACATCGTTGGCCATCCCTTTCCACCAATGACGAGGCTTCCTTTGCTGGTCTCTCACGGAGAGACCGTGGTACCTTTACTCTTGATAGGTTACCTTCGAGTTAACTCGATAGGATCGTAAAACGTGCGCGTGCATACAAATCAGTGCTTCGATGCGTGAAAATCGCAAGGATTTTCGGTAACACCTGGAACATCCAGGAAATCTACCACACCTCAGCATCCAAAACTTTCTGACACCTCAATTTTGTTATTCGAGTTACTATACCTCACATCTAATGATTCTGTTTAATAAATAAAAGAGACTTGCTATGCAACGATTTTCTAAATTTTATATTATTTTTCAGCTTGTGAAACCATTTCATTTAAAAATAGATACGCGTATCTACACTCGAAAACACCCTCGAATACGTTTCATTGTTTGAAACATGTTTTGAAATAATTCATTTCCAAATATCCCGCCTAAATAACATCCGATAGAAAAATATGTTTGCGAGTCTGGTCAGCTGCCCAATCAGACGTTAGATCCCGGAAGACGCAGCAGAGATGCGCGGTAGATATATCGATTCTCAACGATATGTCGATCGTATGCAACAATTACTGTCAGTCAAGTTCGGTGTGCAATCTCTGGCACGGGTCAGAAGTATATCGGGGTCGTCTTCATGAACGTACATACCGTCTACACGTGCGAGTTATCGCGGACAAAAGGAATCTCTTCTCCTTTTTTATTTTTCTTTTTCGTTATAGTGGTGTATTATTGTTCGCGAGATCGTATATCGATAATATATTTCGATGGCAGCGGGGTGCCGCACACGCACAATACCATTTGCATCGTCTAAAAAGAAAAAAATCCTGTTCCAACTTACAAACGCATACCTTCGTTCGTTTTGATCGCTTCTGACCCGCGTGACATTCTTTCCGACTTCTTCTCTTATCGCGCCACGCATCTACCGTGTCGCGATTTTGGAGGGAACGGCCATTTGACCTTAGCAAACGCGACGAGGAACCAGAAGCATCCCGCGCCTTCGTGTTTCGCGACGATTTCTCTCAAAGCGACTCATCTTTATCGTTTCGTGACACGATTTCGAGGTGTACGGTCCTTTAATCCTAGCAAACTCGAGGAACCAGGAGACTCGCGATGTCAAACATCTTTAAAACGCTCTTTTTTTTCAAAGTAACAGACTTTTACAGTGAGAGGTGAATTAACATGGCCGTACATTGGTAAGATTGCATTTGAGAGGAAGTGACATAAAAAGTTTTCTGACAAACCAAATGGAACTAACAGTGGTTGGATGTTTAAACGGAAGATTGGAATTTTGGAATAACAATCGCTCAGCAGAATTTTCCTACGACGGAAAGCAACTATCGATGATGTATTATTCAACGATCGGCAATTCGTTGACCACTCGAACGAGGAATTTCGATGGGCCTACACGAGCAACCTTGTTACCAGTCTGGCATCGCAACGCTGAATGTTTCGCTACGTAAGTAACGTATATAGACAATACCTTAACGTTGCATGCGTCTCGAGTTATAATTTCGCCTTGTCGATAGCCGGTTCATACATCTTTCATGACGGCTAGAATTCTGAATAGAATCGTCCTGCAACTGCGTTTCGGAAACCCACGAACGCATTCGTGAATGTCGATTAGCATAACGCATAACCTTGTTCGAAGCAATGTTTTCTGCAAAATGTTGCTACATTTGTTCGTTGAATGACACAATAGATATCAATCTTTTTCATTGAAAATCCGGGTCCGCTTACGATACGTTGTCGATTCGTTCGCGTTACGCTTACGGTCCGATTCCTGCTGTGAATGATTAACATAATACTAATGACATGGGAGTTATCTAAAAAAAGACTGAAACGTTATTCGGTAACACGTAAGTTGCGTGAATTACCGCTAACCGAGACGGTGCATTTTGCATGTACAACGCGTCGCGTGCTCCGATATCCCTGACAATGACGAACGTGACGTAAATGACGGATGCATATTCGTAAAGGCCGAGTGATTGACACGCAACGTGTGTACGCGACTTTAAATTGTATCCAGAATTTCGTGGCTGTCGAACGATGGGCGGCACACGACCCAAATCGCGATGGTTAACGGATTTCGCGAATACGAATCAATTCTTTATCGAAAGTTCTCGGCGTTGTCAGCTGGCTTCTTAAAACATGCCCGATTTCGAGAAGGTGGATACTCGGCAAAAGGGTTAACCGGTCGAAGAAGAAAAGTGCAAGGTTCGGCGACAGCTCAAAGGATAGTCACGCGCCGTTGATTAGTTAGCGCAAGAATGTTGACCGTGCAAAGTTGAGCGCAAACGCGTGGGAAAGCGGCGCGGCGCGTCGCGATGAAAAATCGGCGTCGCGTTTTGTACCTTCCCGTGGACGATCGGGTGGCGAGAAAACGCTGAAAACGAAAGTCTTCGCGATATGCAAACTAAAATTTAGTTTAGTTTGCAGAATTTTTTCGCGTTTGCCATTCTCAAAACTTTCGGCGCGAAGTCTCGTATAACAGTTGCGTCGCGACGAGCGTACGAGCGATCCCATGGTGGATCTAATTGGTAGAGCTGGTCCTCGGGTGAAGCAGGAATTCGTGCAAGCCGTGCAGATTCTCGCATTCCAACGATACCAGAGGTCCGGCTTCTCTCCCTCTCTTTCTGCATTTATAGAGCTGCTCGCGCCAAGTTTGAACTCAGCCAGGCCTTCGTTCGCGAAACGGAAGATGCTCGACCGGTTTCTTTTTTCTTTTGCCGGACCGCGTGTTAGAACGCGACCACCGAGCAGCCGCTCGCTCGAAGAATCTTAAGCTCGGTTTACACGCTCATGCAATACGCGCATGCTTGTGTAATCAAATTTGTGCAATGCGAAACGCCGAGGGATGCTCGTATCCGCAACGTTTCGTTTTATCGGTGAATTCTGAAAACTTACAGAGCGCATCGTTGGTTTTATCGATGGCATAGTAAATATCGTGACTCGACATTATCGGACGGGTGTTGGAGGTCTGAGCAACTTTTTGACCGATCAAACATTCAAGTCCGAAGGTTATCGATAACTGGTCGTCCTCGCTGGCAGGATCGAAAGAAACTGATCTTTTCCCGGTGTCTAACAGGCATTCGGACAATGTGGCTGGTTAACAGCGGCGTCGTAGACATTCCAAGGGGATAAAAATCCTGGGGGCTGATTGCGCGCGGCGCGCTTGCGGCGCGCTTACGGCGCGAGTCGCGTTCTGGATCGCGAACGTCGCCGGTTGATGGGCTCGTTCGTGCTCGTTTTCTCGGCTGTGTTTTAGCGCCTTGCCTCGAGACAAGGAGGCCGAGTTACAGCCGCGTCGACGATAAGTCAGCCGACGAACTCTCCTCTTCGGATACGGTATAACTGTAAAGGGACGTTTCCTCTCTCGTTTCGATCCCAGGCCAATTGCCGTTCAGGAAAAAAAAACGGCTTTGCTTTTAAAGCCGAAAATTTACACGAACGTGTCGCGCGACGAATGCGCGTCATTTCTGGGACGCGGGAACGTTTCCTTGCGAGGATCGTACGCGAGGAGGTAGAAATCATCGAATTTTCATTTCGAGAAATAAAAGATTAAGAAAAGATATGAATCTTTTGTCCCCTCGTTGAACCGCGGATTCCTCGAATTCCTCGGATCAAGGAACAGAACCGAGCGCTGGAACGAGACGCGGAGTATGACTTATCGAAGCTAATCGAATCGATGTCGAGGCTCGAGCACCTTCCGGGTCGGCAGACTGGAATGTTGTCGCTTCAATCGGACATATTGGCTTCGCGTAGGCGCCGAGCAGATCCTTTCAGACGCGATCGCTTCCATTCTCCGTCCGGATAATGACGAGTATCGTATTCTTAACATGCTAACTACCTACGGTTTGAACGAATAGAAAAGTCCTTTTCTATTTCGCAATTTGACCGTTCCTTTTCGAAATACGGCGAATGGAAAGTTGAACGAATGCTCGGTCGAGTTCCGGGGTGGGCCGTTTAAACAGGGCATCCCGATCTTCCGGCAGCGTTTAGCCCCGTTGTTTCTCGAGCAAGTCGCTTCGAGGCCTTCTCCGGTGATTTACCATCGATAGTTTCTCCGAATGATTGATTCGGCTAATCATCGTTCGTGACCAGTTCCGTGGAAGAGGATGCCGAGTTATCTTGGTGGTTTGCCTGGGTTAATGCACCGCGAACGAGCACAGCCCGCGCCCTGATACGTTACAGGCTGTCCTTTTATTTCTTCCTTCCTCGAAAACCACCTTCTTTATCGTCTAATCCACCGGCAATTATTAATGAAAACCAACCACTTGATACTTCCAGCTTATTATGTTGCAAATTAGCATATCATAAGCTCGTGATTGGATGCACTCGAGAGGAGATGGCCTTATCATTTCCATCCGACGAGCGATCATCGACACCGGTTACGTAAACCAGTAACCGGATAATCATTGGAAATGATAAATGATGGTGGAGAAAAGGAGTCGGATATGTATTGGCTAGGCGGTCGGTCGTGTCACCGCGTTCCATCAGCCGAGGCTTCTATACCTCCGGCTGAACGGAACGTACACGCGGAGGAAGGCAGAGAGATGTCGAGTGTGGGTGGTTGGTCAGGGTCTGTCAGGGTATATGGTAGTCACAACAATATGGCGGTGGTAAGCGCATACCCATGGCTATGGCAGTGTTTGCCGTCTGGTCGAGCACTCGCGGTGGCTTGACCGCGCTCAAGGTCCTCCATTCCCTCTTTAATCGCCTTCCTTTTCCAGATCTTTCACTTTGCTTCGCTCCCAATCGAACAGACCGTAGACCTCGATCTATAGCCAACCTGGAGCCGCACCGCCTATGAAAATCCGATCGAAGAAGACTGCATTCCACCAAGACGGACTTTGCGTGTCGTCCATAGTATACTGACCTAAAGATCATCTCATCCTACTTTGCTCTTTCGTGCCAGCGATGGACGTCAGAAGAATCTCGGGTTATAAGCGAACAAATCAGGGCTGAAACGCGGCATGTCGGTTTTAAACACCCGTCATATCGCGCGGCTCGATCGGTACTTCTTGGTACTTCTCGTTTTGAATGGATCACGATGCTGCTCGTTATTAAGGCACCGAGTGTAAATGATCGCGCGTACACCCACGATAATCGACATCCGGTACATGCGAGCCTACCAATTACTCTGCACCTCTTCTACAATAGCTATTCCCACTATATGCTCACATTATAAGCAGAACCTTAATTTTCAAAGATAGTCATAAGACTCTACAAATTTCCCTCTAGATGAGATAAATTTATGAATGCGATTGAGGTCACGCGTCCGTTCGTTGGAAAAATTGAAAAATCGCGATAGCCAATCAATTGGAGGGTTAAAATAGTATCCTCGGATTTAGTCGATTGGGAGGATACAGATATTTTTACGGCGGAATCGAGTGTCGCTGGCCGCATCGTTTCGCCTTCGATTTCCCACGTAAGTCGCGATCCATCTTTGGCGGACAATGAGTAGCAACGGGTCTATTTGGTCGTGGATGCCGGATCGGGGCGAGAAGGAATTCTTGGCGTCGAGGGTGCGCCGCAACACACCTTTGTCTCTCGTTTCAGAGAGCTCTGCCTCCGTTTCGAACGCTCGCTCGCTGGAAACTAGAGAACCTTAACGGCGGCGCGTAACGCACCGAGATTAATGCGTAACCTTTATGAAGCGCGACGCGGCGCGTGGGCGTGCGTTCCGCGTGTGTTCTCCGCTCCAGCGAATTCCTTCCAGCTCCACTTAACCGTCTTTCATAAAATCGTTTCATTCGTGATCTCTCGAATCGTTTTCGTGTAAAATTTCACAAGAGTCTTTTGTTCTTTTTGTTTTTTGTTTTTTTTTGTTTTTTTTTTTTTTTTTTAATGCATTTGCGTTTCTTTTTTGTAAATGAAAATTGCAAGCAAAGAGTAATGAAGACATCGAGAACGTGTACTTACCATTTATATTGAACGAGTCTTTCTTGCTTGGCGATTCTTGGCATTCTGGTTTCTCCGTCGCGTTACTCTCGCTATCGCTCGCCCCTTTGTTCCTGCAAAACAAAGGAGGTCTTCTCAATGAAAAAATTTGTTAGATTCTTCTTCGGATCGATGTTAAATGCATTACTTGACGTAAAAACGACTACGCACACGTTTCATCGGTATTCTAAAACAAACAATGGATCGACCGATGTAGAGTTTACGGAGTCCAACGACAAACGAACCAGTATTAAGATACACTGTTTAAATGATAAGATATTTATGGAGTGTTTACGTAGATATTTTCAATAAACCTCGATCTTTAATTTGATATGTCTTAAGTGGTATTTTGTGATACTTTTACGTCATTGAATCATATCAGAATGTCTACATTTCGAAACCAATCATTTGATTAATCCCCACACGATACGAGCTGGCTACAAACATAATTTCACAAGTTTTCTACCTATCCGACGAATGCAATACGTTTTTATTATTGGATAAATTTTTGGATAATTTGTTAATCGCGAGAGGAAACTTACGCATTCGTGTATTCGAGAGAATTTGTTTCCTCCTCTTCGCCAATGGTAGCCAAATTGCTTTGCCAATAGTAATCGCCATCGTCGCTTTCCTCGCTCGTGTCCTCTTCTTCAACGTTTTCCTTTTCATTCCTCGTTCTGTTCACATTCAAATCGTGCAGATTGATATCGTTACACGATCGATATGTATCTTCGATTTCTCGTCGATCGAACGCATTCGTCTTCGATGGTGAATCCATTTCACCGGAATGATCCGACGCATCGGATTGCATATCAATAGGTTCATTAAATTTCGTGCTCATTTCGTGTTCCTCCTCAGAGTCCTCCATGTCTGTCGAGATGGTTCCGCTTCTCATTTCCGGCTTGATTCTCTCATTCCTCTTAACATTCTCGCTATCGCCGTTCGCTCGTTCATTCTCATCGTGCTTAGGCTTATTCTTAACATCCTTCGAGTTAGTAATCAACGGCGCGAAAGCCTTCGCCTTTCTTAACTCGATGATTTCCAGCACCTTGTTAGTCCTGGGTCCGTCATCTTCGTGAACATCATAGTTCTCCATGGATTCAGTGTCGTCCGTCTCCTCGGTCCTCTTCTTTTCACCGAAATCTTCACCTTCGTTTCCAAAATTTTTAGAGAACGTCAGCTGCACTTCAGACTCTTGTTTACTGAGACCATTGGGCCCATTCTCCACCTTCTCTACGCTCGTATCCTCTTCAGGTTTCACGGAGGAAGCTTCGTTCTTCGTTCTCGACGGTTCTTCATCTTCTGTTTCGAAGCTGGACGACATCTTGACGTCTGTTCTCGGTAGAACGGTGGGCGGCGGCGGCGGCGGAGGAGGCGGCGGTCTCTTTCGCCTGACCTTAACGTCTCTTCTGGGTAATGGCTTCGGTGGTAGGACAGGTGCCTTCGATCGTGTGTCGGAAGTTTCTGGGCTGGATCGTTGCTGACGCTGCTCGACGACTCGATCGTTGCTCGTTTGATTGACGCTGATCCTGTTCACGTGATTCCTGACAGGCAGAGGAGGTGGTGTCCTATTCGAGCTTCGTCCGTTCAACGTCGTGGTCGAGTCCGAAGCGTCGTACTCCTCCTCGTGGACGCTGTTCACGCGCTCGACCAGCTCCACGTCGTCCTTAATTGGCCGGAAATGCGTGGTCGAGTCGGCGGCCAGGTCGGCCGTGTAGAAGAGATCTGGCCTGGCTTCGTGGCCGTAACTCAACGGCGCATCCTGGAAGCTCAACGGTGGCTGAAAGGTGATCGTCTCTTCGATCAGCACCGTGTTGGGTGCCACCACTGCGGTCACCTTCTCGACTTCTCCTCGAGACTCGACGTGGGTGACGGCCTCTGAATTTGCCAGACGACGCAGCAGATAATCGGGATGATTGCTCGCGTAATCGGTGTCCATGTTATCGAAAGGACATACCACTTTGGATAGTTGTAGATCGCTGTTGGAGGATCGGTCGAAGTCTTGATCGATTCGGGAGAATTCACCGGGTTGCTCGGACGTAGTGGAGGCGGTTGAGACGGTTGACACGGTCGACACTCGGTCGGATGTTGAGAATCGGTCGATCACCGTGGACATTGAACTTCCTGTGTCGTCCGACGTGCTTCCGTGGGTCGAGCCACACTGAGACCTGGCGTCCACGTACACCATCGCTTCTGGTGGTTCCTACGGACATACGTTAACGTTAATCTATTCTTCTTAAACATTCATCATCGTGAGAGTAATTAATCGATAGTAACCTGTTTCGACTTGGCGAGTTCCGGCGAACGTTCCTTCGGCGAACCCTTGGGACTTTCCTGAACCGATCCGTTAAGAATCTTCGGCGAAGATTCGCAACTCTCGAAAGAAGTGGACTTGCTGTCAAGATTGTTGCTAGGAGAACTGGTTTGCGAGCTGCTCTGCGACCTGGATCCGTTCCAGGACTTCTTCACAGGACTCGGATTAGCTTCGCCGTCGGCTAAGCCACGAGCTTGTCTCAGCTTTCGTGGCGGAACAGGCGGAGGCGCCGATGGCAATTCCGGCGGCACTTTGCTCTTCTCCGGGCATGTTTTTTTCTCAGCGCTCACCACCTCGGGCCTGAGCGCTCCTCTGCACCTAACCATCAGCTTGATAACCAGCTGCGATTCCTTCAATCTCCTCACGCAATCCAAACGGGTCATGTGTGTCACTGGTACACCGTCTATCGAGAGTACCTGCAAGGAAAAAAAGAGACCCACTGATGCGAACGGTGTGCACGTGACACGCGACGAGAGGCTCGTTTCTTATTTACGAGGCGAACAAATCGCGCCAGTTCTCTTGAGAATCGTTACACGGCAAGCGAAGCCTTGGAAATCATAAACGTCGCTCTCGTGATTTCTTTCGGGATCGAAAAAGAGAAGTAAAGAAATTACCTCGTCACCCTCTCCCAAGGTGCCCCACGAGCATTTCGCCCTGCTCGCCGGGCTCTGTTCCGCGCAGCTCTGAACGAAAAGCCTCCTGACACGTTCAGAGGTCTTGTTCCCTCCTTCGAACTTCAAACCGAATCCCAATCGTTCTCCAGGTAGCCTGAACACTTCCACTTCCTCCTCGAGCGGTCCATCGACGCCGTTTACTTGGTTCTTCGTCAAGGTCGCGGCTGGTTCCTCATCCTTCTTCCCGTTGCCTATAGACAACACCGTGACGAAGTTCTCTATCGGCGGTGGTTGACTCTCGACGCTGACCACCGTCACGAAATCCTCCGTTGTGCTTTTGGCCACATCCATTTTCCGGATCGTGCTTAAACCGTCCCATTCATCTCAGACACGTTGTTGATCTTTACAGCTCCGGAATGTTGGCCACTCCCTGAAAACAGGTCCCTGCTATTGTAGACGATCAGTGTCGTAATCGACGGACAAGTTCTCCAACAGATTCGAGCTAACTTTGTCCGATCCGCTGAGACTGAGAATGATCTTTCTTTCTTTCTTTCTTTGTTTTTTCGCATCGGGATTATTACAACTTTCTCTTTTAATTTCATTCAGAGCAATAAGCCGGCTTACGTGAGACGAGAATGCGGTTTTATTTACGTTACGTAGGGAATTATGAGAAATTATTAGGTTATCCTTTATTTTCTATATGGAACCATTTATTCTTGGTATTGCAATTTATTTCTTAATCGAAACGGCTAAATTAGAGATCGGTAAACGGTAAACGAGATCTGGTCGGTCGAGGGAAATTGGAATGTGTGCACCGTTCGCCAGGCAGAAATCTCGTGAATTGTCATCAACGCAACCATAGGAATAGACGTCGGCTAACTGTGTCACGTAAAGTCGGAGATCTTCTCAGACGGTCATTAAGCGTTCTTTAACTACTTGCCGGCGTACTCGCGTGACCAACTTAACGCGGAACTTTCATGTTTCTCGCTGGTAACTGCTCGTTTTCCTGACTACCCATGGTACTGTTACAATACCATTAAACTGCAAATTGCAAACAAATATAAACTCACGCTTTGATGTAAATCACTGACAGCCGGCCGTTCTTGATAATTCTTACTAAAGTGTGCCATCGTTTTCACTGCGGTAATCAACGCGTTAATTATGGAAAAAAGATTCTTATTATGCCAGATTCGTTATGCTTTCGTTTCCCTTTCGCCATACGATTGTATTCGATAGAATCTTGTTGATCAAATAGTTATTACCGCTTCTCGATTATCGTACGAAAAAAGCATACGAGTCGCCTTTCGAGTGCAAAGGGTTAAATCCAAGTTTTCTCTTTAATGAGTCAATTAAACTTGGAACAAAGACGGAAAATCAGTTAATCTTGCTCGTCCGTTTAAATTATAAGACACGAACGAGGATGGACACGCGACAAAGATAAAAACGATCTTTCTCTTCGTTAGAGATCCTCTCTCTAGCAGCGAGAAAATATGTTCGCGGAGACTCGAGAAGACATACCACCGGCCAATAAGTGTCTTCAGGGGGCGACTCTTTATTCACCGCCTCCGTACGTTTTCACTCATCACCATCCCGATCCTCTAACGATATGTATATATTCCCGTACCGAGAAAGTATGCTCGTTTCTATCGAACCAACACCACGAACCGGCAGCACGTTTTCCCTTCCCTTTTCGTCGACGTTCCTTCCTCGGCCAAACGATTTCCGTCGAACGCGAGAAGTAGAAAGTAGATTGACCCGGGGTCGCTGGTTCGCAATCAGCTGATCGCCGTCTCGTCGAATCGCGGTCGTAATTTTTTTCATATTTTCACGGTCCTTTTCACGGATAATGCCTCTCTCACGCGGTTCGACAGAATGGAAAGTCTTCCTTGCGGCATCGTAAATCGGTCGGTGAAACACATTCGTACTTGCACGGTGCTTTTACCATCAATTTCACGACACTTTTAGACAAGGTTTCGTACGAATGTTCGATGACTTACGGAGCTGTTTAACCGAAGACGAGGCCGCGAAAGCTCGAAATCGGCGAGGAAGAAACGGGGATCCATTCGTGGATCCCGAGACTGGTTGTAAGGTGAAAAAATTGATTCGTGGACCGAGGAGGGCGCGGACACGGGGGAAGCCGAAGAACCATACAAGTGCTTGTAACGGAATTCGTAGCCGCAGGCCTGAACTCTGCCACATTCTCGATATGTTGGAATACGCTCTCTCGGCTGCTCGGCACCCACCGAGCTCTTGGTGAAAATACATATTACGAAACACTGTTCCGATTTGTAAGACGCGCCCGATCGATCCCACCTGTCCCCGATACTTTGCCACGCTTCAAACTTGACACAGAAATCCCGGAATCCGCGCGTCGCTTTATCTTCGATCTGTTCCTATTATTCAATTTAACCAAGTCGGAAATGAAAAAATTGGAAGAGGAAATTACAATAGTAACCCTTCAACTACCGATCCGTTCCGACACCCAAAACTAATAAATGCACGGCTCGATTACCAGCAGGTAATCGGTTTGTCAAACAACCGGGACAGCTGAACCTGCTCTGAATTAATAAACCGCTCGAAACTGACCTACAACTCTTCCCCGTTCTACTCGTACGTCTGCTCTAACGCCGACAGACTTATTCTACTTTTCGTTCTGCTCCATCATCTCGCGTTTTATCACCTATCTTTACGACTCGCTAGTTCTCTCGCGTTACGTTTAATTTATTATCAATCTCGATCGAATAACATCTACTCCGATGAACTAACGCTTGCACAAATAGGATCATTAAATTCAGGATCAATGATTAATTTCGCATCGGGTGAAATGGTGAAACGCGTTTTAACGAGTAGCAATTGCAGGAGGAAGGTGGTCGGCCTTATTCGGAAGCAGGAATCGGCTGTTCCGCGCGGAAATGTTTACACTCGGTTAAGCGACGGTCTTTCCTATGGAATTCTGCATTTTCCCAGCCTGTTAAACGACTCTACAATGCGGCAGAATTGCGTAACAAGCGCGTTCTCCGTCACGCTTCACGGATTTTGACAGCGTGCTCCATTCATTACTCGAATCTTCGTGCATTCATCTTGCCGAGAAGAGCGTCATTAAAATTCGACCTGTTTTTTTCATTTCCTTCGCGATTCGTTTTCAAGATCCTTTCCTTTTTTTTTTTTTTTTTTTTTTTTCATTCATTATTCCGGCTTTAAAGAAATCACGCGACAGGTGACGTATTCCGAACAGTGTGTCATCAAACGATTGGGTAATAATCGAAGAATTCGCCAAGTACTATTCATAGTGTCGCGTGTCTATCTTGGAACGAGTTGAAAAGAAACAGAGAAAATTGTGAATATAGAAAAGAAAAAAGGGAAATGAAAATAGAATTATTGCAAGGAAGAGCGTGTCGTTGGAGCGTTACGTGCACGCTGCGAAACATGGAACACAGCAAAGAGATCGATGTGGTAGTCGGTTTGTTTGGCAAGCGTCGACGCTTCCTACCTCGAAACTTTCACGAGGATCGAGAATAATAATTATCCGTACATCGGGCCTCGGAATGGCTGGCAGTTAGAAAATCACGGTCTCTCGGTTCGCTGGTAAATAAAATAAGAAAAAGATGAGAAAAACGCGAAATGCCATCGGCTTTCAAAGACCCGGCGCGATGTCCGCCACAACGTAAACTGGTTTCGCCAGAGAGGTTTCTTGTCGATCAAAAGGAAACGTCGCGTCGTCTCGTCTCCTGTTATTGGCAACCTTTTACTCCCACCGTGAGTGGACGGAATCGGCTGTAACGAATACCTTATTCGGTGGAACCGATCCGAATGACACATTAACCCTTTCGAAGGACGTGGAGGTATGTCTCGGCAAGGTGGAACGAAAGGAAACGGCAAACTTTTTCAACGCTCCACGATTTCATATCGGTATGACATTCATCGAAGCCTTACTAGTTGCCCTTTAAGAGAATTAACAGGATCAGCGAGCGTTCTTTCGATAGAGAATCGCCGTGTCGAGTCCAATATCATCGATTTCCACCTGTCGCGATTCCTCTTTTAAATCTCCCGAACGCGGCCGACTAATATTCCGAACGATAACCGCGACGTTATCACCTCTCGGATAATCAACCTGTTAACTTTCGCCTTTAATTTTATCATTTACACTTGCGTCAGGTGATATAAAATATCAACGTTTCTTTTCTCTTGTCCGACATAATTTTAAGTAGATTTACTACGACTGTCATAGTCTAATCCCGTTAAATTATCGCGTTCGTTTGACGAGATTAAGATGGCTGTGACTGCAAGCTTGTTTATTTACGAACGATTACCTCATTACGCGATAATACGAGTATTTATACTGCAATGACACATAATAATCGCGAGTGCATTTCTCAGCGCACAGTACGTCTTGCCACGTGTCAGTCGTTTCTAATGGCACTCAAAATGAGGTATTCCAGTCGAACGACTAAGTGGCAGAAACATATTATTTCGAATAAAGTTCAATGACTTTCATTTCGAAAGTACATCTCGCGATTTCGAAGTAGAGCGTTTCTTTACTCCGAATCGAGACACCTCCGACCTCCGGATCGTTCTGAATCCGCGTTACCCGGTTTCGCGACACGGAAAAATTCCCGACTTCACAATTCGTACCAGTTCCCACCCTCTACTCACCGTTCAATCGCCACTCGTTTTCATCTCTGAGAGAACAGCGAACCGGCTGGCTCCGAAATATCGAAATACCGAAATACCGAAATACCGAAATACCAACACCGTTCCCCGCCCACGTGATCTTCTTCAACTTGCCGCAGAATTGTCCATTTATCAAGTAACCCACTGTAGCTGGTTTAACCATTCGATTCTTCGAGCGGAAGTCGCGCGATTTACCAGTTACACCCGATGTTGCATGGGAAACATCAACGTCGAGAGATTTTCAACAGCGTGCCGAGTGGAATGAAGCAATGAACGCGATGAAATGGTAATTGATGGACAAAGGTGTAATAAGTTAGTGTGCGATCACGTGGCCGCGACAGCCGGAAATCGATGGTTCGACGTGCATTCGGGACAACGCGCCGTGCCGGACTGGCTCCCCAGTAGGCTGACTTTCTTCCACACCGCACCGCGGATCGCCCCTTTGATTACAAACACCGTCTACCGTCTCTCTTCCCCTTTCACTCCTTATCTTTCTCTCGCTTATTGCCTACGTTGCTCCTTCTCTCTTCCACTATCGAGGCCTGTGTGTGTGTGTGTGTGTGTGTGTGCGTCTGTCGTCCGCAAGAGTGCCCCGTTCACTCAACCTCCTTTGGCCGCGAGCTAAGCGCCCATCCGTTCCTCCCGCTCCGATGCCCATCCGAGTCCCCTTCTTTCCAGTTTTTCAACAATTTCGTTATACCATACTTAGATGAATTTCGTTGACGGTTAATGCGACAGCTTTCTGCTTTAATTGGTTCTAACGCTATGCGATAGAGACCGATAGTCTGAGGATCGCATTTCTGGTCAACGGACTTTTTTACATTTGAACGTTAACGATCAAGGCCGATGGATCTCGAGGAATGTTCTAATTTGCAAGATTTTCAGAGTCGAGGTTTTGCAGAGTATCAGAAGGTTTCGGTCCCACGGCTGTCGACGGGTACCTCGCTTCGGCAATCTGGGCTACCAGCCGATCCGATCCAACGAGATTCCTGCGGTGTACCTGTGTATTATCCTTGATCTCCAATGCAGGGCTCGTTGCTTCGAGAAAAAGGACATCTACATATATTCTCCATTGATCTTGCTCGAGTTCGTGGGATTCGCCGGTAGCTCATATTTCAAATACTCGAATCACTAATTTTATCGTATATTCATTTGTTATTCATCTATACACTTGTTCAAACTGAAAGATCGCACCGGAATTTGAAATTTTGTTCGAGTTCATCGAACTGTTAAAATTCGAATTTACGTAGAAAGAGGGAAAAAAGAGGTAGTTAAAAACGTTCGTCTTTCTCGGCTGGCGAGAGAATGCGTCGGCTACAAGATTCTGCGGTGCACCGACGCGACGTTCCATATTATCCTCGGACTTTCCATAACGATTAAGTCGAGAGAAAAGTGCCGCAGGCGTACTCTCAGTGCGCCTCTTCTACGTGGCTGTGTTATTACGCTCTGCGGTTCTCTCTTACCGCGTCTAGTCGTCCACTGATTCCAGAGTACCTTCGATAAATCGCGGCCGCCTCGAGGTCGCGACTAACCACACTCCTGCTACACGCTAACAAAGCTAATCAGGGTTACGTTGAAAGTTTCGAGTACGTGTTATTAGAATGAAATTTCGTGCGAGATCATCGCTCGTAGCTACCTGAACTGTGATCATCGAACCTTTGCCGCGATGGCAAAGTTTCCTTCAGGATTCTGAAAAACTTTCGGAGTGAATCTTGCGGCACGGCCTTCCATATTTCAACGGGATACTCGAGTTACGTCGAATCGATTCTCACCGATATAGAGCTGGCAAGTAATCCTGTCAGACGTGTCCGACATACCACTGGCCCCCTTAGCGAAACCACAAATCCAGTAGCCGGGTCGCGGATACCCGGGTGTACTTACTCGGTACACGCCAGCCGACGCGACCGACCGGACCGTTCCTTCGACCATTGACGTTTCCCTCCCAACCGCCTCATCGACCGTTGTTGATTATTTACCATTAGAAGCACTTTCGCCTGCTGGCAAAACCGTGCCGGTCGTTGGATACGGGAGCGGGCGAAAACGAGCGGAATGCCGGAAGTGGAATTATGCAAAAGCCGCAACAATGCAGACGCAGAATAGTTCGAAAGCGGCGATGGCCGTGAGAATGTTGCGTCGCGTTAAAGGGATCCCTTCCGTTGTGGTTTCTTCCGTTTTTCACTTTTTTCAAACATCAAACTAGAAATTCGCGATAATTTTCTGTCACGAAATCGCGCCAGACTTTCGAAATCGCGTCGTTTAATATGCAGCAAGCTATAACAACTTAGATACCTACTTTGGATACGGGGTTCCCACGGCGCGGCGTTTCAAAAGTTTCATTACTTATTTTGTATAGACACCTCGTCAAAGAGAAACGTATCGTTGCTGCAGTTCGTGAACTCGCTTTCTCCGCGAGGATAATTCGTCGCGGGGTCGTCGTGACCCAAGTAAACGGGACCAGTTTTCACGGCTAGGTCGATCTTCGGATGATCGCAACGAGTTTTGATCGATCATCAAACGCGGGGAGGGAGTGAGAATAGCTGGTGGCCGAGGATTCGTCGAACGGGAGTAACGATTGCGGGCCCATGGCGAGTTTTAACGGTATATGTATTTCCATCGCGGAACGGAGATCTGGGTTGCTGGAACGAGCGGCACCGCGCAAGGTGCGCTCCTCTGATTTCGCTTGCCGTCTTATCAATTGAATATTTTGCATTTTATCCTATATCATCGGTGTCCCCTATTACACTTAGATTTTCTTACATTCTCCTAAATCATTTTCCTGATCGTTCAGGATTTAATAAATGCACGGTTAACCCAGCTACGTTCCATGGGACATTTTTGTTGTAGGCGTGTCTTCGTTTTTAAATAACTCTCATAGTTTCTCGAATATACAGGCTGTGCTTGTATATTTCTTCAATTATAATACCTTCCATCGTGAATCTCGTCTTTACCGTACGTCGTACTTTTTTCCCCGTGATGATTTAATGATGCGTTTCAGATGATTCCGACGATTCTCCGGAGAACCGTTTAAACCCGGAATCTACGGCAAGATAGAGGCGGTAACCGGGGAACAGTTCGAGCAACGGTGCAACATCGTTTCGTGCCAAGAATTTTACCTCCTGTTACGTTTCCCGTCCCACTATGCTCGCGATTTCACGTACTTTTCGTAGCACCGCGAATTAACCAATGACTTCTCTATACGACCGAATAAAATGAATTCAGGATTGATTTACGTAGACCGATATTGCCGCTTTCAGCGCGACAATATGTGTCTGACAGGCTTGATTTATTATAACGCGAGGAATGTTTTCAGCCGATTGGAAAATGGTGAAAAGTTTCTAATCGAACGCACGGTATACTCGTTGCAGACAGAGAATGATGCGGGAAAACGAAAAGGCGGCTTGGACTTTCGTGAAAGCGAATCTTTTTTTCGCGAATCGTGTCCCTCTCTCTCTCTGTTTCTGGTGGCCGGTACCTTTCGGAGAAAGAGCGGAGGCTGCCGCCTCCGGCGACGGAGCAAAAGGTATGCGGCAGGTGACTTTCCGATCGGAGCTGCTAGGTGTTTCGCGCACATATTCTGAACGAGGACAACGATCTCTGCGTGCCTCGGATCCAAATCACAGCGCCACGTATTGCCATTTTTTTCTCTCGATATTTTATACCAGTTAAATCATTCGAGAATTCATTACATGTGACCTGAAAATGAGATACTTCGAAGAAATTGCAAGGTTCGATGCAATTTTTCGTGATTATTAAGGTTTTCTATTAGAGAGTGACGTAAACAATGCTTCGCTCGGTGGCTTGTGAATTTAGGACAGTGTAGTAGAACGTGTAATATTCGTAATGATCGCGTATCGCAGGATCGGCTTGGCAATTAGACGAAAGTGTGCGAATATACAATAGGCAATTATAATTTTGAAAAGTGTCTGGCTCCGAAAGAGCTGTTTGTTCTTCGATTCAAACTTTTGTAACTATAGAAACACGATTCCTCGTTAAAATTTCATCTCGTCGGATGCGACCGAGTGTTAACGCATCTGTAACCGTTATTAAAACACTGCCACTCTTCTGGTCACTGCTCTTTTCTCGGCTTCATCTCACCACGAAAGCAACGAGTCGCACCGTTCCCAGCATATGTAGGTGTCAAAACGGTAGAATTAAGAAAAAGGAAAAAAAAAAAAAGAAAAGAAAGGAGCAAGCGTTTCCCTGGAAAGGACGCGTTTTCAGGGGTTAACGAACCTGAAATTTCGCGGTCCTCGAGGAACAGGTACACGGGAGAGATACGACGCGACGGAAGGTGGCGGAAGAAAGACAGAGAGAAATAAGAAGTCAAGATGGGTTCCGCGAGAGAAGTTGTGGCCTCTACCTTCTGAACAGAGATAAAACGGGAGATGCTTCGAGGAACAGGTAGTAACGGTACCCACAGGTTCAGGCCATCTCTTCAACCGTCTAACTTTGAATATCGCTTTTTCGGCGAGGTTCACAGTTTAATAGCCTTTTATATTCACCGAGACGGAGGCTCCTTCCCCGGCGACGCATCACGTTCTCATTCACCATTAAGCTTCTGCCATTTTCGACGCATTCTAACGAGACCGTATCTAATTAAATGCTCGTTTCACCGCGCCATTATTTATTAATCGAGCAATGGTGCAACCGCTTCTTATTCCGTCGCAGCAACGCGAGTCGAATTTCGTTCCACTCGACGAGCTTTTAACGATCAACAGCTGGCCACGCGTTGCACTCGATTTCCGTTCGTTTGGAAATCACATCGATTTTCAGTTATGCTCGTTCAATTGGCCACAACGAGTTGCCATGCGTGTTCCCTCAAAGAGTAGTGGTGCATCCTCGGTTTCGAATGTAACAAGGATTTTCTGGAACTCGACACGAGTCGAGCACGTGGTCGATTGGCCATCACCTTGTTACATGTGCACTTCAGAGTGTTCCGAAGTCCGGCAAGTGGACAGAAATCTAAATATGCTCTACCGTTTAAGCTGCTTTTTCGTACTTAATGACGTCTTCGCCACGATTCCTTAACCCCTTTTTCCAGTCCATAAAACAGAATCGAGGCAAAGGCCGGAGGCGTTCGTCGATTAACTGTACGTAGAACGATACGTGAAAATCGATGGACGAACGATTCGTGATTGGAATCCGTGGCGTTCCAATGGTAAAATCGTCATCGTGGAACAAGAGGATCGCAAAGGTCGCGACGATTCCGAGTCGTGACGCGAAAAGGCACGTTCTTGAAACGTGGAATCGAGGTCAGTCTCTCGGTGAACGGACTGCATGTTGCATGTTCACCAGAGATTCGTGTGTGGGTGCACGGACGAATAAAGAAAATTACTCTCCTGCATTTTGCAAATTTTTGAAATGACACTTATTTAGATCGCTCGAAGGAGGGAGTGGGGCCAAAGCAAAAATCGAATCACCTTTTCGTTCATTCGCAAAACAGTGTTTTTATTAAAAAACTTGTATTTGGTAAATAAGATTTTCTTCCCCTTTTGCGCACCGCCTAACGTATCTAATCGTGATAACGACGATTCTTTCTCGCCACCTTGATAAGTTAATCCGTGGGAAGATTAAACAGGGGGATGATTGTTGGAAAGAGGACGCGAGTTACAGCGCTTTCTTTTCGTCGCCAGCGAGAACGATAGTGAAAGCAAGCCATTAACGTTTCGTGTAAAAGAAAAAAAGGGAAAAGAAAAATGAACGTTCCTTGAAAAAATTCCGAATATAAATGATTCCTCGTTCGCTTTCAAATCCAAGCGAACCGAAGAGAGCATAAGCAGTTGTTTTCCGTCGTCGTTAGCATCGTTTCGAATAAACAGTTACGAAACGAGAGGATTCTATTTCTCAAATACACGCACGCGACGTGTTATCCGGTAGGAAAAACACCATCGTTTTCAAGTTCCACCGTGAAATCGAAGGGATTGCGAAACGATAAGGCGTGTCTCATCATTCAGAGGCTCGTTGTCCCTCCTGAAAAGGAATTTTCTCGCTTAGTAGGCCACGAAGTACAAGGACCGTTGGAAAATTACATCGCTATTATATACCACGGTCTTTTGATAATTACACCTGATAACAAGAAAAATTCCTGTCTTCTCAGATTTTTCCTATGCCACGTGAAATTTAAGATCCATGAAGAAAACGTAAAATTGCTTTCAAAAATTGGATCGTATTTGAATTTAATTACCCCATTCTGTCTTTAATCTCAATGGGTTACTAATGATCCCAATGGCACGGAACGTGTTACGAATCATCAATTTCAATGAACGATTACTCGATCAAATTGACAGAAGGTACAAAAGGCGTTGGATGATTAGACAATCTTGTATCCGCGTATCGCAAGCTCTTTATTGACAAATAAATAGGACAATAATGTATGTACAAAAAATAAATAAATAATAGGAAAAAACGTTCACCCGTCTAACGAACAAATATACGTCGATCACCTCGATAGAGGAGGCACGTGTACGTAATGACAATTAAAAAAAGTGTACAGAAAAAATAAAGAAAAAGGGAACGAGCAGAGTCGATCGATTCGATGAAGAAAAAACAAGAAAACGATCTTCCCTGACAACAGAGAGTACATCCTTTTGCGAGGATACCGGGTAAAAAAAACAGGCTTGCGTTCGTGTCGATACTTTTTTTTTTCACGGGCTTAAACGTAACAATACTAAGAGTACGATCGTCCTTTAACAAGTCGGATTTAACAATACACGATACGGTTTTTTAAAAATATTCTCTCGACTCTTGTCCTTATGCAATATGCAAAATACAGTTCAGCGTAGAAAAACTTCGCCTACAAGATTCCTATAAAAATTAGTTTGTCAACTCTGTGGAAGTCGGGGGAGGAGGGCGGTGGGGGGGGGGGGGGGGGGGGGGGGGGGGGTCCGTCTGTCCGTTCTTCGTCCAGTAAGACATACATGCATACGTACTGGAATCGTGGATACGAAACGTTATCAGGAAAGGGAATGAAATCGCGAGGTTAAACGTCTCTATGGAGAAAGGACAGGGATGAAACGATGTGAAAATGGAAAAAAGAAATATAGGAATCAGATTTTCTTCGTCGTTCGATTCTTATTTTTTTCTTTTCTTTTTTTTTTTTTTTAAATTCAATCTCGGTACGGAGCATGCGACAATGTTTCCCTGATCGGTTTCGCAATCTAATAATTGGGCTTGAGCAATCTAACATTGAGCAGTCGCGTGAGGAATCGATCTTGGACAGAACCGAGAGGCAAACTTCGCGCGTTATAGAAAAATGGATAAAAAAAGGAAATAACGTAAGAATCCTGATCCTCGAGGAGAAAATCTCGGAAGAAAAGTGTCGTCGAATTTTGCCCGATCGTTGAACGTATCTCTACTAAACTTTACTTAATCATAAATTGTCGCAAAAAAAGAGAGAAAAAAAAAAATCTTAGGTTACTCGTGTTACATCTATGACTAATCGTACGTAAATTGCAGAGTTAAGAGTACAAAAAACAAGGAGGAAAAAATATTGAAACGATACGGAATAGGAACAAGAGGACAGTCCTCGACGTGTATCATACTTATCATAAGTTACGCTGTTCTCTGCAAGGTAAAGAGACACGCTATAAATTGATCAAAAAAAAAAAAAAAAAAAAAAAAATTAAAAAAAAAAAAGGAAAGGAAATACAGACATTACTCGCAACGTCTAATCGTTAGGATAAACTTAAATGTAAAAGCTTCTGAAAATGAAATACCATGCGTCAAATAGTTCTCCAAGAGAGTGACCAGTGATTTGACGTAAAAACTTTTTCCAAAAGAATTCCCGCGAATGGATGCGATGATCGGAGAACAGGAGATGTTTGGATGAATCGAGGAATGAAACGTTTGTCGTTTCGCAATCAATGATTAATCGATTGCGGAATATTCGACGCGTTCTCGCGGCGACAGTCAAATTGCGCGCGCTTACTCGCCGGATGTCAGTGACGGCCGGACGAACTTGCTCCTGTCTCGCTGCGATCGGTAGCATCGTTTTCGCGTGTTTACGTCGCCACACACCCACCCACATACACACGGGCACATTCATTCACTCGTTTACCGTTTAAAATATTAATGGTGCGCAAAGAGACACGCGCACGCATACGCGCATCTCGCGCAATCCTTTCGAAAACCTTACGCGTGTTTCGTCTCAATTACCAACATCTTCGTTCTTAATATACATAGATGTATATGTATATATTACACGATCTCAAAACTATATGTATTATAGGCCTAAGAAATTTCATTTTTCTTTTTCTCATTTATAGCCACGAGCCGCATTTTGTATGATATAGAGAGAACTCGTCGCTCCGTAGGAAACATTTCTGATTAATCTTATAGCGCCGTACGCGGATTTGTCTGCGCGCGCACCCGCGCATGCGCAGTTGACGAGCGCCGCGCGCATGCACGCGCGCAAGTACGAATACGATCTAAGCGTTAACTGGTTTGTTAATTTTTTTTTTTTTTTTTTTTTTTTTCAATCCGTGTTACACTAAATACGAGCGAGGCTTGACAAAAGTTTATAATACAACGATCGGTGACGCGAGCGTGCTTCGTCTGATCGACGGATCGGCGACTCGCGTTCCGTTCTTCTTTCTTAACTTAAAGCGTTTAAAGAGACGCGCGTCTTTTCGCGGGACGCAACATTCGAGAACGAGGGTATTCTATTTTGTATAGCGCGCGTTAACGTTAAGCGAGACGGAGCGTAAGCTGCGAAAAAACAGATAAGCTTCCTGGCCAGCCGTGCTCGCGCGACGTCGAGCCTCCTCTCGTCGGTTCCCGCTTCTTGGCACTTTGTTTTCGACGAGGAGAAAACGAACGCGCGTTCCGACCGACAATTTTTCGTCGAGACAATTTGAATAAAGCGCAAACGCCGAATCGAAACTCTGTTGCGCTCTTCTCTGCGAGCGGACGCTGTGTCGCGCCGTTCTGTATTTGTACGATTCTCGTTGCTCCGACCGAAACGTACGGTGATGCGTTAAAGCGTGTTAATTAGAGACAGAGTAGAATAGGTACTTGGTATTAGGTCATTGGTGCTCGAATCTCGTTACAGCGGTTTAAGTTACTGATTCGCGACGCCAGCAGAAAGACCGTTCCGCGAGGTCGAGGAAAGAAGTTTCCCATGAATTTCAAATGTTGTCGTCCTTCGTGGCTTTTCGCGTCTCGCGGAACACTCTTTTCGACCAGCCGTGCGCGAAGGACGCGAGAAAGGAACAAAGTACGAGCGACAGTAGTGATTCTCATGGAGAAAGGTCGCATCTTACGTGGATACTAGGGCTATTGATTCGAATATCCGGTTAGTCAAATATCTTAGAAGTCAACAGCTCTAATGGATATACTTGACGAGCGTGAACCGAAGGAGAATAGGAAAAAAATAAAAAAAAAATAAAACAAACAAAAACAGAGTAGAATAGCCGTTGCGAAGATGAGAAAATACGTATATACATATACACGTGTATGGAACTTCTACCATTTCGTTCGATAACGTTTAACTTACTCAGCGAATACGGGCGTAATAAATGGGATTAGCTAATCAGTCTTCTGTGTTAGAGGCTCGTTTGCATCTAGGGCTTTTTGTCAACGTATGTATGTACTTTATCTTCGACGATTCGAGGGTTCTCTCGTCCGATTGAATTTCCATCGAACCGCTTTTCGTAATCGCGCGATGGGCACGAGAAAATTCGTACACGTTCTCGTTTATCATTTCATCTTTCGATTCGCTCGCGTTTAGCACCAATGGAGAAGGGCAGCGGGGGGTCGTGGATGAACCGCGAACAATTCTATTGCACGATTTCGAGGAGTAGAATGAAACGAGCTTTCTCGTGGCCGAACGCGAGAGAAAAAGCGACAAGATTCTTACTCTTTCGTCTCCTATACTCACTAACGACTCTGCATTCTGAATCTGCGTCCAGCTATATAATTCTCTCTCCCTAACGAACGTAATCTAATCTATAATATACGACAGTGTAACTGGTAAAAAGCCTAAAACCGTGCAAAGTGGCAATTAAGCGCGTTCATCCGTGCGTTCGTTCCTTCGTAAAATATATACGCATAGAATCATCGTAGCGTAGCCGTGGATTAATTGGCTTTCTTAATCGCCACTTTGATAAATTCTCTAACGCGGTATGAACGAAAGGAAGCCGATGTTTTCCCCGTTGTTCGATAGCCTCGTGGCCGAGACGAACGCGGGATACACGTAAGAAATAATTAACGTAAACTTTTCGCGTACATGGCTGCAATTTGGCCAGTTGTCTTCGTTTGTCTCGCTTTCATTCGCATCTTTTTCTTCCATCAGCGTAAAAAAGGCAGTGTCTGCTGTTAACGAACTTATACGTATTTAAAACTGATGCTTCTCACGAGAGTGACATGACACCTGGTATACCTGGAGAGAGAGAGAGAGAGAGAGAGAGAGAGAGAGAGAGAGACGGCCGTATGAAAGCAATCCCGTTAACGTCGAGAATAAAAATCCAAGTCAAATATCGCGTTTAAAGGCTTAAAAGATACAACTTACGGATAATAAATCTTCTCATTCTAAAAGACGTTGCTCGAGTCTGTGCAAAACACGCCTGGTCAAGACTTTGTTTTTCTTCCGTTTGGAACGTTAGCGTTAAGAAATGATAACTCGCGGAATCGTTGCACAGACACTGCCCCTTCCGAACATGTTCGTTCGATCATAGAAATACTAGATAACATGATTCTCGACGATAGACGCGTTCGCTGCCCCCAGCAATCAACGCGAGCGTGTATCAGTCAGTTCGAGCTGAGAAATTCCAAGTGTCTTGGAGTTTCAATCGCGACGAACTCGGGCCGCGAACGCGTTAAGACTACGTGGTTGCACCGCCGATATAACCGTTGTTCAACGTCTCTGGTTTGTTCACGTATTCGACCGTCGAGATCGTCTCCTTCTTCTCGATCCCGTTGTCGATATCCATCGCGTCCATGGATGGGAAATCGACTCGTAACGGTACAGTCTCCTTCTTCTCGACGGCAGACAGGATTTCCGGGCTACCGTTCTCGTAGTCCGGTGGATTCGTCAACTTGGACGAGTTTGGACTACTCAGGAAGCTTCGTTTGCCCGTGCTCCTCGGGCTGCCCGATCTGTTGCTCGTCGACAATTGACTGAGATTGCTACGCGACCCACTCTTCGCGTTTATGAACGGCGAAGTCTTTACGGACTTGAGGCTGTCCTCGACGAAGGGCAGGTTCAACGCATCTTTTCCAGAGATTGCAGAATCCGCGGAGACACCGTCGAAATCATCGAAGCCAGCCTTCAGTGGCACGTTCGAGGAGTTTAGATCGTGGCAATTGGCGGTCGCTTTCGAGTTTTCACCGTAAGAGTCCACTCTGTAGTGAGGACTGAAACTGTTCTTAATACTGCTGGGATCGAAACTCGCAAAGTCGTCGAAATCCTGCCTCAATGGAGAGTCTTCCTCGCCCTCTGCCTCCTCTTCCTGCAGGTCTTGCAAAGTGGCCAACTCTAGGTGCCTGCAATTTTTAAAATCACTGGGTGAAAACTCACACCTTCGATGGGAGTATCGATTAGAAGTTATCGAGTTATACTTACTGATCGATTTGAGGCGACGTCGATCTTGTTTGATTCCTAGCGTCGATTCCCTCCGTGCTATGGTAAAAACTGATCAACTTGAAGGTATCCGAGTCGATGTGTTGCAGCAAGGTGGTCGCTATGTCCATAAAGGTGGGTCGTTTGGTCGCCTTGTGCCTCCAAGTCCTCTTCATCAGTTCGTATAACAATTCGGGGCAATTCTCTGGTCGTTTCATGACTCCGCCCTCGATCACGTACCGGAGAACCTGCAGAAAATAGGACATGGGCGGGTTGAGTAAGTTGGAATTCATGCTTGAAGCGTTATCGTTTACGAGGCAACACGCGCACCTGATCGTTCGATAAACCCTGATAAGGCTGCGACGCGAAAGTCACCATCTCCCACAACACGACCCCATAGCTCCAAACATCGGAATAGCTACTGAACACGCCATCCTTCAAGCTCTCCGGCGCCATCCATCTGACCGGTAAAAGACCTTTGCTTCCCTTTCGATAGTAATCTCTCTCATAAATGTCCCTGGTCATTCCGAAATCGCCCACCTTCACGGTCAGATCCTCGGCTACCATGCAATTACGCGCAGCCAAGTCTCTGTGAACGAACTTCTTGGTGGAAAGGTAGGCCATGCCGTCGGCGATCTCGATCGCCATCTGGAGTATTCGGTCCAATCTCGGTGGTACATTCGTTTCCTCGCAGGCACCTGGTCTGTGGCGTCTCAAGTACGTCTTTAAATCACCGTTAACCATCAGTTCCATGATGACCAAAGTTGGTTGACCTCGAGTAACCACGCCCAGCAACTTGACCACGTGGTGAGCGTCGAAACCCCTACGAAAATAAAGAAATAATCGGTATGATTAGCTATGGATTCGCGGTTTTCGTTTCGACTTACTTCATCACCGAGGCCTCGTTGAGGAACTCGCTGCGTTCTCGATCGGTAGCGTCCTTGTTCACCGTCTTCACGGCGCACCGTACTTCCGGGTTACCCTTCACGATGTCCCTGGCTATTCCCTCGTACACCATACCGAAGGAACCGTTGCCCAGTGACCTGAGCAGCTCGATCTTTTCTCTAGGCACCTCCCACTCGTCCAACACGTACGGGGTGCTCACGTACTCGGGATTCACCGTGGCTATCAGTGTTACGTTTGGCACGTTCCTCGTGTACTTGCGTTTGTACACGTAGAACGTAGCAAAGCTGAGAATCATGAGGATCGCGCACAGCAGCAACCAGAATATAACCCAGAAGATGCCCAGGGCGTTTCGTTCGTCGATGTAAAAGTACTTGACCTGGGTGTAGTCACCGTAGCCCGCCAGACTGGTAGCTCGAACCTTGACGGAGTAATTACCGGACGGCAGTTCCTTCAGGACGTACAAGTTGCCCGCTTTCGTGAAGTCGCGTCTAGTGATGCAGACTACCGTTGGTTTGTACTGCAACAGACAAACCCTTCACTCGTACTTGGGACTCGTCCAACGATAAGAGGGAAATAACTGTTTGATGGAGATTCGAGAGAAGACGGAGCATAGATCGATTAATTCCTGCTACCTTTAAGGGTAATAACGAAGGCGTAAAAAGAAATTGAATGACTGGACGAAGATTGATCGCTTACGCGTGACTCTCGACTCACGTTTTGAATGTCGACTCTTTTGTATTCGATTTGATAGGTGATGATCAGACCGTTTGGCTGCGGTGGTTCGTCCCACTGAAGCGTGACCATCGTGAGACTGTTGTTCTCGCCGGATATGCTCATCTTGAACGTATTCGGGGGAATATTATCAGCGGCCTTCATCGGCAACGTGCGATAGGTACGCATGCTCTTCGTAGAGCACTTCTTGAACGTGTCGTTCATTTCTTGAGCTCTGCACGCCTGCACCTCGATGTTGTAGGCGGCGAAGTGGCGCAAATTTCTCATCACGAACGAGAGATTCGTACTGTTCACCAGACGCTCGAACACCACATACGTGCCGTTCTCTAACTTGTCCACGACAGGCTACGGATTTAAAAAAAAACATAATCGGTGATTTCGAATCTGAAGAAATTCCTTGTCGTTAGAAACGTGAACGTTCTGGGATTACTCTACCTGATCCACCGATTTCGGTTTCCTAGAAGAAGGAAGGAAAGAAAATTCGTCGAGATCGCGTTTTCTTCTTACGTTGGTCTTTCGTTTCACGTAGACCTGATTGTGAAGCGCATCCTCGAAAGCGATTGCGCTGGAAGCTTCCTTTTCTCGAATAGTCTGATCGGTTTCTCGGTCCGGGCACTCGCAGGTCTCTGTTTCCGGCGTGATGCTCTGCTCCTTCTCCTCCTCCATCCGTTTCCTCTCTTCCTCCGCCAGTGTGATCGCTTTCTTGTCCGGTAGCAGTATGGCTGGAACATCCGGCTCGTTTCAATATTGCAAACGGTATTAGTAAGTCCGTGGAATTGGGGATGAGAGTGGCTAAGAACATCGGATTCCCAGACCACTTATGCCCGTGGATCCTACAGGTATACGGAAGGTATCGAGGCTCTCTAATTATTGTTGCGGTACGAAGACCCATTCTATGGCCTTTGCTTTCTGTTTCCCGTGGATTTTACGCAAATATAAGACAATGGAAAACTTAACTTACGTTCCTCGCAGTAGTTCCTTTGGTCGATGAAATTGGGATCGTCGGGCTCCCATCTACCAAGGATCCGATAGTGGGTCAAATTTCCGTTTTTGTGAAGTGGCGGTAACCAGGACATGTGAAGCTCGCTGCTCGAATTACTCCAAGTGAAAAGGGACCTGGGCGAACTAGGAGCTTCCGGCATCGTCCTAAAGTACATTAATTTGCTCTGCGCTCCGGACCTCTCCGTGGCAATCGTGTAAGTCTTCACGTAATAAGCGTACTGGGTATAGGGCTTCAGTTGGGACAAGTAGTGCGTGTATACGTTCTTCTCCTGCCGGCCAGGGATCTTCGATGCATCCGTCAGGTTGGCGTTCGTGCTGGCAGCCACGTCGTCCACCTTCCATCCGTCGCCGCCGCATGCGTCCCTTCCATCGTACATCGTCACGTTTTGATTCGGTGCTTCGATAAAGTAAACCACGTAGCCTAGCAAAGATCTCGCGTCGTGATGGATGAAAGGTTCCCATTCGATCACCGCGCCCCACGGTGACTTTGTGCCCACCCTAGTCTTCAGTTCGGTGACGTTACATGCCACCTTGTCGCCGTTGCTGTTCGGCACCACCTCGTAGTCCGTGAACGGAGGCAGGCCCGCTTTTTCGCGCAGTATCTCGATCTTGTACAGACACAGTTTTGGATTCAAGTGGAAGAAGATCTTGCCAGGGCCATTTTTCGACAATATCTGTATGTCCTTGTGCCAGCTCCAGTCCCACAGTTCCTGAAGATTCTGGTTGTCCATCACTTGCAGAGTGTACTTGGAGTTGTCGATGTCGTTGCCTCGTATCACGCGTAGGTTCTTTAGGAAGTTTAAAGATATTAGCGGGAAGCTTCGTACGATCTTCAGATATCCGTCGATCTCCTCTATGGTGCTCAGACCATCCTCCAGTTCCTTCACGATGTTCTTACCGCCGCGTATCTGGATCTCAAGGCTACCAGTTATATGCGTACAACCGCGTAGCTTTTGGGCCGAGGCGATGCTGTCCACGTTAGCACCGGCGCAATCTTTTTGACAGGGACCCTCGCACTTTTTGCACGAACCCTTGCCGTTCGCCTCCTCGTCCTCCATGTAGCCTGGTGGGCACTCCATCACGCAGCTGCCGTTGAAAGGTTTGTACGGATGTTTCTTTACGTTTAACGCCGCCTCGCGAGGTTTCCCCATCCGTCTACACTTGTCCTCGTCGATGCACCGATGATCCATGAACTCGTAGGTGTCGTTCGGACAGCGTTCCCTACACTCGTTGTCGAGGCTAACCACGTACTTGCAGACGACGCAATCGCGATTCGTCGGTCCGGTACACATACCCAGACACGTCGGGTGACAACATTTTCCTGTCTCGTCGCAAGCGTTGTTCTCGCACGTTCGGTCGCATACTGAAATTGAAACATCGATCGACCCAGTCAGACGATTGCCGTTTCATTTCCAAACAAGGAAAGTTTTTGCGAAGCAAGAACATTAAACACGAGTTGGACGGATAATCACGCGAGTACTCGCGAGAAAGACATAGCAGACGGATCCCTCTGCTGGCGAATTCCGGAAGTATACTCTGAGAGTATTACTCTCGACGAGAGGGAACGATTGAAAGGACGTTTAATTTCGACGGATACAAGCAAAAATATCCCGTTTCCGGATAAACAAGTTTACGCGTGCGGACACCCCACGGACAGGTATGGAGAATTGGCTCATCGGGAAGAAATTCTGTCACGTTATTTTCTAGAGACACGTGGCAAACTTTCCCCGTCATTTTTTCAGGAGGGAGCAGACTGCTAATGAACGCGGTGCGATCGATAAAATAACACGTAGCAAGTAAAATGTATGACTTGTGCGAGGACAAAGAAGGAAGAAGGAAGGGGAAGCAGGTAAGGTGATTTCGTATTAGTGTCTTTAATAACGATTCACGGTGCGGCTGTGGAACTCAAATAAAAAAAAGAAAAAAAAAAAGGAGATGCAGGTATGATTACTTCGTTGGCAGTGTTCTTGATTCCAGCACAGGTACTCGTCCTGTTTGGTCAGTCTTTGCGGACAGTGTTTCTCGCACACCGGGCATCCATTCTTACGATTGTTTCCCTGCAAACAAACAAAGTAATTATTAAACCTAACTACGCAACACGGTATCTGCTCGCGAACGATTCACGCCTCTTTAACGCAGAGGCGTCAGACGCTCTTGTATTCGTTACACGAACGCGCTGGGCCAACCATTGTGCCAAAAACGGGAAGGATAACTTCACCTTCTCATCGTTAAGCGAGCATCGAACAGAAAAATTCCTTAATTCTCGTGTGAGCTGTAGAGTTGTATAGCCTCGGATCGATACGACGTCTGGCGCCTTCTATTATTTATTTTTATTCCCGTCGATCTCTACTTCCCTCATCGTCTTAACTAAAACTATTATTTCCATGCGCCGATACGATAAACACTGCTTTTCTTCTCTACCTTTCCCTCTAATCCGCCACTTAACGCGTTTACACGGCGAACTCTTCGCCGCCGTACGTAACAAACTGTTCAACTTTTGTTTTCCAATAGTGCGAAATGAAAAAGCGATCATACTCGATTCAATTTTTTTTGTTACAAATAAGAAATAAAGATAGGGGTGTTATGAGGTACCTATTACGTTCTTTATTGAAAAAATAATAAAAAAAGAGAAGGGGATTTGAAAATCATAAAGTGAGTACATTTTTTTTTGTTTTTCCGAAGGAACAATGAGTAAGCTTTAACGCGTCGCTCTCAACTCGTTGAAAGCTCGAAACTCGACAACGAACCCTCGACCCTCGATACGCTCGAATTTTTTCCACCGCCACCTGGAAACTAATTAACCCTTTGACCCGGTCACGTTTTATCGATCAGACTCGCAGACTCGATCTGTCTCTTCTATCGAGTCGATTGAAAGCGAGAGAAAATTTAAACAGCCAAGCTTTCTTTCAACATCTTTTCTATTTCTTTAAAAAGTTCTGCCAATTTCGAAGCTTGCATAGCTTTGATAGCGATGGGTCTACTTGAAGCCTGGCTGTTTCGATTAATTAGCGCACAGGGGAAAATCATCGAATTACACGCGTACAGAGAGGTCGAGTGAAAATGTCAGAGATTCATCTGACGGAAACGCGGCGGGTGTACGCGACTCTGTAATATAGAGTAATACACGTGAGCGTCGGGTAAATCAATAAAGAACCACGATGTACGAGGTGGTCGAGGTGGTCGTGGTGGTAGGTCGCGAACGAAACAGTCGCCCGTTGCATTTCAA
Organism: Osmia lignaria lignaria; assembly: GCF_051020975.1. NCBI lineage: Eukaryota > Metazoa > Arthropoda > Insecta > Hymenoptera > Megachilidae > Osmia > Osmia lignaria. Next base: position 1,483,282 of record NC_135046.1, on the reverse strand, counting down.
TTAGCGAACAATCGAAATTTTAATAAAACTTGCCGATTAAAAGGGGTCGTTTGCCGTTGTTAAGCGGCGCTCGTTGGTCCCGTTCGTTTGGTTTTTCATTAAATTCGCAAGCTCGTTCTCGCACGGGAAATAATTCAGAACGTAACTCAGCCGCGATTATTAACGCCGACGGATTCCCTGTCCCCTCGATCTCTAAAGCTCGTTTTTAACTCCTTCACGCACAAAGCTCGCGTTTCACGCGAATACTACTTTCCATCGGCGGCTTATTTATTTCTCAGACTACATATTGTGTTTAACACCTCGACGCTTTAAAAAGATACAGAGACGTCGATGGCGAAATTAAACGAACGGTCCTCGCGTTTTGTAGCTCGGGTGATGATGATCTTCAAGAAAATAGATACTCGAATCTCTGCGAGGAAACTCTTTTGCGTTAAGCGGAAGATCCGGGTTGGATATTTTATTCCTTTTGCGAACGATAGAATGATCGGCGGAGTTATTCAGATTTGTAAATGGCGTGCAGAGGGCTGGATTCGAGAGAAGGTAACGAACGAAAACGACACGGTCTACCTTCTTCGTGGACAACACGACCACGATATTATTACCCTGCCACCGAGGACACTCGGTCGGTCTACGCCAGAAATAGTCTGTCGCGACCGGTGCCAGCAGCGATTCTCTGATTTACGCTGGAACCGGCTGATATTATTGCTGTTCGCCGGTTGAAATCGTCGCGGATGTCGTGCGCGACCGGAAGCAATTGGCCCTGAACGAAACGATCCTCGCGGAAACCTGACCTCTCTACTCTTGGACAAAGAACACCCATTCAAGTGTAAAATAAACTAATATAATTTATAAAAAAAATATTAAAAATACCGCGCTCTCTCCGATAATGTAGTTTACAAAAATGATATCTCCAGCAGCGTACACAGTGTAGATGTTTCGAGTGATCAGTAGCCTGTCACGATGTACGATTATTCACTCTCGGCCAAATGGAATTGTTTACAGACGCGACGCGACGCGACGGGAGGATGCCAACGAGACGGTTCGTTGCTCCTTCGGCGGAATAATGCAGCCGTGTAGAGGATGGTAAATTTCTGCCAAGATGGTAACTTGGCTCGTGCCAGAAGGAACCGCTATTAGCCACGATTCCGATTTCTTGCCGTACTAGAATGGAATTCTTGTGCCAAACGAACGGAACTCGTCTCTAAATGTCATGCCGCGGCGCGTTTCACCCGTTCCTACAAACTTTCGACCATAACAATAACAACGAAATTGTCTAATTACTTTCTTCCCACGACTCTGACTCTCTGATTGAAATTTACCCTGGGAAAAGTTAGGGTGCCGTTTAACCTATAACCTTACAGGCTTAGTCTTTCAAAGTAAGGAACAGCTCAAGTTGAACGTATCCGTACTTACCGAGATGACGTTCTCTCCTTTGCCAGCTTTAGTTATCAAGTCCCAGTCGATCGTGTCCACGTAACAAAGCACAGGATTCTTTTCGAATCGAACGGAACCACGCACGACCGTGGTCAGACTGTGGAGGCCGATCTCTTTAAGATGCATCATCTCGAACGCGACAAGGGCATAGTTGATGAACAATGAATGGCCACGAATCACGGTCAGGTTAGGGAACAGTTGACCGATGCTAGATAACCCCATCACCCTGTAACCAAACGGGAGCAGGAAGAATGAAAAGGAGAAGCCTGCTTGTGAATGGGAAATCCGGCTCCGCGTACTTTACGATGCTGTAAAAAAGTGGTCAGAAAGGGAAAAACGAGCAGAGGAGGAAGCGAAGAAAGAAGGAACCGGTGAGATAATAACAACGTACAACCGATAGGAAGTTTAATGAGCCAGCAGGGTGGAAGGAAGTCGTCTGGACAATACGATTCCTGCTCGTTTCTATTAGACCGAGTAATTTCAGTCCTAACTCTACTGGTTTTTTCTTCATTTTCGTTTATAAAAAAAATTGATCGGCAATTTTTCGTTATCGAGTGTATCAAGTAACTTTTAGAAAGTTTTATTTACCTGTACAAAAGTAAGTATCCGGTAATTTCCTTCAGTTCCGGGAATGAAATGTCGGCGAGCCCCGTAACCTCTTCAATTAGCAAAATTTGTACAAATCCTTCGACTAAGCGGCACCCCTTCAGTCTTTGAAAATTACTTACCCTGTTCCTAATGTCGATACTTTGGCACACTGCAACAAACAAGCAAACGAACGAAATTTTTTATTTCGAGTCGAGAGAAATCCGGAGGGTAATACGGATTATAATCATGTTTCACCAGTCTGATTGATGCGTTGCGAACGTAACCGATTATGGTTCGTCTAAAGGCAAGGTCGAGCAACCTTGTCTTTTAACCCGACTAGATCGCTGATATCCGTTTTGCCTTCCCTTCTGCCTCCTCTACCGACAAAACCAAATCAATTTGTACGTACAAGTTTATTCAAACGATTCCAAGGATTGCACCAATTACACCCTGCGTGTTCGGGGCGCTCGTTCGAAATGACAATAACGATAACAAATCAACAGACGACATGGTAGAACGCGTAGAAGATATTGTCAGTTAGTTCCTTCAAACACTTCCTGTCGTAACAAAGACGACCATAAATTATCTCCTTCAAAATCCCAGACTTTCTCCTTACCCACTCCTCCATACAAAATTCCAATAGTTTTTCCTCGGACACTCGCTCCCGTTTTTCAGCAGAAAGAATTCGACCTCTGATCAGTTCGCATCGTTTAGTTAGTTGAAATAAAGATCATTTTTCGATACAAACAACATTTGGTGTAATTGCCACCCTTCGGGTTTCCGATAATATTATATTGTAGGCGTTTAGTGGAAGGCGGTGAGTCTCCCGGGATGCCCTTAGTTCGGGTCGGCGGCCGCCAGGTGGCAGTGGGATGGATCGGTTCTCTCGCTGGCGGTCCCACGGCATGCGATTCGAATATACAGTATTGCCTCGAAATAAGCAACTCGCTCGGGACCGAACAGTTGCTTATTACGAAGCAGATATGCTATTGGGCTTGAGGAATAAAAGATCGTCAAGATACGTCACTCGTAGAAATGAGTGAGAGATCCGAGGTAACGGCAAACGGACCTCTCACCTGGTGGCCAATTGAAACAAAGAATAAGGGATAGCGAGTTACTTATTTCGAGGCGATACTGTATAGGAGTTCCGAAAAGTGGGGTTATAGATCGTCTGTCGTCAGCCCCACTGACGGTCTGGCAGACAATATCGACTTTGATTCAGAATTTTCGAATAACATATTCCTAGGGAACGGTGAATTTTCCTTGTATAAGTATATTAAAAAAAAACCGATTAGATTCAATCCCCATCGCGAAACCACGAGTCGTCCAGGTAACCCGAACAGAATATAGATGAGGATGGGTGGTTGTTGTGTTGGTGGGCAAGTAGAAACGCCGAATCAGCCGAGGAATTAAGGAGCTTGGGAATGCCGGTGGAGGAATTATCGCGGCTTGACGTCTTTGGAATGCACGCAGAGAAGGAGCGTGTTCGTCCACGTGCAGACAGACGGTGTCGTCTGCCAGCTCCGACCGTGATGGACGTTTGTTACATCGTAGTCTGAAACAAGCTCCGGCAAAGTGTCGACTACACCAGCCACCCTCGATTGTAACGGAACGAGCGCTAAAAATACGTACGACAACGACGGCTGGCATTGGGATAATAAACACGAGGGCGGCAGTTTTCATCTAGCCCCCCTCTCTCCGTTATCCTTCTTACCGAGCCAGAAAAATGAAAATATCCGTCGTTATCAGACGTACGAACGATGGAAGATTGAAAAAAATCATGTGCACAGAGAGAATTGATTGGAGAGGCTCATTTTCTTCGACGGCCTCGAAACGAAAATCAACGTCACCCGACGCCTACATGGACGCCCACTTGGCATGTTTGTCATCGAACATAGCTCGATAACTAATAATTCGAACTCGTTATTATGTCTAACGAAAAGTCACGATTGTCGCTCTTTTATTTAGCTCTCGACACGGTTACCTAGCGAAGGAAAGGCGAACGGTAAGCTTAGACAGAGCTCAAACGTCGTGATCGTTTGCTACACCACTGCTGATTATGTGTTCATAATGAATCAGCCAGCTGCTGCCACACGCCAACCGAACTTCCGCTTATCGTCTAACGATCTGACGACTGACTGATAGAAAAAAAGAAAAACGAAGGGCCGGTCAACCGGCGCCTTTATCACTGCTACTTCTCTCTTTCAAAACAAAATTGTGTTATTATTTACATTATCAGAACACATCCGGACATTCTTGTTATCTTTGAAGATGGAAGGGGGTTATTACTCGGATTTCCCTTAAACTAACAGCTAAAATAACATCGAGTAAACATATTGCGTCAATATGAATTATGCGATAGCGTTGGCCTGATACGAGCCTGGCGATTTTTTTTCGTACGCGACTAGAATTCGATTCCATGTGAAAGGCGACACCTTGAACGCGAGAAAACGAAGAAACCACGTCAAGGAAGCGCGGTGGATCGGATTTAGCGATTTCAGCTAGTCGATGGAGTCGCATAACGCTAATCGCGGATGGTAAACGTTTGCCACGCATCCGCTTTTCCCTTTCAACCCTTTCCATACGGAGTAAGTTTATAAAACAAATTACACGAAGCTGGTATCTAATCGTTGCGCGTCTACGCAGAAACGATATCAATTCTGCATGGGTATCGTATAAACTCGCGCGGCAGGGGGGGGGGGGGGGGGTCTCTTCTCGTTATCAAATCGAATTCTACTTTGCTTTCGTGAGCAAATATTGCGTAACAACGGATTGCTGAAAGAAATAAAAAATGTACCTGGCCCTGGAATCTGGACAAGAAAAGCGTCATTTGCTACTGTTATCTTGCGTAGCGTTATGCACAGTTACACACGTTTTGTTTTCTATTTATCCACGCGCAAATTATTTGGAGTTTTATACCAGAAGCTTACTTTCTAATTTAAACGTGACAATTATTTAATGTGGTGCAATAATGTTACCACGAGCAACCGGTTCTCTCAGAGGATAGTGTTGCTAACGGCAAAATAAAATTGTGTTATTCATGAAAATTGAACAGAAAATCCGTTAAGTAGCTTTTAAAACGCTTAATGATCCGTATTATTGATTTAGATGAATGATTTGCAGAAACATTAGATAAACGACGAGTAACCAATAATTTGTTGCACAGATATCGTATAAAATGATTGTTTTCGCTCGTCTATGAAGCGAAAGTCACGATTTTCGCGATAAGTGTTAGGTTGATACCGATGGCGCGGTTTACTTTCACGTTCACAAAATCGACCGAAAGAATTGTGGTATAACTGTTAAAATGACCGCAAAGATTTTGTATGGATACGGTATGAAAAACTTATCGGTAAAAAGTTGAAAATAAGTACATAGATGTGGAGACAAAGGACTCGCGTCGCCGACCTTCCGGATGGATTCTAGTGTATACAGGGTGTTAAAAAATAACCTGAAGACCTCTACACCGCTGGATAGATTACAAAAAATCGAAGTGAAAAGTTCTGTAGCATTTTTCGATAGGATCAGTAGTTTAGCCACATTTAGTTGTTGAAAATTGAAAAACTGACCAATCAGCGCGCAGCTGGAGTCTCATCTTCGATCTCAGATCCTAGAGTCTAACAATAAGTACCGACTGGTACTCGGTAGATTTACGACTAATTAATTAACAGAAACAACGTACAGTTCAATAAATTATCAGAGTGAGCGTGTGCCGATCATGGGAAATTCGTATATCGAACCGTATGGTTCTTCCTCTCGATCCTGTCGGGATCAAAGAGAAAATTTTATAACGAATAATAACGGAGCACGGATCAAAATTGCTGTCGATATTACCGAGCAATTACGCGCTATAAAATTGACTAACATTGTAAGTAGTAAACCGTGTACAGCGCTACGGAATTTTACGTGGTAATACTTAATATGCACCTCAGTCAAACGTATCTGGTCGAAGCCAGTTTACTCTTCTTCCGTTCTTCAGCGGTTTGCCAAAAACGACTGCAGATCTTGACGTAATCCCTTGCCGCGGTTAAAAAACCAGACGATTGGCTCGTCTGAAATCGTGCTCGATATAGGGATATATATTTAAATTGTCAATATTTTCGAAACACTAAGTTGCAAAACCCTTCTAGTATGATGATCAGGAGTAAATAGAAGACCTACAACAGTTAAATACGTTAGGTACGAGAAGCATGATTAAGAAATGTTGCCGACAGCGGACCCATTATCGTCCTAAGATACTTAAATATCTGCTTTTCGTATCGTCTGCTGTCTATCACGGGGTATATAATTAACTAACACACGAGCAGAAAGTACACTCGTCCTGTATACATTGTATCATTTTTGAGTGTGCATACATATCGGAGCGTCGATCGGGGTCTGCGCGAAAAAATCAACTACTTGCCTTTCAACTAAGGAAAGAAGAAACAAGGTTGCTATTGACAGCAGATAACTCGTTGGTTGCTAAGGTACCTCGCCTGTTAATAAAGAAAATAAAATTTTATCAAAGCGTGAGCATCTACCGGTTGGCAAGGGATGAATACGATCCCAGCAGGTATCTGATTTTCTGTCAAAGAAGATCATTCCTCGTGAGGCATGATAAGTCAGTTGATCAGACCTGATACAGAGGAAAAAAGGATAGTTCGTCAATTAAAAAACTTTTATCCGTGAACACTGATCGGAGCCGGTTTTTGGCCAATGTACCGCGATCCTCCTTCAATGAGGTCGTCGATTCTGCGAAACCTAATGAGTTTCTTTCCATAGGGTCGATTCTTTCTGACCACCGGCGAGAAGATTCATTTCTATGCGAACCCATCACATAGACACGGAAAAGTTTGGGAAATCACTTCGAATCAAATTAAAGCTAAATTGGAAAGTGGGTAAACGAAAAATTAAGTTCGGCTAGCAAAGTGTTAAAGAAAGGATTCGATTCGATTATACTTGCCCGATAACGGAAGGATTAGCGAGCAAGTTGTACGGTGACCTATGATACGGTGCTATTTAGAGGCGAGCAGGGTTAAAAATAAACGTAACAGCATCGAGGATGAGACTCAATGGGGTCGATCGAATCGTTGACGCGATCTACTGAAACAGTAGCAACGTTGCTACTATCCTGAACCTCTCTGGAGTCTATTAAAAGCATCTCCCTCTTCCCCGTTTTCAATCGAGAAACCCGCAGATTAAACTCTGCTTTTTGCGCAGTATTCTTTTATAAATAAACCACTTACGTACACCCGTTACTTCGGACAGGGAAAAAGGAGATTCCGCTTTTACTGATCGACCGATTTAACGCTTTCTCGGTCGGACACTTTGCGCATGCAATCACTGATGACTATCTTAAAATCATTTAATCGTATACATATAAAATAAACGCCAGTCTCGCGTATACGATAAGATAAATATCTCTAACTATTTTTTTTTAACATCTTATACACCCAGAACACGAAGTCATCGACTGTCGAAAATAATTAAGGACATGTCGATTTTCTCTTCTCTCATTAAAAATTGACACCTTTCGCGGTGTACATATCTACATCTTTCGCGAGACACTCTGTACATCGGTCAATGAAATCTCCAGCGGTGATTTCGACGTGTCCCGTTCCTTCGCGCAGTTATTCATTTTTTTCCATCATCGAATGACGACAACACGTGACACGATACCTAATAGCGTGATTTTCCGTTCCCAATGATTCCATGTTGACGCGTGTGGTCCAGAGCGAAGAGACGGGGAGAAAGGAATTCGTCGTGGTAGGTACTCTCTCTCGCCTAAGAAGTCCCGATGTATTTACGTTCTCCTTAATACACCAAGTCGGCCGGCGGTTCTATTAACGGAGTCGTTAGCAGGTGTAAGCCAGTTACAGGGACGTGTACCGGCAATTCTGTCGACGGACGAGCTGAGCTGAGCTAAGCCGAGTCGAGTCGAGTCGAGTCGAGTCCGTACCCTCGCACGATCGGCACGCGCGGGCAACAAAATTCTTGCTCGCCATATTGCAATTAACCGAGGTACCGAGCCGCCAAGCGGGAGGAGATCGACGGTGATTTAAAAAGAAAAACTTACAACCGACTTACACCGCATTCCGGACGCTCTCCTCAAGGTTATCAACCATTCACCCAAAGATCGAGTGGTGAAGTAAAATCTCTTCGTATACTGCGCTCCACGTCCGCCTGTACATCGAGAAAGTTTATATAGAAACCTAATATTATATATGATTTGTGGAGTAGGATTGGTCAGCTGCAGAGTTGGTTTGACCGGCTGGCCGGTCAGCACCGTTTCAGCGGTGCTTTCTGAGAACCCTAGCGACCAGTCAATGCCCAGCCGCCATATTCTACCCAGGAATTTTCCTTCGCGGGGCCCCGCTTACCGGTTCGCCAATGATTCAGCATCCGATTGGCGAGAATCAATAATTCTTCTTTTTAAGAAGTCATTTTCTATAAATGATTTTAAAAAAGTCGAACATAGCCTCTCGCTATGCGGAACCTAACCGGTCCGAACCGATTCCCGTCATCGTTCAAAAATGAATTACATTGTATTAGAAATACAGCGGACTTAATCGAGTTTCGTGAAGAGAAGAGAGGTGAAATTTGTGCGAAGCCTCACAGACATCGCGTCGCGGCGTTTCTGGCTTTCGTGCGGCGCCCCGACGCTGCTTTCCGGTCTCTGTCATGGTTTAACGAGCCGAAAGCACGAGAATGACAAACATTACACGGCTCTAATTTATACGCTCGCGCCGTCCCTTTTTCAAGACCGTTCTCCTCTCCCGGCATTCGAGAGGATCGCGAGCGAGTTTGTCGTCGACACGCGACCACCGACTCGTCCTGGCTTTAATTTACTTGTAAGAGGATGGAACAATGTCGGAGTGGAAAAAGCACGTCACGGATATTATCTGCACGCTTAATTGTGGCTAGCAAGTTTTCAGACTGAGCCTAACGAGACAATCTAACTCGTTCACTCTTTCTTCGTCTGGAAAGAATCGGTTATTTCTGATACGAAATAAATTAATTGGATTTGTGCGCAAGGTAGGTGAGACCAGGTATAGTTGTCACAATTGTTATAAAAATGAAACTAAATAGAAATGTACTCATAACCCATGGAAACTAGTGGAGATATTGTCGCCTCTCCCCCGCGAACGCTCAGTTCGCTGTAGATTAGTATCAAGACACGACGGGTCATTGTTAGTTTTGAGATACACTTAAAGTAAATTTTTGCAATATCTTTTCTATTAGATAAGTATATTGGTTTCTTACGATTAGTATCGACTATAATGGCTTTAAAATCCGATAGTTTAAAGTTTTATCTAACTTATTCTGACACAGAACATTTGGGGTTATTTGTCACAATTCGCCAGGATTACCGATGTATATTTGCCATAATTGATAAGTTTGCTACAACTACTTTTAATTCATTTTTAATGACATAGAATTCTCAATTTTATTATAAATATTTAAAAATTTAATTTTATATTTAATATTGTTTAGGATTCATAATCAATACAAAGAATTACATTTGTAATTCTTTTTTTTAAATATATTTTCAATCGTAAATTTAATTTTGTGTTCAAGACTGTATAGTTTCTTAGTTTCATTATTATTTTGTGTTCGAATTTCAGAATGAAACTTTAAATATGAGATTTTTATAACGTATGTGATAACACTAATAATAAAATTCTTACTTTTTCAATTGAATTGATTTTTTCTTAATAAATTTGGCTATTTAAATGTGCGACAACCAACCCAAGCTCGAGGTACATTGTCATAAAATAATTACTACAGATAATGTGAATCAATTGACAGTCTTATTGTTAATATGTATTCATAAAAGTAATTTCTTTTATAAACTTAGCCGTACCTAGTTTATATTAAACTACAGTAAAACCTCTATAAGTCGTCATTTTCCTTTCCTTGTCATTTTAAAATTTACATGGGTTCTTACTTCGCTTAAGTCGTCACTCCGTTTAAGTCGTCCAAATTTCTCGGTCCTTTGAGTGACGACTTACCGAGGTTTTATTGTATGTCTGAAATTTTATTGTACTTCTCTGCAACTTATAACCTGTAAAAAATAAAAATAAAAAAAATTTGACAACCATACCCGATCTCCCCCACGGGAAGCGGCGCGTTCGCGCGAGCGTACCACAACCCAAACGAGGTCATCGACCTTGGCCAGCCGATGACCGTAGGGCCAGGTGGAGCGAGTCGACGACGGGGGTCTTCTTCGAGCGTCTTCTGTTGGGCGTTTCAACGATACCGGAAGTTGCCGTCTAGACGATGCTTTTTTTCCTCCTCCCACCGGTTAGTTCCGGCCTCCTCCTACGGCCACCTTGCGTTTCATCGCTGATATTTTGTCGACTCCGAGCCGCAGGTAGCTTTTATGATTAAGATGGATATAAGGTTAATCGAGCAATCTCGTTTCTTCTCCTTTGCTTCTTTATTGTCTAACGTAACCTTTCGTGTGTGACCCACTTTCGCAGCTATGCTTGACCTACTGTCGTTCGAACGCGTCTGAATATTACGGGGAATGAAGAACAGTAGACAATTTTTCGATAAAACGGTACCGTGGTGAGACTTTGCGGTAATTTCGATAGAACGCGCCGCAGGCGTGTTTGACTCAATTGCAACCGAGATTACCTTTGAGTAAAAAATTTTATTCTAAAATAGTTTCAAGGAAATCGAATTTTTCCTGACCAACAGCAATTTGGAATCTCGCATTGCAAAGTAATATATTTTCTACCGTGAAGAAGCCACGGGGTATATATCTTTTTTGAAACAGCTGGTACAATAGGGTTGGAAAGGATTAAATATCAGCGGACCACTTGGATAGCACTCCCCTCTGCACAGGGTGACACGTCAGCGTGAACTATCCACAGGAAGTGGTGCGGTCGGTCTCCTTAATAACGACTGGCCCTGTTTACACAGGAGGGATCCAGAAGCGACGCGATATTTCCTCAAGTTTTCGAGATGCCCCTCAGACTACACCCCTTACCTTCACCTCCAGCCTCTACTATTTATTCGTCCGTCTTTCGTCGCGTTTTACGGTTGGCCGGAAATCATTAAATAATGTCACCGTACGACTTCCGTTGTCACTTACCGTAAACGGTCGCGCCACTTGATATGCAAGCTGACACGCCTTAATTACATCGCTCTCCTCCCACGCGGATTTTCATACACCCGTTGTTTGTCTGTCAACTTTCTCTCTTTAAAGCATTTAACGTTTTTTGACAAAGAAACTTATTACCAACTACCCTGTGTCCTTCGACGCCTCTCGATAGACCAAGTGCCATCGTGAAATATTTACATCGTCTGTACCTGCTTTGCGTTTCGTTTAACCTTTATTATCAATCTATTCCAGTTCTATTACACACATTATATGCTTGTAAATGTCAAAAGGTTGAAGGAAGGGTGTCTTTTCCGCGTTTCGATCCACAGCTGTGGCGGCAGACGTTTTCACGGTCGTTCACCGAGATCGATCCTCGTTTTCGCTTTCCTCGAGAAAGAGAAGTCTTCGTTAACCTTCTCTGACTGAAACAGTCGTAAAAGTCTGGTGAGTACACGCTGCGCTGTTACGTCACGTTCCCGGGATTCTTTCATGGTTCAGCACCGTTATTCGCTTTGCGATGGTTTCGCCTTTGCCACGATAAGAGGATATACTCGATCAATTTGGTGAGAACGGTAACTGGAGGCTCGCGTTAATTGGCCAACGCCACAGGTGGTGATAATTTGCAAGATACAAACAAGTAGAAAAAAAACGAACGTGGACGGTTCTCGGCCGCTTTATCGTGCTGTTTACGACTTTTAAGTCATAGCTACGCGATCCATAAATATAAGCTGGACGTGGTGCCGGCCCGTAAATTCGCTTTCCCGACGACCACGATGACGATGTGTGAAACGTTGCGGAATAACAAATCCCGGACGTTTTACGAGAAAATGATTGTCGCTAACGTTTCACGGTACCATAAACTTCGCTAATCGACGCGCAGAACGGCTATCAATGTGCAGGAACGTTTTCAACCTCTTTGAAACGCTTCATTCCGTCGAAAAGTGCACCCGTTTTGTCCATTGTTGATTATCTCAAAACGACAAAAGAATATTTTCTATTTATTCTGTTACCAAAAAATGTAATTTCTGTATTGGACGATGTTGTTTCACAAATAACTTGTGTATATCCAGTAGAGTTTTGAAATAACAATCCCCTGTGTTGTGTATCCCCCATAGCAATTAACGCGTTAACGTTCGAATTCGTGGCACGGTACGTTGAAATCCCATGGTAACCGTTTCCCTTTGTTTGCTTCATTTTCCAGCACGGCTTTACCATTGCCAAATCTGTGTCCACTCGGACAGCGAATCGTGCGAAGGATGAAGAAGAAGAAGAAGGGAAAGAGATCGCGATCGTAATTAGCGAACGCTTGTTCGGACGGAAAATTTACGAGGGAAAATAGGCGGGCGGAGGGCAATTATCTTTCGTTGATTATTTCGCGGGTAAGTTCTTGTTCATCTGCCGTTCCACTTTAGGAGACGAGGCTGTTTTAGTCGAATACACCAACAACATCGCAGCAAGAAAGAGCCAACGCCCCGGGCGAGCTTCCACGACTATAAGCTGCGTTTCACGATTTTCAACGAGATAAAAGGAGCTCAAAATTATCTCCTAAAATATTCCTCGCTCTTCTTTAGAATCGGGGACGACGCGGTTTTATTTAATCTCTTTACTGCGAGATAACTAACGTAAGAGCGAAACGCTTTTCTGCGTAAGATTTCGTAACGCATGTTTATTGTTGGCGGTAGTTTCCGAAGCGACGAGCATAGCGGATTATATACGTCATTCTCAGTTTGGAGCCAAATAGCAATCGTGGTGCGTAGCGCGTCATTCCAGGTCAAGGGGTTAAATGAATCAGAGATGATAATTAGGTAGAATGATAGATCGGTCCAACTCGGCGTCGAAAAGACGCGTTTCCCTTCTTCAACGAGGCTCGACCAAGTGGAATTGGAAGTTCGAGAATCGCGAGAACACGATTCCGCGTCGGATCGTTGCTCGTCGAAAATAGTTACAGCTCGGCGACCAAATGTCTCGTGAACCGCGACGTAGAAGGAGCATGGATTCTTTCGACTGACCGAGACGCGTGCAATTCTACTTATACGCGTCCCAAGTGTACCAAAACCATCTCGCTGTTTCTGGCACGTACCAAAATTTATAGCCTCCTTTCGATACGTTTGTGGAAATCTCGTTGACCCTTTTCCACGATCGTCAAATCCCCTGCTTCTATCATTTCATACGAGAGATTTTGGTTTCAGAGAAATCTGAATACACGAATAGCTAGAACAATAATTTGGAATATTCGAATGCGTCGGGAGGAGTGAATGCTAATTTCCGAAACAATTAGGGATGATTGCTGACGAATGGAACACGTGGCATGGTACCAAAACGAGAGAATGCGGCCCGTGGGATGTCGCTGCTCGCGACAAAGACGTTCTGGACTCGTTTCGAACGGCATTCCGCAACGTGCATCGTTTACCAACGAGCAAGGGGCCACCAGACGAGTCTGGTCAGCTCTCGCACAGGTGATGAAGAATAAAAAAGCACACCTTCGGAGAGCATCGAAATTTTCTCATTCTTATCGATCCGGTGACGCGCCATCTTTCTTTCTCGTGATTTCCCACGGCAATTTCGTGCCTCCCGTTCAATCAGACTGTCGACCTCGCTGTCGATTGACGCATTTAAACTCGTCTCGAACAAGATGCTGCCGTTAATTGTTTATTACCGCTTGTCTGCGTCTCCTGTCACTACAAACTTCGAGAAATTTCGGTTCATCTTCCTGCAGACGTTCCAAGACCGAAAGGAGTGTTCCAATTATTTTATTCGAAAATGATCATAGAAACAATAAATAAAGGAGGAAAAGGAAGCGTTAATGAATGAATCGTACAACTTCGACGCCTATCAGCGTCGAATGAATTCGTGGTAAACGGTATCCTGTTCCGCGTCCGTATCGCCACGCGCGAGTACTCGATTTCCGCCGGAAGCACTCCGTCGGAGAATCATCGCTCCGTGCCGAGTTTCGCGTTTCAACTTAACTCTTATTTTGCACCATAAGGCGACCATCGACTGAGACAAACTGATTAAGAACGAAATTAAAATTCAGCCGAACATTAAATTTGTAACATTTTTCAAAGAAATTGAATTTTTAATCGACAGTCGAAAAGGATGGCGCGTCCGTCGGTTACTGAGTCGACTACCTTTTATAATATAAATGGAATTGTTCAGGAAGAAGGAAGAAATGGTAAAAAGGTCGTGACACGCATCAAGCGGATCGAAGCGAAGGGAGGAGAAAAGTTGGTATCGAGAGGGAAAGTGGGAGCCGGCGTCGCGACGCAGCTGCTCACGAAGGGTGTCAATTAGATAACCACCGATCGTACCTCCATTCGCGCGTGACGAACCGGAGGGTGCCTTGCAGTGTCACCGCGAAGCCCTTCACCGCACAATTTCTCGTCATCTCGGTGTTTTAACTTTGTAAAACAAGAGAATAAGTTATCCTAGCCTTTTCTCACGGCTTGAAATTAACTTAAAGGCACAATACGAGGCCGCTTCGAAGCTATTTAACGTCGAGTCCGGCTATGCAAATTTCGATCAATTTGTCAGAATTCCGGTAGCAAGGCTGATTCCCGTGCACGCGATCCCTCGCAAAAGGATATAATCGTTAAAAGATAGCGGTCACGAAAATGAATCTGCCAACGTTAACCGCGCTCGAATATTATTTTTAACGAACCTGTTGAAAGTTTACGTGGTAATAATAAATAGAAAAAGAAATGAACGTCGTGGGGCGCGTACAGAGAAGGAATCGCTTGGAATATCGGTTGAATGTAAAAAGAGAAGACGTTTCCTTTTCACCTGTTCCCTTTGTTCGTTAATTCGACGAGACAGGGAGAAAAACGAGGGCGTCGGGTTAAATATTTCCAGCCCATTTGCTCCCTCTGGACGGCGACGTTCACTATCGGAGAGTCGCTCGTTGTCGAAATCAAGTCTGATGCAGCTCCCCGGAAGCAACCGCGCCAACCGTATGAAAATCGAATCGTACCATGATCGATATAATGGCCAATTTCTCTCGAACTAGTCTCGTTTGTCGCATGGAATTTCTTCGAATTGTCCGCCATAGAAAGCGTTTCAATCTTCTATCGGATGATCAGCCGTTTTCATCAAGTTCCATTGTAACCCGCCTCCAACTCGGCGTTTCCGTTCGATTCAAAAGGAACATTCTTCGTCGGATCGACGCGACGGTTAGGCGGATACGTATTAACTATTGCTTTTAAATTATTTCCCTTGTTTATCGCACGAATACGTTGAGAAACAATTTTTCATCTGTACCAGAATCGAGGATAAAATTGCGTTCAAAAAAGAACTACGTTTCGCGCAAAATAAAATAAGAAAGAAAAAAAACAATATTGGATATCCCAGGCAATTAATTAATACTTGCGGTCCAGAGGATGCAACGTGTTCATCCGCTTACGGGGTGGAAATGGAAACACGGTGAATATTTTGGAGCACAGAGGGAAATTCATAAATAGCGAGAGAAATTTCCCTTTCGGCAAATACGGCCGTGATATGCTTGCTATTGTACGGTCATATTTGCAACAGGGAGCTTCTTTTTTTTTTTAGATACTGCTGGTATACTCGGTGAACTCTGGTAAAAGGGTTAAATATTTAAAACAAGCTATGCAAGACTCACCTCCCTCTTCTTTGGCGAAACTCTTAGTGGATCCTTTTTGTGAATCGGTGAGAGCAGGGAACACGAGTACCATTAGGAACAGGGTAAGCCAGATCAAGGTCTGTCTGCTGAACCAGCCCCATCGCACGACGCTTGACGCGCAGCTGTTCGACGAGGAGCGCAGGCTGCGACGAGCGGTGTCGCGGTGCGACGTCCTGAAGGAAGTCATCGTGCGCGTATCCGTCGCATCGGGTTCCTCGGGATCCCGGAGACGCTCGCAGATTTCACAACTGGCCCGCGCAGAACGAGCGGACGAGTCTGCGGGTAGGGAGGAGTGATCGTCAGCGTTTAGACAGCGGCAGTGACAGCCGAGGGGGTTGACATTCGTGCAACAAGCAGCGGTCGTCGTGCAAGACTTGACGACTGCTGTTGTTGTATCAGCCGACTCGTCTTCGGACGCCGCGTTACCGAGCCTGCGCATGCACCACGTTGACTTCATCCTTCGCAACCCTTTGGCGAAGCTAGAAATCCGCTGCTCGTCCAGGATCACCCTTTGACGATCTACACCCGATGGATCAATGGCCAAGATATTTACTCAGACTCTTTCGACCTTCTCGTTCATTTTCCTCAGTCTTCCGTTTTCCTTTCTCTGCGCCTTAGCAACTGGCAACTCTTGCCAGGATGATCAGGATGGGTTTCAAGATCTACTCAAGCTTTCTCGTTCATCCTATTCGAGCTTTCTTCTCACTTCTACTTTTTTCACTTTGCAAAAAACGAGATTGAATTTTCTTTCGAGGAATACTCGAGAGCTGTCCCAGAATAGTCATCTCTTCGAGTCGTTCGAGTATAATCCGAATATCAGCCGTTCGAGTTACGAAACCGATGTTGATCGATCGGTGGCTCGAACGACTCCATCGAGCGATCCACTTCGCTCGTACTTTCTCTTCGTGATCTCCGATTCGAGTTTAACGGAGATCGATCGACTCGCGTTTAATGTTCCTTGATATCACCACCGTACGAACCGTGGGATTTCTTCCTCTTCGTCGTCTTCTTCTTCTCGTCACGGTCATGCCACGGCTACGCGATAACGGGCCGCGTTATCTTTTCTTTTTCCTACCGATCTCACGATACTTCACCTAATAATCCACAACATTGTAGTCCTTCCATGTTCGCACCAGTGTCCTGTTTCACCGTTTTCTCTTTTTCCTTCAGTTTCACGGACATTTACGAGACGAATCGATTCGCTGGAAGTGACGAACGACAAGGTGGATCGAGTATCTTCGTACGCCGGTTCTTCCGGTTCTACATGGATCATCGGTCATCCTGTAATCAGAAAAACGTGTTTCTTGAATCGTTCGGTTCGGGAACCGAGTGACTACCCTTTTATGAATCATCATTAACAAACATTTCATTCTATCACGTACTCTGGATCGGACTTAAAATGAAGTTTATTAGGGAAAATAACCGTTCGGATGGATTAATTTGAAGTAGCATTAAAGTAGCCAATATACATATAACGTGTTAACAAGCCTGGCCAGTGAACCAGTCACCAGTATCATGCTCCAAGAATAGACCAGGCATACCTCAATGAACTCGTCATCTTTATCGATCATCATCATCGCGATGGAATTCGGAACAGAGAATTCCACTATTTCGATTGTTATTGGATATAAAAGTGGAAGTAATGGCAGGACATTATTCGCGTCTGCTTGATATCATCTCGTTCTACGTTTTGGAGCCAGAGAGAGGATCTAATATTAGTTCCGTTGGTCCGTGAAATCGTGACTTGGTTCACCCAAACGTCGTTCCACGAACAGACCAGACGGGCGTCTGACATTTTCCGCCAGATCCATAATTAATAATCGAGCTAGTTCGTCTTTTTTTCTTTTTTTCTTTTTTTCTTTTTATCAGGGAACGAGGGAACACGGTTGGTCGACGATGAAACAGCGTATTTTCACTCGTTCCTTTTTTATACGGAGAAGATGGAATGGCATATCTTTCTTTACATACATCAATATTTCGGAGTATTCTGTGTAATTGTTAAGTACGAAAGGACGGACGTGTTTCTTTTTCGAGATAGCCGTTTGAAGTGACGCGTGCTCGCAAAATACCGTTCTGGTTACCATGACACTCGGGTTAAGTAACGTGATTCGATTGAAGGTGCATTTTTCTTCGTAACGAGCGATAATTGATTTATTGCGTATGAAGGGGTCAGAGTCGGGCCGTATACGCGGTAGCACGCGCCCTGGTACCGAGCGACACGCTCGATTAAATCTCCGCTCCGCTTCAACTATCCTCCTCGCGTCTTCACCGATCCGTTCGAACCAACGGCAGCGATCGAACTTGTCAATTGTCCACGTTCACCAAGCGTTCCACTTGAAATCGATTCCGCTCGATCAGCCTCGATCGTCGCTGGCGCCGAATTTTTCGAATCGCGACATGTCGCGAATATCACGAGCCTGAGAACACGACCTGACCATCCTTTCCATTGCATGATTCATCGTGTCTCGTTTCGAATCGTTAGATCATTAAACGCAACTAATCGTTGCAGTTACACGATAATAGGATGGTTCCTTTGAATTTAAATACTGCTTGCAACGAGGGCAGGAAAACTCTTGAAAGCATGGTTTTCTTAAGGGATGCCAGAACATTTCCGTGGCTGAGAGATAGCCGAGACGGCGACGAAGAGTAAAATATTCAAACGGAATGCAAATGGAAACGCGAATCTCGGCATATTTCGTACGACACGTTGACTCGTTGGTTCGACACGTGCGCACGGCTACATTATCGGCCAGATCACCGGAATATATTTGACCCGAAGAGATGGAAGCTTGCGCAAAACCATTTTCGAATTCGAAATTAGTTCGTCAGTTTCGCTTCGAGTTTCAGACCGGGAATTATTTATCAAAAAGAACACGCGGAACCGTAACTCATTGTAATTTGAATAACACAATGATTGCAAGGCAATTTATTTTTCAGCAACAACATTGACACGTCAACGATGCTTACGCTCGTGTAGTAATTACACGTGTAAATCTATTAATACATTAACCTCTTGCACTTGAATATTCATTCTACGTTATCGCGAGCTGACTAATAAATTAACAATTATACATTGAAAATACTCTTGTTAACCTTTTCAAATGAAAAAAAGGAAGACAAAAAAAAAAGAAAACTATATTTCCTAGTTCAACTAGTTTGCATATAATCAATTAATTATCTTGCATAAAGGGTATACTCGCCCTTAGCTGATTAGCTAAGAAAACGAATACATACATATTTCCTTGTGATTAAATCGTACCGGAAACGGACGATCTGCTACGCATTTGATCCGTCGTCGCGACGCGGCCAGGCTGGCGCGCGTGAATGAGCGAGCGAAACGTAGAGCGATAAAGATGAATATAGAAGTGAAGAGTGGGGTGGAGTGGGGCAGTTAGAAGGTGAAAGAGTGGTGGAAGCGACGGCGGCGCAGAAAGACGAGGAGGGGAGAGGATCGACTGGGATAGTGGAGCAGGAGGAGTGGGGATGGTAGCCGCGTCGAGGGAATGGGAGGGAAGGTGTTGTACGGACTGAAAGGGTTGGGGCCGTTGGGAGGGGGTAGTAGGCCGCAGGCTTCATTCACCACGCGGCTACGCTTTACTATGAAGTGTTTGTATTCGCGTTTACCGGCCCGCCGACACCGACCTCCGTTTATCGCCTCCTCTCTCTCGCGCCGCGCGTTCCAACTCGCTCCGTCTTTATCGCGCGTGTATCACCTGTCACGCGCTTTGCCACGACAGACCAAGTTCCGTCCACGGAAGCGTTACACGTGTGACTTTCTAGTTTTCCCGTGATATTTCCCGTGATATTTCAAGGGTCAGACTAGACGAACCTTTTTCTTTAAAAGTATCTATAGTGGTTAGAAAAATATTGGCTCGTTCAGTTACGTTTTAATTGTTTTGTTTATGACTATGAATGGAGGGAAAGAAAATTCATTGAAATATCGCTAGAATTTCTCAAGAAGACGTTCTTTGTGAATGAAAGAAGACGGTCGATACTTTTTCCCCGCGTTTTCCGTTCGCCTCCGCTTCGCTCGGCTCGCTTGCATCGCCTCGGGATCCTTTACTCTCCGCGCGTGGCCCCTACCTACCTCGATACACCGAGTCGAGCGTTTGACCAATCCGCGTCGAGGATCATCGTGGACGACGACGTGGTAGAGTAAATGCACGATACTCGAGCTGCGGTCTGCATTCACACATTCCTGACTGCAACGAGCCGTTGTTTGGAGTAAGAGCACCACGTCGAGAACGATTCTCTGTGTCGTGTGTCGATATCGTCTGTACCACCGCCGGTTCTATCTTCGAACACGTCGCAGGAATACGCTTCAATAGACTCCTTTAGCTTCTGATTTATTTAGCCTCACGAGTCGATGTCTCGAATCCCCGCCTTTTGCTTTCTTTCAGTTTGCGATCTGCGCCCACGACACCGACCGCGTTCAAAACGAGACATCCAGACAGAAATTTTCTGAAGGAGATGTACGTGTCTACAAAGAATCTAACAATCGTTTCTATTTTTAATTCGGAGAAAGAGATACCCTTCAGCTAGAAAATTGGCAAGGACTTTGAAATAAATAATAATGTTGCCAGCCGAAGAAATTCAAGAGCATTCGAAAATACGAATGTAAATAGAAAGCGGGGCTAAATCATCGCTGATCTGCACCGCGCCTAATTCGAGCGTCCTCGTCGAACGGGAACCACAAAACACGCCGCCGTTCCCTGCCACCCTCGTCGTTCAATGAACTCCCGGACCGCGTCCGAAAGTTTGATCGTGTGAGAACCACTGGTATCCCGTGCGAAACGGACGTTCGTCGTCGCTCGGCCGAGATCGTTGATTCTCGTTGGATTTCGGCGAATTTCGGCCGGTCGACAGCACCGCTTCGTTGCGGGAAGAATTCGAACGTGTTGCCGCGTCGCCTGGCGTCGCGTCGCATTTCCCGACGCAGAGCGTGAGAGCGCGTGGTGCGCCCGGCGAGCAGACAACCGAAGCGGACAGACGAACGAATAAATTAATTGCACTTTATATGGTCGCGGATAGCCAGGCAAACCACGATGCAAATTCTACAGCTGGCCGGCTGCGGCCGGACGGTTGAGGCTCTAGCCAGCCGCGATTATTCCTTTTAACGCGGATACTTACACAGGCGGTTAGAAACCTGAGAAAACCGAGGAACGATGTTCCTCGCGATGCTATCTCGTCGAAAGGGGGGAATCACGTTTGGAATTCAAGGCTGGATGCAGGGACTTCGGCTATATTCAAAGGCGAGAATACACGGGTCGGGTAAAATTTAACCTACGAATTACTAGCACGTAATTTGAACGTCTGTTTCGCCAATAAATATAATTTATATATTTATCGTACGTTCGTGAATATCGATATGAAAAGAAATAATGCGAAGATGGGAGAATTTATTTCATAGTATTATCTTTACTATAAGATAGAAAAAAAGAATGATTCATTTTGTCTATTCCGCGTATCGAATCGTAGAATGAGAAACACTGGTGTGTGTGTGTGTGTAAGGATGGTTGAGTGAACCAGGGCGTGGGTGGATTATGCAGGTAGTGGGAGAGCATGGGGGTGCGGGAGAAGCAAGGAAGTATGATACTACGCCGCAGTGTAAGGGCTGGTCGATCGATGCCGACCAAAACATTGCCACATGCCTAGCCAGCGCGAACGCTCTTACAATCGTGTTCACTAACCCAATTGTTCGACTAGAATACGTTTTCTAAACGGGATTACGTAGACAGTGTTAGCGCTGGGCTCGTTTGCACCTGCATAATACAGTGTTAAACGTATTATGCTTTCGGTCAGAATGACAAAAAAGGTAATTTACAATGATACAACGGTCGATCTTGAACAGGAAATCATTAAGTTAGAGTTAAAAAATTTGCGTCACTGAAGTGGCGATCTTTCGCGATAACGTGGATATCACGTTGGTGACTCGTGGGATACGAAACAAAGGTCTGACGATGAGTTTATTTGTTTACGAGAACCGCCTCTGACCTTATCGTACACGCCTAATTTCGAGAAACATGAAATTAGCAGCGAATGAAATAATAAACGGATCAAAGTTCGCTATTATCTAGGTGAAAAACATGGTTCGAGGAAAAGATAACTTTTATTCTATACTTTTGATGTCCATTCAAGGAATAGCCTCGTTTTACGAAGGTAGGACACGATCGATTTCGAACAAAATAGAACACGAGTTAGGAACGTTGAGTAATTATATTTCGCGGGACCAATCGGTTTCTATAATAGCAAGAGTGACGACGAGATTGCAGTTTGTCGAAGCGAAAAGCGTGGTCGAGAATCGTTGCCGAGGCGGATAGTAGAGGTAGGACCGTTTATGAGATCAATACGGAATTATCGGCCACACGAAATGTTCCATTGAACGACGAACAGAGAGATGCTGTTGGAAAGCACGCAACCTCGTGGACGCTATCAGCAAGTACACCTACATACCACTAACAAGCCAAGCACGCGCATAGATAATTGGAATTGTCCGTTCCATGTGTATCCAAGCCGAAGCATCCGTGGTGTTTCCGCCTCGGATCTTGTCGAATGTCAACCCTGTTAACCTCCGAAGACCCCTGAGTGGGTTAGGTTAAGTAATTTACGTATTATGATATGTCCTGTATAAACCTTCCAGCATCGAACATCGAACGACAGTTGGATGCTTTTTCGAATCCGAAAGAACGCTCGATGTTCTATTTCGAGCTGTCTTATGTGAAAAAAAGAAAAAAGCGTTTTCATAAAGTTGGAGACACGTCGAGGCGAAAGCAAACTCCTTACGTAAGGAAACGTTACCATTCAGAGTCGGTGATGACCAAGAGAGATCGGCGTACACGTGTCACGACGACGAAAGACATCGTGAGAAACCTTCTACCGAGTTTTACACTCGTTGTAAAACAGAAATAAACGTGATAAAAAGTGGCATCGCGATTAATCGAGGCTGCGATTACACGAGCTACGAAGAAACGTTGACACGTCGACACGTGTGAATTAACCCCTTTCGTCACTGTCTCCGCTCTGTAATAACCGTAAGATAAAACATTCGAATTCGAATATACGGAGCAGAAATGAAGTAATCAATTTCCGATCGAAACACATTGCGTATTCCTCTTTTACAACTTGGATAATTATATTATTCCACGAGCTTCAGCCCCTGTTTCGGAAAACCGAACACGTATTCGCCGGATATGCATTTATTAATGCGTATCGTTTTGTCGGTCGGGGCAGGGGTGCGTGAAGGGAAGGCTGCTGGTTGGTATAGCGGGATGCGTGGAAAGACACACGAGGGATAACGGTGGAACTGGGAATTGGGATGGAGACGGGAGGGATCAGGACGAGAGAATGTCGTCGGCGGGTGAGGACGAGGGTGAAGGGGTCAATGCACGCGCACCGTGGAGTCACTCGTACTCGAAACTCGAACGAGAACGCGAAGCAAGAGAAGGAGGATGTGCAGGAGGTGAACAGAGCAGAGGAGGGCAGTGGTAAACCGCGTTGCTGGCGCGCCTCGTCCCGCGATTCTCGACTTGTCTCGATGCCGACGCGATGCACCGACTCAGCTTCCAGATAATTGGATATTAACCGTTCCTCTCCGCTTTTTTCCGTTCTACTCGACGATACCCGTCGATACCAACCGCCTATCGCACCCGACGACTCTGTCTTCCCCTCTGATCGTTTCTGCGACGAACCTTTTCCAAGGGAACACCACGTTTACCCTCGCCTTCTTAACTAACTCCCTTCGATATCCAAGCAATTTGCATAAGAACGATTCTTGTAAACCTGTGTCACATATTAACCTCCTCTCCGACTTATCTGAATAAACCTGTATCTGGTAAATACTCCTATAATCCTTGATATGTTTTCTTATAAAACATTTTCTTAAAACGCCTCGATAACACGTTAATCCTATAATCCGTGATACATTTTCTTATAAAACATTTTTATAAAATCCCTCAATAACACGAACACACGTTTTATTTTATCGCTACATATTTTAACAGTAAAATGGACAGATGTCGTGGTCTGTTTTTAACACTTCGATGACACCATATTTTATGGAATCGGTTGCTTTTATTAGTTCTGTTTTTGTATTCATAGTGCTAGTCAGAGGCGCGCCTTAAGGCGGTCAACGTTTTAAATGCCGCAAGCGTGGATCCTCTTATCCCTCAAACTTCCATATAAAAAACAGTCCAAGATCCGTAAAACGAAAATGGGTAACTGGCCAAAAAATAAAGGTAGAATTGTTAAAAGGACACCGAATCATGGTGGTTCGCGAGTCGACGAGCGTTTCAAACGAAACGTGTTTCAAGAATCACGCTGCCCCAACATTTGAAAAGGACTCAAATAAAGAACAAAGATCAATAACCAATCCAAACTCTGATGAAGTCGAAACCATTCGATAGAAAAAGGAAGAGCTAAGCTCCTTGTATACATACGTGTACAATTGTGACGTAGCAGGATGGAGGTAGGCAAGGGTCGGTGTCCGGATATCCGCGTCGATCCGCCTCGTGGGCGCAAACCAGGATTCGACGAGGACAATCCATCAACAGCACCACGCGCACGTGTAATATTGCACCGTGAAAAGGCTAAGCGTAGAGAAGCGAGAAAAAAAAAAGACGATAGGAAACACGTACGGGGAAGAAGAAAACACGCGACGCCGTCTTTTCCTACGAGCAAACTGTGTGCCCGCGGACGCCGACTCTGACGAGGGTTGAACGCGAACCAGCGGAGGGGTAAGAAAGTGCGCAGTAAGGAAAGGATGGGCCCCGCCTTCCGCAGCCTCCACCCTCGCACCCACCCCTACTACCCCTAACGCCACTCTACCCGCTCACCTATCGCCGCACCTCCAACAAACAGACTTACGCTAGCATCTGGAACCACCCTTGGATCGAGCCACCCTCGCGAGTATCCTTCCTTCTACGCTGTATCCGAACGGAAGCGTTTCCTTTCTTCGACCATTTTCAACAATTTCTCTGCACGAATTATTAAAATAACCACCATCCAAGGGTCAATTACCTTCTCTACCTTCGATGGAAGGACACGGTCTAAGAACGGCTCGTTGAATTGCATTGGAAAATAGCCACAATATTGCTGGTGCGCGGTGGTCGAAGAAATCCTTGATACCCCTTCTACCTGTACAGCGTTCTCCAATATGCGGCGTAGTTCCTGGATCGTCTCGACCTGGAATTCCAGTGCGCCGCGGTTCGCCAGAGTCCAGTGAACCGTGGGAAAACGAAGACCCTCCAGCACGCGCTTTCGAACACGATCGCTCGAGATAGGCGATGCTGCTGCTCTACGTATCGTTAATCGCGTATCGTTAATTTATGTAATTTACATAGGAACGTATATAGTATCGGGATCGATAAAAATCTAACGAATAATCTATGCGATGGCATCGTAGATGGCGCTGAAGATCGTTTATAATACGCGCCGTTAGTACGGGTGCTTGCCACTAGATGGATCATTATTTGTATCAACTTTCTCGTAAGTCCTGATTTAGCAATTCGTCCAAACGTGTACTTTTGTTAGTAAAGTACAGTATCGAAAGAAGAATTAAGATGTCAGTCGATAAAAAGGCACGCCATCCAACGGCGAGTACGAAAACTGAACGTATCGTCTACTCTGGTCTAATAAAGCAACCACGATTTTGGTCACGTCGTCAGTTCAACCCTTATACCCTCGCCAACTTTCTTGTAGCGACACCTTCGAGGCCTGCGAACCCTCTTTTTATCATGAAATTCGCGCTTCGAAAGGGAAGTTAATAAACACTCCCTCGAGGACTAGCGAGAAAGTAGGTACCGCGAAGGATCACCCTGGCGGCGCGTGTTCGAAGTACCGGGCATGATTGACTTCTTCCAAAAGTGAACAAGAATTTTGCGCCATTCATCTTCTGGACGGAACAAGACCAAGATCGGCACGGTTAACTATAAAAGCGGTCGCACGTTCGTGGGTCAAAAGAGAGGGAAGGAAGAGGAGGATGACAGAGTAAAGCTGCGAGAGCAATAACGCGAGAGTTTATTAGCGACGATAGGCAGACACTTAAAGCGCTCGCTCAGCTCAAGTATTTACCCACGCCCCAAAGGACAGGGAAGAGGAGAAGCCGAGCCGAGCCTGCTCCCTTCTCCTCGCGGCCGACAGAAAGCAGAAGAAGAAGAAGGAACGTTAGACGCGAGGGTAATGAAGAACGACAGAAAAGGGGAGAGAGCGGATGGAAAGGGTGAAAAAAAGAGGTAGCAGCCCGTTCCGAAGAAGGAGATGAGCAAAGAAGATGAATACGTGTAGACTGGACCGGGAACGAAGAGGAAACGAGACGGCCTTAAGTTGCGTACACAGCGAGCGAACGGGCGACCTCTGTGAATGTGTACAGCCATGGGAAGTGATCACTTTCCTTGATAAGGAAAGGCTTAAGTTATTCGTGAACGGAAGTGTGGACGCGGCATAAGCCATCCTGGTTGCTTTTCAAAGTGTCTACATTGACGATGTATGATGTGGTTTATGATCAATTAGTGAACTGTTCGTGAACAGTGAAATGTGGACAGGTTATTGTCGAAAAGTGAGCCTTGAGGGGTTCATAACCCGCTCTGCCGTTTCCAAGCTTTTCCTTATACCGACAGTGTTAAATCCACTCCCCAGCAGCCACCACCCTTTAAGTGGCGCCGGGTCTGGATAAACTGTCCACGCATGGGCTTGCCAATCATCGTTTTCGGGTACGGAAGACCCACCAACACTTGACTCGTTGTCGGCGTAAGGAATGTTGACATTGGGACGAAAAAGCTAACCTGAGTAGGTTAGCGACTACACCCGCCAGGCGCGTTACGCGCGTAGCAGTGTGGATAGGGCATAATATGCCAGGTAACCCCGGCTAACCCGATGGTTGGTGTTCCACAGAACGGCGGGTAATTCGATTAACCTGCTATCTCTCGCGGGTTACAGTAATGCTGTAAGGCTCAATATTTTGATTGTCATCTCACTTTGAAGAAAGGTAAATGGAAACCTGGATGTTTAAACAAATGTTGTGTAATAACTGTAACAGCTGTGCAATCGGAGCTCGTAAGAAAAAGATCCTGTAAACAACCTCAAATATAATGATATCAATTTTCGTTATATTTTATACACGCTCTCGTGAGAATGAGAAATAACAGGATCGTATCTCTATGGCTCAGTGACAGATTCTCATATCGTAATTAACCAGTTGTCAAAACAATTGAATAAAACAACTGTGCTACGCTTAACCATTGGTTTTATGAATCGATTCAAAATTTTCACGATGGGACTATATCAGTCACCTTTAAGATAGGAACGTACAACGGTAGACGACTCTATCGATGACTAAAGCACAAAAATTAATGCCACGCCGAATACGCGAGGAATTATTCGCTGTTTTGCCCGATCGTTTCGGTGTATACGTGGCTTAAGAGGTAGAAACGAAGAACAGCAGTGGGGTCGAACAGCACGTAGGGGGTGGAGGGGACAACAAGAAGGATTCAAATATGGCGCGAGGTAGCAATGGAATGTGCTTGTTATATACTAGCGAGACATTTGTTTTGGTCTGTTTGTCTATGTCCGTTGCACTATTGTTGGCGCTTTTTTATCCTTCCTTTGCTTTGTACTGTCTCTTTCTCCCCCATTCAGATCTCTCTTTTCTTTCTCTTTCTCACCATACACTCCCCCGCTATTGCTCGTGGTAGAGCAAGACATGAACCGCTTATTATGACGTATCTTCTCGTGTACGCTTTGAATTACCCCCTCGAATCGCATTTCTACGATCTTCAAGGATCATGTCCGACTTCGATGCTCCAGTAGAAAACTCGCGTATATGGTCGGACGGTCGAAGGGTGGTGTTCCTCGAACCAACAGCGAGATTCTTTGTCTATGATTCTCAAAACTTTCAGAGCGAAACCGGTGACTATAAAACATATGACGCAACGGCAATGAGTCGCAGAAAAGCCGGATACAGTGGTGTACGTCATACGAGTAGCATGCGTCTTTGCCGGGTCTATTTTACCCCGGCTGGGCGCTGTTACTCGTCGGGTTAAGCCAAATCGAGTAGACTGGCGTCAACTCGAACGCGTTCTGCTGCGCAATAATAGACGACAAACACGTGGAACACATGTGAACGTGTATACGTGTAAGCGATGATACTCTCGCTTTCGATTCGTTACACTATTCCGTCCGTTCTTTCAACGGTTCACACTATTAAAACAGGGGAAAAGAAGCGTTTCTATGAATATTCATAGAAAGCCTTCGGTTCCGTTGTTACGCATTGAATTTAGATTTCTATGAGGTATGAACGTAGACATTCGTGTCGCTTGCCCCCTTGTTTTAACCGATAGTCTTCTAATTTGTTGCCTCTCCGTTGCACCAGCAGCGGATCATTATAATACAATGAGGTTCGTACGAGCTAGAAAAATTGATGCGTTAACTTTTAGCGCATGGTCTCCGTTATTAGAGAATTGTCGCGGTGAAACTGACGAAAACTTGTAGGAATATTTCGCTACCCCGCGTTCATCTGTTCATTTCCGTTCGATGGTAGGATCGCGAGGGTATAGCGAATTCGCAAACGGTGACTGGCACGTAGGTGGCATATTCTTCTCGCAAACAAGTTAGCAAGACGCAAAGTTGAAACCTCATTGTCTATATACGTGTACGTGTATACATATAGTTGTGCGTTAAACTGGGACACGACGTGTGGAGCCTCGATTTGTCTCGTGTAACGTCGAGGCGCGATATGAAACACCGTTGTGCTCCATCCGGGACGCGCCTCCACCTTCAGCATCGCCAAGGAATGCCGGTCTTCACCGAGATAATGAACGCTCGATCGGCAGAATATCGACGAAAAGGAAAAAAAAATCGGCAAGTTAACGAGCAATTTGTTCGAATTCCTTCGAGTCACGGGGCTAGTTTCGTGACTATGCAAATCGATCCGCGATTTTCTCCCCTTCTCCCTCTTTCTTCGTCACTTGACCGCTCGAAATAATAACAAGTGCCAGAAGCGAAAATTTTTAATAGAAAACGAATTCTTGTTTGTTTTGGCATTTACATTGTTTATCACTCGAATATCACTCAAATTTAGTACACTTTGTTTTTCAAGAATGGCGCATTGAGAATTGACGAGGGACGGTGCCCTTCGCCCGAATTTGTCTCGATTCGTCGCCCTTCAAATCTGCCGCGTACAGCAAGCGTCGAGGCGTGCTCCGCTCCGACACCGCCTCGTATATGTGCCAAGGTTGCACGCTAGCGTGTATGTACAACTGAAAATCGTCTACCACCTTTATTTTTCTAATTTTATCCAAAAAATTTCACTATCCAAAAAATAAACGCGGTGCCTTCGTATTATCGATCCGTATTATCATTCTCTTGAAATTCGAATTTTGTCAAACGATTCATGCAAAATTGATGCGTACCGTGAGAAATGTTCGTTTTTTACGTTTCGTTTTTTATTGTTACTTCTGCTGAACTGATCGCTAGGCTAACGCCGAAACGACGTTGTTTTTAGCCAGTGGGAACAGGTTCTCACCTTTACAACTCGATAGCCTCGGTTTCCCGCCCGATTAGATCCACCTTCTCGCCAATCTCCGCCCGCTCGAATAATTATCTGTCCACGCGAAGCCAGAAAATTCTCGCCAGAAACTCGGAATCGAATTAATTCCGTTAAATGGAACACGTACATGTTCGACCGATCGACCCATCGACCGAGAAATGGGTCGAGACGGGTTTTTAGGACGCCGCCGTAGTTTGGACCGACGTACTCTTTCCTTTTTTCCGCAATCTGAATTGCTATCTGACTAAGTAGAACTCTATTTGTTCGAAGGAAATTTGACCGATTGCCCGATCAATTGAAATACTGCCCCTATTACAACAACTATTATCTATCATCACACTGATTAGATGAATAGAGATGAGATTGAAGTATACTGCAAGTTCGAGGCACAAATAGCAAAACACTATTGAACAATAAAAAAACTGTAGGTACTTAAGTACTTGGGTACTCGAAATGTCAAACTCGTTTTTCTCAAAAGCAACGTTTCAAAAGAAAAATGAACCCTATAATCGCCGTTTAATTGTACCTTAAATAATACCCCTTCGAACCAAAGCGAGCTTATGGCGAATTCCTCGTTGGAACAGTGGCTATAATTAGGTACTGCTATAGTTTGAAGGAACAACAAGGTTCGCTTTGTCGATAATCCTTTGCTAATCACGGATATTTGACTGGAAATCGAATCAAAGGAATTATAGAAACGGGGTCAAACCATGTAGAAATTCCCATTTCCCATCGATTTCTACCCAAGAATATCTTTGATAACACGACAAAAATTCTTCAAATCCTATGATTATCAACATAGTCGCTTATCCTAAATTCTCCAAATGATTCTAATCTCGGTTTTCGTCTTTTCTATCTTGTTTGATAAGAAAACAGAACGATTTCACGACACGCTTCGTCAGCATAATGGCTCAATTTCTACGATAATAAATCCGAAGTAATTTCAATCTCTATCATTCGAATGTGCGCGATTAAAACCCGTGCTCTAATTACACGGTGAATTATTCGCGCAAAACGATAACGACTGGGCGGATTTATCGTGCGATTACACGGTTATCAAACGAATTACTTAATTTATTCCAAAATATCGATAATTTAATCGTACCTGGTGAAAGTGACTTATATCGTCAGAACTTTCAACGTGCCCTATGTAACCATCGAGTAAATATTCACGGCGCTCCTATTTTAGATAAAAATAGGTCAAGCGTGGAGTTAATCTTTTGCGGATATCTCAAAGTTGATATTTCTCCTGGTAAATTAATTATGAACTTTCTTACAAAAGTTGAGCCGATTATCAACGATACCGCGTTCCATTCCACCCACGCGACACGCAGCTTCGACTGACGTCATGATGGTTTTCGCGATGACGAAGTAAACGAGAAGAGGCTTCATAGATCGTTATATTCACGCGTGGCTAGCAACGAATCGGCGAGAGCGATCTCGCGAGCCGTTCGAGCGCCTTGAAGCGTATTTTCTTACGCAAGCCCGGGAAAATAGTCACGACTGAGGCGCGTGGAATATGTAAGGACGACCGAGTGAGCGTGTTGTTGTTATTGCTGCCTTACCGTTGGTGAACGTAATAAAAATTTTGTTTGCGACGCGTACACCAACTCGTGATACCGTGAACGGGTTACGCAATCACACCAGCCACGTGCCATGTATATAATAATAAAAATACGCAACTTCGCCGCGTGTAATAATAATAAAAAAGAAAAAGAAACGAAAAAAACGAATTTCATTTTCACGGCGAATAAATTTATTCGATTCATCCTCGATTGTTCTGTCGCTGACACGGTAAACGCAGCGTCGCCTATGACCTGTGGCAATGTTGTAAGAACTGTGCAAAAAATTTGAAATATATTGAAGTACAGTAAAAGCTGGATAAGTGCAAGGTGGTTATCCCTTCCACGTGGGGGGATCCTCCTACGCGAATCGAGACTCACGACGAGGAAGCCATGTAATATGATCCGAACCGTAATATTGGTGTGATTAATTTATTTTTATTTATTTATTTATTTATTTATTTATTCGTTACTAAACGTGATTAACCCTTTAATACAAAGTTTAACGAATATAATATTGAGAACCTTCGTGCATGTAAGATACAACCGGTGTAAATACAACATTGTACTAGCGGTATTCATCAATATGGCACTAATACTAATTCAACGATAAAACTTTTTTATTTTTGAATTTTTTTTAATCTAAATTTTTCTTATCTAAAATTACTAGCGCATTTGTGAGATTTTTCAGATTAAAATAATACCAAACACATTTATTTATCAAATATTTCTAGCAAAGTACTAAACTGGTCGATGGCTTCGTAAACTTATCGTTGCCACGGTTCAGTTCAGAATATTTCTGAGCCGCGGGACTACTGATTGCAAATTAGGTGCTTTATGATGTTAGGAAAAGCCCGTGATTTCCATCAAACCGGACAGTATCTATTGAAGATTACATTAATTTCCAAGCTAACGGTAAAAAGTCGATATCGATATCGATATCGACAAAAAATCGACACCTCGGCTGGATGTATGCAATGTTTGGATCCCAATCTCCCTTGCATATATCCAGCTTTTACTGTATAAGGCTCGCGACAGCGATCAGCGGTAACCCCTATGGGCAGTAACGTGTTAAATGTCACAACGCGATCATGGGACACGTGTGGTTGAAATGCAACACGTTACTTACCTACTGCACTTTTATCTCGACGCGTGCACGCGAGAGAGGGTTGAAAGAGAAAGTTACCGAAAGATAGACTGTCAAGAATCTACTAGATTCGATGAAACAAATATTTGTCCCTATATAACTAATATTACCCTGCTCTCGTTTGATTACAATATTCTGCTGCGATCAAGGCTACCGTGCATAAACACCATCGTCGTATTTCGCTGTTTCAAGATGTCGATCAAAACATTGCCATATATCGTGTGTCAGGAGTCACGCCTAATTGTTCCCTTCGTTAAACAAACGACGCATGGATTTATAGCCTTTCAAGCATTTCTAAAAATGTAACGAAAGGAATGCCTCGCATTGTTAACCTTATTTATTCACCTTCTTTTATCTACGAAGACAGTTAGGCACTTTTTTGATGCTCCCGAAATTGAAAGCAAATAGTGAGAGGCTCCACCTACGTCTCACGGTAAAGTTTCATTTATCTATTTATGCGTGTTACAGAAATTTCACGTAACCGCATGAATCGTAGTCTTTATAACGTAATACCGGCGGATACAAGGGGCCGATTATATTTGTATGTATGCCGTTTTCTTTGATGTAAATCAAATTGTCCCTGTCGGTAAAAGTCAGCGGCGTCATTGTCGGACAGATGGTGCTCTATGCTTCCGTATTCTATTCAGGCGCAGAAAGAAGAGAGGATATACATAGTTGGATGTGAAGGAATCGAAATCGCGACGGAAACAATGAATCCGTACAACGTAAACGCGTCTGGTCGAAAGCCGATTCGAAAGAGTTGTTAAGGCGGATCGATTCGCCTTTAGTTATGTGTATCCTAGTAAACGGCTACGTTTTACCACTCTTTCTCTCTCTGTCTTTCTAGAAAATACAGTGCAGGGGAACAAGGGACATTCTTTCGGAGCCGTTTATAAATCCTTTGAAAACGCTTCATCCCCGAATAGGTATGAAAGGAAGAGAGTAGGGATACAAAGTAGAAGTAGTAGTAGAAGAAGAAGAAGAAGAAGAGAGAGTTTCGAGGAAGCTCTTCCGAGCGAGACGACGGAATATCTTGCTCGAGAGTGGTAAACAAGGAGGCGAGAGTGGCGACGAAACGAGGTTGGCCGAGCAGCCGCGAGGTCAGTGACTAAAGAGAGAAATATCGTGGAATGCGATATAGCTATGCTGCTCTGCCTATTGACGTTCCGTGGACCTTTTACCAAGGAGGAGGTAGGCGGTGGCGACGATAGACAGCGACGCCGATCTTGCGCGCCCGTAATCTCTTCTCTCCTCGTGAAATTCAAACGCCAACGTCTATAAGTGTGTATATATATGTATATATACACCTCTCTGTTTTATCTGTCCCCCACTTTGCCCACTGTAGTCCCTATTCGTTGTTCTTTCTCATTCTCTCTCTCTCTCTCTCTTCCTTTCGCCCTGAACCATTTTTACACCCCGATTTCCTCCCTGCACACCCCACAAAGATACACACATACACATGTTTCAAAGTACGCACACGATTCTCGCATCGAACCGACGAAGGGAACATTGACATCGTTGTTTGGACGCGTACACGAAACCACGCGGCGCGCACGTCGCTACTCCGAATCGATCTTTATCCGGTTCCGAAGGAAACCCGAGACCGGTGATATCCATGATCGGTCGTATGTCAAAAGCAACGTCGAAGGTAAACGATCGTATTGTGTGTCCCACTGTCAACTTTATAATATCCGTAGACGAAACTAACGCGCCACGCCGTGCAGCGACCAAATAGAAAAATGACAGTCACCGATCAATGAGAATCGAAAGGCGTCGGTTCTTGAACGTCACGCGAGATTCGATTGTCGTTGTTGCGGGAAAGGCGCGTATTCCCAAATTCTACAGGAATTCGATCGGCGAAGAGCTATCGAGAGAGAGCTAACACGCGTCCTTCGATTTCGCGTGGCGGTTGGCCCGCTCGCGCTGGGTCAACGACGGCCCCGTGTTCCGAAAATACATACAACGTCGCGAACCGAACGCAATCGTATATAAGTACTCGGGAGCGACGCGGCATCGTGACAACGGACACATACACTCGCGTTCGTATTAAAAGAAATTCCAACGTGATATCGACTTACCGTGTCGACACTACGGTGGAAGAACTGCCGGATGCTCCTCCGGCGAAACGTCGAGAGACTGGAGGACGGACGATCAAGGGTCGATCGATGACACTGGGAATATCGGTCAGCACCGCGCGAAACACACTTGTTCTCTATGTAAGCACGAGTAAGGCGACCACCACACACGTACACACATACGCGCACCAGAAAACAACACGATTCTAGAACCACGATGAAACTTCGTTAACCGCGCGAGAGATTCCCCGCACGAGTCGCACACAAGTTGTTTACTAGAACGCGCACCACGCCATGCCCCGTGAACGCGCGTCTGCCTCCGTATTCCCCTCGTCCAGCCGAGCAAAACAAGACTCTGCGCAGTAGCCTCGCGCGCACCTTCCGGGCCATGTTCGCACGAGCCGATGTGTGCGCCGTTTGTCGTTGTTGCCTCGTGGTCCACCAAGGCGCCTTCGTTCCTCTGCTTCTTTCCCTTTATCGCTCTCTGTCTCTCTTTCTCTTTCTTTTTCACATACGCGATCGCTCTTTTTCTTCTTCTTTCTCTTTCTCTTTCTCCTGCTCTCGTTTCTCTTCCCTTCTTTGTCTGGTGAGATATTCGCTCGCTCACTCGCTCCTCGTTCTTTCCCCCTACCTATATCGCGAACCTTGCCACGCGTCTATCGTTATTGTAGGCCCCATACGATAATCGCGCTATATCGTTCTTCGAGAAATAACGGCTAAACAGAATTCAACGGATCTTGCCTTACGTTCCTTACGACGCAACCACGATTCGCCACGTAACGCGTAAATCGAGCAGGTCATCGTACTCTAGCGGCTACTCACGTTGATCCGCGTTCTCTGTTGGAAAATTCCGAGGATCGTACTGCAGTCCCGTCGCGACATCTGTCAGCGAATATCATCAAGCCCGGGCTCGAGTCGGTTAAGTCAATTTCTCAGGTGAATCATTTATCGTACGAGAAGATTACCGCGAAAATTTAATTCGACATATATGATAATCGTGTAGAGCTTAGGCTACCCTTAGATAAGGGAAAGGGAACAAGCGTCCTTGCTCTATCGTTGCCCTTGCCTGAAGGCAAATCGAGCCCACACAAGAATTTATACGATTTTCTTTCAAATTATTTAGCTGTTTTACCACGAAAGTTTTATTCGTACAGCTGGCAGTACAATTTTTTCTACAAAAGTATAGACTAAAGTATGAAAATGACGCGATTGATGGTTGCAAGGAATGAGTCTCATGAGAATGATAACTAATAATAAAGAGTTAAGGTTCCTAAGATAGACATCGCGATATTGAGAACAAAGCAACGAGTCCTAGAGACATCGAAAGGACGCAAACCAGGGCCAGAGTGTCTCTATTGTAATTCGGGCAGAGCGCAGGTTCCGTGCACCTCCTAGAAGAAAATCATTCCATTGTTGGTACCTTTATCAAGAAACGAAATATCACCGTTCTCACCATTTCTCGATTAGAATCACGACCAATCCTGTGACAACCTTATCAAGAAACGTGACGATCGAATAGACGACCGCGCTTCGCTCGGTTCGCGGCCCGATTATTTCCGCCGTCACGCTCAACGATGTGACCATCGTGATCGAACTTGCGCTACCGATCAACACCGCCACGAAGTATATGATCGGCGCTGACTTTCCAGCGAATTCCGTGACAACCGCGGAAAGCATCCCAATAAGGATGCCCAAAAAATAGCACATCTGAAAAGTGATAAAAAATCGAAATAACTCTTGACGACTAAATAATTCTAACAATAAGACCGTACCTTGGTACCGCACGATTTGTTTATATATTTTAACAACAATGCGGCGACAAAGGAAGACACGTATGAAACCAAAGGTACCGTGGCCAGTGCTTCTTTTCCATCGACATCTGTTTCTTCGATGTACAGAGGTAAATATACAGTGGCTAGTGTAATAAATAGCCTGCTGGCCACGTAGAGCATAGCCACTCTTAGAAGAATCGTGGTACTGACCCATGAGGTTCGATTGTTTACGGGATTATCGACCAGCCTCCTTGTTTCCTCGATATTCTCTTTCTGTTGATCGTTTGTCTCCAAAAGATTCCCTTTCAGAAATACGTGGAAGAGTACGGTAGACACTAGACCGATGCTCGTTAGAGTAAGCACTATGTTCTGCAAAGGGAAATCATCGTTAATCCTTTCGTAGCTTTTCTCACAATATTGTTGAGATCTTAAACGGATAAGCAGCTGGTAAATAATGATATTGGGTTTCTGGGAATTAAATTATGTCGTTTTGGGATTAGTTACGGAGATAAAGAAGAGATCTCCTCTCGGAAGAGACGTTTGAATCGTTTTGCGTTGTCGTGGATCGAATCAATGGCTTAAATTTTGCAAATTTTCAAATTTCCAAACCACTCACTCGGAATTTATAACTGTCTTGTTGGGTTAATCGAATCACTGCTTCCTCGTTCGTTGGTAACACTATCCAGGTGACGACGAATACCACCACAGCTGCGCCAACCTGGGCGGAATATCTGTTTCGAGAAGAAAAAGGTTGAAAGTTATCGTGGACAATGTCAGAAGCGATACCAGGTAAGGGTTGGTGTTACCGTATCGCGGTTAGATCTGCCCGTGTCAGTAGCGAGTTCGTCAACGATGGAATCATGGACAAATGGGAGATCTGTACAGCTGCCCAACCAATTTGAAACACGGTGATGCTGACCACGTAGATAAGCATAACGGCTGTGTTTGACGGTTCTGCGAAACCACCGAAGATCACTGGAAACGTCATGGTAACCATGAACGAGCCAATGATGTGCCATATCTTCTTTTTCAGGTAGCGGTCGACCAACAGCCCGAATATTGGCGTCACGAACGCGTCCACGATTTGACCTTAAATGTAAGATACGTAAAGGTATACATATATTTAAAAATTCTTCTATGGATCCATGGTTCGTAGAATCCCCTACCTAGAAGTAGTAGGGCTCCAGCAGTTATAGGTTCCAACAGGGCTACCCTCTGAAAGTAGATAAGGGTGTAAGAGAACCACATGGCAGCTGTCAAGTCGTTAAAAATATGACCCAAGGCGTATGCGGCTTTTGTCGAAGCGCTTAGCTTCCTCTCCAATAAGGGAAATCGCTCCTCGTCCCGATCCATTTTCTTCCAAATAAGTAGACTAACAGTGTTGAGGGGAAAACGAGAATTTTCTTTACTCAAGATTCAAGTGAATCCTTTGCGATTGTTGGGGCTGTTGGTCATTTTTGAGAATATTCGTTCTGTAAAACGAGAAGAATACAAAGTTAAAAATGATTGTTACTCCTGATTGCGGGACATCAGGCGGGAGATCATCGTTTAAAATTACTTTAATGAGAATGCAGATGAAGTCACGTTACGGTGAATCTTTCGCGCGTTTATATAAGTTACGTGATATTCGAAGAGTGGCGATTTTCTGAAAAAGATATTAATATGACATTCACTTGTTGACGCGATATTGACTCGTCAGTTTCCGCTCCCAAAGCGTCACTGGAAGCCGCACAACGATCGTTCGAGATGTCACTCAGCGTGTAGGTACTGTCTGTTCGACGGATTATAAAAAAACGTTTGGATCGAGCAAAAATGACGAAAGGACGATGTTCACGGCGATCTGATATTTTTAAGGAAACTGTAACACTCGTAGCCTTCCTTTCACCTGTGAATCAATTCGCGGTTGCTAGCGATTTCCGCTTAAGGCTATACCGACGCGAAGCTTGTTAGTCGATCGATCAACCGCAAGAAACTTGGAAACGGTCGTGACAGTCTTTGTGTCCAGAGGATCGCGTCGTGATGTAGAAACATTGACAAAACGTTCTGTTCTCGTGTATCACGGTATCAGCTTTCCTTTGGCTATGTTGATTGTTTTTCGCAAATATATTCGCGTATCGATCGCTCACATCCGTGTTGAGTTTCGAGTAACATTGTTATGAAGGTAATTGATCCTTCTTCGATCAGAAAGTGATCAAGATTCGGAGATTCGGAGTCAAAATACTTGATTTAAATTTTAACACGTGCACAATGCACACTTAATAAGTTAAGTTATGCATAAGTTATCGAGTTGAACTTAAATTTAGATTAGAATTGTTAATGTTGTGGATTATTACTGTTTAACTTACATTAAATATATTTTTAAGAAACGACTTTGAATCCTGCGATGTATGCAAGAACGAAATGCTCAACTTTCGTGTACACCAGCATGCCTTTTGCGAGCGTGGACGAGGCATGCGGCTATCCGCGGCGTGATCACCGGACAGACTGAACTTTCAAACGGTAGCCGTTTCCCGCTTCACGGGCCGGCATTTAATTATCATTAAATGGACGATTCATTTTCAATGTCACACCACGGCCGCCTACCGTTCCGATAATTTCTGATAACTGTAATCTTATCAGAAAATCCTTGAAAATCCCACGTTTATACTCGATTAGAATTGGAGTATTTCAAATGTGTAATTAACTGGGCGTGCGGACGATAAGTACCTAATGGGGATGATAAGCTTTCAAATAATTTTTATGCCAGGATAGAGAGATAGGGTACGGTTAAATAAATTATCTTTGTCCCATTTGCATCAAAAGATTTAAAAAATACACCTACATTATATAAAAATGATCTCACCTTATCTCTTTGTTTAGAGGTCAAATCGTTTAAAAATACTTTCAATCGTTTAAAAAGAATTTAGAAACTGTTGTGTTGAGTTCCGTTGAAGAGAATACTAAGTTGACTGCATCTCGGTAGACAATCGTAATTAATGCGTACGCAGTATGTACGAGAATGTGAAGGTGTCCCATAGGTGGTAGAGACAGGAAAGGCCCTGTAATCTGAGCTGACGAGAGAGAAATGCGAGCGAGAGAAATCGATACCAAGCAAGTTCTTGTACGGTCTCTCAGTTAGGCGGTCTTGCAAACCATAGACATCCTGAGTTCATTCACCGGCATCGCCACAGGCGACGCATAATCAGGTGAATCGAGCCACTGCTACATCAAACGTAATGCGACTTATCTATAAAACTAGACTCGCTACGTTCCCACCAATCCGCAAACATTTTACTGCCCTTGACGTTTCTTACAAAATTATATTTATTTCGATCAAGTATTACACAGATCGAGGTAAACACTGAATAATCCATCGACATTGATTAACAACGAACGAATATTTTTCTTTTCTTATTCAGTTTTCTTAGTATACAATGAGTTTCAATGTACCATCAGCTTAATACTATATACATTATTAAAAATTTCAGCATATTTGATATGTTGGGTATATTTGTAGAAGGTTTTGAGATTGCTATCATAAGTATTAATACGTATTACGTAACTGATACACTGTGAAAATCTGGCCGGCCGGTATTCAGGGTACAAGTATAGGAACACGCATACGTGGAATATGTCTTGATATGACAACTTCGAATTTGTTTACTATCCTTAGCTAGCTCGCTATAATTTTGTCCTCTCTGAGGCAGCGTACTCGGTTCCTTCGAATTGTCTCAAGTGAATCTGTAAAGTATACATTGGTTCAGCTTAGCAAACGAGCGAAATTGTAAACACCATCGACCGAATAGATAACGACGAATACCTGTAAATGTAAATTTACTTCAGCCGATCGACTCAAGTATGGGAAATTTCCACCACTCTTCAGATGTGCCAGTTTAGCATTGGGGTAACACTTGTACATCTCCTCTCTCACCGAATTAGATAACGCGTATTCGTCGAAAACATCGAGAATTGTAATAGGCAGGTGGCATATTTTTTGCGGTTGCACGTAACAATTAACGCAATTCATCGTTAATCGAGACGCCAATTCGGGTTGCGTTAAACTTTCCAGCTATGAATACAAAATATTCGTTAAACATCGAGCCATTCAACTTGTCTACTGTAAGAGGAAAAATATATTTGGTACCCTTTCAACCATGAAATCTATAGCTTCCACGATTTCTCCATCGACCTTCTCCGTCACGAAGTTCCCCATTAGCATTTTTTTCAATACCAACGATGGTAGGATCCAAAACCTACAAATTGATTAACAGTTATTCGCAGAAGTATTTATGATAACGTATCGCGTTTTCTGTTACTCGCTTTCTCTTATCTCGATACAAACGTTGAAACCTGACAAAATTTGCCTGACTTTATAATGTTTAGAAAATATTTTGACGTGGGAAAACAACGCGCTTACACTGCCGCCGAATCGTTGTAACTGAAAACCGACGTGTCCGTGAACGTATTACAGAGTACCAGTGATACCACTCGAGGACAATGAGCGTTCACCTCGGTAAACTTTTGAGCCAGGAATCCACCTGAAAATAAATATTTTTATTGTAATTTTACATATTAATTACCTTTTTTTTAGGTTGACATACTAATTTTTCTTCGTACGTTCTGACCTAATGAAGCGCCGAATAGATGAACCTTATCGAGTTCCATGTAATCCAGGAGTTTCCTGAATCCATCACACCACTCTTTAACGTTCCAGTATACCGGTGGTTCGGCCTGAAAAAGAATTATTTTTTTTAGTTATAATTTAAAAACGTATGTATATACTATTTACCGATATAATTCTATATCCTTTGGCTGCCAAGCCTAAGATTTGTTTAAAGAACACATCTGCTGTTCCGCTGACCGGTGGAAGACATATGAGGGGGCACTTAATAGTTTTTGGACTAGAGTCGTATACCTTCCATCCCTAGGAAAAAAAATTAATTTTTGCGTCTTTTAAATTTCATACCATTTCTATAAACATTACTTTTTAATATACGAAACTCTTTCGTTTAAAAATTTACGCGTCTTTAATAGGGCATTGCGTGGCAAATGATTTATCGATCGCGTTGTTCCGGTTTAACTGTAAGTTAGTGTCAATTACTATAATATTCACCAAAAGCACACTCGATACTTCGTTTGTTTTATTACGAAGCACAGTTATTCGCTTACGAGATTTGTTTTAAAAAATTACAATCGCGTAGAGGTCATCGTTATGGGTCTCGATCTCGAATCGCAATCTTGTTGAATCGATTGTCGAACGTTTTATGATTAAAGAATTAATTGCCTTAGTGCCGTCAGCATCGACGACGATTTTCCTGAGTGGGATAGAACTACGAAAACTGAGATATTCCTGGGATCGTGACAATTCGCTGGAGCACGACATGTTTTTTCTCTCTCTTGCACTGTCCTCAATCACTGCTTTTATCGTTACAGGATTTCTGTTGGCTCGGGGATTACCGATATCTAGAAAAAGAGAGAAGCAATAAGACGCTAGATAGCAGACCTGTGCAAATTTGAAATCGTATGCTTTACGACAGACCACATAAATAAAAATTTGTTCAAAATTATTGTTAAAATAAGGCTGGGACGTTTAACGGCTACAATCTAAGGCTCCATTTGTTGCAGAGTAAAACTTACCTCAAGACCAGGTTATGAGACCGATGATTCGCTGTACCCGAGTAAGCATCTTTGGCTGTCGAAGGTTTCTGTTGAGAAACAGTTATCTAGCAATTTCAAAGGTCAAATCACATTAACAACACTTGTTTGTGAAAGCATACTGACAGTGTCAGTAAGTTTAAACCCCCTTCCAAACATTGTCATACTTTATTTTTCTCAGTGTCTACATGGGTCCCGATCCATTATTACTATCTGGAACACTATTGCGCTTGCGCCAAGATTACCCATGTCTCGTCGGTATTGTCACGATACTGTTTTACAATTCGAGGCCGAACTCCGAATTCCGCATTGGTAAAACAGTCAACGTTTCATCGCAAATTAGGTCGAACAGAAACTGATTTAAACGCCACCTCAGTTAATGATGACACACGTTGTATTCGCTGTCGATATTCGATATCGTACAAAACATTTTTTACAGTTGTTTACATATTTATTATTTATGTTTTATTACATAGTTATTCACATAAATTTATTTGCATATAAGTTTTAGTTCAATACTAGACAAGATTTATTTGTGCATTTGCAATATACAATTTTTTTTATTCTTATAAAAAGTTAGCTGTGATTAAAAGAAATATTAATTGCAAAATAAGAGTAACAAATTTTTCAAAATTTAGTCAATACATTGTATTTTATGTAATGTTTAATGTTCAGTTCTGTTGTGTTTTGTGTATGTAATGTACAGGGTGATTCTCTCGGCGCGCAACACAATAGCCGTGCCGCACAATGGAACTCCTGCTGTTCCGTTTCTTGTCTTCGTCTCAGCCATAAACACATACAGAGCAGTCTTGGGTCCGGCGATATGGCTCTTGGGTCTCTTTACCCGCAACAACCGCAGCGTCCCATTGTGCGGGACGGCTATTGTGTTGCGCGCCGAGAGAATCACACTGTATAAAGACACATAATATATATATGTATATACAATTTCAATGACGATATTCGTCACACAAAATAAGAAACTGGCAGTTAATTATCCCTTTCCAAAAATAAATTAGGATAGAATCTTAAAGCTTCGATTGTATCATCTCTACATGCTTTTCCTCTCTTTTCAGTAACTAGTAACCTTTCACGCGCTAGAAGGACCGATATACCTTCTGACTGTGCTAATTCTTCTGCTGTCAAAGATCCTCTTCCTTTTATCTATAATAGAGAGATAAAATTATGTTTTGTATAAGGATTTAGAATAATGTACTTACAAGATCAGCTATAACATCAGCTATGGAGTTATCATCATAGGATCGAATTTGAAGAATCATAACTCCACTATCGAACACTCGTAGTACTATAGGTAAATCTAAAGGAGCTAATTGTCTACTAGCATTTAATAGGTCTTCTGGCGATAAAAGTTCCATGCCTCTAGCTCTATTTACTCGACAATAAACATCCGTTAATGTCATCATTCCTCCAACTTCCTAGAAAATAAAATTTATTGAGTATTTTATTCATTTTTATTTCGATTGTGATTATTGGGTATATTAACTTTAATTGGTTCTTCTAAAATATTTGCAAGTTGTTTTGCCAATTGTTTGAAATATTCATTACTACTCTTATATGCATCTCTGGTAACAGGGTCATCAATACCAAGACTCATTAAGTAAGACTTAAATCTCACTGTTTCATCCTCCGTGATATCTCCTTGCCTCTCCTGTAATGGTCTTTGATTATGAATGTCAATTTTAGAAAGTAAATGTCGAGAAAGTCACCCGTATTTTTGCTGAAATTGTTTTTGAAATGGAAACCATGTCTTTAGCCATTTCCATAAGTTTTTTTAGGTCTTGAAAGGCCAGTAATATACTTTCATCTGTTGCTTTCTGTTGTTCTTGAAGACTTCTTTCAATACCTATTATACCAGTTCGTGTTTTTATTTGTGGCAGTGGTTTATTATGGTTTCCACTGTTTCTGGTACTGCTAATGGAATGATTTAGGGGTACAATAGGTGCTAATTCCCAAGCTTTTTTCATTATAACATCAGATAACTGTGCAAGAAAATTTGGATCTAAGCCTTCTTTAAATGAGAATTTAACATGGTTATATATACTGTTATCCAATGGACCAGGCCTTTTATCTACAAAAATAAAACATATTAATAAAATTCAATAAAAACTTTAACACACAATTTCGATATAATGGAAGTATACCAATTGAAGCTTCAGAAAGGTGTATAATAATTTTTTTGCTACGTCCAAAGGAAAATGGACCAGGAACTTCTTCTTCAAAAAAGATTATATGACGAAGGAATAACATGAGACAAGTGTGGCCATGTGATATATCACCAGGTCTTCCCCATATAAATCTATGGCTTGTAAGAACCAATTCACCTCCCTCAAAACTTGTCTATGTAAAAATGTAGAGGTTATGCTATGTTATATTTGCGCAGAATCATCCATCATATGTACCTTAATATCGCCATCATATAAACGTACACCAGTATCGCGTCTTATATAATTTTCATTTGGTAAAAGTCCTGGGTTAGCATATTCAAATCTATTCATTCTTCTTTAAGGTTAAGGTAAAAATGATGTTTCTAACTGTGTAAAGAATGATATTGGCATAAGTGTAT
This sequence comes from Osmia lignaria lignaria, assembly GCF_051020975.1. Classification (NCBI taxonomy): domain Eukaryota; kingdom Metazoa; phylum Arthropoda; class Insecta; order Hymenoptera; family Megachilidae; genus Osmia; species Osmia lignaria. The sequence continues at coordinate 1,439,225 of NC_135046.1, read as the reverse complement.
GTCAGTGGGTTTTGCTCCTTAACTGACTATAGATAGGAGTCGCTGCTTGTATCTGTAGTCACTGCTATCAGAAAGGAATAGAGAGTACTCGGCCCGAGATTTTACTGGTGCTGCACCAAGCGGTCAAACATAAAAGAGTAGAAATCTGTAAAAAAACATTCACATCAACATATACAAGAACCACAGATTTTAGTGTCGCACGTGTCGGTAAGTTACATAATTTCATTACCATTTTCAGTAATACAGTGTCACATTCTACCGTATTACACATACATAAACTGTGTAGTTATATTTGCACATATAGAGTTGTATTATGTAATGAACGTGAAACGCATTTTATGTCTTTCTTCTAAATCACTTTGGGAATGATTATTTAATTTATTTAATTAGAAATCGATTTGTCTTTAGGTACAGATACAAATGTTTTTAGGAATAATATCTTTAATAATCCTATTGTAGCTTATTCTTCATCTTTCCCGCCAAGTTCGAATTTAAACCTAATGCTGCCATCTTTATAAACCGCTCGAAAGCTGAGTAGTATCGTAGTTGTTGGAACGAGAGGACGCGTGACATCCTTCTCCGTTTTAAAGTAAGTAAACTTTCATTTAATTAAGGTTAATAGTGTTCCGAATTATTTGCATCCATCCTTTCTATATTTTGCTTAATATTTTGTAAGATATTTATGTGAATTAAGAAGAAAAATTGATTTAATTAACATTTCTGCCCTTTCGTTTCATGCCCGTACTATGTACGTATTCGTACGTAGTTGTATCAATGTTGTATGAGATACATATGAATTTTCGCATAGAATTTCACAAAAAGCATAAAAAACTTAATAATATCAAGTTATGATGCCACGTTTTTATTGTAATTTTACACAGATATCTAGTACTGAACTATTATGGAAGGAAGGAAGGAAGGAAAGGGAATAAGAATGGCGCGAAAATGGCGGATTTAAAACCATTGGTGCTTTCGATACTGCACGAGACAATTTAAAATGGATTCTACGGCGATGCAGGGAACAACTAGTAAGTGGTTTTATTCAATTTTTTTAGTATGATTTAATGAAATTCATTATATTTGTATTATTTTTATAATTATTTAGTAGTGTTTCATATATTTTTTTCTTAAATAACATTTTTTATTTTTTATTTTGTTACAGATGTGTACAATTGTAAACTTAAGTTTACTGAGACTCCTGGACTTTCTCTGGTGACATCCTAGATGACATTCATGATGACTTCCCTGCTTCTCCTGGATGGTAGTTTTCTACTGGACTACTGCAATCAGGTTTTCTCTGCGATCGGTGAGTTGCATGCTATTTTTTTGCGAATGAATATTGATCGCGATTCAAGTTAGAGTTAGAAATATTAATCGCTATTTTGATTTAGTGTTGTGAACTTCATATATACATCGCGCTTGTTTTTTGCTTTGCTTTAAGAAGTAATATTACCTTATAATATCGATTGCTTTAGTGTTGCGAACAAAAACTCACGGTTCGTTTTAGAATTCTTTTCTTTAAATTTCAATATTATTATTTATTGAATTGTAATTAGATTTCTGTTAAAAGTAGTGTTGCGAATAACAATACTTGGATTATTTCCTTTGTGTTGTGATTTGAAAATACGCGATTGCTTTGAACTAATTTGCAGAATTTTTTAATTAGCATTGCGATAACGAATATTCGAGCTTTTGCGTTAGTGTTGCGATGTACATATAATGAAATCCAGCTGCAGAGGTATAGCCTTTAATCGGCTCTACTGTTTTTGAAATTATTGTTGCGTATTACAAAATTGAAGAGATTTGAATAGTGTTGCAAAAAATACAGTTCGCGTGTCTTATTAGAAATGTTGGTATTTCGTATTCATTCAATTAGCGTTGCATATAGGAGCATCCTGCTCTTAGAAGTTCTTGTATTTTGTAGTTTATAAAATCAATGTTTCGAATGAATTCGCGATTGATATTGAAATTTTCAGCATTTATTTTTGCATTCATTTCTTCTGTTAAAGGAAAGTGAAAATGCGATATGATAACATCGATAATAACATTTTATTGTCTGAAGTTAATAGTATGATACATATATACGCTCATTCTTTATCGCAGTTAATTCTATACATAATGTTCACATTTTTCACTTGTATAATATGTTATCTGTCGTTTTTATAATTTTATTCTTTTATAATTTTGACAAGTTATTCATACCTGTAATTTATAAAAGCTAAACGATCGTTTATCGAAGAAAAATTTCGCATATACAGTTATATATTATTGTTATTGCTGTTTGTACATACAATATGAATTGAATCATTCCGGTTTCACGACGTAGAGAATAAAAATCGATCAATCAACGGATAAAAAAAGTCACTTAAAATACGGGTCAATTTAACTATACAATTATACGGGGTATTTAACTTACACTTATTGTAAAGAGCTATAATCATCGTCGGAATAAGGGGAGGTCTAAGGGAGGGTATAGCACCGGGCCCCACTTTCCAGGGGGTCCTCTTATAAACCTTCGATTTACCATGTCAAAAAATATTAAATGATATTTTTTTTTACAATTAAAAATGATAGTAGGTTTAATTATAAATAATTGGAATCTATTTCGTTCAACAGGAATAGAATTATACCTATTTAAATTTTCGTTGTGAGGAATCTAACGAACGAGCAAGTTTATATCCACTTGATTTTAATACTATATCTTTATGAATGGATAAGTATTATTTAACAAGTGACTAAATCTTTCCTTATCTTTTTTTTTTCAATTTCCATATGTCGCGATACGAGACCATTTAATGTTACATTATACAAAATGTAGTCTCGTTTAACATTACTATCAGACTATGTATATTTATATATGTATCATATCATATCATATACATACAACTTATCTACTAATCATTCTTTTATTAATCTCATCGCTCCACGAACAATGCCAACATTCGCTTCTCCGTTATGTACATGTCGCACGCTAATAGTGCATCGTTTTCTCCACAAGCGTATGTACATACATAAAACATGGTCCTATATGATTCATATGTATCGTTGCATGTATACACGTTCTTTTTTAACATCGATAAATTCGCCTTAGTTTTGACAGTATAGTATCCGACACGACCTAAGTGTTTATCATAATAATGTAACGATAAAAGAATATTTACCTGTTTCGTTTATTTAGAACTTATTGTTAGATAGTACAACACGTCATTTGATTTATTAGGTTGTGTAATAAATTCCCAGGTTTTTTGTATTTTATCTTTTTTCCACAATTTTGTGTTGAAAAAATTGAAGCAGATACGTTTGTAGAGCAAGAAAAAAACTTGCGAATGCAATCATACTTTACCTGACAAAACACAAAATTGCGGGAAAAAGATAAAATACAAAAAACGTGGGAATTTATTACACAACTTAATATTATTGAAAACTTTGAAGTAGCTGAAATAACAAATCTTCTATTTATCGACCCATTAATATTTTTGAAACAGATTTACTCTCCATATAATGTTAATCCGTGAATATAATTTAAAAATAATTGTTTGTTTCTATCCAGTAGGAATGTGCGGGTTCCCGAAGGCACGGGTACCCTCACACCTCTATCCAAATTAATGGATCATTTTGTAAATATATGTACTCGTTACATTGTTTAATTACTACGCTTTGAAAAATTATCATGATTAAAAGGTTAATCATTTTCCCAATTATATGTATAGATCAGATAATTGTTGATATTAATGAGTCGATAGTTTTCTAAGAATATTTTAGTAGCGGTGAAGCATACAAAAGAACAAAACAATTTAATTAAAGGAATGTTTTTTGTATTGCTTTTGAAAAAATCCAGTTTAGTGAAGATAAAAGAATGTCGACTAATTTTATCTACAAATATATATAGTAGAGTCATGTAAAGTTCCTTAAATATAATGTGTTAACTATTAATGAGCATCATTGCTCGCAAGATTTTCTAATTGTAAGATGTCAACCGAACAAGATTTTATTATATTATACTTATTGTCATTCGTTTTCTCGATGGAGTCAAATTTGTAATTGGTATTCAGCACGTATACAATTATCAAAACATCCTAATTAAATTATTCCTTCATAAAAAAGAAGCGGAAAAAATACTATTTACTTACTAAATTATTTGTTTGGGCTTTTTTATTCTTTCACACCAAAGATTTTTAAATAAATTTTATTAAGGAAGTCGAAGCTATTCTTGTCTGTTGAATAATATTGTGAGACATAATGACCAAGAATATGTCGTTTGAACAATTGCTGATATTGCACATAAAAGCACAAGAGATGTAAAAGTAGATAATATCAATGGGTCTAAAAATAGTATAAATTCTTATTCGTCGTATAGAATTACAAAGTATTTCGTTAGACAAAATTTTACAATAAGTAACGATATATTTTATGTCTAAACGGAATTTATCATATAAACGCTAAATAAAAAAAAATATACATATAATATCATATCAGGTGAAATGAATTTCCAAATTAGAATAATTAGAACAATTCTCTTTTTGAAAAAACGCACTTTAAAATATGATTGAGATTTATGAAATATCATACGTGCTCATTTAACTAGTGATAAAACTCGATGTACAATTATATTATACCGATACAAGTAAATGGGTCCATTACACATCTTAATTATGTTTATCGGTTACTATATATGCATATTGTTACTTCATTGTACTTTTGGTTTCTATTACGTTGTGGGATAACACGAAAGTTTTGAAACTTCTTATTCCATACCATGCAGCATTCATGCATTGTTATTAATTTATTAATCGTAAGTTATAATATAAATTTACATTAATCGCGACATCTGTGTATTGCAACTCATCTTTTAACAGTCTCTGACACGATTGATTTAAATTGAAAAATTTTCCTTTAGCAGTTTTCCATCGTGAAACTACTTTCACATCTCTTTGTTATAATGAACAAATTTCAGTACTAGCTGGCTCATTAAGTTATTATAGCCCCTCGTGTTTTCGGAGAGGTATTCGACACAATTGCGTTACTGCTTTGACAAATAAATTTTGCACGTTGAACGTTGCTTTACAAAACTGCGTAAATTGTTTTTAAACGACAAAAATATGAATATCTGTTATATATAAGTATAACGATAATTTCTTTGAAAGTCCGTTATTTATTTTTTGTTTATTCGTATAAGTTGCTATGATACGAAAACGTTATTTTTATTTTTCAGTTTTACCGAATGTTCAGAAAATTGTTCGATTCGTTTAAACCTTTATAGATAGTCTCCGTCTCGGCAATAATTTCTTCACATCATTCACATATTTACAACATTTCATTAAGAGAAACATTTTCATATTGGTCGCGTTGCAATAACTGTATCTTATTCAATTAAAATACAAAATCCTTTTTAAGTAGAAGGAAAGGAAGACCTATTTGAAACGTACAAGTTCAAATTGTACCAACTGCAAAAACCTATTTCTTGTTGAATTTATTGTGTAGGTACTAAAGTATTTTCTCATCCTGTACCTCGTTCGATAATTCTTATCTTTGATATTTATTCTTATCCTTTTCGTTGTTGAACTACCTTGGCCATCGTAGGTACAATTTAGAGGATAAATATTATGGTTGAGAAAAAGTGGAAGAGAAGTATCGTGATCGATGTTGAGTGATGTTTTGAATTAGCAGTGTTCATGATTACCCAAGGCGGGGACAATGATGGCAGAACCAGAGGTCTCTCCGTTCCGTGACCTTCTTGAAAAGTACTACCAGTCATAATTTGTGTAGTACTTAAATCGTCGTTTCCCAAAGAATCAAATTCATCGAAACCACCCCCGTGTATTCTTCTGTTGCCGTTGTTGTTTTTCTTTTTTCCCTTTGATACGGGTTTTTTCCGAGGTTTCATGTCGATGGTTTTTATAAAACTGGTAGGAGTGGTTTTCTCCGCAAGATGAAGTTCTGAATAAACAAAAATGCAATTGGTTAATTTTAAATTAATGTAGAATAATTGTAATTATAATTATAATATATAATTATTATAATTAATTATAATTATAATTAATATACGCGATAAAAACTAGGGGTGTACGAATATTCGAAATTTAGGGCTCGGATCGGGTAAAATTCAAGGGGCTTGGGCGGGTACTCGAAACATACGAATACCCGGGTAGCCCGACTAACTCGGGTAACGCATCGTCCATGATATATGGGTACTCGCACACTCGCAATTAATATTTTTTTATTCAAACGCACTGATGATTAAGAGAATTTGTAAGATTTGTGTATGTAAAGTAAGAATTTACCTTGTAAACGTACAACACCGTCTGCTTTTCCAAGAGCGTTTACAGATGAGCAAACGTATTCTCCGAGGTCCCTTTTCTCCAGGGAATTCACAGTAAGGTTCATTTGCAACGAGTAACCGTTCAATGCGTGCTCCGTCATTATATATTTCTCACTGGTTAACAATTTCTCGCCTGAATCAGAAACATTGTCACTTTGATGAATTGAAAACGGCGATGAATTCGTCAACGTCCGTATAATGAATTTCCCTAAATGTTGATTACCTGTGTTTCTGTACCACGTATTCATTGCATGCGGAGACGCTTCAACGTGACACTGAAGAACAACGTTACTGCCGATAGGTGCTGCTAACAGTGTATTTGTTACTTTTATAACCGGTTGAACTGAAACAGAAAGATTTTTCTGTAAATTTCACTCTAGTTTCTGATATCTAACGAGTGTAAAGTAAAACACTATATCGATTGTAGAAATTTGAAATACAACTTTTAATTTTGCTAATTATTATGAATGATGTTGAAAGTGTGGCAACGAAGAGAAAAAGTTGCAATTTTTCTTAGAGAATTCCACCATGCTCGGTACTGTACACGTGTACGTACAATGAACGTCGACGGAATAACGTTTGATGACACTTGGAGGAACATTGTTGCTAGCTATGCAGAGATATACACCCATTTCTTGTCGTAGGATCCCGGATAGTTCTAGAGTTTCACCCACATAAGTTTTTACCGCTGAAAGACAAGACGTTACGTGGTTAATACTCGGTATATTTTGTCTTCGATATATGTCGAACGCGATCGCGTATCTTACATCGTTTTTGTCCATCTTCTCTAAGGATGATATTTCGGCCATCTTCTCGTTTCCACGTGACGGTAGGTGTCGGCGAACCCGTCGCGACGCATCTTAATCTCACGTTACCACCTTCGTGGGTTACCATACCCTCCGCGGATTCGTCGTCCATGATATCCGGTGGTATAACTACTTCCATGTATCCGTTCTAAAAATCAAATGATCTCATCAATTCTTATTAAGATTACTATTTACCTTTATACAAAGACTCTACACTCTGACTTAAATTTTTATCGAGAGATTAGTAACACGACAGGCCTTTTTGTAACAAATTTTAATTAATTAGACTCCAAATTCCTAAAGACCTGTCTCTATATCTACTCTAAAGTCTATGGGTATACAGAGTGTCTCAGATTGGATAGTGCCACTAGCCAGGAGGTGAATCTATAAGCAAAAATAAGCCGAAAAGAAAAGAATACATTCATTTCCTTCGAACTTTCGTTTTCGAGAAAGTTGAGTTCGAAAATTCGTCGAGTACATGTATACGTCTTCATTAAATATATATTGTTTAATAAAGTTAACGGCAAATTATTTGTCATAAAAGGACGATATTATAGACATTATTTTTATCCTAAAGGGTTACATCCCTTTACTTATATAAAGAAAAATAACATTTTTTAAACGCTTCTATTCGAAAACGAAAGCTCAAACAGAAAACTTTATTCTCCTTTTTTGTACCACTCGACCTGGGACACACTGTATATTGATACTAAGGATGCAAGAAATAAGAAGTAAATATGCATTCACCTGACTACGCATAGGTTCAGTGTTCACTTGGCACATATAAGCGCCTGAGTCGTTCTTTTGAACGTTTGACACGTGCAATTTCCAAGTGTTGTGTCCATTATGCGTGACGGAAAGCCGTGGATTGTGCGCTACTAGATGAGTATGTATCGCCAAGATTGCTCGGGAGTCTGATTTTATCCAAGCCACCTAACAGGAACAAGTTTTTTAAAAAACTAATGTGCATTACGTACAGTAGCTTCTTGTTCGACGATGTATTTCTAAATGTATTACACTTCGATTCAAGGTTTGATAATTAGCGTACCTTGTACGATTGTAAATGATTAACGACACAGGTGAAGAAAACGTCGCGACCCTGAATCACTGTGTGATTCTCTAAAGGAGCTAAAAATTCTGGCAGTGGTTCTGGAGTTATTTGACCTGAAAAATAATAAACCCTTATGGTAAATCTTTCCTAAATAATGGTACAGGGGAGGTAAAATTCAGAAAATGAAAATAATATGAAATACGAAATTAAATTAAAATTGGAGCTCTCTTCATGGTTCGTCATCGTAAGGGTTAAACGCCTTATTCGAATCGAAATAATCGAGAGCCCGTTTCCTTCATGAAACTTGTAACAAAAGCCTTGCAAATATCGAAACGTAGCCAGTGGCGAGAATCGGTATTTACAGAAAAGATTTGGTAGGTCGTAGGTAGCGTACGATGCGAGTTTCCCGCACGTGATGCAACTTCTCTACTTTGTCTTTCCCGAGTGCCGAGCCAATCTTTGCTTTCTAGTAGTGGAATCCATGGAATTTTCCGAGTTAGCACGGAGCTTCTGTGATCTGAAAAGCCGGATAGATATTTGACCTACTCGGCAGTAGAGAAGTCGATGTAATTTCCTCGTCGCGTCGCTTGTTGTCGACCAAAAGTAATCTTCACCCTTTTGCAAAACTCTGCCTTCGCCCCACTGTGCGGCGCGGCGTCAGGTACGATTTTAACACTTTTCCGGTCTCCATTTTTTATTAATAACTTGGATATTATTTGCGTCAGGTAACTATGTAAGATTTTTGTATAATGAGTTTTGTTGTAAGTGTAATAGTTTTTGCAAGTATTATTACCACCCCCGGTCTACTCTACGATACAAGGTGCAAACATACACCTTTGTTTAAATCGACCACCTAAAGCAAAATTTAATCATACTGTAGGCGCGAGCACGCGATAGACTTTCTTCTTTTTTCGTCGATGGAAACACGTTCGGAAAGGTACAAGACAGATTTTCTTGTCAATCCGGAGAAGAAAATAGTTACGGTGGCGCATCTGCTACTCGATACCACGATTTATCATTCCCTACTGCACCTACGTGGGGAACACTGCTGGTGGTGGTGGCTTCTTTTACGATGTTTCCGAATACAGATGACTCTATTTTTAACGCTTACCTCTGTCCTCATCATTCAAAATTTAATAATCTTCGGAATTTGTATTCGCGAAAAATACGATAACTGATCGAAACAAATAATGTATCTGTTTTGAGATGGAATAAAAATCACTTACATAAGCAAAGCTGCAGAACCAAGGTGAAGAGGGCTGCGAGTTTCCGCGCTGCCATGAGAATCAACCACTTTCGTTCTAATACTTTGGGACACTAGTTAGCGATCTGAAAGCAAACAAAATTGGCTTTCTCTTATTTTGCCTTGAATAATGCAATTTTTTGCGATACACGAGTCTTCCTGGATTTATGTCGGGTGACGATGGGGGGTGGGGAGGGGTTCATTCGACAGGGCATGAAGAGGGGAGTATTATGACTCCAAGATGTCCGATCTCTGACCCCGGGAACATAGTCAAAATGATAACATAAGATGATGACGGCGTTGATGGAGTTATGTTGGACGATAAGATGTCCGACATAACTCCAGGAGAGCCCGATACACTGCAAGTTTGTTGTTTTCAATCCGGCTAGATGAATATTTCAGTTTGAATAGGAAACGATCTGTAGAAGTAATCTATCGGCCACGATCAGTCGAATAGCCCTTTGATAAATTCTATGAAAGTAAAGAAAAACAAAAGTATTTTTGCTCAGTTGCTCTACGAGTAAGAACAGTAGGTTCCTACCATTCGACATCGATAGCTGCTTCTGACAGGTGGCTCGCAACTCGCAGTTATTCAGTCAGGCGATACAAGTATTGCTTATTGGAACGTACACATTCCCTTTTTCCCTTGATCAAGCATGTGTACGCTGTCAGTTTACGTAACTCCGTTATAGTCTAGAACCGATAAAATTTGACCCAGAGATACATTTGGCATTTTCATCGTTCGCCTCTTTACGATATTTCACGCACAACACACCCGCGCAGGGAATTTATCGAACAAGAAGAAATGAACGAAAGATTGATATCGAACGGATCGAACGGGTAATTAGAGAAGCAGAAAAATATACAAATTCCAAAATATTTGTCAGAGATTGAAAACAGGAATTTGGCTGAGAAAATATTCCTTTGTTCTTGGAAGGCAGCTGCTTCGTTAGAGGATAGGTGCGCGATCCACGAAAAGCTGAACGACAGAATGTGATTCGGCTGCGCGGGCTACACTTCCGTAACACGTTTCCTCTATCAACGCGTCCCTCGTCATTCTGGCAGGTGACCTCGGTGAAACGGATTTCTGCGATGCGAACATTTCATTCAAAGTAACGTATAATCCTCTACTGCTGCTTGCGAGCTTTTTAAAACCACTTGAATTGTCAATTCTCGCGATTGCTATTCCGTGGATAGGAATTAAAAGCAGATGCAAACACGAAACGCGACCAAGCATTCAATTTCGAATATGAACTGGTATCTGGACTGTTCGATCAAACTTTTGTTATATTTTATCCCGCTTCGTTATTAATTCGAGAATGTGTAACAATTTACAGTCACGAATTGTATGAAAGTACATACGCTGCGAAAATACAGTGAGTGATCAAATTATTAGAGCCACGGTATGAAAAATAGGTTTTTCGTGTTTCTGTAGAAATAGAGACACAATTTTACGGGTTTTACATTGTGTAACTTTTAATCAATAATCCTTCACTAATAATATACCAAAAAATACGTATAAAAATGAACAAGTACATCTAAAAGTACATCTAATTTACATATGTATATTAGTATTTCGTAACGCCGTCTTTTGCTGCAATTACCTACTGCATACTTTATTTTTATTGCTTTATTTCTAGCCCATACTTCTATCATACGTTCATTCAAATGAAAAACTGGGTTTAACTCGATTTTCATTTAAGAATTAATCATTTTATGCGAGTGGCTTTAATAATTTGATCATCCACTGTAAATTCGCAATACTTTGATAAAGTATACGCAGGTTAAGAAAGATATCGATGCCAATTAGTTCGCCGAGTGGAAGACGCCGGTCTTTTATGTAAAATACGAAGAAACAACTTTTCTTACAGTTAGTATTCCGGTGGTTGTTGTTCATTGCGGGGAAAAGCCGCGTACCATAATACGAAGACTAAACTTAAATTCGTGTCACCGTTGAGAAACGATGTTTCTGTTTCTGACACGCTCGGCTAGTGTCAACAACATTGTCGGGCGGGGAGACATTCTTTAACAGATTTTGAATCTTTGCCTGGGAAACTTTTCAGTTACCTCTGTCGGAAGAAGCACCGGAAAGTTCGTCAAGTTGCAACGAGGACATTACCGGTGATAATTCGAGTTAGCAGCAATGAAACCTTGTTACTTGGCTTTTCCCCTATCGTGAATTCTGAAGTACGACACGAAGGAAGTATGTACTTCGAAACTAGCCAGGTTCGCGGTACGCAACTTTCGACGTGATTAAAAACGCGACGTTATTATTTGCCGAGACAGTTTGTAGATTTTCTTTATTATCTGTAACTATAATTCGACGAGAAGATTCTATAAATATTAATTAAAATTAAATACAAATCGGAATGGTACAAAGCCGTCGTTGATACGCTGTCGGTCGACGTTGCCTGCAAGAATTGATTCTCGAGCAGACGCGTTTCCCCGCTACGTGACATAAAAATCTGCTGTACACGATGCTCCCTGTAATTGGATATTCTGGTCAGGAACAGATAAGAAGATTCCTTGCAGAGCCGGTACAGTAATAATTATGCGAGGAATATCATGGTGATCACGCCACTAGCATAGCAAGTGGTCCACATTTTCTTCCTCCACCGAAGACTGACTGACCTATTCGGGCTACGATCTTTTTCTCGAGATGATTCATCGACTGGAAGAACTTGTTTCCTCTTTTCCTTTTGCCCCAAAGTTATTTCAGTTACTAGGATCGTAAGCGTTCGGGGGTTGCTCGAGGTCAGGCCTGAAAATGGACTTTCGGAAGTAGCTACTTGCGAACGCCGCGAGACACTGGGGCTCGACTCTAATGGGACAGCGAGCTCGTTCCAATTCAAATCCTATATAATATACTTTTATACCGACTAGACGTATCTTCTTTCTTTCTTCTTTGACACGTTTTCAAAGTTTCATAGGATCGTATTACGTCGGTTGAAAGTTAACGCGTTAATTGTCGCGTTTAACACTTTATTCTGTAAAGCCTAAGGGAGTGTGCGAGAATTTCACCTGATCTTAATCTATTTTATTTTTCGACGGCAGATAGTGTATTCAAATCTAGTGAAAGAAGGACAAACGGATAAATGTATGTATATTTAGAAATAATAATAGGTAGTTAGCTAATTCAGTTGAGAAACAAGTAAACTAAGTGACTCTTTATTGGGTCGTCTTATTAACGGTGAGGATACGTGTTGGCAGGAGGGAGGTAGAAAATCTAGGATGTGCAAGAATTTCACCCGACCCGAATCTATTTTATTTTTCGACAGTAGATGGTGTATTAAAATCGTTCTAATGAAAGTAGGGCAAACGGATAAATGTATGAATATTTAAAAATGAAAATAGATAAGTAGCTAATGAAGTTGAGAAGCAAATAAACTGAGAAACTCTTTATTGGATCGTCTTATTAACGGCGAGGGTATGCGTCGGCAGGGGATAGGTAGTAAGCCTTGGAAATGTCCGTTTACCGAGTAGAGGAGCGAGTGTCAGGCAGTGATGGGTGGGCGCGAATTAGCACGATTAAGATGGTATCGCATCCGAGCGGACAGGAGAACAATGCGAAGCCAAAGAGAGAAGAGGTCGGCTTGTTCAACCTCAAAGTAACTGGCAAGAACGACCGCGATGGAGCTCCGTATGGGATATCTATGGGGGTATTTGGTGAGCGTGTTGCTTGGGATTACTGCAATGCAGGAACGACAGGCAAAGCTGGCTCTGGCTCCAGCTTCGGCTTCGGCTTCGGCTTCGGCTTCGGCTTCGGCTTCGGCTTCAGCTTCGTCGGTCAGCTCTGATGCTGAGTTACGTTCTACCCTATATCCCTTGGACCTATTACACACGCGGCATGTCCCCATAAATACAACCTGAAATTCTACCGGATCCGGCATCAATTTTCCTTACTACCATCTATCAAACTTACGCTTACCGATTATTCTTCGAGTACAAGGATTTCAAACTCGTCTATACGGTCGTTTAAAACATCATCGATACAATTGAGAACCTTGCAGCTAAAGGGGCGCAGCTACAATATTATTAACTTCAAGTAAATTAGATAAAAATCAGAGTACTAATTTAAAAATATATGTATATTTTCATACGATAATTACTGCTTATTGAGTTGATAAGTTTTTATTTTTATTTTTGGAAAATTTTTCAAATCTACAGTTTTCACAGACAAACAATAATTCGATCACTTATCATGGAATTTGCATCAAACGATTTAATATTTTTTTTTTTTTTTTTTTTTTTTTTTCGTGTATTGCACATTGTAAATAAGAAATTCTCCAAAATAGGGCTTCATCCTCAACTGTTCTTTTAACGAAGAGCAAAAATAACGGCAGAAAGACGAAGTTACGAGATTCGATAAGAACATATTAAACAAGTAAACGAAAGAAGGAAAATAAATATTACACAAGTAAACGAGAATCGGCTGTTAGAAATTTTCACAGTCCGCAGAATTATAATGCAATATAGGGTAAAGACGATTTTTGATTGCAGAGAAAATAATTTGGTTTGCATTATACGGATAATAGGCGAGTTTAAACGCGCGGGATGACATGGTTTTATGCGGATATACCAACGGACATGTATGTGCGTAAGCTTGCTGCAATGCTACACGTCCCTCCCATAAATACACGCGTCCGATGGCTTGAATCCTCCATCAGCTGCAACGACGCGCATATCCGTCAAAATTCCATTTAGATATATCGATATATTGCTATATCTAAAAACACTAATTGCACTAGAATCGTATCGCAATCATCCACGTTAAACCGTTAAATGAGATAGTGACGTTGATACCTTAATTGATAATCGCTGATCGATAATTTCGACAAGTGGGAAACGTATCAAACAAATAGAAAGGTTGAAGAAAAAAAAAAATGGAAATTTTAATAAAAATCGTTAAAAATTGGTAATTTATTCTCGATCGAAGTAACGTAAAAAAAACCTTTTTACGTTACTATTCGTATAAATGTTGCTATTCATTTTTTGTTTCTTCTCTTTCGCTATCTGCTTTGAGCCTCTCCTCCGTTTCTTTTCTTCTTTCATCTTTCATCCCTGTCAGTCACGGCTCCCTTTCGTTCCATCGGCTGATATATCGGTAGGCAATACCACTTCTCTGTCTAACGGAACGTAAAGCGGATTCCGGTGCTAAGCAGATGGAAATTCAGGCAATGCGAGCGCGGTAATGTACCTCTCTGCAGCGGCGTATATCGGAGCAACCGGGGGAGGATTCGCGTTTCACGATTCAGGATAAAAGACGAATTCGGCGAGTGCAAGAATGACGGACGACGCGCGACGGAAGAAACAGAACTGGATGAGAAAGCGAAGAGCCGGGAAAAATAGAACGTGTGCGGATGGGTGAACGTGGAACGGCAGAACGGAAACGAATGAAATGAAACGAAGTACGTAGAGGATATTAAAAATACTTTGGTCGAAAGAAGTAAAGATGCACGGATTACTTGCTAAAAGAGGGGATATACGTGTCGAGATCTGATTAATACGTAATTTGAATAACAATAAACCTCGTAAACTCGGTCTTCGATCCTCCGTTTAATATCTTTTCGTAACGTATCGCCCCGTTTTGATTGCAACATTAATTCTCGAGAAATTTGCTAGCGATACGTTGTACCAGCAGCTATTCCAACAGGAAATTTCTCTACTATCTACGATCCGAGCAATTATTTCGGCTGATTCCACAAAATTGTGTGTGTACAAATCAATTGTTGCGTAATTTACGCTTTTGCTCGAAATTATGGACACGTTGATTGTACATTAGGGAGATAGAGCTCTGTTATTGTGCGCTCATCGTTCACCATAATGAACAGATACGCGACATCTAAATTTTCCAAAGGTGTCATAATGCGATAGTGAATGGAACAATTACCGCTGCTTATTATAACAAGATTGATAGTCATTTTCTATCGCTTCGGTTCGCTTCGGGTCGAGTTCTCGAAGATAGTAAATGTTGTGACACCGACCCGACCTGAGTATCGGATAAATATCTGATCAAACTGAAATTTCTTGATCGCAGAACGTGTACGTAAGCGATCTTATTAGAGTCGCTTTACCATTAATAGAAATGGCGAGTGGTGTTATCTGCCACGCGATTCGGCTCGAGGAACTCGCTGAAATCGGGTAAAAGGATGAAACGAAGGGAAAAGAAAATACAGAAACGCATCGAGGGGAAGAACGGGTTATTAAAACATCTGAAAGGCAGTGGGTTGGCCCGTTGAAACAATAGCCACGCTAGCTGCCGATTGTCACCGACTTCACGAATCTCGTTCGCTCGGTTCTGAATTACCGTGCTGTCATAGATCCTGAATGGCAGTCGTAGAGGCGACGACGCGATGCTGCAGGAAGCTCATTAGGCATCGCTCCGAGCATTTTCTGGCCCTTGCCTCCTAGACTTCGTCAATTTTTACTTTACCCTCTATCCGTCCCGCGACCCCGTCTATCCACCCGACGCTCGCCATCCTCTCTGTATACATATGTAAATACCGAGTATATATATAGTCTGCTGGCTTTCAGAATAGTAGCCTACAGGATTTCAGATTTGCGGAAAATTTCGTTTCAATTTCAAAGTAACGATAGCGCCAGGATCGTCGGAGGAGAAACCGACCTTTGATGATTTATCAGAAATCGAACCGCTCGTTCCGCGGTCAATTTTACTCTGCCCAATAAATGGTTTAACAGCTCTGTCTCCCTTAAAACATTTACTCCGTTGTTTGTGTCTCTTTTTTCGGTTGTACCACCGCACCGTGAAATAGCGATTAATACCGCGACGATAATAAATACATGCATGCACAAACGTAAACGATTAAATTGTACGCGAAAAAAGAAAATAACGCAACGCAAGGTTTCGATATTCGACTTGAAATTTAATATAGTGTAAAATATTCGAGATTTTAACGAGGAAAGGAATTCGTATACATAATACGCGTTAAATGCGCGACGCGAGAATCGTTGGTACAAGTTTCGGAAAATGGAAAAGAGAAGACTGAAAATAATGAAGCGTTTCTTAGGGTTCAATACGAAGGAGATTTTCTGGGATGTAATTTCTTCCATTCAATTGCAACGGAAGCTCGGTTCTTCGAAGGACGATGAATTCTGAAACGAATGATGAATCGCGCTCTACGCGAAGAGGATTCCGACAATGACTGAAAAACGGATGAATAAGAATGCACTCGAGTCGAGTGGCCAGCTGGTCGGCGAAGGGAAAAGAAATCCTGCTAACGAACATCCTGCCACGAGATTCGCGATAGTAATTCCTGACTGAGAGCCCCGTAGCTCCGGAAAACTCGTTTTCAGTATGACGACGCCACGGATAGAAAACTGCGCCTTCTTCGAAACATCTTCTTCGATTGCTAAGGATTTCGTTCCATTTTTAGCCCGCTTTAACGAATAATCGACTCGCTTTATCGTATAAAATATCGCTTTGGATCGGGTTCTCGAAAGTATAAATGTTCGAGAACTCGACCTGACCCAACCTGAACAGTGCAGACCTGATCCTAGTATCGGATACCCGAAATTTTTCGATTCTCGCACGTCTCTACTAATCGCTTAACATTTCTCATATTTCATTCATTACACAAAGACAGAACAATGGATCTGATAAAACTAGTTGACTGTAAAAAATGTTGTCCCCTTGAACTAAAGCTTGCTTCTTCGTGGCAATGAGAAACAATAAGCATCGCTGTTCCAACATCCGCCCTCCATAAGGAAAGAAAACGGATAAAAGTAGGAGAATAAATGAAAGCTTGGATTCCATTACCGCAGGATGAGCAGAGTCCTAGCACTAATCTCGGCTTTCTAGATAGACTCTAGGCTAGAGGAACTGAACGCCTGGATGCTTTCGATGGTCCTTCGTTGGACGGTGGATCGACTTGCTCGAACTAGGTGTCGAACTTTCCACGAGATACAGACTTTTCAACTAATTCTCAGCTTATATAGTTACATCCGGTTAATAGCACGATTTTCTTTCGTTAGGAGGAAACTATTGACATTTCTCGGTTACCCTATCTTATTAACCATTAACTGGTGTAGTGATTTTTCAGGAACAACGAAATTCTTAAAGAAACAATAATCCAGTACCAGTTTAATTTTATTTAGTAAAATGTTTTTCATTTATAAAGTTCATTTATTTAGAATATAGTAGACTCCCATTACGCGTTGTATGAATTATAGGAAATGCCGCTGTACGATAATTTTTTTATCTAAAGTAACACGTTTGGAATAATTATTGCCATGGCAACCTTTATTTTCTACGTTTTACCAAATAGGACAGTTTAAAAACAAAAATAACTGATATATGTATACCTACGCGTTGTACGAGTAATCGCGTTATGTGAAAACAGTGGCCGCAATATCTTTGGCGCGTTACAGAAATTATAGAGTAAGCAGGCAAAATTTGTTCGTCTTCTTTTTAATCAGAGCAAAAAAAGACAAAATTTGAGGACCTAGTGACCAAATAAGATATTTGGAATAGTCAATATTTTTTTCTTTTTTTTCTCAACCATTTTCGCCCAAATGTTTTGTTTTAGCTGTTAAGATAGCGAAAAACACATCTAAAACGGTTTTGAGATTATTTCAAAATCTAGCCATAGGAATTGTAAAATCAACAATTTTTGCACAACTTCAAAACGTGTTCTTTCCAATGATACCAATGATGACTGCATGGTAACGTTCAGTTCCGCGCAAATCTCTGCACAAAAAAGGTAACAACGCCAAACGGGGTCAACCGGGGGTCAGCCCTACGGGCCTGAGGCAATTATGTTTTTATTCAATAATTAATTAGGTCAGACTCCACCTTACCAGTTAAGGGTTAATTTTTTTCTTTCCCTACAACGAAATTTTCAGCGAATATATTTTGAAAATAAATCCGAATATGTTGATCTGCTGATAGAGCTGGCGTTGTTTGATAAATGCGATGCGAATTATCTGCAGAATGATTTTGTTTGTGTCGGTTATTCGGCGATCCGAGGATACTTGAAACTGTGCGAATAATGGCAGAATGATTGGCTCCTTATCTACTCTCGTACAGAACTAAATGTTTGTTGGTAACAATGTAGAAACGTGCTATCGGACGGGGACAATTAATCCGAGTGGTCCGGTTCGTCGCTACCTTCGAATTTCAATCCTAATTGCAACGTAACCTTCTGCACCGAACGACGCTGCATTTAAGCCAAAGAGCTTTAGACCCGACTGCGACTGTAGAAACGAAAAACTTCCTATTCAATTTCACAATTTTTTTCCGCTACATAAATTCAAATTGTAAAATGTCCAGCGAATCGTAAGTTTTCTCCTTAAGTAACGACTCGGTCCACCCTTTCTCGATCTAGCGGATATATCTGTTGCATATTAAACCGTAGTTTAATCAACGGGTTGATAACATCAAATTGCTATCATTTCAAACACGTATATGTTTATTTAATCGTTAAAGTTTCAATTCGCAGTGCGATTCGAATGCTGTATAATTCGGTAAATGTTATATCATGATTAAATATCGATTCGATAAACGTTCGGGAATTATTTTTTTTATCGTGTTATCGAACAGGAGAATAAATACACGATCGAAGGTAAAGACAGAAATTAGCACTAATTAGTCGACAGGTGGGTTTGAAAAAATTTATCTAAAATTCTTTTGCCGGCGGAAAATTGTATGTTGCAATTGGTAGGATCCGTTGTTAGGATATATCGAAATATTGGATATCATTAATCTGAATCCAGAGAAATTGTACGCTCAGGGATTTTTATGTAACCAGTATCTATGGAAGGTGGGGGCGGGTATTACCGCGGATTTTGTCAATGGTGCAACCTTCCTTTATAAATCTCCGGACCATCCACTTGTGCCAGAATGAATCTAGAATATATTCAAACGAAGTTCGTTGGAAGAGAACGGTTGAATATATCCCCGCGCCTAGAACACATAGGTATGTACTCTAAAAGTGACCAAGTACACCAAGGATTCCGCTGGAAATGAATTTAACGAACTCAATTAAAATTAAGTGGTCGGATAAAAAGATAAACGGGTGGAAACTTTGTTGAAATTAAACGGAAAAGCTAACTGTTTGTTCGCGGAAAGTTTAGAATACGACTTGTCGTGTTGCAGTTATAAAGATTATGCGGTTCAATTATGAAAATTGAAACGATTACTTAATTATTTAGTCGACGAATACTAAGAAATTACTGTGAAAGATTAAATAGTAGCGTTGGTGACTTACCGTGTTGTAACATGAGGCACCCTTCTTCCAGCGGAATTTATATCGAGGACCTCATCGTTCACCTGCAAATAAATTAAAAGAATTATTAATCTGAAGTTTATCGGAAAGGCTGAAAAAAATCTGCCAAAAATAAAGATAAAAATTTATCAACTCGATAACTAATATTTATCGTATAAAAATATATATTTTTCAATTAGTGTTCTGTTTTTAATATCAAGTCCTAAATTAGTAAAAATGGAGCTGCATCACTTTAGCTGCAAATTCCTCAATTTACCTCTCACTTATAGATACATTGTACGCGTGTAGGTTTAACAATGAAGTAGATTGTGGAAAGGATATCGGAAGAGTGTGCTTGGGAAAGATGGAACCCCGTGGCGTGCATAATTGGTGAGTTACCGGTGAATCGAGCGAGTGCTCGGGCTGGTACGCAGCTAAGTTAACGTACACAAGCAGCAAACTGCAGTGGCTGGAAAACCCGGTAACCCTAGGTAGCGCGTCTTCTCCACTGCCATCCATAATTACACTCTCAACGTAGTAACTGCGTTTTCCGTGCTCGAGATAGTCGCGCGCCCATTGTGAATGCACCGGTGTGATGCCGTGAATGCAACGACGACGACGACGACGACGACGACTGAAAAGCAAACCGCGGCGCGGACCGGGCGCAATCTTGCCAACACGCCGAGGATAACTGTTTTCACGCCAGTATCGTTGCACTTCCGAAAATGTGCTCGCAAACTTGCGCCCACACTTCCGCACCCTTCCACACCAAATCTAATTACATTATAACTTCTTAATTATTCGAAAGCGTCGTTACAGCAAACAAACTGGATAACGTATTGCTTGATTTCGAACAATCTATTTGCCGTTCTTTAATCAAATACGGCATCGAATAAAATAATCGTTGAATCTCGGTTACCCGACCCGATTTTTGTGGTTCTTACACGTCTCGCACCTTTGTTACGGGTACAAGTTGCCTATCGACGATATTCTTTTTTCCTCTTTTCTTTTTTATCCTTTCATCGATAGAACGAATTGAAACAATGGAGGGACGAAACACCGAGTTTCCTCTTTTCCCGGTGGTAATTTTATGGAAATTACTTTGAAACGTTTTACACGAAACGAACTAATTTCTAAATTCGAAATCTCCAGCGCAGCCCATTCTTCGCCCGAGACCAGCGAAAACTCCGTCACGTTTATGCATATGCGACAACACGTAGCTGCATGTTACAAATTTGCATGTTTTATTAATGAATGGAATTTTCATACTACTCGATAGAAAAACTGCTCGCTCGACAGATTTCAACCGCGTTTCAAGCGCAACGCCTCGTTTCAAAGTTGGTCACAACGTATAATTATTCACACGTTTGTTACTATTTTTATTATTTATTACCATACGCGAAGCACTCGTGTCGAAATCGCGTGGAGTCATCTTTTTACGCGAAGCAATGATTTTTCTTCCTCGTTTTTCTTATCCCTCCGGCGGATAAACGTCTGTTCGAAGCGAGTGGAAGCTTATTTTCCACACGCAGCCCCCGCCTCTTTCACCGAATACAGTATTCGTTCAGCGTTTTTACGTCGCAACCTACTCGTTTATTGCCCGTTATACTCGAACAGTGTAAGTTCGCGATTTATTCCCGCGATCTCTCCGAAAGATCTTTCGGATCGTGCCGTTTGAAATTTATTTCCGGTACTTTCGAAAGAAGACCGTTCGGTAATACCGCGGCTTCGTCGAATTGTTATTGCGATCCTCCAAGTTTTCAGAATAGCGCAATAGCCGTCGAGCCAACCCCCTTCCAAACAGGTTCGCGCTACTTTCTAAACCAACTGCCTGCGTCCGCGGAGAAACAGGGGCCAACGGTTTTCTCCGACAAAATGGCCATACGTAAATCCGTGCAACAACTATGGCGACGCTTCCTTTCAAACTTATATTCCCCGCAAGTTCGAACGATTTTCTTCGATCACTCTACTTTACCATCGGATATCTAATGTTTTATTTATTAATGTACCAATGTTTTCTCCTACTTTTCTTCCATTTGATCGCTTATGATTTTGTTGTCAAGCTCGTTGCCAGTTTCGTATATTTATTAATCCATAAACACAGAAGAATAATATCGAGGACAATGAGGCGTTTACTTTTGACTCTGTTCCGACGGTGGGCCATCCGATCGTCATATTCCATTTTCGGCTCATTACATCGCGGCGACGAGCGTGCGTTTGAATTTTCATACGATTCGGAACGTCACGCGAATTAGCCGTATTACCCGGGTCAATCACATGGTTATTTTGATAGTCACCGAATTAATGCATCCCTAAACATCGCCGATGGATTACGATACGTCGTAGATAAACGCGTTTTCCGTTCAGGAAACTGAACGTTCGAGCAAATCGACTGGAACGAATTTATTTCCGCGAAGCAATCGATACGATCGAATAATTTTCGTCGACGATACGCGTCGAGAGTATGGCTAGTTTATTAAACGGCAAAGGTTCGGCTTCACAGTTATCACGGATACAATCGACGAGATATTTGTGTTGCAAATATCCGTTTGTACCTTCGATAAGAGAACGTTGTTACGTCTGATTCGCGGCATTCCCTCCGGCCTCGGTCTGTTTCAATCGTCAAAGTACCAGCCAAAGCACGCTTTAGTCTTATTAATCGCGTCGACAAGGGGATGAAGAGAGGGTTACGAGTTACCATTGATTCGGAGTACCTTCGAAGGTTCTGTAGAGGTCGTTGTCCAGTGATCTGATTCGGTGAAAATGGATCAGAGATGGTCATTTTACGCGTATAGGAGATCGATATGCCTATTCGGTCAATGGTTCTTGTATGGTAAATGGAAAATTGTTTGGAGGCGAGTTCCTTCGCGATACCTGTTGTGTTGAACATGTTACGGAGGAATCGCCGTATCACCGATGTAAAAATTAAAAAAGAATTTTGCAAATCCGATAGTTCGGGTATCCGATATTTTCGAAGCTTGTAAAAGATATTTTCCATTTGATGTCGAACAGAATCGAAAGAAAAGTAGAATGCATTGTCGAAGTAAAATGCCTCAGTGGTTAATACGATGAAAAGGAGTAATGTAAAAAAGAGGATGTAGGGGCGCGGCAGCATAAACGAAGCCGCGTTACTAGGAGCAGTCTGCATTCGAGACGTCCATTAAACTCGCAACCCTTTTATCGAGTCTGACCCGCGCCACGGCGTGCTCGAGGAAAGGACGGGCTCCTCTTTTCTCTTTTCTCCGGTTACTTTCAAATGGTTCGCGATCGTCGTGTCAAATGGCGTCGAGTTGGTGAACAGTAGGATATAAAAGGTGGAAAGGAGAACGGGAAAAGAGCGTAGCTATATGGATAGAAAAACAGCAGTACAGATAGACGAGTCAATAGACCGTGGTAGAGCAACAGCAACGGTACAGGGGAAAAAGAGTCGAGGTGGGTAAACTAGGAAGCTTAAAAAGTCGACGAAGCTGTTACAGCAAAAGGGGACGGTGCGCGGTTGGATATCGGCCTAGGAAGGCGACAATCGACGCGCTGCTATTCTATCAAAAAATAAACGTTGGACAGTGTGTAATTAGAATTTCCCTAATGCACGCGATACGTCAAAATCCGACCATGAATATACGAGCCACCGCAACGTACACGGTCATAAATTCATGCGTTGGCAGGCAGTGAACTGGCGTCAACGGTGCTTCGTCGATGATCGAGTGGAAATGAGACGCATAGATAGGGATAGCAAAGAGGGACAGAGGGAGGATCGTGAGAGTGAAAGAGAGCAGAATCAAGTAGCTAGAGGGAGGAACAGAGAGACGGGTAGGCGGGATCAATTGGACCAAAGAGGAAGAGGGTTGGTCTCTGTTTGAACGCGGATGGACGAACACGGATACAGCGAATGAGATCTATATATTATATAGAATGCCGCAGGACATACAGGCTGATGTATAGGTACTCTAGAAGGAAGAGAACAGCTAACGGGGAGGGTTGGTTCGCGTGTCGCGTCGCGTCGTGTCGCGTCGCATCCCGTCGCTGTAACCGAGAATCACAAAGGTAGGAGAGCGCGAGCGGTTGCGTACACGCGCACAGAGTACGTAAACCGAGCGTAAGTAGAGCTGTGTACACAAGGGGGTGTCGAGGTTAGCGAAGCGACCCTCCATACACGAATATATGCATATTCAGGACTTGTTATGTAGCTGGTGATATGGCTGCAGGTAGGTCTGTGTGACGCGGTGGACCACGCCGGAGATACTGGGGGATAGCCCAGTGACGGACTGCCGGACATCCGACCTGTTACCCCCTCGAGCGTCCTCCGCGTAAGCCGTCACCGCCTGCACTCCTCCTCTTCCTCCTCTTCCTCCTCGCTGGCTTCCTACCCCCTTTACAGCGGATCCGAGCAGAGTCGTGCGGGCTGTTGCCCGACAACCTACTCTCCGTTCCTATCACTTGCGCCCCTTTATCGGCGATAGTTGATGCCTGCTCGCTACCCCGTGACCGGCGTGACCGCGTATGCTCCAGTTGAGATCGGTAGCGATCGTGCTGGTGCTTTGGTCCGGTTACGTTGATATTTCGACTCATCGGATTGTCAGATCGCTTCCACGAATGGTTTTAGTAGATATCAATTTTGACATTGTCATATACGCGCGTAAATGGAGCGTCAAAACTCTCTTTGAAACGCTTCGAGTACTCTCGTGCTTGCTCAAATAACTGTACAGATATTAGGGGTGGGCGAGAATCCGAAATCTTGGCATTCTTGCACTTTAAACGTTTACTGTTGAATTCTGATAGAAGGGAATTGACAACACAGGTTTTAGAAGATAACTTAGAGGTTTCCTTTATTATTATCTTTAGTTTTATTTATTTATTATTATTTATGTGGCTATGTATTGCACTTTGGTAGTGAATACTAAATTATGACGACCCTGTGATTTTGCGAGGTTTTTATATTTTATCGGTGGGGATGAGTAGTGGTAAGGACAATGATCAAGGAAGGGTACGAGATACAGAACTAGGAACCAAGATTAGTACTAGAACTACCGACATTTGATGCGCACTAATTTTTAATCTGAAAATAATACAGAAAATTAAGTAAATACGGGATAAAACATAATTTAATGTATATAGTGGGCGATCAAATTATTATGAACAGATGGAAAACTTACATATTTTATGTTTCCGGTGCTATTATGTATTTCATAAAAGTGAAATAGGAGGCTAGTCTCCCATTCCGCGAGTCTTGCCACTCAAGCTGTGCGCTGATTTTTCAATTTTCAACAACGAAATGTGATTAAACTATTGATCCCATCGAAAAATGCCACAGAACTTTTCACTTCGATTTTTTGTGATCTATCCAACGGTGTAGAGGTCTTCAGAGTATTTTCTAACACCCTGTATATCCATTCTTTATCTCGACAATGGTCAACAAACATTCCAGCAAAAATACCTCGATAAAATTTATAAATTAAAATAAGAAACTTGAAACCAATTATTTTGACTGGTTTGGTAGTTACAGTGTTAAGATGTTTGGTTGAGGCTGAGTCTATGGTGTTTGTTACGTTATGACTTGGTCGTGTTTATCATCCAACATCACTAATCAGAGTACAATAAGGATAGAATTGCAACGGAAGGGTGACATTCGTTCTATCGTTACAGCCGGAAATCCGGGATTGGCGATAAGTTGGCGCGAAACTTTTTAGACGACCGTGTGACATCTTGCGTCGGCATTCTCATGTATCTTCGGTAGTACGCTTCGGGCAATGATCAGGAACCAAGCTACGTGCTCGACATCTTCAACGGTTCCCTGAAACGCGAAGGATTTCGCTTCTGCTCTGAATGAGCTTCCAACTATTCTCCTCCCTGCCGACGCCATTCCCTCAGCCCCTTTTTCATCCTCTCGCAATTCCCCTCCCCTACTATCGAGTAGTTTCCACAGCACGTGGACTTTACTTCGCTAAAGTTTCATACGAAAGTGCTTGCAAACGTGTGACGATTAGAAATGAATCTGGTCGATACGTTCGTAAGGCATTTTTGATGCTGAAACGCAATAAATGTCGGACCTTTTCAACTTTATTTCTCACCTACTTCACGCCCGGTACAACTACCCTTCCTGCTCGTAATTCTTTCTTGTCAGCGGCTCTTTTACGCTCGCTTTTACCAGCAAATACAATGCTACGCGATATACAATTAGAAGAAACATTTTTCGTTCGACACGTTTTCGTTTCGTTCGGACTACATTTTCAACCACCTAACTTTGTTCCCGATATCGTTATTCAAAGATCAATTAGATTTCAGCCTAAAATTCGATGTATTTTTTTTATACGCTCGCCGTTAACGTTGAAAATTTCATTTGAACGAGAAAAATTCATGTTACAAGAGTGCGACAAAAACGCTACATGGATTCCAGCATACCTCGTTAAACTTTCAGTAGCGAGTGAACTCGGTAACCGGGCACAGAGATGCCAGGAATTCCATTATAAAAAGCGCCCAGTATGTGCATGTTTGAATGTACTTCGACTTACTACGATTTTTCCCCCGTACTCTTCCCCGTGCATTCCTTTCAAAGCACACTTTGTGAATGATTTCATCGTTACAATAAAGAAATCTCTTAGTGCTTTCAACTAATCACCATTCAGAAAAATGGCAAATAGAACATTTTAACTAAGGAGGGTAGCACCGGGTGATTAAAAGATTGTATCGTATAAATGTTGTTACAAGTATCAAAAATATTCATTTGTTCGAGTTTCAAGCATTAACCAAATGTTGCGATAAAAAGGTAACAAAAAAAAAGAAATTGATAAAGTAAATTATTCTTCAAATCGCTCAGATTTCAAGGTATTCAATGGAGAACGTAGTCGTTGAAAGCGTAACGTTGGTGAACTCTCAAAGAAAATCCGAATTTTCAGAAAAGAATGGTGGAAACGTGAGGCTGCTTGATATTCGAAATGCGAGAAGGAAAAGGATAGCGAACGAGGAAGTAGAGCGAGGGAAAAAAAGGGGAGAATATCGAGTAAAATTTTGGGGATAAAACGGTGAGAGGAGACGGATCGCTTCTCCGTCAAACAAAGCGAAATCTGTGCGTTTTTGACGTGCAACGTTCGGCAGCTTCGGCGATGCGTGAAAACGTTTACGTTTCGTAGTATTAATTTTAACGAATCGCAACATGCAATTGCAACGAGCGGAATACCTTCGATCTTGCAAACGGTGTACGTTTCGATGCTTTATTGGTTAACTTTATTCATTGAAACATTAACAACGAAGCGGAACGCGGTGTATCGCAATCAATGCCTCAGTCGCGGTTGCATAGTTTGCGGATCTCAATTTCCGTATCAGTTTAGTTTCCTATTTATACCGACGGCTAGCAGTAAAGCCGCGTACCTTTTAAAACCCGAATGCCCGCCTCCGCAACGTATACCTTCTATGCGGTATACGTTTACGGCCGAAAAATTAGGCAAACCTGCTTTTGCCTCTGCGTTTGCTTCGCCTTTCTACCTACGAGCATACGTGCCTACGAGACTACGAAGCTTTACCGTCGAAACAGCTTTTCATTCCCGATCGTACAGAGCGCGTCAAAGTGTACAGAGAATAATTTCGAAATTCACCGGCACGCCTGTTAGTCTAGTTTCGAGTAAACTTTAAAGCAAATCGAAATATGTATTCTGATTATTTTTAATTTCAGAGGAAAGTGGTATGTTAGGTGTTAATATCGGGGGTCAACTGACCATTCTGACTCCCTCGAGTTGCGCTGCTGCATCTGTTGCCAGGATAATAATGTAGGATGCCGGCGGAAAAATTATGGCATTTCGTTTCGGGTACCGTCCACTAGAACTCGTCAGTGGGGCTGATTGTAGACGGTCCCTGCCCTAGCCGCCTGGGTTCTATGTACAATCATACATATATTTATCTTGCGGCCATCATGGGAAAGAGGCCCAAGGGCGCCTGGGGCGCCATACTATGCTTATAACCCCCACAATAAGTATAGAACTTAATCATCGAAAACTGGCGGGAATAGAAAGAAGAGGAAGATTAAGTGAGAGAATCGTGTCTTTTAGCGACTACTTGACCGATCCCTGCTCTCGACGACGACATTCATCGTGACGTGGACGTATTGGAAACGATGGCAAAGTCAGAACTTCCGAGAATAGAATCTGTTGAAAAGTTCTCTAGTGGTTTTATAAAGAGCTGCCTTTCCCGATAGAAGACCAACAAATCCGTCGCGGAATTAGCGTGCACGATAGATTTAATTTTTTTCCTTTTAAAATTCCTACTTACACTTAGTTAGTAACGGTAGCTTGAATATTTTTGTACAAGTCCAAGAAGCAACACGTAAACACGCGGGTTTTGAGAAATATTCGTTTGATTTAATTTAAGCTCACTTCGGCGAGCGTTTGCTTCTTCTCGAGCAACACAATTTTCAAGTTACGTCGCTGCCTAAACCGATTTAGTCCCGTCTCGTGCTCCTTTTATCAAATTAGTGTGTCGCGAAAGGCGGAAAAGCAGAATCAAGATCCTTGCTGTCGACTTAACCATTCGGCTCGCAACACTGTTAGAATAGACTCGTTATTACCTGCGCTGAACGTTTTCGAAAATATCTTTCGCGAACATTGTACATCTAAAAAGGCGATGCCTTTAAACCATCGTATATATTTTACATCCCTTGAATCTCTCGATGCCACAACTAAATCTATTTTTACTTTCAAGCAATTTCACGTGTAATCACAGTGGCCCTCAGGGTGGTTCGTTATTGGAGGTGAGTAAACTTTCATTTCAGGTGTATGAGATTCTCAGCAAATATCCTCTCCTCTCTAGCCATTCTTCCTCGTTTACATTCATCCGATCGTAATTTAATATCGCTAACCGTTTTGTTAAACTGATATGGAAATCGATTCGAATGGAATTTTAATTAATTACGCGTTTCATCAATTTCTTATTTACAAATAACCGAAATATTTACCTCTATAACCAATAACGTACCTTTTTATTTCTTCCCTAACACCATCACTGAATATCCGTAAAAAGTTAGATGATCGATTAACTGGTTTTTCAATAATTTACTGTTAATCTCGATGAAAAGTTGTCACGATCTTCCTCCTATCGCCGAATAGAAGATCTTAAATCTTCGGAAGAGAGAAAAGAAAAACGAAAGAGGAGAAAGTGGTCGAGTAGAGCTCTATAAAATTCGGCACTCCATGAGCCGCAAAATGAAGTCTGGTTAAGGAGAAAGATCCGTGAAGGACGATGGATTGAAGAGGCAGAGGCAAATGAGAGTGGGTCGGATACCGGCGTCGAAGAAAGTTTTAAATTGTGCTAGGAAAGGCGAGCGATTAGTGGATTATAAACATACTGAAAACTTCTGATGGGATTAGCTTCTTTAGAAGAGGGGTCGAAAGTGGTTTGGGTAGCTTTTGGCAGGTTCGTATAGCGCGGGGAAAGCACTTGATGCTCTTTTCCATTTCCTTAGTTCGTAAAAAGGAAGCATTCGAATTCCTACTCTTCTAGACCTATTTTACGATCAACTATGCTTCTACACCCTTCTATGGTGCATCCATACGCCTGTAACTAGGTACGAACTGGAACTTAAATTTTTACCGAGAAATTAGTGATATGACGGGCCCTAATTTTAATTAATTAAGCCCTAAATCCCTCTTGGCTCACCGAAAATTTTCCCCAATGGCAAGTCCGCCTCTGCTTACGACCATATCTAATTATAATACCAATGATAAATATGTTTGTTCATTACGGTAGCATGCTACATCTAATTGTAGATCGCAAAAATTAACCGCGAATGCAACGAAAATATATCTGGTGCGCAGCTGTACGTTGGTAGAGCAATCCGAAAGTTGCGGGCAATAAATTTCGACGTGCTATACACTTTTCTTCTTCCAACGTTTGAACCGCAATAACTGTAAGAGAAAATATAAAACTGCTGCGGATAATGTCTGGAAAACTTTTTCTTTTTTCTTCTTTTAAATAATTAACAGCATGTAATTTAATTTAAAAGTTGGTAAAATTAATTTTATACTTAATTCGCGTTACTGAAAAATTGCTTTAACGTCGTATTAAATACATATACCCGTAACAAATATTCCTCCATTAAGGTATTTAAACGATTTTATTTGCTTTTTTTTTTTAGAATTGTCTGGTTAATCGTTCGTTCTTAACGATATCTCGAAAAAAGTAAAAAGCATCTAATTCGATACCTTAATCCACCGAATTACTTCCTGGAAAGCATTACGGCCCAAATTCCCGGAAATAATCCTTATTTCCGTCCATGTGCAAGAGAGGGTATTACATACCCCACCTACATTTATAGCTGCACGAGAACATTCGAGTTTTCTCTTGCTTTCTACGGATAATTGTTATCTGCTTCGTGTCTACACTCGCGTCTACCATTTTCATTCTGTTGTTTCCAATAATGAAATTTGCATTTATCGAACTGCTTTTCACCGAAAACACTTTATTCTTTTCATTAAGTATCGGCGTTCGAAATATGCTTGCTAAGCGCCAAGCACAAGGAGTGACGAAGGCGCCCTCTTTGCAAAGGAGTTAAGCTTAGGTTAGGTTAGCTTAGGTTAGGTTTTATGCGCGATCTCGCGCAACGTTTTCGTTGCAAATCATAAAAATTAGCTCTGCTATCTTTGTTAACACGTTGACTGCCATGGTAGTCACTGGAGATCTACATCTCAAATTTTTTACAATTCAATAATTAATAAAAGAAAAGAGAAGGCAAACTTTAAATAATTTCGGTATTATACTAATAATGTAAGGTACCGATTTAAAAGTTTTTATTTGAAAATTATCTGATCATTTCTTTGATAATTACAGGTTTGGTATGTCTGACTATACATGGTCTTTTCTACTGTGGCAGTGAATGTGTTCTCTTTTCCTTAGGGGATAAAATAGCTTCCCATTTTGAGTTGTCACAGCAGCTAAACAACTGATAGCATAATTCAGAAATAACGCTTTCCTAGATAAAAGAGACCTACTCTTACATTTTATTTTTCCAAGTATTTCAAGATTTATGATTTTTTAGCTGTGTCACTATTCATGCGAACCGTGTATATACATATGGAAGATAGAGAAACGTATAGGTGCACAATATGCAGTTGGTGCAGCACAGAAGCAGATGCGCGAAGAAAATGCAGGGTGTCCCTTTGGCAGTTTGCATTCTTTTTCTTTTGTGATGTAAGAGCAGTGCTCGAAACGAAATCTATTGTTTCCAGTCGTCGAGCACGAAGCCGTATCAGCAGGGGAACTACCTACTCCACCACTCGAGTGCCCTTGAACGACCGACCTGACGATTAAGCCGAAAAGTGTCTTGAAACTACTCGAACAGAGAGGCAAATGACGGATCGAGAATCTCTTGAAACCAGTTTTGTCCTGCGTTTTGTGTATTGAAACGGTTGAACCGCATCGAATCCCGTATCGCCGCGCCGTATCTGATCCGGTTAAGTGGAGCCTCGATGACGATTTTTACCCTTTTTGCTCGCACCTTTGGCGATAGATTAATGCCGAGTGTCGAAGGGCTGATTGTGGCCAATTTTTTTCTACCCTTGATCTTTTAATTTACAACTAAAGATTTTGTTACAAGCCGCGTTTAATACATGAAAATCATGTTAAAATTTTTCTATCGAGACAGAAGGGAATCAGAGCGAGTGCTCTCTCTCTCTCTCTCTCTCTCTATACGATAAATTGATACTTTTAACAAGGAGATAACCGTACTCGTTGAACGGCAACGAAAGAACGTCTGATCGAAGAACTTTCCTCGCATCAACGGTACGTCGAACATAATTATCCGGGAATCCGTCGGTGAACTTGGATTACCGTCGAATCCGGAGCAACAGTGGCCTGGCAGGAAGCCCATAGCGTTTCAGTTGCCGCTTTTTGAATCTTAATAAATTATCCGTCGACCATGGACGATCAGAGAAGGGTGCGCGAGCCTGGTTTAGCGCAGATCTATCGGCATGCTCATTAATCACCCGATATACACTATCGCTCAAAAGTTTCGACCACCCTATGAATCTTGAATAAAACGGTATATTCTTTCTTCTTTACCTTTCCCTCTTTCTTTTTACTCAGAATTACGTTAGCCAAGAAATAACTTTATTCACTTGAAAGTTTCTGTTTAACGAATGAAACAACAAAGAAGATCGTTCTTGCACAGCTTTCGTGTTAAACGATTGGTAAACGATGCAACTATTCTAATTGTAAGTAAATATTGATATATCCAGTAGAATGAGCAGGCGCGTAAAGAAAGTCACGAGTTTGCCTACAATTGATAGTAAAGTGGAAAGTTTTGAACGGTAGTGTATATATAGATATATCCTGGTTCGTCGCCACCGATAATCGGCCGTGCCACAGCCAACCAGGGAATTTCGGGAACGGGCATACGGTTCTGGCTCGAATATTATCGGCATATCGATTTCGCACACGTACCTATCCCTTCCCTCCTCTTCCCGTCCCTTTACTTTTCCCCCGTTTCAATCGTTTCGTTAACTGACCCAAAATAATCCTTTTCAACTTTTCCTTGTTTACTCTTGTGACGCGAACGCGAGAAGGTGCACTTTCACCGGTTGCACTGTGTCGATGCCAAATAAGATACTTAACGCGTTGAATGCCTTAGGGGGAGGGATCAGTGATCCGCATTGCAAATTAGGTACACTTAAATTTTAAAAAAAAGAAAAAAAATATATTATTTTGAATAGCGTTTCGGAAATTTGCTATTAGATACTCTAAATATTTCTCTATTTCTGTTGGCATGGAAGAAAGGATAAAATTCCTCGTGTTATGATTTTCTCTCTAAGATAGAGCAGGTTTAAGGAAATAAAATAAGCAACGTAAATTAATTTTTCATAACTACGATTAGATGTAGGTTTAAAAAGGATAATCCACGACCGCGCGGTCCAATGTTGTGTCATTTGACGTGGAATGGCCCGTATACGGGTAGATGTACACGTGTGTGCGTGTAGCGTGTATCCTGAAAGCATTTTCAGCCACTAAAAGCATCCAGGAGAAACTTTGTTGTTCCGCTTCTATGGAAAATCTTATTGTCCGTTTATAAAGAGTGCCGCATCGTCATCGGCTGATGTAATTTCTCTTGCAAAAACAAGCCGGAAACAGGATGTATTAAACAGCATTTAAGAAAGAAAGAAGGGATAAATTTATAAGAAAGCGTGACAGGGATTCTGAAAAAGCAGAGAAGCTAAGAAGGACATATTTTTCGGTGCTGTAAATAAGACGTAGGAAAACTATAATTTCAACTGGAAAATGTAATTTTCTTCATGAACGGCATTAAATATACGACAAAGTATCGTAGATAATTTTTGTGTAAAATTACAGTTGCGGCGCCGATTATCTGAAAGCTACGAAACGCCGCGCCGTAGTAGGTTGCGGAAAAAGTCGAAGGAGGAACGTACATATAAAACAGAGCGTCCTGAAAGCATTTTGCCCGTTAAAAGCATCGAAGAGAAAATTCGTTCCATTTTCTATGGAAAAGGCGCGGCGCCGTGAAGCGTGCTCAATCGTATCCATCAGGTATAATCGTTCTTGAAAAAAGACGATTAGCACACGACTTAACTCGATGGAAATTGGAAGAAACTGTTTCCCTTTGTTTAAAATCCTACCAGTTGCCGTGAAAACTGATGGGATTAAATGATACCCTTCAATCGATTTTAACGATCGGTATTATACATTTCAAAGTCGTTTACATTCTTTTTTCAATTCTTATTCAAAATATCTGTTACGAATTGAATTTTATGCGTCAAGCAATACGTATATTTGCCCTTTCGGTACAGTTTAGTAATCGCCGGACATACACACTTGTCAGTATCGTAACATAAATACGTAAAAATAATTCTTTGTTAGAAATGTTAAAAAGGGAAAAGAAAGAAATGTTTTGATCCAGTATATCATTCTGTGATGAATGAAGTCGGTGTTATCGAAATCGCGATTGTTTCTTGACAGCCTATGATTGACACGCAGTACGGATGCTGATAACTATGATCGTGACTCTAACGACAAAGAACCCCCGATCGCATTGTTATGCCATGCTGTGTCGAACGCGAACAATATGTTACGTTGCAATATTGATTACCGACTCGTGTTAGAAAATAATGACCACCTCTTTTTCACGCGTCACAATTACGCTACTGTACGCGTAACGCGTCAGAGTGCAGAGATTTTCTCTTTTTTTTTTCGTTCCTTTCTTCCTCTCTTTTTTCTTTTTTTTTATTTCTTTCAGTTAAACTACAATACAGTTTTGGCGAGAAACTATGGCGGATGTATAGTAGAAGGACGCGGCATTGTACCGAGCGGGGGCTGTCTCGTATTATTTCCACGGTAGTTTTCTACGTTCCGCGAATATATCAAGCGCCCGAAGGATTTCGATTCTAAAAGCATTTCTCGCGTAAAGAGGTTTCTCGCAATCTTCTTCGCGTTGGCCCGATTCTCTGTTTAATACTAGTAGTATCGCGACGCAAATGCCACAGAAACTGAAGAGTAAATGCATTGGCAAGATTCGTCGATACGTGTGGGCCGCGTCAAGTCGCCTCGCGCCGTTTCGATGATTTTAATGCAACGCCGATTATCGTCCCCCGGAAAATCTACCACGTTCTCTCGGGTATCTAGCGATTTCGAAAACAGCCTCTTCCTTTCCTTCTACTCCATTAAACTGTACGTGTAACAGTCGCGCAGCTGGTGTTACGATTTTCCACTCGGGGCGGTCGCGCGAAATCCATCGACGCAACACGGACAGTCAAGCTTTTATCGAAAACTAATTAAGTCAATATTTCCAGCCTCTCTTCTTTCCTTTTCTTTACTTTTTTCTTTCATCTTTTTATTTTCACAACCGACCCGTTCTCTGTGTACCAAATGCGCAGGTTGGTTAAATTTTCACTCGATATGCCGTGCGCGGTTCACAAATTTTCCACCGTTTTTCTTTCTCGCTGGTTGACCAACAACGGCGATAAATTACGCCATACGCGGTTCGTCTCCTCCTTAGCTCTTTCGCACGTTTACTTTACACCGGAAATAATAGCCGGCAGCAAGCTGAGAGTAAATAGAAATGGCTAGAAAACCGTAAGTTTCAGGCTGCGTGACTGGCTGAACCATTCTCGACGATTCCGGAAAGGAATGTAGTCGGTGCTATTCTTCCTGTCGTTTATTGAAATGCTCTGCATGCTCTCACGCGGCATCCTCCGGCTACCTTTACCCTCTGCACCCCACCGCGCCGACAACCAGCGTCCGAACAGAACACAACGATGAAAACTAAGTCGAGAAACAGACTGGAATGGAATGGAACGGAACGGAACGGAACGGAAGGGAACTTGGGGAGTCGGTAACAGTACCATTTCGAACGGATTCGAAGTTGACCGATTTCGTGTTTCCCGATCGACGGAATCGCGTAATGCATTCGGAATAAAAATGGGTATTTACAGTGGGTGATCAAATTATTAGAGCCACTCGTATTAATTAACGATTTTACATAAAAATGATTAATTCTTAAATGAAAATCGAGTTGAACAGAGTTTTTGTTACTATTTTATGATGTATTGATGCTTGTTAAATTATGATACACAGTTGAAAAAAGTGAAAGTTCTTGACTGGCCTGGAAATTCTCTGGACTTTTCAGCACAGAGACCAAAATGCTAACGATTGTCTAAGCAATATTATGAAAGTTGAATTTTACGCACCACCCTAATCACGTTCATATGTTAGTTCCGGGGTGGATTACGCGATCGAGCAAAAGGATCAATTACCTGTTCGACGATCGCAAGTTGGACCGTTTGAAATTGATCAAAGATATTGAATATACGTTATCTGGAGTTTCGTATCCTTATCAGAAGTTCCAGGACAGGATCTGAGAAAATCGAACGGAATAAAGTCCAAGGCAAATGTAAAGTTCAGCAATTCCATATAACGGATAGAATCGTGGAATAAGAACAAAATCGATCTTCGTACGAAACGGCAGCATACATCCGGCGACAAATTGTACATATTGAAACGAATTCCGAAGCTTTCCATTCCATAGGTACATCTCCCAGTCCTCCCTTCTCGATATCAAGATAAAACTCTAAAAATTCATATTTATTAGACGTATGAATTTCAATTTTCGATATACGTGTCAAATAAAAAAAAATAAAAAAAGGACGAAAGAAAATAATCTTGTCGATTCAATTTTTGCGCTTTCTTTGCTGAAATGATTGATTTGAACGTCTGCAGAGACAAGTTAAAATACCTACGAGAGGATGAAGATTTCTGAGGCCCCGGGGCTATCTGATTACTATCCTATTACAAACAACTAATTTGAATTTATAGCTCATTTAAAATATATCTGGTAGACAATTTTATCAGAGGACGCAGAATAATATATTGGCTAGGACACCTGGCTGGCTCTACGAAACGGGACACTGCTGTTCCCAAAGTCTTTGTCTACTCGTTTCTGTTTTGTATATATGTATATTCCTGTTTTAGGACACACCGTGGTTGGGCTACGTCGCTTTTTCTCGACCAAATTTTCCCGGTCATACCCTTTCAATAGGGTGTATATACGGTTTTCTCAAACGAACTTTTCCACTCGTATCGTCTGAATAGCAATTGACGCATCGTAAATCCAGCCAAGAACACTCGAGAATCGTAGTTTATAGCACGATTTCATGAACAGACCATTCATTGTTTAGCGTTTCTAGGGGACACGTTTTTCTTTCTAGACGTTTCACGATCAATCAGAAATTTTCTATCGGACTTTTAATGTCTGTACTTACCAGTGAAATGTTATTAATGTACGACAGAGGATCTATATTCTTTCCAATCTAGTTTCGATTGAGATGGATGTCAAGCAGACCGACTGAGACCGCAGGCTCGATTAGCACCGATTAATCTACACGGCTTAATACAGTAACGAATACCGTTCAATTCTACTCACTAAATACCATTTCATCGACGATACCCATCACGGACTGTATATACCTGAGCTTTTTTCATTTTAATCATAAATATCAAACGCGATAAATTATCTGAATAATACGCGTCCGACTCTATTATACGTTCTTCCGGTTGGTGGCATAAATTGGACTCGAGCAAATTCTTTAATCGATGACTTTCTGTACGAGCAACCGCCTTTCATTTACTTTCCAGTTTGCACTGCCGTCGGCATATAAATCAGCTTCCAAGCTATTTCGCGTAATTTATGTCGACGCTGGATGCAGTGATAATGGGCAAAGTAATGGGTGAGTTTATTATTTACTTGTACGCAACAGCCTCCGCGGAAGAGATTTTAAAGAGAACGAAGGAACGAACGAACGGACGGAACGCTATATGCGCCGTGGCGCGGTATGGGGCGGTATGGGGTGGTATGGCGTGGTGTAGTGCAACGTGACGCGATGGCACAGAGGTGGAAGTGGTTCACAGGGTGGCCAACAAAAAAAGCGTACGTGACATCTGCCGTCCATCGGGACGAAGCTTTTTTGTAATAAAGCGATGAAATCCCAGAGAAACCGTCATCGCGGATTAAGCGGGTGCCGATATTAAAGCGCAATCTGAAATTCGACGGCGGTGGCGGGCAGAAAACGATGGCAACGGGGGTGTGAGGGCCGGTGACGAACGAGCAAGAGAAAAAAAGAGGGGGGAGGATAGGAAAGGAAAAAAGGGTGAAACGAGTGCATCAATGCATCAGCTATTATTTACGCGACAAATGGTCGTTTAATGGTTCACGTTGCGTGTGTTTGGAAACGAACGTCTGCCGATCCCAGTATCCCGCGATTGTTTCGTCAAAGTGCGCAAAGTGCTCTGATGTCTCTGTCCATTGAAAATTACTAACCACCTTGGCGTTGCATAAACAACTTACAATTAGGTTCGATGAACGGCTGCCCAACTTCCCAGACGGTCGGTCCGTTCAATCGATTCAGAATTTTAGAAACATATTTCTTGGGACCCAAACCAATCCGACCCGATCCTCGGATCGGATATGTACCTGAAATTTTCAAATTCTTATTCGAATATTCGCAGCGGGTGCGTTTTAAAATCACGGAGACCGATTCGTAGAACGGAATTTTAATTTAGACCGATTTCATCGTAGGACAGATCGAGCGTAATCGTATCGTAAAATTCGTTCCGCCCAAATGATTAAAGCGTTTCGTGATAAATCAAATAAAAAGGAACGATGTAATGCGACGGAGGAGAAGGAGGAGTAGAGTGGTTCAGTTTCGAATGGAGCAAGGCGTACTGCGCCAAGTATTATATCATGCGATTATCAACAGGTCTCTTACGTTTAAGCATTCATTGCCAATCATTCAATAGTAAGCATCTAAAGGAGAGCTTCTCTTCTCCTCCTTCCACTATCGTCCGAGATTTTCTTACTCTCGAAAGTAGCGAGGAATTGGAACAAAAGCAGAACGACGTCGATGCCTTTCCTAAACGATAAGACGATTGAAATTATAAGAGCGAGACTAACAATGAGATAAAATAATTTTTAACAAAAAATACAACCGACTTTAAAATACGCTACAAAGCATATAATTTCTATTTCATTTATACCAATACCATATAGCTATTAATAAAACCTATTTAATCGTTAAATAGTATACATTTCAACCTTTTCGGAGGCGGCGCAAAATGACAAACTTTCTTCTACTAGGAAGATTCTAGTTCAGGCGTCAGCAACCTATCAAATCGTTATTGGCAGCATCGTATATTCGGGTATTATTAATTTTGCGAAAAATGAAAAATTTTTTTTTTCAATGGGACCAATCGGAAGACATCCCTACAAGATGCAAAAGGTTTCGTTCCGATTGGTTTATCCATTTTGGAGTAATCGGTGAACACACACACAAAAAAAAAAAAAAAAAAAAATACATACTGATCGAATTCAGTAACCTCCTCCTTTTCGAAGTCGGTTGAAAAAGAAGGTGCATCATCCTACAGACCAATAATTTCCATCAAAGCCACCTACCTTTCTATTTGTTTCGTGTATAAAAGTAAAAGTTACGTTTGCTGAAATATTTAGACAAACGAAGTAGCGGCGTTGAAAATTTTATGGGCAGAGAATTTAAACGGTGCATCTGGAATCGAATCGAATCGAATCAAATCCATCGCTACAGGAAAATCCATACCCCAGCCATTACGTCACCCTCTTTCGAACGATTGGAAAACTTCTAATTAATGGTTGCACAGTTCGGCTTGCTAATTTTTGTTTCGCTCGACGAGCGTGTAACGAGCGAGAAAATATTGCGAGGTATCGGTGCGAAATCATTCGAATAGCCGTTAAACGTCGATCAATTTTTCAGACAAATGGTCGCGTCCAGAAAACTTTTCAAATTAGATAATACGATAAGAGCGAATGATCGCGCAGGGGTCGGTTGTTTTAATCGTTTTACGTTGATCATTCGAACGAGCGAGATCTTAGGAATGCTCGATGTTGGTCTGTACGATGTTCTTCCAAATCGAGTAGGCTTCGAGGATCCTACGGATCTTCCACTCAAAGTGAAAAGCACTCGAATACCGCAGCCATGACGGCGAGGCGGCGAGGCGGCGCGGCGTCAAGGGGGCAGAAAATAAATTCCTTATTCTCCGAGAACCAAGCAACCCTTCTTATGTATACCCCTACGTTGCATTACGAATTTTTCAATACGTACAATGTAACCGAGCAGAATGCTACACGTTTCTACGTGTACTTCGTAATATAATACAAGACGAAAGAATATTCTCTTGCAAATAGTGTTCGAATAGTTGCGTGTAAAAGAAAAGTATTTGATCTTGCTAACCATAAATTATTGTTATTCTTAATGTTTGCGGTAGAAATTCGCCAGCTGTAACTTGTTCGATAGAGCATAAGAATTTTTCTTTATCAGTTTCATCAGCGTCGTGTCGCATAGGTATAGGTTTTTGTACTCTGTATATTTCGTTTCGAACACGTCCGAAAGGGAATTTTTCACGGTTGCGAAGGAAATTGGAAAATGAAATATTACGCAGATGTGTAGGAGAAATTTGGAAAAAGACGCGATGCAATGGCGATGGCGCGACCTTACGCCCCGGGCTGGTCTAAGCGGATGTATCAGTGTCAGTGTGTCAGTCGGATCGTAAGTACCGTGGATATTTCCGTTGCTTGCGGAAATGTTTCTTCTTTGTAGTGTGTTACGTGCGGCGCGCGTACCGGGTGTATTTATAATATGAATGCCAGAGTGTGAAATGTGGTAGTGTGGTAGTCGAACAATGTGATTACCAGTAAACATAACACGCGTACGACGATTTAAAGCAAGAGAAATAAATCCTAACAAATTCTATTGCAAATGGGTCTTCTAATATTGTGGAATAAATACTAGAGGATAATAAAGAAAGTTAAGTCGAAGTAAATGAGAAATAATTAAAATAAACGAAAAATAATATATTATGAAAGTAATCATTGAAATTGTGTGTTTAATAATAAATTTCGAAAATAATATAAATTTAACCCGCGAACAATACGATTGAAACATACAATTTGGTTGCGGAAACAAATGCAAATTGTTACAAATATGTAAATTCAGAAGTTTTCAGTCAAGGGAATCCCACAAACAATCCCACTGACTGCTGGAAATTGCTTGTCAAAAAGTTCATTGAATATAACTGGAAGAGTAAAAAAAAATAATTCATCAAAATATATATAAATTTTGAAATGGATTTGAAGCTCTATTGTATTGTTTAATCGCCAAGAAACCCAGAATCAACAACGGCACTGTTTACAATAATAATGAATTGAATTAAAGATTTTTGTACTTAAAGATAGAGTCTTTTGCCCTAATTTGTCACTTTAAGAAATTACGACAAAACTCATACTTCGCGATTATACGTCAAAGTTGGTCGCAACTTGGAGTATTCAGAAAAGAGCAAAGTAGGCCTTGCGCAATAGAGTAATTATCTTATCGATGAAGAGATCATAATATACAGATACCAGAACTTTTAATTTTTTCCCTCTTCATTTGCAACTGATCTTGATCACGCACGAAGAAATATCGAATAAAGAAAGGAAAAAAATGGGAATCGAAGCTTATCGTGACGAATTCAGAAAGCGAGAAACACGGATCGATCGTTCGATTTCACGAGGCTTTGAGCATTCGGAGGAACAACGCGATTACTTTTTTAAAACGTCTTTTATCGCTTCGAACGTTGATTTTAGCTATTTTCGATTCAATGATACTTTAACGAAAATATGAAACTTTTAAATATCATGCCGCTTTTTTTTTTTCTTCGAAGTTGTAATTAAATCATATTCAATGAATTCAGGGGTTTCATAAAAACGAATTAATTGGGAGCGCGGTACGCTCGGAATGAAAATTTTTTCCAATTGACTGTTTTTTACGGAGGTAACCGAAAAATCGTTAAGAGGAGGAGAGGACGATTCATTGGTAATACGCGCATTCTACATTGAGAAAACGTTCCGTGATTGAGGATCAACTTTCGAAAGGATTTCTGAGTAGATAGGGATTACTTGGCTCGAAAACTCGACGAGTTTCCACTTTTCAATGTTCCTCGTTGCTTTCATTTTTCTATCGAACCTATGGAAATCTGCCTCGAATCTTCTTTCTGCTCGCAATCTATGTCCGATTACGTACCTAACAAAGATTTTATTATGCCAGTCTACGATCGTAGCTACAGTGGGTGATGAAATTATTATGAACAGATGGAAAACTTACATATTTTATGTTTCCGATGCTATTATGTATTCCCTTTCCAGCAAAAACCGTAACAGCCTGCCTAACTAATAAAAAAATTCAAGTTTTACCGTGGCCTGGAAACTCACCAGATATGAACCCAATAGAAAATCTATGGGAATTATTGAAGTGTCGCATTGTATCAGAGATAATAACTAACAAGCAACAACTGGTTGAGAAAATTATATTCGTATGGCATTACGGACCCGGAAATGCTAGAAGATTGCCGAAATAATATGGAAAGCATGCCGAGACGTATTCAGGCAATTATAGATACCAAGAAGAGTTAAAGAAATGAAACTTTACTTCGGTAAGAGGAAATAGAAAATGAAAAAGAAGCTAAATGCGTTGTTAGGTGTTAGTACTTAGGTACATCATCTACCTACAGTTTAAACGTCCGCTTGCGTCATTCTCCGACGGAAAGTTTCTCCATCGGTCGGTGAAAATTGCGTCGGAATGGTTAATGGTCGTCGCGAGGAACAGAGTCCATCGGGCAAGCAGGAAGAACGCATCAACGGAATAAGAGAGAAGAATAGGTAGGAGAAGCGTCGCTAATAAAGCGTTGACATCTCTGCAATGGCTAACATCGTTTGCCTCGACCTTCTCTGCTATTGAGAATAATATCATAGCTGTCCGTTTCACGCGTCATTGTAAGACGACTTTTATTTCACCAAGGACGTTTTACTATCTATAACTACCACTTACGCGTATCCTCGATAAATCTTCTTCATCGAATCATAGTCACTTCGTTATCGCAATATTAATAAGGTACGACGAACAATTCTTTTACCCCTTTCGCAACTGTTTTATATTCGCGGATAACGACAAACAAATTATTTTTTCCCTTCGAACTTCAATCCGATATTTGAAAAGTTAAAGTCAGCCTGTTTCTATTCCGAAAGGTTTCTTTTTACAATCGACGAGAACCGCTCGAAATAATCAGAACCCAGCTGCATCGGGTGACGGCAGTCGCTCCGTTTCGATTCTGGCATAACGGAGCAGCAGCTCGAAGAAGAAGAATATCCCCGAAGAAGAGTTTGTATAATGGAAGGTCGCGTAACGACGAATACCTACTATGCTTTCTTTTATTCCGGCGATATTTAACAGACATCTCGTGGACGCGCATATATTCACCTGCACTCGACAGCGGTGCATCAAGGATGCACGTTTCGAGGATTCTCAAGGCAAATTCGTGGGCAAAACAAAATAGCCAGTATTAATTGGAGCAGCCAGGAACGCGAGAGAAGGCAAATGAAACGTCGAGGAGAAAAATGCGCTGTGCTGCGGAACCTCGGATAGGCGAGATAAAGAAAATAATTAAGAACCTCCCGGACGATTTCCCAGCCGCTGCTGTTGGAACAACCGAAAGCGGAAGGAAACGCCGCGTGGCAAGTTGGTTTTATTCGCCGGCGTATCGTGCGAGATACATTCTCGTCTCAGACGCGATATCAGCTGAAACAGTGAAATCAGATAATTCAGTTTCTTGCGAGTCGTGTAAACACGCGTTCCGCGAATGCAACCTTGCGTTCAACGCGAAGCTTTTTGCCGAAATCATTTTCTCGAGCAAACACAGAGACCGTAGGTAATTCGATTTTTCACGATAAAAAATCGTCGAAGCAACGGGGATCATCAACAGGTTCTACGAGTCAGCCGGAAGTCATTGGCAGTTCTTCAAAGAAAAGTTGAGGCTGGAAAGGGGTCGGCGGTCCACAGGTGCTCGGAACGAGCACGATGGCTCGGGAAAGAGCACTACACGTACGTCTCTACCGAATGAATTGGTAAAGGGTGCGACGAACAAAAGAACTTGACGGTATTCGCGCATGCAGGCTCCTTCTGTTCGCTTATAGAACACCTCCGCAGCTACTCTGTTAAGGAATCACTTTCTACCCTCGCGCTCGGCCTCTTCTACCTCTACCCCTCGATTATAACAGTATTCCAAACGCAACGCGACCGTACAATTTCATTTTCAATTTCACCTATCTTCTTTTCTCCGAACACCTCATCGAGTGTGGGATATTTCTTTCCTTTCCGCCGCGTACAGAGGAAAAAACGCGCAGGAAACTGACTTTGACACGCGTTTTAATTACATTGTACAATGTACTTTTCGAAAGTAAGCATCGTTAATTATCCAAGGAAAACCTTTTCCTGGAGATTATTTGAAGTTTCAGAGCTCTGAAACGTTAATTACGAACATAAAAGCGTCACCGAACGAACGGAGAATAATTTGAACGGCGAAACGAAGCGCTTCGAGGAGCGATTCGTTTTAAATGTTTGACGGATATTATTTCGTATCGAAGCATTCAGCACGAATCCGCTGCAGTGATTTAGGTCGAATGATAAATTTATTACCGTTATTTAACGGAAGGAAAAAAGCACTTTCTGCTCGAGAAACTTTTTAAAACGAAACGAAACAAATATCTAGCAATATAAATACTGTTCGCGGCGCCGAGTACGGTCAGCAGCCTTTCGCGATCAGGACGAGGCAACAGATGCGTTACGGATGCGTCACTTGGTCAGAAAATTCATCGAAGCAGCTTTACGAGTTTACGTTTCGCGTACATATTTCGTCGCGCACGTTGAACAAATCGAAGTAACGAATAATCGACGGTCAGTGATCAAGTTCGATCAACTTACAACGTCCGCAAGCGTTAAGAAACCGTGGCGATTGTAAGACAAACGAGATCTCATCAACAGGTCTCCGTGGAATTTTCTTAGAATCGTAGAACGTAACGGATTCCCTCTGGAGACAACGCTCGTCGAGTAAGTTCGGAAAAGAAAGAAATAGCCGTAGAGCGGAAGAATGAATTTTCATAGACGGCATCGAGGTGGTTGGGATTTTGAACCACTTACCCGATTAAAAGCTGCTCCTTTTCCACGAAGACGTTCGACTGGTCGACTCGTCGACGTCGAGGAAAACGAGGAGAATGAGAAAAACGAGGAAAAGCTTTGGCCACGGCCTTAAAAGCATAGCACTGTTCGCAGGTCCTTTCTGGTGTGTACGGCTAGTGGAGCACAGGAACACGGGAGCACGGGAGTACGGTAGCAGATTGGCACGCGCGCGGTTTCACTCGTGGGGTGTCGCGGTGCGACTGTAGCACAATCGCTAGCCTC
The DNA here is from genome assembly GCF_051020975.1 of Osmia lignaria lignaria. NCBI lineage: Eukaryota > Metazoa > Arthropoda > Insecta > Hymenoptera > Megachilidae > Osmia > Osmia lignaria. Next base: position 1,394,801 of record NC_135046.1, on the reverse strand, counting down.
TCACGCTCTCTCGGTCTCCATCCCTCCGCTCTTTACCCTTCCGCCGCTTTACCGCCCACTCTCTACCCTATTCTCTGCCCCCTGCGCTCTCACCCTTACGCGGTCTCTCTCTAACTTTCGTCCTTTCCGCGTTTGTTCCCTCCTCGTTTAACGCGGACCACCTATCTTCTCACCGTCTCCCTTTCTCCTCCGATTTACCCCCGCGTCTCTGCTCCTGTTATCCGAGCCGAGACGTGCACCCTATTCGCCCTCTCCGTTTCACCCCCGTTCTATCCCACCTCTCCTCTCACTCGATCCACGCTCTCTCCGGATCTTTCCGTCTGTCTGTCAGCCCCGTCTCTCTGTCTTGCGCTCTCTACTTTTCTATTTCTGTTTCCGTCTGTAAACCGTCGAGCATCTCCCACCAACGAAACCTGCAAGCCACTCCTGGTGCACCGGTCGCGGCGCGGCGTCGTGCCTTTTCGAAATGCTCTGCTCGCGACTCTTACGCGATGGCTGAGGTAACCGGTTGACGGGCTTGGCTGACTGACTAACTCGCTCGGATCGGTCTCTAGGTCTCTACCCTTTCGAGAGTCGCGCAGAATCCTCTAATTGGCCCGCGCACCCCTTTCGCGCTATCAAATTCTATGCGCATCGCACACACTTTAACCGGTGACTGTGAACGCGTGTTTCTACTCGGAATTTACGCGCAACGTTAGCTCGCTTCAAGGAAACCTAACTTTCAGGAAAAAAGCGTATACGACTTTCAACCCTTTCTGCCTCTTTCTTTCGCTTTCAATTAATAAACTGGCGTATGGGTTGATGGAACTGTACGGGCTAACGAATCCTTTTCCTTCGATATCTTCAAAGTTCTTCTTTGAAAAGATTCGCGTGATAAACGGATTCATAGCTGCGCGTGTAATATTGAGTATATTTTTTTTTTTTTAACCGTCAGTCAACTTGTCGCGCGGCAAACAAGCTGTTTAATATGGTAAAGTAGAAATTTAAATGGTATATACATACATAACAAAACGTATTGGACTGTTGCGTATCGCGTTTGACCAGCTGAACCGTGAAATGCTACCTTCCGTTGTAATTACTTTTCCATTATTTCGACTCTCCTCTGCATCGTTTTATTTTTTATCTTTCCAATCGTTCGTCCATTTCCCACGATTCCCGTTGATTTCAGCCAAATTTTTCAACAACCCCTCCGGTATACCTAATAGGCTAAATTTTTAATCGATTCGATTAGCATTCGTCCTTTGGACGTGTTAAATGTACATCTTCTATTTTTCAGCAAAATAAATAACTTTCGATCGGTTCGAGTATAACAAATACCCTTGTCAATCTCGGAAAAAATAAACATTGTCATTCGGTTGGAAAGTGGCATGGCGATGTAAAATTTCGTGCTTATAAATTTAACGTAGCTGCCAGTTATTCGCATGGTCCGCGTAAAATACTGCGTTTCATATGTAAAACAAAATTACAACGGACTGTCGGTTAAAAATCGATAAAAATTGTTGAATGCAAATACATTCATTTGCGACCGAGAACGAAGTAATAAACTGTTTGTATAGCCATGAATTTCCAATCAGGCACATGCATACGATAACGGCATTTGTATAAACTTGCTTGCTTTTATAGTAAATGTACCGTAGATAAAATCGCGTTATAAAACATACCTTAGTTACAAGTTTATAAGATTTATGCGGCAGCGTTTAGCATTTACGCTTGACACGCCCGTATAAACCAGCTGAACTACAACTAATTTCTATTAAAATTCAAAGATCCTCCTCTGGAGAACACGTGCTAATTTAGCTCATTTACGATCCACCTTTATTTCATAGACTAGAAATTACTAGGGAACTCGGTTTCACTTCCGACAATTGAATACGAATTGGAAGAAAGATTAGATCTTGATAATTGTACATTATCGAGCGAAATAGGCTTCCCTCGAGAAAATGACGATATAGGAGAGGGTAGAAACATTAGAATGTTTGTAATTTTTATGAGACAATAGGCGTTACATGTTTCCATTATTTTATATATTTTTTGTCAGCTTATTTGACTATATAAATATGGTTACATAAACAATAACTATTAGGAATATTAGTCTTGTATAACTATGGCAGGTATATATGTAGTCGCTTGGCTCTACTAGCACCGCTCGACTCGGCCGGTCGAGCCAGCGCGCCCTGACGTAGCGTTAACTTTAATTAATTTTTGTATTATGGCCAATTTTAGTGTCCGTATTTTTGGAAATTGGTCCGTAAACAGGATAAATAAGACTATATTCTCATTTTTTTCTCTTCAGATTTTTCAATATTTCCCTACTATTATAAAATTGCATTTGTTTAAAACAATTGTAAAATAAGCGGTAAAAAAACCTTTTTTCTTTAAGTACCTGGACGCTCATTTCTATCAGTTTGTTAGTTCTGCAGTTATAATTTATTGAAAAAATGCGAGCACTGTATTTCAAACAGGTGTAAAATCAACAATTTGAATAATTTTTAAAAATCCTTCGAGATACGTTTACATATCACTAAAAGCAAAATCCGACATCGTGTTCCGATTTCACATGGAATGCCCCTATAAGAACGTACAAAATAATCTTTATTTAGACAATAAATAGAAGAAAAAGAATAAAATCCAAATAGAAAGGGTTGATGTACGTAATGATATTTCTGACAATAAGCTATTATTATAAGGAGTTAAGGGCACGATTTTACGGGGCGGTATTTGATCCGCTTATAACCATCGCTATTTTGCTTCTCGAAGGAATTTTCGAATCTTTTGTTTTGGCAGGTTTCTCTGCAAGAGAGTGAGAAGAGTCGAACGTGACCCTGTTCACCGTCTCTCTTTACTCTACGCTTTACGTTCCTCTCTCGTTCTCTCTCTCGTTTTCACTCTTCCTTTTTCCCTTTTTGCGACGTCACTTCAACATTCTTTTTCAAGGGACGCCGCGCCGGTTCGATATTAGGAAATACCTTTTACCAATTCCCCGTTACATAAGGTGAGCGTGTTTCTACAAAAATCATGGGGTTTCATAGCACACTCCCCTGAATTGGTTTTAGATTAAGAATTTTTATACTATCAGGTAAGAGGGTCGAAGGAACGATGGTATTTCAAGCTCCCCGATTATTTGCTTCCAGCAGACGTCTATGATAGGTTTCATTTTCTCGTTGAAAACAATTTTTACGCGAATTCATATAGTTATCGTACAGATCGTAGAAAAATCTGTATATTTCATTTTCAATCAGACATAAACAACCATAAAAATGTGTAAAATTTCGATAATACTTGCCCCATTCGATGGTCGGTTTTAAAACAACGAAACACATCGTAGCAACGGTTGACGGTGATCGAAAAGAAAAAGAGGAAAAGAAAGAATTTTCTTGATAAGGTGTTTATATTAAAGATAAGGTTGATCGTAAGGGAGAAAGGTGAATGGAAAAGGGAGAAGGGAAGCGAGGCAGAAATAAGGTAAGGGTAGCGAATCAGTGGTAGAGGGTTGGTAATGCTACACGGGTACGTGGCTCCATATAAAATAAAGGATGGTTCCGGTTCGCCTCGGGCAAGCTCTTGCTCGTCTATCGGCCGGCAATATCAGCGAGAATTGAAATAGTCGTGATATTTCTTTGAGAGGCGAGAACGAACGAAGCAACCGTGACCGAAGTCGGCGAAGGCGGCGGCGCGCGACTCTCCGGAATAAGAAATAAAAAGATAGAAATAGATTTTTGCGGGATACAGGCAATACCGCAGGAAAAATGGAAGCGTTAGCTCGCTCGTCCTTTACAATCAGATTTCTTAGCGGGTCGCTCCATCAGCGACCGACCGATACGGGCCAACTCTTTTGTCGGTATCGGCCGATACCGCGCTATTGCTCGACAATCACAGAAAGAAACAAAGCAAAGGAAATGCTTCGATGAAGGAAACAGCGATCGAATTCCGCTCCGACACGGATATTAAAACAAACCTATCGTTGTTTTTGAGCTTGAAGCTTGAAAATGGAAAAATCGAAAGGCGTACTCGAAAGCTGAGATCGACGAAACTTTACGAAAATAACAATTCTAACATAGCGTAATAATTAGAAGTGTGCGGGTACCTGAAATATTCTAACAGTAATCGTAGGTATACATATACTTCGTAGATAAAGTTTGAAAGTATCTTAGGAAGCGAAGGTGCAAGCAGAGGAAGAGGGATAAATTAAGGAAAGTTTTTAGGATAAAATAATTAATACGGAGAGATTTTTTTTTTTCAAGGTATACGCTTTTAAAGTAATTGCTTTTACACGAACAAGCATTCGTGTACGTTAATATTCGAGATCATATTGCGGCCTTGAGTACCAAGGAAGTAGCTAATTAGCTTGTAATACTTATTCGAAAATCTTTATGAGCTTCCGTGATACAAGGGTGTATCTTGGCAACTAAACGAAGATACACTGTTTGGAGATCCTTTTAACGTGAAGCCTTCCAGGAAAGCGAGAACTGAGCGTTCTCAACTTTCACCTTAAGCTCCGTAATTATGTGGCATTTCTTCATAAAACATGTATAACAGCTATGAAACTTGTTATTGTTTTCACGGAAGTGGAAGAAGCCATTCCTTTCGATTGTTAGATAAATAAACAAGAAAGTTAAAATATTGATAATTTCTTCCCTTCGCGTTGTATCATCTTTGTCCAAGTGTCATGAAATTTCTATACTTCGGTCTTGGAAATCCTATAATAAAATAACAAAAAAATGAAACGAGTAACGTAGAATAAACGCTATTGTGCCCAGCTTCATTTTTCTGGTGATACATAAATGGTAATATAAATTACACTGGCTTCAAATCAGTGCACCGAATTTTCTTTATAGGATAGCGATAGCGAAAAGTGCCATTTGATTTGACCGATTTAGCCGGCCAAAAGTCAGTTTTAAAAATTTCTACTAAATTATAAAATTTGTGTTGCTAGAGATTGTTTAATGTGCGAGAAATAGTGTAGTGGTACTCTTTTTATCATTTGTTCATTCATAAAATCCTGGGCCTTGTCAAAGTAAAGAGTTTTCGTACTAGACGTTTCGAAACAGTCGTTTATTTGTTTGAAGAAAAGTATGTAAACTTGTTGGGCATGACAGCTATTCAGGTAGGTGTATATATAGTACTTTCAAAATGTTTTTATGTTTTTCATTATCTATTTTTTCGTGATTGCTGATATTTAAAAACGACCAACATGTTAATGATGTTTCCCACAACTGTAATTTTTCATTCATGATTTTGTTATACTTCAGGGTAAGTCCCTGTTGTGTTTTTGGTATCAATACACGTGGTAAATGTTTGTGTTTACGGCACAATAAAGATTGGTTCCGGAATCGACCGGATATTGTTTTCAAAGCGTTTTTGTTTTTGTCGATAAATGAAGAAGTTACTTCAGATGAAAAATCACTATTGCTATTATGAATAAAACAAATAAATAACGTATTAAATATAGTATAATATAATATAAAAACAGGATTTTATGCATAAATGATTTTGGTCGGCTGGATTGGACGAATATTCCACTATGCTTTGGTGCCTTATATGCCTCTTACGATCCCAGTCGCTCAGTAACCCTTGAAGAATAAAGATCTGTTCGTAACGAGCATAGACATTTTTTATTAAAATGTCTGATAATATCCAACATTCGGCCACAATTTTTCTCTTTCTCGGTATCATTTTTCCAGACCAATCAAAGCGAGCGAGCGCTACTTACTCTTGTTCGCAGAACGTAGATATAGGTATATTTGCCCTGCGTAACAATAGCTAGTTGCCAAAGCACAACGAGTCTCGGCGAACTGACACAGTTGCAAAGAGACATCGATATTCGACAAGTTTAATACCACTGTCAGAACATGGTCTGACCCCTGAGGGTATCCTGCGGTCTGACACAGGAACTCCTCTCTCACGGATTCCAACTTTTGTCCTAGATGACGGAACATACGTAAAAGCTGGTAGCTGTGTCAGCTACTCGATAACTATGCAAGATGATTGCGAATAACGCGATACAAGCGCGTAATTGGTTCGACGATGCAACAGTTCCTTGACGATCCTAACTCCTCTTCCTATAAATTAAGACGAGACTTTATCATCGGCGTAACAGTTAAAAATTGCCCGAGAACTACGAAAGCGTACCGGAGAGGAAGCGTTTGATAATTAAACGGTAACAGGGTGATAAATTGAATCGGGGGAAAATTAAATTGTAGCGTAAACGGTGATTAAATTTCCTCCAATCCGGTACTGCGGAAAACACACCTCTGCGGTCACACGTTTCTCGTATAAATAACCAATGTTCCGCGTCCGCCGATGAAAAAACAACCGTGTTCTCTTATCAACGACACGTACGTAAGTAAGTAAGTAAGTAGCTAGACGAGGTGAGTACCGTCGCATAGTATCGCGCGGTGTGTTCGCGATGGTGACGAAAACAGAGACAGAAAGGCACCAGAGTATCTGGTTCGCTGGAATAAAACGCGTAAGGCTTTCAATCAATAGAAGTTTATCGGGCAGCGTTTGCTTCAAAGAGTTCCTGTTAGCCAGGAAGGACGAAGCGGCAGGATAGCGAAAAGATACGGTAGAGAGGAGCGGCAGGATCCATGCGCACGAGTCTGTATCTGCATTGACTTGTTTACGGTACGGTGAGCGAATATGCAACCGAGTGGAGGACTGCCGAATATAGTCGGTATCAGAGGAACTATTGCCGAAACGAAAAGTAAAACACGTCGGTGTAGCGTGATATCTACCGTCTGCGAGCCGTCGCTGCTGCTTTTTCACCGTCCCTTTCATCGAGGATATCTTCGATTCGGACGTCGAAACACACCGTATACACCGATTTTCTAAATTCACACTTTCGAGCCTACTTTCCAGGAATCGTCGCGATTGAAATTATCTCTAACAAGGCTAACTGTAATTAAAATCTTAAAAAAGCGAAGAAAATGCGTTCTGAACGGGAGTAAATTCGAATGGAGGGAGAAATGTTTGGATAGAGCGCAGAATCAGTGAAAATGTGATTATCGGAGGATGTGAGTGGAGAAATCTAGAGCCTACCCTTCGGCTTACGCAGTCGGCCGACTACGTTGTTATCCACTACCCCTATAGTCAGTTCGATGTTATCCTTACCTTTGCGATCCTTCTTATTGGGTATGGACTTCCGGAGCCTACGGTATACGTTCTTCGAAACAGATCCACGAAAAGAAGGCAGCTACCAATATTAGAACATTTTTTTTTTTTTTTTTCGATTTAATAAGCAGATAGTTTGTTGTAAAAATACGAGGCTTCGTTTCGTCGAGTAAAAATGATAAACGATTTTTCAAACTTACGCAGCTTATCTGAATATAATATAAAATTTTGAAAAATTTACCACGTTAAATATATCGAAGGAACGTTTTCTTTCGATTTTCTTTCGTACAAACCAACTGGGACGTTTTTTTATGAGATCGAGGTTGAATTCTGTTGGTAAAAAGATCCGAGTCGCGGAGATACAGCCGTCTTAGGGGGTAAACTTTAGGAAAGAAATTCACGATGCCTAGTCCATTGTAAAGAAAAGTTTGCAATACGTATCGTCTTATCCGATATAACGTACATTTACACGAATGTTCAACATTTCTAAGCGATATTGACACTATTAGTAACAATATTTATATGTGAATTGTATTGAAATTTTGTGGCAACGACTTTTCAAAACTTTCTTTACGCAAAGATATTAAACTAAACAATTCGACAGTTCTGTTTAAATGATATTTGTACGAAACTGCTGAAAAATTACTTACGATTAGACAAAGCTCGGACAGCGTAATACAGAGAAAGCGAATAAAGAAGGATTATGAGAACGGTGTTCGCCGTTGGTAGCAAACAAACGAGTTAAAAAAGGATACTTGCTTTCAGAATCAATTACCTTTTGCAAACAATGCTGTAGGTTTGCGTCCTACAGGAAGGAAGAACGTTATCGGCCAAGGTATGGTGTGTGCATTGTAATAAAAAGCATTTCGTTGAAAATTAACTTACCAGTCCAATAAATCTCACTAAAATAAAAGAAAATAAAAAACATTTTTTCAATTAAAATTATTTAAAAAAGACTGACCGCATTCTTATACTTGTTGGCATTATGTCGAAAAGAAAGGCGTGAAATCATTTCTCGAGAGTAATCTTTGTCGACGAGAAAACTCGTGGCTAAAATTTGTAATCACCAGCTTCGACAATGCAGAGTAATCAACAGAATGAATAGAGCGTAGTCTGTATGTAAAGAACGCAACGCAACAGTCTCGTTCGTTTGTTGGTAAAAATGAAAAGGAAAGTGTAATTTCAACCGCACCGAACGAAACGAACGTGAAATAAGTGACAGGATGAATTTTCGCGGAGACTGCCGGAAGAGAAGCGAAACGAGCGTTTCGTTATTCGTCGAAGGCTGAGGAACAAGGAAATTTCTCTGGAGATATGTTTGAACGAATTCGCGAGATGCCGGTGTAGAACTGTGCCGTCGATCGATGGACCAGGTTTCGGTTTGCCGGTTCCCTGGCAAACGGGCAGAGGAATTGCGAACAAAACGAGACAGTCGCGGACGAGGCGCGAGCATTTCGCTATGCTATGGGACACGATGCTCTTTCAAATTCCAAGAAACTTTTAATTGATTCCCGAGAACTCGCGAATCTACTCTCGGAAATCGCGAACACCGAAACTCGACCAAGGAACGAGTGTTCTCCGCCCTCGCCTCTCCGCCCCTATCGTCCCTCTCTTAATGGCCATGAATTTCTCTTATTAAAATATTGCCCTCGGCTAATCTTGAACTTTGCGTCGAAAACATGCTGTGGGCAGGTCATCAAGAATTAGTAAGGATAATCAAGAAACAAAGAGACGGGGGAGTATCCAATGGCGAACTAATCAGGGTGTCGGATTGCTTCATAGCAAGTGACCCCTTTAGAACCAGTTCAACAAACTCGCATTAACTTAAAAATTCTATGATACTTATTTAATTGCCAATTACGAAAATTATTCAAAGTGAGCCACCTTTGTACCTTTGCAACTAACATTTTTAGTCTTAATCCGGCACTGAGAGGATTCATCGCTGTCCTATGTGAAATTGAGTAAAATTTTCTTGACGTAAGGGAAACGGACAGAGGGAAGGAACCGTATCTATGTGATTCGCAACTACGTGATACCTAGCCACTGTTTGTAGTCTGGTTGTCAAAGGGACGAAACGTAGAACGTGGCTCTGGATAACGTTTGCACAAACAGCTGCGAGCTAACAGCTTATATTGGTCTCTCTACCTTCACCCCCGCGCTATCCCTTTTATCTTTCTCTCTGTCACACGACCCTCTCTTCACGATATTCGATCGTGTCTCTTTCATAAAGTTTCATTCTCTTTTCTCATCTGTCGTTTTTCTTCTCGGCCAGTACAGTTAGCCCTTTCGGTGTCTCCTTCGTTTCGTTCTTGTTTCGTTCGCCTCGCTGATCGAGCATCCCTTCTTTCTTCTCCACCCGTTCTCGTCGCTTTGTTTCGCCCAGAATGGCTCTCCGCCGCACCGTCTAAATCTCTTTCCAACACTGCCGGTGCACGCATGTGCGAGTTACGCTCCCAGAGCGGCTCCAGGTACGACTAAGCCGACCAGAAAATTACTGGACCAAGCTAAAACCTTCCTGCACCAATCTATACAGCCGTGTCGCTATTGTAACGAACCGTACCCATTTCGGGGCTGAAATTGTACAGCCATTATTTTTTTTTAGACTCGCCCACCCGCACACGGTACCTACATCGTTGCACCCTGTAATGTCCGAAAGTAAAAACAAATCAAGGCGAATGTCGAGCTGACAATGAGACGTGAGTTTCACTTGCGTAAACTAAGGCAATTTAACTTATTCGTGGGATTAGCGTTATTTCGATCGCGGTGGATGAACGTCGTCGCGACGCTACATTGAGAGGCGAGCTAGAACTTGGAAGTATGTATGTATGTAGGTGGTTGGAGGACGTCGGGCGTCGAACGAATTAGATCGGTCGAGATTGAATTACCTGCGCGTGTTTGCCTGATATTGTGTGCTTTATGCCCATAATCAATATGCCGGCATTGAACTTTCAATTAGTGTCACTTAACTGTGTAAACACAGCCGCTCCCGTTCCGGTGAGTCGTGTCACCGGACGCTTCTTCTCTTCCGTCCTTCCTTCCTTCCTTCCTTTCCTTTCCTTTCCTTTCCTTTCCTTTCCTTTCCTTTCCTTTCCTTTCCTTTTTTCCTTCACTTTTCTCGCATCACTTCGGTCGCGAACAGCGTCCCCTATTTCTTCCTTTAGTTTTCGCTATCGAACGCGCAAACAACCCTGAAACAAGAAACTATGCCATTGCTTGTTCCTCGAGTTCGTTGCAGCTGTCCGCCCGGAATTCTTCGACAAAGCAGCTCGAATCGTTTACGTGTCTTACATAATTCCGAGGATGTTACGACCGTACTAGATAACGTCACCGAACGCTAATGTTTAATCGTTCTATGGTACCATACAGGGGGGGTAATTGGTTTATCATCGATTTCAATTAGAGAAGAGTAGAATGGAAAAATTGGAAGAGGAATTTGTAATAATAAAAAAATTATTAATTGGTCTCTATTATTAAAATATTATGTAATACAAAATTATTAATTGGACTTTATTACTAAAATATATAATAAAAAAATTAAAAGCCTGTTAACCCTTTGACTGTTGAGTACTCTAAGCTTAAACGTTCTGTGTGTACGAAATAAGAATTAAGTCAACATTATTTTCTTGTTTTGCAAGAGTATTATAATCTGATAACATGTGGTATGTAATTAATAATATGCATTGGTAACTTTTATCATATCTAACTCATACAGGTATACGCGTCCATAGCAATCAAAAGGTTAATAGGTTTTCAATAAATAAAGTATCAATAAAGTATCGATAAGAGTAAATGTTTGTATCTGTCAGAAAGGAAACTGGTGATCAATAATGGAAACAAGGTAGAACCTGATCCTTTCTAGGAAGTTGTGAACAAACCTTTCGTTAACGGTGTGCAAATTCTAAGCGTAAAGCTTCGTTTTTATTACCGCCGGCAGAAAGCGTGACAAAGTTTCACTGTTTTTCCGATAGTTAAAATTTCCAGAAATTGTGCAAGTTAAATTTCCAACAAGTCGAAGCTTTAGCCCCGTGCTCATTAAAACCTGATACTTTGCTAAGTCAATAAAAGTACGGCCGGTGGCCGGCATAAATATCCGATTAAACAATTTTCAGCTTAATACTCGGACCATAACTTTTGTCCCCTTATGATTTAATCCCTACAGATTTCTTATCTGATTTATTATTTGATCCACAGTCGGTGCATTTTACCACGCGATAATTAACATCAATTATCCCCGCATTTCACATCTTATTTCGTAACATAAATTCAAAGTACAATACTCCTCGAACGTTAAGTTTCAACATTCTATCAAAAAGACGCGATGTCTGGTCAAGTAGTTCTTAATTAACTTTCTTTCAAGTCCTTCATCTACAAGTAATAATATTGAACAAAATACTTGCGAAAGTACGTTAATTAATGCAATTAATCAACGGTAATTTTAGTCTGTAAAATTGCAATGCGTAAAGTTCCATCCTTTTGTCCAATAATAATTAAGAAGGCTAGGTGATAAAAAATCGTTGATCGTCGAGTGGGATGAAATAAAATTATCATTCGCGATCAATATATAAACGAAGCGATTTAGCATTTGAAATTATGTAAATTTCTAATTAAATGTTAAGTGATCGACACTGTTTGAAAGAAAATATTTGGAGAGCGATAAAATTGCGTAGAGTGATCAATAAGGATCTCGAAAGTAATCACAATCCACAGGGATAAGGCAGTGGCCAAAATTGAAAAGGGTGTTTATCGAGGCTCGTCTTAACTGTGGGCTGGATGGTTTACATAGTTAAGGTGCCACGGGCAACGAAAAAGTGGAGAGACACGTCTTCATTAACGACAAATAACGCCGACTCGATAGCCTGAAGGTTTCTTTGACTGTCTCGTCTAGATAAATATATACAATAGCGTATTGTCGCGTTTCATTCTCTTGCGGATGACTTTTAAAAAGTTTCTCGTAGAATAATATGACGAGACGCATACGTATACACATATATGTATACGCAATTAATTGTATCCCAAGGTATTGTATAAAGAATGAAAAGTAGAGGAAAGGGTAATAATGTGGCCCCCTAGTTTCATATTTCTTCCTGAAATCTGATTTATATTTTAAATTGCTTTAAAATTTTGCTTAAAATATCCTTAAACTAATAAGGTTATTACCGATGAATGATAAAATTAAATTTAATACGTGTTACGGAATTAAATCATTTTTAATATTTACAAAGATTAATATTTCCTAATCGTAATTGTTTGAAGTAAAAATACGAAGCAATTTAGGTCGAATAAGTTAGAGTAAAAATGAAAGAAGCGAAAAATAACGATAAACTTGGGGTTTATGTTAAGGGTAGATACTTGAATGTTATTGGATAAGAGGGGGATAAGTCGATGTTGAATTCATTGAATTTAATGGTGTAAATCCAAGCGTAAGCAGGTGTCGTTGGTAAGCTCGCGCGAGACCTAGTTGCAAAGTGATAATAATTCACATAATCCGTAATAACGGTCGGCAAACTATAAGGGACAAACGACTGGGCTCCGGTCGTGGTATGACCGGGAGTGCCGATTAACGGGTGGATCTCGTGCGCGAGACCGCAAGAGTAAAATTAACTAGAAATTCCGGAAGATTGTAGTGATAATGCTAGTAGATAACGAAGGAGGATAATGTAGCTTAACGATCGCACAGTCGTCCAGTGATTAACCGCATATGCGAACCCGATAACCTCCACAGTCCGGTCGGTGCTGGCCCGTATGCGTGCAACCGTCAAGATCCACCGTCACAAGTGCCAACCGCAGTGGTTCCTGTCGCCTTGGTAATTAGTAGAATAGCATTCGAGTGCAAGTTACGACTCGTGGAGAGTGTTGTGGACTAGCCGTGCGGTGGGCTAATCGATATCCGATCACTCGAGTAATACGTCAAGTACATCCCGCGCGTACTCGCCTCTCTACCACGATCGTTTCCACCTGGCCCCCTACCCAAATAGCCAAATACCAATTTTCCTCTCTGCCATTGCTCCCATACGTACACCCCAATCCCATACGTCTTCTACAATTACCAGTTTCTTTCAATTATCACAAATGATTCTCTTTCAACTCGAACCAAAAGAAATGCCGACTGCTACTTGGCTACCGTTTTCTTTTCACGTGTACGCACCTACACAGTCCTCTAAAATAAAAAGAAAACGGTAGCCAAGTAGCAGTCGGCATCTCCTTTGCTTTGGTTTGAGTTGCGGGAGAATCACACTGTAAGAAAACGTTTAAATGGGACTTTCAGCTGCAGTATGCACCCCCGTGTAATTAGATACTGATTATATCGATCAGATGATAATTAGATACCGATGACAGAAAAGGGCTTGGGTTCATTCATACTGGTGTAGCGACATTTCCTTTGGGTACATTAGCGAGAGAATCACCCTGTAAAATCAGAGGGAAGTCTTAGGGTTCCAATTTCCAGGGGGCCGTTTTCCATGCCTTCCATTTACTATGCTAAAAAATATAACAAATTTTTTTTTACATCTTTAAACTCAATAGTTTAAGTTTAAATCTTAATCCGATCCTGGACTTACACCTCCCTATGTACATCTATATGCAAACTTACAATTATTAGTGTACCATACGGAGGTTCTCTCTAGGAAACTTGTGATACCATTGTTCCTACCATTTGAAACACGTATGATATTAAAAGTAACCAACACAAAACCATGACTTATCATGCTCGACGTAGGTGCTGGGTGCATACGGGAAAGCGTACATAGCTGAAACTGGGAGAAACGTGAACATATGAGATAAGAGAGGAGGAGAAATATAGCGCAGTAGGAAACGTACGATTTCCAAAAGGTTATCATACTTTTATAATGATAATACGGAGGAAACTCTTGAAAATCGATAAATATATTAAGGGAGGAAGTCTTAATTTATCTACGCGCGTCTGTGCGAAGGGCGTAGCGGAACGCGGGGTAGGAATACGCGAGGGAGGTGGAACGTGACGTTTGCGAGACTGGAGATCCAATAATTAAGTTTACCATTAATCGTGGAGGGTCAGCTGGGCTCACACAAGCCGCGGGCACGTCCACCTTGACAAGGCGTTTGGTCCAACCCTCTCGAGACTGAAATCGAGGCCTATGGCCCGATTGTCAGATCCTCTGTACTGCTAATTGCTCCACGCCAATTAATCGCTCGAATCTTACATATATGCATATTGGATGATGTATGTCATTACACGAATGGTGCATAATCATCGATATGAAAAATTTCGACCAAAATATTACCCGTTTGTTATAATCAGTTGCAATTACATTAGAAAGAATTTTGTGTAACAAGTATACATAGCAAAATGAAATATTTCTATCGTTGTGTAACGGTTGTTCGATAGCTTAATCGTTTAACGCTTAACCGAAACGATACGTTGGAAAAGTTAAAAAATTATCTTCCGCAGTGCGAACGAAGCTGACGGTGGTGGGAATTGAAGTTTTAGGTAGGGGTCGGTACGGTGTGCTAAGACGGCCTGTAAATTGGATCTATCAGCGCGTTTGGATGGTGCTATATCATGCTGGAAACAGCGGCCAGGGAGAAGGAGCACCACCATCTTTCAACGTCAACGCAGCCTACTCTCGACCATTCGCTTGCCCTTCTCCGAAAAGCTCGTGTAACCAGAACCGGTACGCGAAACAATGTACCGGAACGTCGGAATAGGACTTGGCCGACCCTCTACTCTCGTTCTTAGAGATGACCGATACGTAGTTTTTACGATTCTCTAGTCGATCCGTTATCGCCAATCGATTAAACACACCCTGTTCGGATGGGCTTAATTGACCGTGTTCATAACTAGTGAAAAAAGACACGAGGAAAGAATCATACTTTTCCAACGCGATTACCGAATAATTTTATAGTAATTTTATTATAATAGAATCACATCGTGTCGTTCGAAGGACGGTAATTAGAAGTAGGTATAATTAGTAATTCAAGTCATTCGTTATTCAAAGTTTGAATATAATAGCATCGAGTTTATCGATAGGTGAACAGAGGATACTTCGTTCGTAGAGATGACAAGAACGTTTTCCGATTGCGGTCCTTCGTTCTTCGAGCAAACTCGACGGAGTTTCGGTGTCGATATTCGGATCCTCGGACCGACCAACCAACCGCCAACAGTCTTTGGTCTAAAGCATAACCACGCTAGAGTACCTACTTCCGTGAAATTAGAACTCGTAATAAACTTATACTTTTCCTAATAATTCAGTGTTAACGAGAAAATAGCATTTGCGTAAAAATCCTTTCGATTTTATCTCTCAAATTATTAGATGGTGAATTAATTACTAACGGCAATGGAAACATTTTTGCGTGTTTGCTTTAATCGTTTCATCGATTCCTGTACGTTTCACTTTATAAATTATCCACCAATTTATTGCTTTAATTCAGAGGTAGGAAAAACCGTGTAAATACCGTTTCCGTATTTTAATTGCGAATCGCGAGAGAAATTCATTTGTTTACGCGTACATAGGAGTACGGTTTTACGTTGAACTGCGATCAATCGCAATCTCTCGTATAGAAAGCTGGGGAAGAAAGAAAAACGACGGCGTGATAACAAAGATAAAGCGTAAAAGGAGGGACGGAAAAAGGGGAGAAAGTGGTTGGAAAACCGCGCAGCAAGAAAGCGTTTAGTAAAGAGAAGGTTAAGAGGAGTATAAGGTGAATCTGGATCGACGTTTAAGAGTTAGTAACCGACCACGAGGCAGCCGAGTAAGTCCTGCTCTTCAGCCTGCTAATCCTACATTGGCAAGACAATTAACTCCGAGCGAAAATAGAGACGTTGCTTGTTTGTCTCTGCTCGACAGGCTGTGGGGATCTTCCGTCTCCTTATCCCTCCGCCTATAGTGCCTATAGTGTAGCGGTGTAATATCGCGAAACATTGAACGGCGCAAAGTGCAAAGGATCCATTCCCTTTTGAAATATCCGCTCGACGCGACGCGACATCGCGACCGGTCAAATTAATCAGATTTCTAGATCGTTCCGTGTACCGATTTTGAGACGATCATCTTTTTCTAGAGCTGTGCGAGAATTCGAAGAATCCAGCTACCCAATCCTCGGACCGGGTTGGGAATTATTTCGAAGATCGTTTTGTAAACCGATTTTGAGACGGTCATCTTTTTCTAGAGCTGTGCGAGAACTTGAAGAATCCGGGTACCCGATCCTCTATTTCGATCGACTCGGGATTCCCAAACTTTGGAAAACTGTATTTCGGGACGAACTTTTTTTGAACGTGACTGTTCCATTGCGGGTATCCAACTCGACCCGATATTTTCGGGTTTTCCCACACCTCTATCTTTCTCCTTTTCCGAAGGATCTCTTCTTAATTTGCGAGAACCCGAAGATTCCAGATACCTGATCCTCGGGCCGGATCGGGAATTATTTCCTGTATTTCGAGATGAACATAAACTTTATTGAACATGACCGTAAATTGAAAAGTATTCATAAAAAAATCGTATCTATTTCACTGTGAGCTAAGTAAAACAATTCCTGCCCCACTCCGTGTATCGGGTATCCGACTCGACCCGATATTTTCGGGTTCTCGCACACCTCTATCTTTTTCCTCTTCCGAAGGATCTCTTCTTAATTTTCTCCGTCTATCCTCTCTCATCTGCGTTTCCTCGCAACGTACCATCGTTTTCTTCGTCTCGCCGCGCAGTGCCGTCTACTTTCTTCCGTCTGTATCCTCCTCGGCTTCTCCGGACCTCGACTTAGTTATCTGTAACTAAGCTAATCTCAGCCAAGAAGTCGGACTATTCCGCAACGTGGACTACTTAAACACGAGCCCAACCGATCCACCAAAGCCTCCAGACCTCTTCTAATCCACTCCTTCGGGCTTATATATACTCGGATCCTTACTTGGACTCCTTCCTCCGCGCGGCGTAGCCTCCATCTCGGTTGGCCTTAGAGATCAGTAAAGGCAAAGTCTGCGATTCTCTTAGACGAGTTAATGGAAGACCGGTTTTATTACCAATTTTCTCATTCCGTTATCTGTCTGCGACAAGAGATATTCCTTGATTCATTTTTCTCCAACAATTATAGTAAAGAACAAAAGATACTTACCTCTATCTCCTATCGAATTCTAATTTACGTAAAATTATTACGCTGCTTGAAAACAGACTGTTCTTTATTTCGAGAGAAAACAAAAACAGTCGTAGGAAAATGCAAATATTTGGCGATTTGTAACAAAGATAGGAGATAGGTCTGTTCTTTAGAACTCGCAGCGTGAACATTCCACGGGGGAAACGTGAAAGAAGAAGCTCTCCGGAGAAATGCAAAAGCGAAGGAAGAATGCGTTACCGGAAGGTAAATCAAAGAAAGCGGGTTACTCGAAAAGGGAGAGTCGCAGTGAATGGAAAAGAAGGGAGAACATAGACAAGAGTGGTTCGATTGGATCGTCGAGATCCGAAAGAAGTTGATTGCCGATTCGGATCTCTGCCTTACAAAATAGAATGTTGGCGAAATCAATCGGTGATTCTCTCGCATGCAAGTTGCGTTCTTCTGCTGGTTCTCATTGTCAGTTCGACAGTGTCTCTGGCTGTCGTAGAAGAATGGCGGATTGGAAATAAAATATATCTCTATTGCAATCAGATTCTCACCTACTTTTTCTACGCGCGATGAATTCGATAAAATGAATTGATTAAAAATCAATCGCATGTCAATGAAATTACGTGCAAGATGCCTTTTGAATAAGTTGTATCGATGAAAGGAATGATTTGTTTTTGATCGCTTCTTTTTAGGAGGACTGAAAGGCAAAAACAATAGCGGTAAATGGGTGATCGGGAGCGAGTAATCCGCGGAGAATCCAGCTGCGTCGAATTGGCAATGAGTCGCGGCGGGTTAGAGAAGGGGGCTGATGGCGCGATGTCTTTAAAATTTGAAGCGAGTTAATTTGATTATCGCCATAACGGAGCTCTATCGGGCCGAGGAATAATCCAGCTGTATAACGACATCGGCTTAGCTATCGTCGACGCGTTTCCATTGTACGACTGTACAAGCTCCTGGAAGGCTGCCGTTGCGCGAGGGGCAGGGGTTAAGAATCCTTGTGGAGGGTGTAAGGGACTATACTGATTGGCCCCCAGCTGGGGTAGCAGTAAACATTCTCTCGCCTTCCCGTTGAGTATCCAGAACTACCCCTTACCCTTGCACCTCCTCCTTCACCCACTACCACCCTCTCTCTTCTCGTCTTTCTCACCCCCGCTCTTTCTGTCGTCGCCACTCTTCCTACCCTCGGCCGCAATCGTTTGCGCTTTCTCCCCTCGCGTCCTCCTCTGACCTCTTGCTTCCCGCTTGATTCCGCCCCTAACTCCTCTTCGTCTCTCTCTCGCTCGCTCCTCCGCCACTCCTCGCTCTCTCTCTCTTACGAACTTAAGCCCGATTTAATGGGGTGGAAACGCGCGGCTCGATCAAGTTGTATTCAATTATCCCTCCTTTCCGTCCTACTGTTAACCCCGGCCATCTACAGAGTGTCTTGCAAGAAAGTTTTTCCTCTTTTTTTCTCCTTCTCCATTTCCGTCTAGCCACCGTATACTTCTCTTCTCCGTTCGCCAGGTTTGTTTCTTGCAACGCTGCGTCCCCCGTCACTGTTTTCGGCAACCTCGAAAACCTATTCCTTTACGTTTCGATGGGTCAAGGTCGGTTCGACGAGAAATTACT
Source organism: Osmia lignaria lignaria (assembly GCF_051020975.1). Lineage (NCBI taxonomy): Eukaryota > Metazoa > Arthropoda > Insecta > Hymenoptera > Megachilidae > Osmia > Osmia lignaria. The sequence goes on along the minus strand of NC_135046.1, from coordinate 1,376,021 downwards.
ACTGATCGAAATTCTACCTCGTCAATTTGATAATTAATGGTTTCGTAGTATTAAATTCAGATATTGCTTAAATAAAGGACGATACCGATGCGTTTGATAAATAATTCTTGTGTAATTATAGGTTCATAAAGCTGGATTATCGACGCGATGTATCGACATAGTCGATACATTGGTCAAACGAATCGCGAATATACATATCGTGTCACATCTGTTCAATCCGATCCATCGCATAGTCAGCTATGTATCGATACACCAAGAACGTTCCGTGTTTATAAAACTAGCTAAAGCAGCGCGGTACGAGGGAATACGGTGATCGGTCTTTCAGTTAATAGAGTGGTAAATCTGCTTCCCCTGCTTCTGTACCGTTGCACGGGAACGAGATAAACTTCAGAAATGATTACTATTAGCTTTCATTCGCTCTTGCCCTTTCCACGTTTTCTCTTATTTTTCCCCTCGCAATATTATAGCGTTTCGTTGTAATATTAGTTTCATTTGTTCGCTCGTGATATTATCAGAACGGTATAATTTCTATGGAATTTCCATGGCATTTTCAACGACACGTTTAATTCACGGTATTTTGTATTCAGCGTTAATTAATTAGTAATCTCAAATTTCGTTCGTACCACGGCTCGATGGCAGAATTTCATTGATGAAAATAAATGAGAAACTTTATGATATTCTCTGATAATAAACGAAATATAAATGATGCATATCAGTAGATGAAAGACGGCGAACAGATGCTTTCGGTAGCGTTATTGATTTCGATCGTTAGACAGCCGAGTTAATCTTTTTTAAATTAATCACGATCGCGCGGTTGTTCGATCGGTAAACGGTAAATGGTAGGTAAGAAAAATGAATTCATCTCGATCGGAAGAGTTGAAGCACGCTCGCCGGACTCTACTCTGTACACTCTCCTTTTACGATATCGTTGCTTCCCCTTGGTTGCCATCATTCCGAGCAATTATTCGCAGCCGAAGGGAAACGTGTACACCGATCTACGGCGAACTCTGTTCAAAGACACCCTGACTACACCCCCCTTTCTACGATTCTCTTTACATCCCCCACGTTTCTATGGGTATATACATACATATCACAGAGTTTGTACGCGCGATGCACGGCCCCTGCTTTAGTTTCTATACACCACACACGTATACCTATATATCGGATACCTTGTGTGTATGAGAGTGGAAGAGAGAGAGAGAGAGAGAGATGCGTATAGGTTCGCAGAGCTATAGAGCAGCCCTACAGCAACTGCGCCAAACTTCGAATTAGCGCCGACGACGAACTTTGAGATTTACAGTACAACTGCGACCTCCGTGGATGGTGCCGTTCCCGAAAGAATTACACACCCCTTCGCACACGTTTCCGATTTACGTGTATATGTATGTGTGTAAGTGCAACAATGGAAAGCCGCACACATCTTCACCTTCAACTTTACGAGCTTACTCGATTATTTTGATATTCCTTTGGTGAACGGCCGCTATCTACTTATATTCATCGCATCGTAACCACCTACTATATGTCATCGAGATAAACGAATAGAAATATTAGACGCGATTTAATCGATCCCTCCGTCGTTCTTACTCGGCCAACGGGACATCCATCACGGCGGAAGGATTTCTGCCGAAACACGCTGGCTTTCGTACCAACATCGCTACTGTACAATTACTGGAAACACATTTCGCAAGATCGAAATCTTGTACGTCTAGGCTTTTCTCGGTTTCTCCGTTCAACGATTCCCCATAAAACGATCCGAGAAATTGTTCCGCTATCAAAGCGGTTTAACGTTTGATCAGTGACATAATAATAACATATGTAGTCGAGGACCATGAAACGTAGCCAGGATTCGCATCCAGTTCATTTTAGCGGAATCATAATTGTTTTTCGAATAAAAAATCGATATCTCGAGGGTTCCATCAGGATTCTAGCGTACGTCCTTAGGCAAAAAAATATGATTTTTGACAAATTTTAATTATCTGTAGCTTACGATTCTAAAATTTCGAAATTTCTAAGGGACCTTCATAAAGATTATTCTGTTTCAAATAGTGTACATCTATGAGCAGAGATTTATGTATTAAAAAAGAAACGATATCGTTCAGGGGCGAATATTGGCCGTGGTTAGTAGGCACGCGTCGCGTATTCAGCGGCCCGAAGGTTTTCAAACTCGTCGGTCGTCGAGGTAAGCTCGACTGGAACTGGGAATGCGATTTTCCTACACAGACGAACCGGTGTGCAACTACTTCGTGGCAAGAGTATTTGAAATACTCCACGGTCCACGATGAAGTATGCCATAGTATCAGAGGTTTGTGGGCTGTAACAAAGCAGGCCCTCCGGGCACCGAGTGTACATACAGCCCTGGCATTTACCACCAAACGACGACAGCCCGAATACTACAGGACTCCTGAAAACTTCCTCATAAACGTATTTGCGTTCGAGAAATTGGAACACGGATACATCGTTAAATTTTATTTCGCCGTAGACGAGCTGGTAATATGCTGTTCGGAGAATCTCTTCTTCGCGTTATCAGAACCAGATTCGTTTTTAAATTTTTAAATTCCTGAATAACAAGAAATAACAAAGGGACATTCCGAATAAAAAAAAAAAAATCGATATCTATTATTTCATAGTTCAAAGAATTTTCTCGAATTGATTTTCTAAGTTAAGTTAAAACGATACATTTTCGAGCACAAATAATTCGGTAATGGTCTACTAAAGATCAACTTTTCGTACGTTTTGTTAGAAGTTAAAGGTAGTGAAACAAAAATGGTAATATTTAGAAAGTCGACAACTTTCTTGACCTTTCTATTACATCGCACGGTTTAAGATTGTACAAACTAAGAAAGTAAGTTTCCAGTGGGTAGGTACGTACGTACTCTCGTCTTTCCAATACGTGCTACTTCAAAAACTTTGAGGCTTTATGTATGAACTCTGCTTCTTTTTATTCCTTCCGAGCGAGGAAATATTTCCCTTATCACGCGGGCAATTCATATTATCCTATTATATGTCTTTTAGAAAATGTAGCTATGAAAAATGAGATCACAAACGCGCAATACATCTTGAAATAATCAGAATAAAGGAAAATGAAAAAGGAGATACCATTAATTATTAATATTGATATCGTCGGGATCGAATCATTGTTATTCCATTATTATTTCAATTTGCCTTTTAATTGTTTCGTTACATAACCATTCGTACGCGTTTCAATCAGGAATATCAAAAGAATTTAACCAATTGCGAACTTATGAAATTTTCAAAATTTTACAGTCTGCTTTTTCTATTTTTCCGCTACCAATCGAACAGATATAATGGGCGAATTCAATCGGGTTACCGTATTATAAATTTGTTAAAAATAAAAACACTGTCTATAGAAATTTTCAATAGCGTACCAGTGAACGTATTAAAAAACGTTGCTCGATATTTGATCATTTTTCAAGGTACGTATTTCGTATGTATGGAATACCATAACCATAGGTGTATACTTACGTATGTACCTATAGAAGTAGCAGCTCACAGAGCTAATAAAAGTAAGCAGTGATGTTACACTTAAATTTTCGTGTGAAAACTAGTTATTTTAAAAATACAACCTCGCATACCAGTCCAGTCTCTTGCTTTATCCACTTTTTCGCTCGTTATCGTTGTTACGTTAATACCAAGATGTAGCGAGTTATACATACATACATAAAAATTCATCACAAAAAATGCTACCTTTTCCTAATCGTATTCCACGTTAATCGCAATGACGATAAATTGCGTTCGCTAAGAAAAGGTCGCATTGATAACACTTCGGCAGAAAATTTGATATTTACTTAAGAACGAGTAAGTCGCAAGTAATTTCTTGTACGCGATTATGGTGAACAGAGGTTTCGTAACAGCTGTTCATTAAGAGATAAATTCAATGAGCATGACAGTTAATGAACAGTATGAAAATATATGTTTAACATTCATTGGCTAATCATATTACTTGTCATCGTGTTAGCGAACGGTACGGTACAAAGTTCCCCGTTCTCTGTTTGAAAAATCAGTGGGCATTGTAACATTGTCGGTGTATGCAAATTAACCATAGTGTGTCGTGAGAATAATAGAAAACAGAAAGGAATCCAACGTTCTATACGTAAAACTGCGATATTGCAAGAATTGTTACACGCATACATGGTAATTATTTATACAGTGTTATCAGAATTATAAGAGAAAGTTCGTTCGTTTGATGCACGCTTGTTTTTCTCGGTTTATCTGCTTTGCAAGATGGTGGAACGAGTTAGTTTGTAGGGAAAAGTTCATCTTGACATTTATGTTCGTTTTCGACATTTTCGTGTGAAAGTCACTTGAAAATGTCTGTTGAAAATCGTAATTCGTTTCTGTTTACTCGACGAGTTTAAATTTGCTAGTAAAGCCTTCGAGGCTGGAAGCAAAATGTACAGAATGAATGGTGGAAAAGCGGTGGAAAAGTGATCGGGAACGTCTGAAAGGAACGGTGTCACGCGACGTACTTACAAGTCTTTTGGACAACGATAACGAGAAACGAAGGAATGCTATCTAGACAGATCCACAAGTATCGTAGAAAAATTAAGAAAGGAAAGTGGGAAAATTTGGGAAAATTCAGAAGGGTTAAGGTTAATCGTTGTAATAAAAAACTTTTTCAATTCAACAAGTTCTACATTTCAACGTATCAATACTTTATTCGTTCCATCAGCTGTGCAAGTTGACAAGCTTGAAGGCCGTTTCCAAAAAAACAGACGATTTTTCCGCCTACGTTACTGACAGCTTTAGTTTCGCCGGTCCAATGTGACAAATTTCTCAGCAATCCGCAAACTGCGACCATTGTCCACCCTTTTTCCAATGTCCCCTTTCGTTTCAACTACGTTTCTATCATACGAATCGAGTTGCATCGACGCGAAGGTGGACAAGTAAAAAATGGAAATAGCAGGCTTCTGTTTTTATTAAAATATTCGGATGTTCGTTTAACTAAACACAACGCGGAAGGGATAACAGGGATAAAGCTACCGCGTAAGAAATATCGAAGATTTCGTCCAACTTTAATGGTGTTCGTTTGGAGTTCAGCGAAACGGGAAATCCTGCGAATTTGTTTGACGGAAATATACGAACGACATAGAGAAACAGGTGAAGTTGGTTGAACCTAAAAGTGGAAACCGACGTCAATGAGAGAAAGGAGCAATTCTGCGCGACGTCGTAACGACTATTATAAAAGGGACCATTACGGGGTGTAGGTTGTTAAAATTTTACTCAACCATGTCAACGTCTGCGATACGTTTGTATTACCGATTTTCCCAGCGGACGAACATAGACGTTTTCCCCGGCATTATTTTATTCCAAGATACAGTTAAACCATACAGCTCTTCGAGCAAATTCTTCGATGCTTCGAACAGCTACAAAAAGAATAACGATTATTATTTGCGTATTTTGTGATTCGTACTGAATTTACTTGAACGGTAGTAGGAGAAAATTAAGAAAATAATGACAAAGGAATGGTTTGTCGTCTTACGGAATACAAGCATAGTTCGTAGCGATAACAAACTTGTTCACGCAATTTTCTTTGGCTGAAAATTTTCGTGACTGGCTGAAAAGGCTGGCTCGACGTCACTAACGCGATACCGTTTTCCCGGGCCTGGTAGTGTTATTTATTGTTCGTCCCGATGAATGTCATTTAAAATTTCGATATAAATTAATTTAAGGGGGTAAAGGGGTTTGCAGGGTAGCGCAGTGGGACGGGGCGTAATGGCTCGGAAAATGAAGTTCTTGTAGCCCGGCTGAGAGGGAATTCCACCCTCTCTATTTTACTCTTTCCCTCTTACTCTCTCGCAACCTCTTCCACCACGACGGCCAACCAACCCTCTAGCAACAACCGTTCCTCTCCTTTTCCACCACCATTTCCTCCTCCTCCTCCTCCTGCACCGCCACCTTCGCGTTACGATTCTCTTCCTCTTCTTCTTCTTCTTCTTCTTCTTGGTTCTTCGATGTTCGAGTTCCTTTTCTATCGCTAACCCGAGACTACTCGGCACTCGATATCCGGCAGTCTATTCCTTCTCGACCGTTCGACTCTTCTCTAGCTACCTTCTTCTTCTTCTTCTTCTTCTTCTTCTTCTTCTTCTCCACCTTCTCCTGTTCGTCCTCCTCGTCTTCCTTCTTGCCAGAGTGCCAGAGAGAAGATTCGACTCAACATTGCCTGCTGAAATATCCTTTCGCCTTTCCCCCCCTAGCTTTCCATCTACGTTCAGCCAGCCACTCTGCTTCGCTATTATCTTAAGTAAACAGGCTACCTGCGCGCTCCGGAATTCCAGATAAAGTCACATGTTATCAAAATCCTGAGGCTGCTTCGAGCGGCCCGTTGCGTTTGCATCGCGCCCGCGCCAACGCCCGCGCCCGAACGCGCGCCCGCCACGCGACAGACGCGATCTCGTTAATTCCGTTAAGTCGCAGCCTTACGTTAATACGAATCTGGAGGCCGGAGACAATCGAGTTTCATCGCGAGACAGACTTTTCACGCGGTCGACGTTGATTTTTCATTTCTGGAAAAGCATCCTTTTTATAGCGGTACATTACGTGCTACTTATTAATTAATGTTCTGACTTGCTAATTTATTATTTTATTAAATTATCCTGGTATTATTTGCTACTAGCACTTCTATGGGGTGGACAAGGTCCTATAGAAATGATGGAATTTCAGAATTTCAGAATATATGAACAGGCCACCCTACCTACATTTTTGGAGCCCTAATTATTTGGGTATTAAGGGAATTACATGGACGTTTTGACCCCGGGTCTCGGTACACGTACGTGCTAACATCTATGACTTATGATATTCAATTTGCGTTATATTTGTTGGAAACTTTTGTTCTTCTGTTAACACCACGTTTTAATTGTCGTGTTCTATTCACGATAGAACACAATGGTTAACGTATTCCACAGGCGTGTCGAATTTCCACAGTCTGGCTGCAAAGCTAAATTACAAAGTTTTGCCAGTAACATAGTACGTAAGTCGCTTCCCTTATCCGCTTAAATCTCGTAAAGTCATCAAGTACAAGCTAAATACCGGTATTTCGAGAATCAAATTTCACATCAGACCACGTCAGATACCATTAACTATCGTGATTACCCCGCTCTCTGTTTCATCTTCCAACAGCTCCTCGAAAGCAGCACTGTTCCAAGGAAAACGCGTGACCCTTGATTAATTTTGTTCAGTACGCAACGGGAAGACGCGAAAGCACTTGAGGAATTCAGCTAAACGGACAAATTGTTTCTTGAATGATTATTTCAGAAACCTACTACTTTTGAACAAGAGGAAACAGTATTGTTCAAGTAAAGGAGACGTTGAGTTTACTTTCTCTACACCATCCCTCTTCTATTTACGTTCGAATAACTGGAGCAAACACCGGAACACAATATATTCGTAGCATTTGTAATGGAAAAAGGTCTTTAACATACGTTTAAACGTCCTCGATACATTTTCTTTTCGTCTACGAAAACCATGATTTTTCAAGAAACTTAAGTATCGTACAACTACGACTAGTATCTTCTGTCTGTGCAAAGTACATTCGCGTTGAAAGTTTGCGAAATTTTCTCCTACTTAAGCGATATTTAACCGCTTGTAAACATTTCATGAAATGGAAGTTTGCTGCGTAGAAAAGACTTTCTTTGATCGAACTGTGAAAGTTATGCAGGAAGGAAGAGGAGAGTAGAGAAACTAATGGGTTCAGACATTTCGAACTAGCACGGGAACAAGGGCGAAAGCTTTTTTCTATAAAATATCTCTTTGAACGTGTTCGAGAGGCGCTTTTTGTTGCATGAATTAATTCGGAAGAGGTGAGCACTCGGCTCAGATTTTTTCAAACCTAACAGACGTCCGTCGACTGGGAGCGTCGAAATGACTTTTTAAATATAAAATTGCGTTCCACTGTCATAATGTACGCATGGACAAGTTTTCTTTGTGTTCTCGCACCTCGCCGCGTAAAAGACTGAAATTCAAAGTTAAACAAAGCCCCTTAAATTTCTAATTTCCATCGTAATAATTGCAATATTTTATTACCCCTTTCGAAATTTGATATTTTTCATTGGGAGAAAAAAGAAATATAAAAATAAATTTCGACCAAAGTATTAAAATAAATATGTACACTGGGTGTAGAAATATTTTTTACTCTTATCGTAGAATATAATAGAAATTAGAAATCCTTTTAAAAGCGATTGTCAGTGGCCTTTTCATCGCTGGCCTTTTCATTTCGCGCGAGCCGTTACCTTCCAACTTTGTCCCCCTTTGTTGTTACTTTTAACCAAGAGTTAAATTCCAGAGTATTCCGGTTTGGTTCGCAGATTAAACGGGAACACTTTTTAAAACGGTACGGCAGCCCTTAGCTGGAGGTAGCGTCGCGTCGTGTCGCGTCGCGTCGCGCAGCGTCGCACGCTTCGGCGAGTCATAAGTATTCTCCGGGTGTCTAGGCACGCCGCATGAAACCAAGAATCGTCGGTATGTGGCTCGTGTGTCCCAGTATGGCTGCTACAATCAGAGTGGCACGCGCCCTCATACTCCGGCTCATCCACCCCCCTTACCAACCTACACGTATACATACACGCTGAAACTAACCCTGAACACCGATTCCCAGCCAGCCAGCCAAGGCAGTTCAGTGATTTTCGAAAACGCATTCCACCCTCTTCTTCTGCGACGCGTGAATATTCAAGACATCCTGGCCTCGTGCTTGCCCCGATAATTCGACAATTCGATAAGTACGTACCTAGTTAACTTCAAACGTTACTTTCACAAATAAATTAAATTCTAAATCTAATTCTGAAACGAACCAGATCGCTCGACGTTATTTATCAAATCGCGTATCGGTTGAAGACATTCGTGTAATTAAGTGTTGGACATCGGATTGGAAACGAAATCGTTTCCGCAACGTGAAAACGAAAATATTTTTTTCGCTTTCCTTTCTGTTCCCTGCAGACCAACGAGTCGATACCGAAGGAAAACAATTTGTCAACGAGACGTTTCCATCGTGCTATCGAGTTTTCCTTCCGATTTCGCCGACTTTTCACCACGGTACAAGCACACGATAATTTAATATTATGAGTTTAGGAGCGTCGTATTTTATTCTTGGTTAAACAAGAGTAGACCGTGACTTAGGTACGCGTTTTCAACGCAACCTACATTTATTACCACTGTCTCTGTAAATGCTATGTTACACTAAATTATTGCTGTAACCTGTGTTCTGATATTGGTGTAAATAGGATTTTTTGGGGTGGGCCAAGTTCCTCCAAAATTTTGCCATTTTAGAATGTTTAGAATGATTAGAGTAGACCCACCCTGACTTCTACTTGATCGTAAATTGTAATTTTTAAAATTGTATTCCGAACGACTTATCTTCGCACGGTTAGCATGGAAAACTTGATAATTAGAAACACAGTGATCCCGAAGATCTGTTGAAATGTTCGAAAGGAAGCTAACGGAATGACGAGATTGATCGAACGAACGGTAAATTACATTTAACAGGTAAACCCATCAGGATTCTCCTCGAACTATCTATTTCAGCAAATACTATCGACAGAATCCAAAGTCCACGTATCATTCCATGCTTGAATACACGTCGAGTTTTATCGTGGAATCAGTGGCAGAAGTTGAAGCTAATACCACCACCGACCGCTGAACCAATCTCGAGAAAGTTGTCTGTCTTTCTTAGCGGTAACGATTATTGCAATTACCCTGACTGAATAGTGAGATACGCGAACACTACTGCTACACTATACACCGTTACATTCGTCCAGCGTAGAAATCTCTCATTAACCCTCGGACGGCGGACCATGAAGAGAGCCCCAATTTTCATTTAATTTTGTATTTCATATCATTTTCACTTTCTGAATTTTACACTGTTCTTTTAAAAATTATTCCTCTCGTATGTTTTGTAAGTTTGGGTCTCGATTTACCCCGACTCCGCTATTCAAGCGTTTAACGAATTAACTCGGGACAAAAAAATATTGCAAATCATGGATCCGATACGCATCGATGCTGATTTTGTATTCAACGATAAAATGGAAACGTTAGACTCTGTCACAACTAATATACCTTGTGTCGTCGCTAGATAAAGAACGATTGAAAATGGAAGTAAACCAGAATATAGTCCGCGCCTTACCAGCATTAAAGGTACCGAATCTTTCACTAGGACAGTACATATATCAACAACTACGCGAGTACGGTGACAACATTATTCAGGTATAGTAAAAATGACAAATTATTCGAGACAAATATTCTTGAAAAGAATATTTTATTAAAAAAACAAAGCAAGGAAATGATTTACAGTGGGTTACATTGTATAACACTATATTTGTTACATTTGTTATATTTGTTACTTTAGTGTCACTTTTCGTTCATATTTTGGAAATCTCAGTCAGAATGTTATTTATCGTCCATGTGCTTCACAGTAACGTTCTTATATTAATATTCCAGGTAGATATTCAGACCGGTAAACAGTTTACGTACGACCAAGTTCTTGAAAAAAGTGTAATATTAGCTACCGTTTTGAAAAGCTATGGGATACAAGTGGAAGATAGAGTTTCGATCGCAAGTGAAAACCACCCTAATTACGTGATAACCATGTGTGCTACTTTATTCACGGGGGCTGCTTGGGCGCCGTTAAATCCGGCATACACTAAAAGTCAGTCAGATACACTTTATTTTATTCTTTGATAAAATAAGAGAAACGTTAGATTCGTGATGTTTTCAATACAGGAGAGTACAGACACATGTTGGATATTTATCAACCACGAATCATGTTCGTAACGCACCGTACCGAGAAAATTATGAGGGAAATTGCACCAACGTTGAGCTGGCCCATGAAATTGATACAAGTGGAGGACGTGGCTCTCGATGGACAGATGGTCACGTTGAAAGAACTTTTGGAGAAACAGAAAAATATGGTAGATCCTTACGCGTTTGAACCGGTACCGGTTGACGATCATGCAAAAAGAATCGCTGTTATTTTGGGATCGAGTGGAACGACAGGATTTCCGAAAGGTGTAATGTTGTCGCATCGAAATTTATTAACTTTCATGTTCAATACTAGGTGAGCGAGAGATTTTTATCATAGACGGATGAAGGAGAAGGTACGGATATGAGATAGGGTAGAAATATGAGATACCAAAGTTTTAACCCGTATTGAAACTTTTAACAATGATTAGATATCAAGTAGTAGAATAGATTTTAAAGGGGAATTGTAGATTAATGCCTATCATGCCACTTATAGGCAAAATAAAATAAACACGCTTTGTTTAATTGGCTATCTCATATTACCATACCAAATTACCAAACCTAATTTCTATTAGCCCGAATTTTCCATCGATTAGAAAAAGTGAAAAAAAACCGAAGTTTTGTAAAGTCTATAATATTTATATTTATATGGCACATTTCGCACGAGAATCTCCAAATTTCTATGTTTGATTTTTCTGTTTATGATTATTCTCAGACTTTCTACATCTAAAAATAACAAGGGTATCCCTTCTCCTTTATCCTAAAACAGGCATAGCTAACTTCTTCCTGTACAAATCATTTAAATAATCAAAATTTATTTTCATTTAAAGAGTTCCAGCTCATTTAGATTGTCGACCGGGTGACCGAGTAATACTCTTCTTACCACTGTTCCACGGCTACGCGTTTGGATTAGCAATTATATCACTAAGTACCGGAGGAGTCGTATACTTAATGCGAAATTTCGAACTCGTTGCGTTGTTAAAAGCCATCGATGATTACAGAATCACGCATCTACCATTGGTTCCTCCAATCTTGATAATGCTAGCTAAACACCGAATGGTGGAAAACTATGATTTTAGCAGCGTAAGGGAATTATTATCTGGCGCAGCCCCTCTTCAACAGAACGTAAGTTTTTACCAAAACCTTATCAAAATTAATGACAAGAGCACTGGTTAGCATAAAAATAAGGTTCAAAGAAACGAAGAAACCAAGTAACAAAAAAGCTACCACAGAATTAAATCATTAACCCGTTGCCGTACAAGGGGTACCCTTGTTAACCCAAAGTTAACCCCTTGTCGTATTCGTGACGCGAACTTACAATTCAAATCTATCTTTGGCTGATGCCCTTAGTATGGCTGAATTTTCAGTTAAATTCTAAAGCTGCGTACACACTCGTTCCCGCAACTAACGAAAATAAAATAATTAACAATTATAAAAACAATACTGAGCAGACTATAGAAAACAATGAAACGCAATCAGTTTCTGTGGAAAATAACCAAGAATTTTGTGCATCCGCAATAAACCGTAGCATCCGGCGAAAAGTTTCAAGGCAGCTGGGAAAGTAACCCCCTCGAGGGAAACAATTTGTGTGCCGCTCGGTTTGCACAAGTATTTAAGCCATTCCCTTCCAAATTGCCGACACATGAAAACGAAATATCGCGATATTTGCGAGCCTTGTTCCGTCCATCAGCCATCTGTTTTCATAATCTCAAATCTTTGTGAAAAAGAAAGAAAGAAGAAAGAGAGAGAAACGTGAATCTATTTCAGGTATGGGAAGAAGTGCGAAGACGCACGAAAATGAAATACATTCGGAACGGTTACGGTATGACGGAATTATCAATAATATCGAATTTGAGCGGCAGAAGGAGTACCGACAACACGGTTGGCGCTGCGATACCGGGATTCCAGTGCAAAATAGTGGATCCGAGCACAGGCAGGACTCTGGCAGTAAAGGAAGTCGGAGAAGTTTGCTTCAAGGGTGAACAAGTGATGCTCGGCTATTTCCAAAACCCTAAGGTCACCGCAAAAACGATCGACCAAGACAATTGGTGTCACACCGGTGATCTAGGGTACCTGGATGAGAAGGGGTTATTGTACATCACGGGTCGGATAAAAGAATTGATCAAATACAAAGGTTTCCAAGTTTCACCGACCGAGATCGAAGCTGTGATATTGTCGCATCCGAGTGTTAAAGAAGTGGCGGTTGTGGGGAAACCTGACGAGGTTAGCGGAGAAATACCAGTTGCGTTTGTCGTAAGGCAACCGGGTAGCAGCACGGTATCGACTAAAGATATTGTCGACTTCGCGAATGGTGAGTGTATCTTTTCTTTCGTTTATAATTTTATATTTCGAGAAATTAAAAAAAAAGAATAGGTATATCTCCATTGGTACTAGGCCTTTTTTCTGGGGGTGGATCAGGTCGGAAGAGAATTTTAGAATAATAAGTGCCGGCCCACGTTTTTGAAGACCCCAAACCCATTTTACCCCCTACCTAGTCACTTCACTGCAGATCGCATTTGTTTAAAATGAACATTCTACGAAATAATTACAGGGAACCTGTCACCGCAGAAATGGCTAAGAGGAGGTGTTAAGTTCATCGAAAATATTCCTAAAACTCCGTCTGGAAAGATTCTGCGACGAGAATTGATCACCATAATTCCGAAACTTTAAACTGAAATTTTCTATTCGTATCGAATATTGTGGGTAAAAATGGGATGAAGGACAGTTACATATCGTTTGAAAATAAATGAATACCGAATACATCTATTCCCGTTTCAATAGTAGGTAAGAAACTTATTCAATTGTCCGCGTATAGAATCAGTTTAATAGCAAGCAGCGAAACGAAATCTTCTCGTTGTTATCGAGCGAAAGAACGGGAATGACTGACGATGAAAAGAATCGAAAGATTAAAGCGACCTGGAGGCTGTCATCGATAAGTAGACCGATAATTGGCCGTTTCCTCGGTAGAGCAGTCAGAACTATCGCGTTATCTTCGTTAACCAGAAAGTGAGATAGGAATTTCTAGCAGTTTTACCGGATCAACGGAATTAGTGGTATCCGGTATCGGAAAAATTTAAATTTCACGCTATGGCGAGAGCCTCCATGTACACGGATGTACATGTAGATACATGTGTCCATACTGGGTGTCTCATGAATCTTTGCCGATCCATTCGATTGTCTTTCGTGCCAGACACGATACGTATTACAAAACTGATACAACCCATACAAGGTAATTAGAACGACATTTTCAATGAGATGCGCATGTAATGCATACAAATGATCGTTTGCCCAGAATACAGTAAAAGTATAAATCACCGAGGCGAGCGGGATTCAAATTATAATTCGACACAGGAATATGAATGGATAAATAATGGAAAGCAATAAACTTTTCACTTTTGCATATATTTTTTTTTACAGGGCCGAATTAAAGGGAAGTTCCATTTTGGAGGAGGCTTCCTTATAAATCTTCCATTTATTATATAAAAAAATATTGAATGAAATTTTGTTTTCTTTTACGATGAAATGTTAATTAATTTTAATTAGAACTAAATTTATCAACCAATAGGGCCCTCTAAAATCTGATGGTTCAGGGCTCCAAAAATCTGAATTCGGTCCTGTCTACAGATAAAACAAAAAGGATGGAATCGAATGGCGAATTTACGACACACCTTGTAGATGATACGATTCAGCGAGGGTATACATATCTATTACCGGTTATATGTATGTACGTGTCTACGGCTGGTGTTCCTGTTAATTTCATTACGACGATCACCCTGACAAATCTAATTGACGCGCATCAATTATTTGCCGAACGAAGGCCGCTTAACTCCCTTTCCATTTGCCAGCTACCATGGTTTCCGGATAATTTCATTTTTCACGATACCTTGTACCGATGGAATTCCACCAATCGTCATGAAGTTATGTTCGTAATACTTTGTAATTCCCTGGTGTGCCACTAGTTGAAACCAAGTTCTAAATTAAAACTATAATACGTACACACGCGCATCGTTCCATGGCCGAATTAATTTCCATATTAATACACAATTGAAAGATGAGAAGCAATATGTCATCGCGATAAATTTTACTTCGGAAAACTTGGTAAAATTACAATTTTCATATAAAATGAAAAATATCGTTCCCGTGACAATTTCGCGAACGCACGCCAAGGTTATCGAAATCGACCACGGATGACACGTACACGGGTACCTTTTTCCAGATTCGCCAGTAGAAATATAAAAAAGTATTAGACGTTATCAGGAAAATCGGGAGAAAGTACCGTAGAAGGATTGGAAGGTCGCGGATCGAGTGTACATACGGAATAAAGTTGGGTTTGTTGGCGAGCTGTTATCGAGGGTTGAAATAGAGAGAAATTTCCGCAAGGAGTTTTGATAGGGGACGGTTCGAAGTGGATGGGGTTCGATCGATCTATCGATCGTTTAGTCGAATCCGCGTGGGTCGCGAGTCGCAGGACACGCGGCGGGCCAAAATGCCGTAGCTGGGACCGGAAGAGGAGAAAACGGGCAGAAACGATGCAGTTGGCTGCAACGGCGATAGAATAGCGAGGCAGTGGCATAACGCGCATAATAACGCACGCTCGAGGCCTTCGTAAAATGAGATACGAGTAGGAGGGTAGGAAACTCGACGGAGAAGGGTAGCTTGTGCTCGAGCGTAGGAAAAAGCGAAACAGAAGCAACGAGATAGAGGAGAATGGATAGATAGGAGGGGGTGGATAGGAAGGAAGGGGGAGTGCCTATCACTCGGAGAGATCCAATACAATGCGAACTATTGTACCCACGTTCGCCATCCATTCCAATTCCTAGGCTGGGAGATATGCAGCTACCTCGATCCTGCACTTGCTGCGCACCCTGCATACGTGTTGGTACATTGCACACGTGGCTACGGGTGTGCGTTTAGGTCGGAACTATCGCTACCAAGCGAATAAGTTGACGGAGCAAACGAAGAAAAAGATTGTTTGACATTGTGCGCCAAGCAAAGAGAGCAAAGTGGGCAAAGCTACTGTGCCATTCCTCGTACGAACTTGCGGCTTGATCTACGAGTCGAAGACAATGCCTACAGAGCATATTATACCCTTCTTCCTCTACCCTATTCCCCATTTTCCTTTAAATAAATCTACCATGACAGCCAATAAAAGGTAACGTATCTATTGATTAAAATTCGTACCAGACGAGTTCGCGAGGGGGAAAAGAAGGAAGGTGAGGCAAAGACGGATAGGGATGATAGTGAAGCAAGAGACAGGAGGGTGATTGGGATAGAGAAGGTCCGGAAAAGGAGGAAGAGAGAAGGAAGCAGTAGGAAGGTAGGAAGGGAACAGGCGTTTACGTGCGGCAGACATCCGATGATGCATAGTTGCTGTTGACATGCTGGAACGTCAGACTCACATGACCTCTCGAGCACACCCATTATCCGCAAAGCGACCCCCAAATTGGGACAATAACCGCTTCGTGGAGCCGTGTAATAATTATTGGCCGGTTTTCGACTCCGTTACTCCCTCCCTATCACTTATCATCGCCAGCATTTTCACTAATAATAATTTAACTTTACATTCGCCCGATAACCTTTCTATCCTATCGCAGTTCAGATTTCGGATCGCTGAAAAATTCCATTCTATCGTTACCAGAAAATATCAATTTGTTTGTTTCGATTGGACTTAACAGTTTATCTACCGGAAGCCTGTAGGCTTTTTTCACAGTATCGGCTGTTGAAGAGATATCATTTAATAATATTTTGTTTATTACAAATTCGCGTACAACTATGTTGAAGTAATGAAAGTTAGATGTACTTCAATTAAGAGGAAATTGAAAAGATACACCTTTTCATTTTTAGTAATTGTTGATTATAAGGTGGGTAGTGTTTATCTATTTTATTTATAGCCGGTGGATAATGTGTTAATCGTGATTCTGAAGGGGTGGATTTACGATGCGTCGTCAATTACTATCGGGAGGGTAGGATTTTGGAAAAAAAAAGAATATAAACAAATAAAAGAATATTTGAAAAACAGCAGCGTCCTACTTTGCTCGCATAGTAAACCCAGTCGAGTATCCTGAACATGTACATAAATTTTCTGAAAATTGTATGAAACACGAAACGAGGCTGACAACCAACATCAGCAATCGAGTGCCAGCCTCGTCCGTAGTCAGATTTCAGATTTAATAAACGGTAGTACACTAGTGACACACGGAAAATAATATTATAAATAATCCTCTTAGTACGCAAATAATAACACAATTTGTTTTCCTTTCATAAATCAGTATTTTGTAAAAATTATTGAACGTTTCAATTTCAAAAATACTTATGTACGTGCGATACAGATGGCAGTGGACTCGATTCAACTGTAAATACCGCATGTAATATTTCTGAATAATACCGTCGGAATAGATAACGTCTTATCGGTGCGTAGATAACTGTACAGTACGCGGATGATTAATAGCGCAACGTTTGATTGAAATTTATTGATAGTTACGCATCGTTATGGGAAATTTATTATCGACCGACCATATCCTTGACGAGGAAACTCTCATTACTTATGTCGAATTGACTTATTTAAAAAGGCACGAAATACTTCGGTAAGTAGTAAACAGAAGCAACCTGCAGTACAATAAAATAGAAACAAAGACGTACAGGAAGTTTAATATCGCGTCTTTTGTCTGCAAGTAGGAACGTTTCAAAGATAACAAGGTCAATTTCGTTTTTTTAAATAGAACTTTCGTACTCTTCTATATACCAATGGAAGCGTATTTTTATTCTCTACAAAAAATTATTAAGATACTTGGGTCGAAAATGGAATAATTCTAAAGATATCTTGAGGAGAGACTGCTGGTATCTCTCTGCTTCTCCCTAAGATATCTTTTTAATTAATAAACTTTTTACTCCAGTGCCTTGTACTTTCTGGTCACAGAATTAAAAGACGCTTCGATTGATATATAACAAAATACAAAATTCCAATAAAATTTTTTTTAAATTTAAAATAATTCAATTTCAACATTTTTCTCATGCTTTCGTAGCATTGTCAAACTCCTCGATGCCATCGATCCAGGAAAACTTCGGATAAATCCTCAGCATCGTTTTACAATAAAACAAATCGAAACGATACTACCTCAAATTAGAGTAAGTTAAATATTATTATTAGAGATAACAACTAGATAATTTTGAGCACTTGAATTGAAATCATGATAAATCTGAAACTAAATCTGAATCTGATATCGTGATAAACGATTTAATTCAATTTACAATTTCAGTACAGTCCGCTCCATGATTCGATATATAGAGTGTTCTCGTCGAAAAAGGATGGTCATTTAGGGCTCGAAGACGTTTTGGATCTATTTTCGGCATTTTCGAGGGATTGTCCTGAAGTTGTTCGCGCTGGTTGGGCATTCCGTATCTTTGGTATAAAATTCTTTACATTTTTCATCGATTCCTATAGAACAGTACATTGTAAATGTTCAGTTGCTAACAAGCATCAACTAAAAACTGAATTTAAATCGCCAGAAACAAATCCGCTTTTATTTTTCATCAGGCATTTTTTTTTCCTCGACTAACGAACTGTAACGAATCGACGAGGATTTAAACAAAGGGCAGACAAAAATAGCTTGCGATCCTTTCTGATTGGGAAAGCCTGCCCAATATTACTGGCACGCGAGAACTTTGCTCGATTTCGTTAATCGTGATCGTTTAATTTCACGGTACACACGGTGTCGCGCCAATGCTCGCGGAAGCAGAAAAACAATAGTAGAGAAACAAACAAAGACAGACAGAGGGAATACGTACAACAGGGTAACGTTTCGTGGTTACGGATGAGGAATGTTAACGTAGGACCTAGGGAAGCGAAAGTAGGATATACTGAGAAAAAATAAAAAGTCTCTGAACAGAAAGGAAAAATCATACAGACAGTTTTGATGAAACAGAAAAAAAGAAAAAGGAAGCATTTATTTCCTGATTTGTAGTGCAATTCGATACAACTTGTATTCAATAATAATTAGAGGAGACCGGGGCAAATTGATACATCTTTCAGTTTTTCAATTTCTGCAATTTTTATTTAAATCAATTAGATTGTTACACTGTACCAACGTGCCCTACCGGAGGTAGGGATATAAAAACATCTTTGTATAATAATAAATTTTATACAATAAATTATATTGTAGGCGTTTAGTGGAGGGGGAGAGGATTTCGTCTCCCTGGACGCCTTTGGTTCCGAATGGGGACCGCTAGGTGGCAGCAAGGATGACAGTGTTCTCGCTGGCGGTCGCCTGGCATGCAGTTCTCGAATAACATAGGAGTTCCGAATTGCGGTATGATGTAGGTGTCTGGAGCAGGGATCGTCTGTTGTCAGCCCCACTGACGAGTCTGACAAACGATCCCGAGACGGAAAACGTCTTTTCCTTTCCTCTCTTACAACTATATAATAAATTATAATAACTTTTCGACTATATGAACAAAAATACAAATATCTACTCTTGAAATGGCTTGATATTAAATCACAGTAATTTATAATTTAATGTTTTGTGTAATATCTCCAGACGGAATGGAAAGCAAACCTGAATATTTACTTCGTTGCTGTAGAAAATCAACGCCTCTGAACAGACGTAAAATCCATCGTAAACAACGGTTAATTAGGAACTTCAGATACCTAGTCGTAATCGAGCTGCCCCGATTTCCGCTTCTGTATCGCTTTTATAATTCTAACATTGAAACTCGAACGATAGAAATACAAGAATGAAAGTAACAGAGTTAGAAGGAGAATTCTGTTCCACTAATCTATTCGGGACAGTTTGCCGACTCATTTTGGATAGATTCAATGCATTCCCATTCCATAAGCGCCGTAAGCCATAAGCGTTGCATAGACACCGACGTGACAGAGTGTAGTGTGATTAGCTTACTAAAGCGTTGCACGATGCGGACAGTACAGTCCGGATAACCCTTTGCGAACATCGACATCGTTAATATCTTTGTTTGCAGACTTGGACGGTGACAATGAAATTTCAGCCAATGATTTGATCGAGGTTGTACGTAGATTGACACTAAACGGCGAGGACGAATACAGTAGCATCGATAAGGCGGAGGCGGAACACATTGCACGAATGGTAAATATCGGTAATACATATTTATTAGAGGTGAACGAGAAACCGAATTGAACAATTCGACAATATCCGACTCGACCCGATTATTTTCGGGTTCTTGCACACCTCTATTAATTAGCGCTTCGGTAAAAAGTACAGAGTCGGTCGCTGTATGTGGATTATCCTTCTTCCTGTGTCGTCCCGCGGGACATCTTAACACTTAATCAACCGGGTCAATTGCCCGCACTTTTATGTAACACGAACCCGTGACTTTATGCACTTGCAATTAGAAGAAATTTAATGGTACAGTGGTACCTCGAATTGAATTTAAATGATTTCTTTTTACTTTTGCTCACCTTTTATTGCAGAATCGGGATATGTATCCTGTCAAAAAATAAAACATATACATAGACTATTAAAAATGAAAAATTCCGGCTCCCACAGATAACACATAAACCGGAAAGAACGAAATTTTCCGTCTCCCGGCGATTAAGTGTTAAGAGAGGTGCGTAGTTCTAATTTTGAAATTGTAATTTGCATCTAAGAGACTAAATAATGGAAAAATCTTAAAATCACGAGAACACGACAACAGCCACTAAAGTGTTAAGAAAATAGGAAGTGTTACTCGTTCAATGGGTAGAAATATTTATCTTTGCCTCTTATACGTACTATTTGTTTATTACTTTAGGGCTTTATGATTTTTCGAATTGTTCGTAGATATTATCGATATTTATTCAACATTTGTTTCATCCTTCTTTAACATCACAGTCTTAAAGTTCAAAATGTTGTTAAACCTTCATCGGTTTCGAAAGTTTAATACTAACTAATCTTTCTTAACTTTGTCTTTGAGACCGCCATCAAGGCTCTTAAGATTAATCATTTTCCAAGTTCCCCAGACTGTAAGACTTTTACGTTTAACATTTTTCCCGTGGATTCATCGTAACGCGACAAAACAAACTCAGGTGATAATAAAGAAAATTATGAGAAAAAATAATCGTAGCCAATGATTTTCAAAACGTAACAAAGTATTTTAATGTCATTTATTATTATTGTTCTGAATTCTGAAAATTATTCTTCCAATATCGATTACTCGAAAGAAATTTCCTCGGTTTTTAATCCTCGGCTAATCGACTAAATCAGTTTTATATTTTTTACTTTCCGAATAAATCTTGGTGTCTCTTAAAACGACCGCAGGTCTCTATCAATCTGTCAGATTGATAAAGATTGATTTTAAACGTACGTGGCGTTGATTGAGAGCAAGTCCACTAAATCTTTTCGTTCTTTTTCAAATTTACCAACGAACAATTTTGCACCACTGAAAATAAGAAAAATACGAAAAGGTATTAACCCTCTGTTTAAAATCCCTTTAATCCTCTTATACATTCTATACAAAGGTACACACGGAAAAACGCAAAGACAAAGCGAAAATAATTAAAGTCAATGATATACCGTCTTAAAATACATATATATCATTTACATATTTATATTAACAGATTCCTTTTTTAATCCTAGGTGCTTGACGAAATACTGTTCAATGAACTGGCAAGTATTACACCCGACGAATTTTTACACTATTCCTCGAGGTTATCAGAATTTTCGTCCACGTTTCACTTCAAAATTTAATTACGCTCCAATTTAAACACGCTTTCGAAAGGATAATTGTCCTTGCGACTTCATTGTGCATATTAAAGTACATGCAGCTTCAGTTCGTAGTTCGTACACGCACGCGTATTAATGCATAATTAACTATGAATTATATCATTTCCACGAAAAGCTAACGTTTCTATAAATTAATTCTGTTTGAATCATTTTTCATTTTTTGCTTGAAGTAGATTTGAGTATGGAGCACAGTAGATAACCCTAGAGTAAATGGCGTTACAGGTAAAGCAGAAATTCTCAAAACCTTAATTTTAATGATAATGATATTAAATTTGTTTTAGAAAATAAGAAATATAATATATGAATTCAAATTCTCCCGCGTAAACGTTCATACGCTAGTGGTGGGAGGCCACAAACCTATATACATTCAAATTCCGTTATTCTCCTCGTAGCCACAAATGAGGTAGGATGGGAGCCCGTAAGCCCGGGGTAAAACTTATGGTCGGGTCATTGCCATTTTCTCTGGAGGATCCTACCATGCTCGATGTTGTACACGCGTATTGTAAATATGTAAAAATATAAATACACATACTTTTTATCTAAGCAGAAAATATTCAAAGTTTCAGCTTCCAGTACCCTCTTCGAGCTATCGTTTATAAGCGATACAACTCGTCTTATTGTAAATGCCAGAAAGAGATAAGTCCGTCGTGTTAGGTATTTCTTTCCGTCTGCCATACGTAAGGGGCAGCACTATAGGTGTCTTATAGGAGATATAATTTTCAGGATATTTCGTGATATACGACGTTGTCATTCCTGGTGCACATTGATACTTGTAATAATCGGGTTTAAAGTACGTTAAGGGATGGAAGGTTCCAGTGCGATCTTTATATTGACTGCGATGAATTTGTATTCCCTATAAAAATACAGATATTACGATATTACTAGCATCGTTAAAATCAGGATCAAATTAAGATTTCTAGGGCCTGGAGCTACCAGACCTTTGATGGCCCCTCTCGGTTAGTGAACTTGGCGAGGCCTAGGTTTCTGGCACAGATTTCACTACCTTATACAAGTCATCGACTTCCTTCATGCGAATTACGTCGATAGTGGAGATGTCGTTCGAGGGTAGCATTAAATCACGATTAATGTTTCGACGCTTTGTGGTCGCGATGATTTCAGGTTGCGCACCGTACGATGGCTCTTGCATTCCCCATTGATATCGTGGTATCTTCGATAAAGAAAATGACAGGATTTAGCAATAATAAAACAGTTTAGCAATAATAAATAAACACAATTGGCTGGTAATAATTAAACGTCAGAACGTTGAGAAAATTAACTTACCGAGAATTTTGACAATGTTTCAGTCCTATACTTTTGAAAATAATTGATACTCATCCCATCGTACGAAATGGTATCTAACTTGGTTGGAGGATGAGCGCCCATGAAGGGTGGCATTAACGAGGCTGGATAAAATGTAGCTTGGGTTTTCGATGAAGTATCTACAGTCATCTTTTTATATATTTAAGCGATCGATAAACAATTTTTATCTTTTACTTTTAATTTTTTATTTAATAGGTTACCCTATCGAAGCGCCACGTCGTTCTGATAAACGTAAACGTAAACAAACAGACAAACGAAGTTTCTTTCACTCATTTTCTAATAACTTCTAATAGGATAGGTATCGATAATTTAGATTTTCATTCAGATTTTCTTCATTATCAAACTGCGTTTTGTTTCAATTGGTTAGATTAAAAATAAAACAGAGCCTGAAGTCCAAGACACGTAAGTGTATGTAAAATTTAAAATATGACATTTGTAAATTTAAGTGTGTTATTTCATCGAAGTTGGTCAATGCGCTTAGAAGTTACAAGTAATTAAAAGTCACGATTTTCGGAAATTTTAATTACTTGTAACTTCTAACAATAAGTGCATTGACCGATCTCGATGGAATTTTCAGCACGCACATAACTTATTTGAATCTACGAAAGACATATTTTAAATTTTCATTATAGACTCACACAAAAAAGTTAAAAAATTACCCTTCACTATTTTTTTTCATGATTTCAACAAATTGTAATTTTTTAAAACGACAAAAGCACATATCTTAGTAAATTAATTTGTATAGCTTCTCGAGAAACCTCGTCATTTGGTCCAATTTTAAATGAGGTATTCTGTTTTAAACGTTTAGCGAATAATTTTGTTACCTACTGTATGTACATACAGTGTAGAACCGACGTTTGATATCGTTATTGAAGTAAAGCTATCCATCATACACCTTACTGCGTACGTTTTGTCGGAGACGTAAATAACTATTATCGCTTGCTGTAATTGATTATGATAAGTATTTTCACCAATTCATCACGTGCGATATCACGTGGTAATTTAATAATTAATATGATTATATCAACAAATTTTATTAAACAGCATGTTAGCGTAAATGTGAAACGTGAAGTGGTACTGGACGTATACGATGTAAATGTACTTACCTGATTAAATAAACGACAAAAATAACGAGTTTTGATCGATATAGATTTATCAAAATGTATTATTACCGATACTACTATATTATACTTATCATAATTCAAGGAGCGGAGTGAGACTTAAATTTTTACCAGGAGATTAGAGATATAACGAGCCCTAATTTTAACTACATAATTAGGCTGTAAATTCCTTTCGGCTTACCGGGAATTTTCTCAAACTCCCGATGGTCCGTTTAGAAGCAGAAAGATCAATTGACTCCCTTATTAACACGTCCCCTGCTATACCTGACGGTGTCACTGGCTAAAGGTCCGATCACGCGACATAGCGTGCGCGACTGTCAACTCTTTAATAGCAAAAATATAGCATGAGCAAGAAGTTCAAAGTACATATACCGAAAACGGCACGCATGGCAGGGAACGTGTTAAGAAATTACTCTTTTTTTTCTTTTAAATAAATGGAATATTTTCGAAAATTTCGGAAAACGTAATCAAAAATTAACATAAATGAAGGAAATTAGACTTAATATTATCACTATACATACTAATAAAACTTTGGTTGACCCCCTCTACCGGATAATTATGGTTGCGCCACTGATTTATGCATTTTTGAATATAATAATAAATAATAAATGATTCTGAAATCATAATCATGATTATGATCGAGTGACTCGAAACAAGATGTACCTACAACGTCGACATCGATTTAATTATCCAATCTCTTAATTACATTAATACCAGCCACTTTTGTAGATACGATCAAAACGATTTTACTTCGAATAGTGAAACGTCCCTCCTTCCATTTTATCGAATAATCAGTAATGCTTCCTATTCACGTAATCAGAGTTATAAATGATATTTCTTTTTTGACATATACATAGTACGAATTGTGAGAGCGACAGTGTTTCCATTTCCTTTATTTCCAATAAATTCAATTCTGCTCACTCACATTCGTGTATAACGTTACAATAATGGTTTTCATCAAATCGTTTAGATATTTGCAAATACTTTTGTTGTTAGCTTTATTCCTTCAATTTGTTACGGCAAATGTCGAACTTGAATTAGTGCAAATTGTAAGTATATGTGAACAATTTTTACATTAGTAAATACATTCATTTGTATGTCATAAATATAAACAGTTTCTGAAAATTCTTTTATTAATTAATGTAGGACGTCGTGTAATATTGTAATAATATTAAATAATAAAACGTGTCACCCTTTTATAACGTAATTCTTTTTAGTAGCTTCATATAGGTTTAATAATACCTAGTAGTAATAATACCTAAACCTAATAGGTTTAATTATTGCCTTTTCATTGTTTAGGGAAGTATAAAATTCGAATTTGTAAATTAATATTTACTTCACTATCTAGGAAAGCATAAACTTAAAATTTATAAATTAATATTTACAAAGAATTTCTTTTTTCTTTTTACACGTGCTCTTTCAAATCTTCTAACATCAAGCGTAGTCTTTGTGACGCGTACTCCTATCTTCAGCAATAACGAATATCGGAAATTCTCCCGATAAGTAAACAAGTCGATGATCGACCGACTGTTTTAATTAATTTTGAAATACAACTCGGCATTTGTACCGTCACCTTCAATTAATCCGTTACTTTTTGCAAATAATCCCTGTGCTTAGTTATCAAGAACTGAGAGTTCATATAAAATCTGATTATTTTTAAAATTTATATCTATTTATACCTGATTTACAGTTATTTCGACATGGGGATCGAACACCCAATAAAAAAGAAACCTATCCTAAATTACCTACCAATCACATCTATGAGACGCTTGGGTACGGCCAATTAACCGAGGTAAATAGGCTTTACGTTTCATTGATTTATTTATTAAAGCAGTTTTTTATTCAAGCAACAGACCCAATTTATTTTCAAGCAAACAGGTAGTTAAATATATTAGCTTTACACACAGTGGCGTAACCATAATTGTCTAATAGGGGGTCAAAAAAATCTGTTTTGCATAATTTATTAGCATCATTATAATATTAAGTCTAATTTTCTTTATTCTTATTTATTACTGACACTGCTATAGAAATTGAAAAATATTAAATGATTCAGAAAAGTAGGTACATACACCTACAGGTCTACATTTGTTTCGTTCATAGGTAGGAAAAATGAGGGCGCATCGTCTTGGAAAGATGTTGAGACAACGGTATGATAAATTTTTGGGTAAAGCTCACTATGGCGAAGTTTATGCGATCAGTACAGATTTTGATCGTACAAAAATATCCCTACAGCTGGTTTTGAACGGACTATACCCACCGGCAACAAACGAGGCTCGGGACCAAATACATTGGTCTCCCGTAGCAACACTCTACTATCCAAGCCTTTTAGACACTGTACTGTTCTCGCAGCTTTGTCCAACGTAGGTATACACCACACATGCACCGATCATGTACCTTTCTTATCCTGTCAGCCGAAATTTATCGTCCAAATCTAATGCAACGTTACAATTAAATTACATAATAATAAATTATTATATTAGATACGTGAAAGAATTGCAAAGGGTGAAAAAGTCGGCTGCAATTGTCAAAAAACTATCGGAATACAATGATCTTTTAGAACATCTTTATAAAGAAACTGGCAATAGCAGGGACGATCCGATCATGATGGTAACCACACTTTACCAACTCTTGGTATCACAGGTATGTACAGTATCGAGCAAAGTAGGCTTCCCGAGAGATAATGGCGATATAGGAGAAGCAGAAATTCTCAAAATCCTAATTTTCACAATATGTTTTAAAAGTGATTTAAAAATAAAATAATGTAACATTTAGCGTAGCATGAACATTTCTCTGCCGGAATGGGCCACCGAGAACGTTCAAAAACGTATGGAAGAAATAGTACGGTTAGATTTTGAAACTCAATCGTATACCACGCAAATGAAGCGACTAAACGGCGGTCCGATTGTAAAACGATTCATTGAAAATATACGTAACAAAACGGATAAAACCGGACCGAAGATTTACTTATACAGTGGGCATGACCTCAATATTGCTGGTTTTGCCAAAGCGAACGGTTTCACCGAACCGAAGATACCGACTTACGGATCTGCAATTATAGTTGAGACTTTAAAAAGTCCGCTCGGTGTACGGTTTATTCGAGTATGTTTTCCAACATAATCCCTGTTTATTCAACTAACGATGAGTATACTTGCTTTCAAAAATCTGAATTTTCTAAACATACGTTTTTTTTATTTTCACTGCCGTGGAAATCAAACATTTTCCATGATAATAATTAACGCTATAAAATTGTTCAACAGATGTATCTTTGGATTGGCACTACAGAAGAATTGATACCTTACAAAATTCCTAAATGCCTGCAAAAGTATTGCCCGTTCGAGCTGTATGTAGCGTACATGCAGAATGTTATCCCTACGAACGGGGAATCGGAATGTTTGTGGAATACTATGACAATGAAACACTTACAAGAGTATTATAAACTACTAGATTATTGAACAACAGATTCTTGATAACCAACCTGTGCACACATATATTTAAAGTTATAAAAATATAGCTATATTAATTTGAAATATTTATATCATTATTTATGTACAAAAATTGTTTATGTTTTTCATTCCTTAACTATAGGCTGAATTCGTTTAACAGATTTCGTTCGTAATAAATTACGTTGTTTTTCTTCTTCCAGCGTTTCCTTTAACTTTTTAACATGGCTCGAATAGTCTATTGAATCTGCGACAGAATTCAACTCCAATTTTTCGATGCGCGGTACCGCTTTATGAACGTTGCTCAACATATCTTTAAATATTCCAACTTGTTTCGATGTCAGGATAGATATCACTATGCCAGATTTACCAGCACGTCCTGTTCTTCCAGCTCTATGAATATATCCTTTAATATGCTTAGGAAGATCGTAAGATACAACCGTATGTATATCTGGAATGTCCACGCCTCGCGCTAGCGCATCTGAGCTTATAAGTCTGTAAACGGTAATAAAACATTATTTTAATAAAATTCACTGAAATTCGCATATTAATCTAATGGTAGGTAGATAATACATACATTTTAACTTCACCAGTAATAAACTTCCCAAGGACGTGTTCGCGTTCTTTGGGCTTAAGCTGTGCCGAAAGCTTCCCAATTGTTACATTCTTTTCAGCTAACAACGATCCAAGTAAAATACTTAATCTATGAGCAGTTTCACCAGAATTTGTGAATATTAAGGTTTTACTGATTGTATTATTCCTGTTTAGTAGGTCGTATAGAGCAACAGGTTTATACTCTGCTATACATTCCACCGCGTATTCTGTTAATCCATCGGGACTTGTATAACGGCCTATGTAATTACCCACTTCCATGTCTAAATTCACATCGGTATCTTTGCCTGACACCACAACGGATGTGAACAATACTGGTTGAAACAGTCTAAGGTGATTCAATTTTTTAGGATCTTGCGATAAGGTGGCACTAAACAACAGTTTCTGCACGGGGGCTTTGCTATTGAGAAATTAAAATATCATTATAGGAAATTCAATTGATACAGAATGCGACTAAAAATCAATTCGAAAATGCGAAAACAATTTACCCGCAGCGTAGATCGAAGAGCGTTAATCTTGCAGCACGATTATGAGGTTCGGGAAGATATTCCAACCAATCTGCGACTCGATCAGCTTCATCGATAACAAGAAATCTGAGATCGTTTAAAGAAAATTCTGGTGTTTTTAATATATGATCGATTAAGCGCCCCGGTGTAGCAACGATAATGTCTACTGCAGGAACGTATTCCCCTCGAGCATCTTGAACAGAGATTCAAATTGGAAATTGTACAGGGTGATCCTCTCGCTATTGGACCCAAAGGAAGTGCCGCAACAATAGAATGAAGAAGTCGACATCTTATTTCTGCCGTCTTCGCTGCAGGGGCCACCTCCTCAAGTAAGCGATGACAGAAATGGGATGTCGACTTCTTCATTCTATTGTTGTGGCACTTCGGGTCCAATAGCGAGAGGATCACCCTGTACTACACTTTGTATACGATGTAGACAGGATAACTACTATCGAATTTCTAGGATAAGCGGATACATACTCATTCTTAGAATGTTACTTTGTTCTTGTTGAAACGAACAAGCTCCAGAAAGCAAACCAACTGTGAGAGTTGTGTGAGATGTGTACGCAACCATCACCTTGTAAACTTGTGCAGCCAATTCTTGTACAGGTACAACAACTATGCAACGTATTTTTGGCACTAATCGAGATTGTAATATATGCACAATTGGTAATACATACGCCAAAGTCTTACCTAAAAAAAAACAAATATTAATGTATTAATTTTATGTTTTCTTTTGCAAGTATTAACATAACTATATTAAAGATATTCTACATTCAGTTACATCCAGAGAAGCTTTGGGCTTTTCCTACTTTGTGTCTCCTTGTTTTATCGCAATCTATTTAAAGGAAGGAAACACAGAGTATGGGAAACTCGAAGCTCTGCTGAACATCACTGTCCTGTATGCTCGTACCGCTGCCTGTAGGAGCAGATACGCACGTATCTCGTAACCACCATCCTTGTTGCTTATCCTCGTTACATTTCAATAACCAAGTTATCATACTAGCTTGAACAGGAAATAATTTATTGATACCATTAGCTTTTAAAACTTGAATAAGTTTAGCATCTAAAACTGAATTCAAGCTCTCTATGCTTGGACCATCGTTCAAATCATTTGATATAATATTTGGATTAGCCAACCATTCTGGTAATACTCTCTTCACTTCATACTTTTTTCTTTTACTTTTTACACCTAACACCATAAAATCACTTTGCTCCTGTACATTATTTACATCTGCAGATTTATTTAACAACATGTTTTTTTGATCATCCATAACTGCTTCCTGCAATCCTTTATTGTCACCCTCAGTACCTTCATAATTTACATTATTTTCTATGTTATGAACATTTTTCTTTTTCTTTTTCTTCTTTTTATGCAATTTTTCTGGGTGTACAAGCTGTGTTTCAACATTATTCTGACTAGCATCTTCATTAACAAAAGTATTTTCTAATGGATCTTGTTTAGATACTTCTATTTTTCTTTTTTTTCTTTTACGGTCATCTTCCTTTACATCTTGCACATTTTCCTTTTTAATAACCCTTTCTTTTTTACGTTCTTCTATTCTTTTTAATAATTCTGATAATTGTTTATTTTCAGTTTTAGTTTCCACCTCCTTTTCACCTTCGTACCTATTCAAACATATAATAACTTTAAAAGTAAGCTTAACAAAGTTGGAGGTTTCATAGAGTTACAACGCCGGTTTCAATCAATTCCGTAATAACATGTAGAAATAAACATTAGGATAGTAATAATCAAGCTTATTACTGTACCTTATCTCTTATTACACTTACCTGTTTATTACAAATAAACTCATTTTATTAAACTATTTATTTGTATGAAATACACGTGTATATATACGATCACGGTTAGGTATGAAAGGTTACGTATTCATTGCTATTCACATATACCGCAGTTCACCAGAGTCCATAACTGCGAAAAGACCAGTTTTCGTTCTTCGCGCACCTCCAGTACGCATCTTCGCCCTGATTGGCGATACTCCCAAACGAAGTGGAAAGCGATTAGCAGAGAGCTCGCTGCGTTCCCCCACCATTTTCCAACCTGCGCGTCGCAGTTATGGACTCTGGTGAACTGATTTTATGAATTTGAATAACATCATTTATATTAACTCATTATTATACATACAAACAATAACAATTACAAGCCAGGATCTAACATTGATATAACACGTTTAATTTTTGTAATAGCCAACTCTAATTGATGATCCGTAATTTCAAAGGAGAATACAAATCTAATGAATGATTTGTTTAAAACTAGACATTTTATGATAATCCTCTCTTCATCGTGCTCGTCATCAATTTCGCGCAAACAATTAGCAAATGTCGTTGGGGGAACAACATTGGAATCAACTTTCACAAAAACCATATTTGTTTGTACAGTATTTAAATCGACTGAAAATAGTTTTGATTGCATTTCGTTTATCGAAGAAGCAAGAGTGTAAGCTTTTCGATGATCGTCTTTTAAATTTGGAATATTTTCAAGAGCTATGAATCCAGCTGCAGCAAGAATACCGACTTGTCTCATACCACCACCAAGCACTTTTCTTACTCTTCTTGCTTTGCTAATAAATTCTTTGTTTCCGCAAAGAAGGGCACCAACAGGAGCACCTAAATTGAAATATTATGTGTATAAAGTAAACGTAATTACTATGAAGAATAAAGTATGGGAAGAAAAGTTAAAAAATAATACCTAAAGCTTTGCTAAGACAGAAGGTTACAGAATCAAAACCAGAAACAATCTCTTTTGCAGGTGTGTTAGATTCTACAGATGCATTCCACAATCTAGCTCCATCCATATGTAATTTTAAATCATGATTTTTACAAAACTGCACTAATTCTTTAATCCAACGTTGTGGAACAATCATTCCATTTAATGTATTCTCCACAAGCACTAATTTCGAGATGGGTTCGTGATCTCTGTCTCTATGAAGTTTAGACTCAAGTTCGTCAAAATCGAACGTGCCATCCTCATTACTTCGTAATGGTCGTAGATTTACTCCACCAAGTTGAGCAGCACCACATTGTTCGTGTAATAAACAATGAGCAAATTCACCACAGTATGCCTCACAGCCTCGCTCGTCACAATGGTTCATAACTATAATTTAATACAAATGTATACATACAAAACAAATACTATGTACAAAAGCATCATTTATACAACATACATATATGTATGATATACTGAAAGTGATGCAATATGATAAAAAACAAAATTAAATACAATTAAATTTATAATGCTTTCTGGAATTAATTAATTTAATTGTTACAACTTGAAACTAGGTTGAAAGTTTAACTTAGGACAAATTTATTCTTTCATACTTACTGGCAATTAAATTTCCCATAGTACCAGATGATACAAATATTGCAGCATCCATTCCAACCATCTCAGCAGCTTTTTTTTCTAATTCTAGCAATTAATAATTTCTATATAAGTAATATATATCTAAAGTATTATATCTAAGTATAATTATATTATATCTAAAGTATTATGTTAATTTTAACAGAATTAAAATACCACAAATCACATATTATTGCAGTTTGCAGTAAAAATATCAATACCTTTTACAGTTGGATCTTCTTCATAAACATCATCACCAACTTCGGCATTACACATTGCTTCTCTCATTCTTTTTGTTGGTTTTGTGAAAGTATCACTCCTGAGGTCAATGACTGTTGTCTACAAAAATTGTGTTTCATTATGTCTAAAATCTTATGAAATACAGATTATTAAATAATTTTATGTATTGTATCTTACATGATGGTCATTAGAAGTTGAACTTGGAGAATTGTTCTGATAATACATGATTTGCTAAATTATTTACTTTTTAAGTTACCTGCTGCTTGAGAATTGCCAAGTTATATAATTTTGTTGGATACAATCACCTATATAAAATAAGAAATAAATATAAGTGAAATATTTAGTATGTATTGCATAAGCAAGTTATAAGATGTATCAACTTAAAATAATTTATAAATTATTGTACAGTATATAACTTGTACTGTAATATTTTATAAAGATGTAATAATATTAGGCGGATCTATATTATTTCCCTTAAGTACGTCAATCGCACATCTGAAGATGAAACTATGTGTCCGACGTGGCTTAATTTCCGTCCAGCAAATCTTATATAGCTAAG
Source organism: Osmia lignaria lignaria (assembly GCF_051020975.1). Classification (NCBI taxonomy): domain Eukaryota; kingdom Metazoa; phylum Arthropoda; class Insecta; order Hymenoptera; family Megachilidae; genus Osmia; species Osmia lignaria. Next base: position 1,343,389 of record NC_135046.1, on the reverse strand, counting down.
GCCGCCGATAAATTATACATAATGCGTTGATAAAATATATACATATTAATAAGTGTTTAGTAATTTTCCCATAAATAGCGTTTCAAAAGCGATAAATTTCTTATAAATGGTTGCCCAACTTATTATCATTTTTACTGACTTTTAAATACATGCATGACATACGTATGTTGCCGCCTTCCTAATTCATTACTTTTCTTTTATGCGCCTACATAAGGGTGGTCCACGCAAAGTGTGCACCTTTATAACTTCCAATGTATACATGCAAATAATAACATCCTCAAGATTTAGTAGTGTAGGAAGATCAGTCGATAAGCTAACAAATAGTTTCCGCTATTTTTTAATAGATGGTGCTACTAATCCACCTAATTTCGAAAAACTGGTTGGTAAGTACATACATTGTTGAGTAGTTTCCGCCATTTTTGTATAGATGGAACAGAGATCAAATTTCTAATCAGTTTATTTGAGATATGTACTTACATATGTACAATTCAAGTTGTAGGATTAACTATAGTCGGGTAACTTACAAGCAACTAAAACAAGATTAATATCAATTATTGGTAGAGAAATTGTTGGTCTTCAAGAATAATATGGAAAATAAACGTATTAAACCAAAGTTATATTTAAATGGTAAATAGTAAAAACGTTCTCTATGCTGTTTATTCCATGGTTTCAATTGCGCATGTGTATTTAATAATTGTTGTATATAACCTATGACTAACAGTTGAAATAACGGACAATTCTTATCGTTGAAAACATTTGAAAGTCTGTAAAAATATTGTTTAATTGTTGTAATAACTTTTCTAAAGATATTTTCATTTTCCAGTTGTTTTTTATTTTTGAAACCATACAGTTTACATAAAAATATGGTATAATTGGATCAGGAAAAGTTGTAAGTCTTAGTTATTAAATGTAATAATATTCATGATAATAAAAATTTATCAGTTAAAGTCCATTTCATACATATGTTTTTATTACAATGTTGCATTATAAACATTGTTTAACACAGTTCTCGGTTAACGGTTAAAAAGATTTATATGCATGTATCTACATACATTATGGATTCATACTACATATTCATTTAAAATCATGCAGACAAACAACTACAATGAAGATACTTGGTTTATGATAAAACAGTAATTCACATTTTCATACAAACAAGGATTTTCTATCGGTTGATTGGTCAATGTATATGCTTTCTAGCCAATGAAATTTCTTTGGAAACACGTCATTCAGCGATATGAGCGCTACTATGCAGCATACCTTCAAATCACATCCCCCCCTATCGTTGCTTGCATAAGGAGGAAAGAAGATGGCCGTGAAGAAGGAGAAAGAAAACAATCTCGAAGAGCGTTGAAGGTGGTAGAAGAACACGGTGCCTCGAAGAAGAACGAGCCACGAATCGTCGAAATCCGATCAAGCTGAAGTTACTTGCACCAGCAGCGTACGATAAACGCTCGAAAAGAACGTGAAAACGAGTGTTGGATAGTTACATGTGTGTCCTTGCGACAAAAAGTTCAGTCTATCGAGGATCGTCCTTGGAATCGCCCGTCCCTGAAGCCGGCTCGAGGAGCTGCTCGTGATCTCAAAAACAAAAATGGCGGACGTTGACTCGAGGGTGGATCATTCGGATCCCGAATTGCGGTTTCTTTCCGTTGACAGGAATAATTTCAATGATCCCGCAACACAGGCGGAATGGACACAAAAGAAGCTCGTTTGGGTTCCGCACGAAACCCAGGGTTTCGTTGCAGCCGGGATAAAGGGTGAACGGGGTGACGAGGTCGAGGTGGAGATTGCCGAAACTGGAAAACGAGTTCTCGTTGCAAAAGATGATATTCAAAAGATGAATCCACCGAAATTCGATAAAGTTGAAGATATGGCTGAATTAACGTGCCTGAACGAAGCCTCCGTACTGCATAACCTCAAAGACAGATACTACTCCGGCCTGATTTACGTGAGTTTGACAGATTTCCTTTATTTTTTGTTATTAATACTGTCAACAGAAAATTTCAAGGTGTTTGCCCTCAACAAATCTACAATTTCTCTTTTTTTCCAGAAAAGTAAAAACAAAATAGGTAATTCAGAAATGGTTGAAAGATTGGAATCATCGAAAAGGCTGATCCTTCTTTCTTTTTCTTCTCTCCTTTTTCCTTTTGTTAGTACTTGTTCTGTTCTTGTAAAGACAGTTGTAAAATGTTAAGTTTAAAGTCACTCATAAACTGGATCATTTGTTAAATAACAAAATTTCAATTAATTTATTAATTTAATTATCAATAGAAAAAGTAAATTACTACTGATATACAGATAGACTGATTATAGTTATCTTACATTTATCAAAGGATCAATAGATACTATGAGATAAATGCATTTATCATCCACATTTGAAACTATGGAAAGAAGAAAACATTTGACCATAACAGGTTTAGCACAGCTGATGTTTAAAGTTCACTTTTGTGAATAAAATTTTGTTTCAAAATGTGTTTAGTCACGTACTTTCAAATAATTATAATTTCAAAATATTGCTGTAATTTTAGTTAAATGTTAATTATTGTTGTTACCAAATTTCAGCTATACTTTCAGTGTCAATATTTATTGAAAATCGAAACGTATAATCCGAGATAGTTTCTGAAAATTTTAATTCTAACGATTACATAAGAATGAATCGATCGGTTCTTTTTTTTTTCTAATTTTTACTTGTGTTAGAAACGAGAGATTCAAAGTAAATCAAACGCGTCTGTAAACAAAGCACTGACCTAACTCAAGGCTCTTGCTGAATTTAATTATCTCGCGTTGTTGTGATTAAGTTTTCTTGCCCTCCCCCAGTATACTTTTAATTAGAATCATCTATTTCTGGTATTTTACTGGCGAAATCGCGTTCACTTATCATCGTATCTCTGTATCATCAATAATGATGACATGCAAAGTACCATTTTTTTTCTCGTCAGCATTTAAGCGCTTTATTCTGGAAAGAAGTAAAAATAAACAGCTATAAAACAATGCTAAAAATAGAATTAAAGAGATAAAAACTTGTGATTGTCGAAAAAAAATTTCGTTTCCATTCATAAATAATTAATGAATTTAAGCGTTGCATAAATCTGTTCCTATACAATATTCCATATATTAATAAATTTCTAAATCTAAAAATACTTAACAAGTAAATCTGCTTGCGTTAGGTTACAAATTAGACAAAGGATATAATTCTAGGACATATTTTAATACGATACCGTTCAGATAGCTACGATAAGTGCACGCTATTAATATTATTAATATATCATAATAAAAGCTAAGTAATTTTGAATAATTAAATTCTATGAATGTTATTTTCAGATATTGTTTTTGTTCGTTGAACCACGCTAAGGAATCTGCTGATAACGAGTCTGTCATTTTCGATATGAAATTTAGAAGTACAAGGAAAGATAATTTGATAAATATTAACAGTACCGTTAATTCCGCTACTACTATCAGTAGTTAAACGACATAGGACGGCGTTAGACTGATAAAATTCCATGAAAATCTAAATATGCATCGAAATGACCAAGTATCGGAATAGATTTGTACAAAGATAGAATTTAAATGTGAATCAATCTGTAACTCGACTATACTTCGTTTCTTCACTGTTATCATAAAGACTGATAACGGCTGTGCCTTATTTCCACGTAACATTGACTCATCGTAATTTTTAGTTCTTTCCGAATGTTGTAGTATTCTTTTGAAATATGTAGTCGTCGTTCCTTTATAAATGAATCGTTTCAATTATCTTCTATTTTACAAATTATATTTTATCAAATGTATAGTATATAATAACGTTTCCATCCAAAGTATGAAATCATTGAAAATTGAAAAAGAAAAAACAAATCAATTCCAGATAAAATTATAAGGAACAGAATTGAAGATCGCGCGCTGTTTCATCAGTTGGTATTAATTAAAAGAATCGCGGTTTTTATTGGACCTTACGATATAGAAATATCTGCTTACGCATGGCAAGCATTCTAGGACAGCAGAGAATGACGTCATGCATGTGCCTCGTATGTGCTGATTTTTCTTCTTTCGATTCGCGATATACATATGTCGCGTGTTCCGACCCAATGGTCCAAAAGATAATGGACATATTAAAATCTTTTAAATAACATCTGGTAGATATCCTAAGGTTCTTTATCAATAGATGGTTCTTTATCAATAGATACCTTCAAAAGGAGTGAAACTGTGAAAACTATAAAAGAATGTTACGATTGCCTTTAATGCTATATAAAGGATACATATTTCTCCTTTTTTTTTACTTATAATTTTAATAATTGTTCGTCTTTATATTCTCGTTACGTGCGTCGAATGCGCTTAATTCGTTTAGTAAAATAGTCGTTCGAGTTGAGTAATTTCGCTAAACGAAATCGAGTGAAACGCCCGGCGGGGCGGGGCAAGGTTTATTCGTCGAAACGAAACAAGAGCAAGCCGTTATGGAAGAAAATTTTCGAATTACTTGAACGTTTCGGTCTATCGAATTTAGGAGAGGAGAGAAGAGAAAAAGAACGATCAAGGAGGAGTCCTTATAAGGACGTAGTGTCCTTAACCCGCTTCCTCGCGGTACCGTAAACGTTGTCTCCGTGTAATACACCGGTGACGAGCAAAACAGCGAAAGAGGGAAAGAGAAAGAGCCAGTTTCACTGGAGAACTCGGTGCCTTTTATAGTCAACGCAGGAGTTTCGGTCTTCTTAGGAAAGAAACCGAACTCTGACGAAACCGCACAGATTCTGGGATATGGATTCGCTCGAATCGACGACACTCCTTCTTCCACTCGTTCTTATCCGACTTTGCTTATCGTATTTTCTGTATTCTCTTATTTACTCTCCTTGGATCATCAGGCAAAAAATCGTGATGAAATTTTCAGCCCGCTCTGTTGCACCGATATTTGTTTCCCTAACTGATGTACAGAAATTCATTTTCTTACTATACAATCTTTGTTTGCTACGTTTGTATTAGAAACGATATTAGGATACCTTTTCTTTTTTCATTTTCTTGTGTAACAAAGTTAAGAGAGATGCAGTTTTCTCGAAGAGGGAGTTAGAGCCGGTGGTTGTTAGTGAGCTATAACCAGGAATGTTGGGCAGGTCGACGACACGACACTCTTGGAGACCGGTTTCGGGGACCTTCGAGCAGAGAGAGTTCTGTTTTAAAAAAAGGGAACAAAATAGCCGTGGATCCTTACTTTGCATTGAGACTTTGTCCAATTTCGGTTACCTTCATTCTTCTTGTTACAAAAAAAAAAAAGAGAAACAATTTTCCTTTGACACTAGAACTACCGACGTTTCATGTACGCTTATTTTGAAATTAAAAACAATGTAGAAAATTAAATAGATAAAGGATGAAACATTTAAATAAAAATACCTCGATAAAATTTATAATTTAAAATAAGAACTTGAAACTAATCATTTCGACTGGTTTGATAGTTCTAGTGTTAATTAAAATTTAATTAGAATTTATCAATTAATAGAAATTTAAAGATCCAAGATTTTAATAAGATTATTTTAAAAACAATTGAGAAATAACATTGAATAAGTATTATCGTGTAATAATCAGATCGTATCTACCGATTATTAGCTCATTATTTAATTATATTATATTCCACCGAATATACCGGAAAGCTGTTCTCTTATCAACGATACCATACGGAGCAAAGTTATTTAACCTCTTATCAAACGACTACCGGTGCCATTTATCGGACAATGAATTACTTGAACATTTTTCGTCAACGTGAAACGTTTGTTTCTAAAATATATTTTCTCGTACGCGTTCAGGTCTTATTTGTTCGCTTGTGCAATAGCGTACGGTAACAAAAATCAAAGAAGAATTTATGAAATCCTCGTTGAACGTTTCCTACTTGACATTTTTTCGTGGTTACACATCACCATGAACTCGTGTAAACGTGTAAACCGATCCGCTTGCTCATCTTTCCGAAATGGTGACGCATACCATCGGCTTTTCGTTCCGTTTAACTCGTAAATTATTCATCGAAGTGAAAAAGAAAGCTTTCGACAAAAGTAACAACCCATGGCTATGATTGATCTCGTAGGAATTATTGAAAAATTGTAGGAGGAGGAGGAGGAGGAGGAGGAAAATATACATTCCGCGATACGTTTATCCGGAATGCGATTTTCAAGTAAAAAAAGAAAAGTACGTATCTCGATTTCGTTGTTCTTGCTCGTTCGCTTATTCACTGTGGCCGTTTATCAATTTATGGGGTTATTGATGGTTAAAGTGCAACGCGTATGTAGCAAATCACTGGATTAATGTGTACGCTACGCAACTTCTTCGAGTGGCTCGCGTCTTTAACAATAGTTTATTGTAAAATAAAACTGAACGGTGAATATTATTTTCTTCTTTTCTAGGAGCATGTATATTATTAAGTGATGATTTATGATTTAAATTAATAATTGAAACAAACTTGAACACGGTTCCATTTTTGTTATAATTGGCTTCTAGTTTTAGTTTTTTAATTATATTATCAATTTTTTGATTTTCGCTTCTCCAGAAAATAATGATGATGTTTCAAGGTTCCACTCTTAAAATGACAAACGACAACATTTCTAAATAGAATTTGAAATTATCATTATCTATATGCAATTAGGGCCGACTTAAGTGGCGAGCTAATGAGGCAATAACTTGAGCGCCAAAATGTAAAATTCTTTTTTTCTATTCTTTGAGACATGAAAAATGAATTTGTTTCAGCTTTCCCTCTCTTTATATTACTCATTAACTAAAGCAAAAATCAAAACATTAGAAAAAAAGATTATAATTTTTAAAAAGCAAATTAATACAATTAAATTATTTTCTGTAAAGCGTAATCCCGTTACTTAACATTAAAAAACATAAATTAAGACAAATGCTGATTGGCATTTTTCGACACGATAGGAGGGCGCAAAAACATGGAAAATAGCCTTAATTCAGCCCTGTATGCAATATATCAATATATTGTTTATTGACTTTTGCAAAAATATGACATTCTTGCATTAAACCAGAGATATGCACTTCCCACGTTGTACGACGTTCAACGACAGATTGAAAAACGTGCTCGGCAAGCTACGATTACCTTCAACTTGTAACATTTTTTAAGTAATCGGTTTACGCGTATTTATTTTAGTTAACCCTGAACTCGTTACGTAGGAAGTGGCGGTACAAACGTTACATATGTATTTGCCTCGTGTATCATCGCGGAGGTCATTAAGTAACAAGTTTATCCAACAATAAGTAAAATATAAAAAAAAATATTTCAAGAAAAATGATTATCTCCGTTGAAAAATTGTTGTCGTTGACCATTCGTCAATTCATGATCGGTGGTATGATTCCAGACGTACTCGGGGCTGTTCTGCGTGGTGGTAAATCCATACAAGAGGCTGCCAATTTACACGGAAAAGATAATGGAAAGGTATAAGGGTATTAAGAGACACGAGGTTCCACCCCATGTTTTCGCCATTACGGACACCGCATATCGTTCCATGCTTCAAGGTAATTGATTCGTCCATTTGTTTGTTCGACCTCTACTTTATTCCATCATCGATATATTTATTCGCTCCTCCGTGCATTCACTCGAGTTCGTTCCCTTCTGTAGACCGTGAGGACCAGTCGATTTTGTGCACCGGTGAGTCGGGTGCCGGGAAAACCGAAAACACGAAGAAAGTAATCCAATATCTGGCATACGTTGCTGCCTCGAAGCCAAAATCAAATGCGGTAAGTTAATGACTAAATCTTTTTACTTCTTCATAGGATTCATATCTGTAGGGATTTCTCTTTTTAGACCTTATCCCCCTCGAAGCAATTAGAGTAATACAGGGATAATAAATTGACTTCCTGAAAGAAAAAATTAAGAGTTGAAAGTGTATTTCTAATTTCTTTTTTTCTATTGTATATATTTTCTTTGATAGTTTAGAGTATATGGTAGGTTAAAACTGTACTCTAGTTTTATTCTATTGTATATATTTTCTTTGATAGTTCAGGGTATTTTTATATCACGATATTTTGTATTTTTAGCTGAACAAAGTTTTTGTACATGTTTTCTTTTACACTGGTTTGTCTTCCTATTCACGTAGTGTCCATGCACAGAGTGAGAATACACATTGAAGATATAAAAAACGTTTGAAAGTATTAAAATAAGGAACAGGACGGCATTCTTGGAAACGTGTCTTCTAAGATTCAGCAAACGTGTCTTCACAGTGCCACGAGCAATACAAATAATTACAAGTAACGATAAAAGTGCACCGTCTTAAGTTTGAAAATTAATAAATCGATAAGCGTGTTCAGGATATTTGGTGGAATATTCGTTATCATGGTTATTGACATTTTAGGTGTCTACAATTTTCTAAATCATTTTCTAGCATCCCCCTTCGATTCGGTGCATGAAGATTTCTGTAAATACTTTGTTTTTCTTCTATTTTCCCGTGCATGATGCTTTCGGTAAAATTATAAGTATTAAAATGAACTTTCAAATCAAATGAAAAATTCGACGATTTTATAGTTTCTTTAATATGAAAGTTTTATTTTGGTCACGATAATCTGAAAAAATAATCATCCACAAATTGGTACACGTTATCGGTAGAACGATAATTAATCGGACATGGAAGTCCGACCTCAGTTTCCGTATTCAGATAAATTTTCCTACGAGGAGAGATATAAAGCTTTACAAAATTAAGTCATCGTCTAACTTGATTCATAATCATAAAAACAGTCGAGGATAATTTATTTCTGTTTCTTTTCCACGTACAAAGTATCGTGCGTAATTAATTAAGTGCACTGCTAGGTACTTGCTAGACAAATTAATATGCTAATCGCACGACAACCGTGACAACAATTTAATTGAAATAATACGTGTTCTTATGGGACAAAAAAAAAAAAAAAAAAAAATAGATAATAGAAGGAAAGAAAATAAATGAACGTTATTACGCAAGAATTGCGTGAATTGTTTATGAAATCGTTCGTCGAATACTGGAAGACTGTTCTCGGATCGCGATAGATGACGATAGGCCATCGTAGATCACTGGCATTCGAAGGATCTTTCCTTTTTCAGTGAAACGATCCACTTATCAGCCTAACTCGGCTTTGAGTCATTCTCGTTGAACTGTTCTGACTCACCGTATGCTTCGAAACTTGTGCTCTTATATAGGAAAAAAATTACGCTCGTCCCCTTTTCCTGCGACTTATAATTCGTTATTAATTACACTACGAATAGTTTCGAACACAAACTCATTAACCCTCGGAAAACGGACATTTTAGCTCATGTTCATTTTTACCCTTACTTATGACATCATTTTATTAAATTTAATTATATAAATTATGTGGGAAATTATAAATATATTTCATCAAATTAAGAAATAAGATTTTTCTATATTTTGCATATTTTATTTTTCTACCTGGGTCGAACGATTACAAAGGTTAATATATAATCGATAGAAATTTTTTGAAAACAAACAGAAAAACCAAAATTATCAAGGTTTTAGATTCGAAAGGCACGTAAGACGTAATTTTTGTCGAAATTATTTCGAATCGGACTCGCGAACCTGAGGCTCGTGAATTTAATTTTGCAAATTCTTTCATTCCCGGTGCTGACTTTCGGCGGCCACGACACACCTAGACACCGAGTCCAGCATTAATCATAGTAAGTCAACAACATAATGATCAACATTCCGCTCACGCGATCATATACGCTGCTATGTATTTGCCTTCCTTATATCTCTTCTTTCTCTTTTTTTCTTTTTCTTTTTCTTTTTCTTTTTATCTTTCACCCCACTTTCCTTGTTTTTGAAGCTTGTCCCACTAACTGTTTGTACCTTCTGGTTTTTGGACATTTTATCTTTCCTATTTTAATAACTCAGCCAACTTCCTTGATCATTATGCGCACGTAAGAGTGTACGTCATTGCATTTCGTTTGAGAATTCTTCGTTTATGATTTTTTTACGATCTCTACGTTTAAGCGACGTTCAATTGATTTTCGATGGAAGAGTAGCCTCTTTAATCTCACTCTACTAACAAGTATAAAGTTAATCGAAACGAATAAAGTAGTTAACATTATTATGGTTTATCGGACGATTTAAGGGGAAAATAGTATTTGAAAATTCTAACAAATTTTTCTTATCTTTCTCGCTGCTCGCTGGATTCAGAGTTCCGGAAATGTTTCGGATAAATTTGCGGTAATTAACGTGAGAATCGACTAATTAAATTATTCATTAACGTGTTCTGTGTCGTGTCTGGATGTGTATGTACATGTGTTGTGTGCTTTTTAAGTATTTTTTAAAATGTTTTCTTTCTTTCTCCTTTTTTTTTTACTAATGAATAGTAGTCGTAATATATTAAAGCTCCTGATTAAATAATAATTCCTGTCTGCTTTATGATTTATTTTTAAAGAGTCATAATTATCGATATTACTTAAGTCTCAAGTAAACTTTATTATAGTTCATTATTTTCCATTAAATAAAGTTCAACTAAATAAAGTGCAAGTAGTCACGATATTGTAATTAATTGCTTTAATTACAGGTTGAGGTGCTATTATAGTAATTGCGTTTTTATAGAGGCAATTAATTTTAATACAATGCTTGCTATATTTTGTATAAATTATTTGTCATACTATTTCTTAAAAAATAATTGTAAACAAATATTATCATAGAAAGTTGTATCAAATATGTTAAATAATTAATAGGGATTTCGTGTATCTTTAGAAATTATTTTTTCACGATTTGTAAATTCTTTTAATGTTAAGTACTTACATCTGTAAACTACATTAGTGAATAACTTTTTTTATTATTACAATAAGTTTATCAACTTGTTTTCCTGTTTTTGATAAGTGTTAACTAAAAAGCAAAATGTATATTTTATGTATATTTGAAAACATATTCAGCCGATGGTACAGGAAAAGTAATTTAAATGTCGTTATGTTCGCTCGATGAATTCAAATTCTTCATTCTAAGTGGTTTTCTAATTTCTCACGATAGGGTGAATTGGAACAACAACTGTTGCAAGCAAATCCGATTCTGGAAGCATTCGGGAATGCCAAGACGGTGAAGAACGACAACTCCTCAAGATTTGTAAGTGGAAAAGCAAATATTCTTAGCTTCAACCTCGGATTAAATTGAAGCTTGCAAATTCGCAAGTTGTATTTTTAAACAATAATCGAAGATTTATTAAACAGGGTAAATTCATACGAATAAACTTCGACGCTTCCGGTTACATCGCTGGTGCGAACATTGAAACTTATCTATTGGAGAAATCAAGAGCGATTCGACAAGCGAAGGATGAAAGGACTTTCCACATATTTTATCAGCTCCTCGCTGGTGCTTCTCCAGAGCAAAAGAGTAAGCTACATTCGATATACAAAGTGTCTCAGGTGTCGGGTAATACACCCGGACGGGGGGTGATTCTATAAGCAAAGATAAGCCAAAAGAAAAAGGATACATTTTTTTCGTTTGAGCTTTCATTTTCGAGAAATTTGAGTTCGAAAATTCGGCGAGTACATCTGCACTGATAATAGACAAGGACCCGAGGTGTACCTCACCGATTTTCTTCGTTTTGTAATATGTTATGGTACATTAAAAAATGTTAGACACGTATTTTTGTACGTGCTAATTTGTTCATTTAAGGGTTGAAAATCACCATCAAGGGTTACACCGAAAAACTGCTTTTTCTACAGATCTTAAGAACGAATTGGAATTGTTTAATACAGTCAATGGGAAATTATTTTTCATGAAAGGACGACATTATAGGAATTATTTCTATCCTAAAGGGTTGCATCCCCTTATATAAAGAAAAATAACACTTTTCTAGCGCTTTCTTCGAAAACGAAAAGTCAGACAAAAATCACCCCCTGCTCGATTTTACTGTCTGATCTGAGACACCCCCTATACACGATTCAAGATTCATATGGTATTTCAATTTATTTAAATAAACTGACTCGATAATTTTAATAATTTTCAGAGGAATTTATTTTGGAAGATCCGAAGCACTATCCGTTTCTGTCGAACGGCGCGCTTCCAGTTCCCGGAGTGGACGATTCAGCCGAGTTCTTCTCAACCGTGAAATCCATGCACATCATGGGTATGACGAACGAGGACTTTTCGTCGATATTCCGTATCGTGTCCGCGGTGATGTTGTTTGGTTCGATGCAGTTCCGTCAAGAAAGGAACTCGGACCAAGCTACCTTGCCGGACAACACCGTAGCCCAAAAGATCTCGCATTTACTGGGTCTGAGCGTCACAGAAATGACGAAGGCCTTCTTAAAACCGAGGATCAAAGTAGGCAGAGACTTCGTTACGAAAGCACAGACGAAAGAGCAGGTGGAATTCGCGGTGGAAGCAATCTCGAAGGCCTGTTACGAGAGAATGTTCAGATGGTTGGTGAACAGAATCAATAGATCATTGGATCGAACAAAGAGACAGGGAGCCAGTTTCATCGGTATCCTGGATATGGCTGGTTTCGAAATATTCGAACTGAACAGCTTCGAACAGCTCTGCATTAATTACACAAACGAGAAATTGCAACAGCTGTTCAATCACACCATGTTCATTTTGGAGCAAGAAGAATATCAGAGAGAGGGAATCGAGTGGAAGTTCATCGACTTCGGATTAGATTTACAGCCAACGATTGATTTAATAGATAAACCAATGGGTATCATGGCGTTGCTCGACGAAGAATGTTGGTTCCCCAAGGCTACAGATAAAACGTTCGTCGAGAAATTAGTAGGTGCTCACAGCGTGCATCCGAAGTTCATGAAAACAGACTTCAGAGGCGTGGCAGACTTTGCTATAATACACTATGCCGGAAAAGTTGATTACTCTGCCGCTAAATGGCTAATGAAGAACATGGATCCCTTGAACGAGAATGTCGTTAGTCTCCTTCAAAGTTCCCAGGATCCATTCGTCTGCCACATCTGGAAGGATGCTGAAATCGTTGGCATGGCTCAGCAAGCGTTAACCGATACACAGTTTGGTGCAAGAACGAGAAAAGGAATGTTCAGGACTGTGTCTCAATTGTACAAAGAACAACTGGCGAAATTAATGGTCACTCTGAGAAACACAAATCCCAATTTTGTAAGATGTATCATACCGAATCATGAAAAGAGAGCCGGAAAGATCGACGCTCCATTGGTGTTGGATCAGTTAAGGTGTAACGGTGTTTTGGAAGGGATTAGAATCTGTCGACAGGGATTCCCGAATAGAATACCGTTCCAGGAATTCAGGCAGAGATACGAGCTTCTTACTCCAAATGCTATTCCAAAGGGATTCATGGATGGAAAGAAGGCCTGCGAGAAAATGGTAATGATCAGATTTTTATCTTACTAAAACTTACCATTGGGTTTGACTTTTAAAATATTTTTCTACATGTATCTTTCTAATCTGTTTCAGATTCAAGCCCTTGAACTGGACCCCAATCTCTATCGCGTCGGTCAGTCGAAGATTTTCTTCCGTGCTGGAGTTTTGGCTCACCTTGAAGAAGAACGCGATTATAAGATCACGGATATTATTGTGAATTTCCAAGCATTCTGTCGCGGTTTCCTTGCTCGCAAGAACTATCAGAAACGCTTGCAGCAATTAAATGCCATCAGAATTATCCAGAGAAACTGTGCGGCTTATCTGAAGCTCCGAAACTGGCAGTGGTGGCGTTTGTACACCAAAGTGAAACCACTGCTGGAAGTAACTAAACAAGAAGAAAAGTTGACTCAGAAGGAGGACGAACTGAAACAAGTACGGGACAAGCTGGAAATGCAGTTGCATTCTTCTCAGGAATATGAACGAAAATATCAACAAGCCATCGAAGAGAAGACTATGTTGGCGGAGCAGCTGCAGGCTGAAGTCGAATTATGCGCGGAAGCTGAAGAAATGCGAGCAAGATTGGCGGCTAGGAAGCAAGAACTGGAAGAGATTCTCCACGATTTGGAGGCAAGAATCGAGGAGGAGGAAGAACGAAGCGCCGCGTTGACTCAGGAGAAAAAGAAATTGCAATTGAATATAAGCGATCTTGAAGAACAACTAGAGGAGGAGGAAGCTGCTAGACAAAAATTACAATTAGAAAAAGTACAATGCGATGCGAAGATTAAAAAGCTTGAGGAAGATCTCGCGCTTTCTGATGATACGAATCAAAAGTTATTAAAGGAGAAGAAGATCCTCGAGGAAAGGGCGAACGATTTGTCGCAAACTCTTGCCGAAGAAGAAGAAAAAGCAAAACATTTATCAAAACTGAAAGCTAAGCACGAGGCGACGATTGCGGATCTTGAAGAAAGGTTGTTGAAAGATCATCAACAGAGGCAAGAAGTAGATAGATCAAAAAGAAAAATAGAAACTGAAGTATCAGATTTGAAAGAACAACTGGCTGAAAGAAAGACACAGGTAAAATGCATTTAATAATAGCTATCTTCTGTTCTTAGTACAGTAATATCACTGATATTTATATTTCTTTTTATAGGTGGAAGAGCTTCAACTACAATTAGGTAAACGCGAGGAGGAATTGAATCAAGTAATGGCGAAGATGGACGAGGAAGGAGCGGCAAAGGCTCAAGCTCAGAAAGCCCTCCGCGAGTTGGAATCTCAACTGGCCGAACTGCAAGAGGATTTGGAAGCCGAGAAAGCCGCGAGGGGAAAAGCAGAGAAATTAAAACGCGACCTAAACGAGGAATTGGAAGCATTGAAGAACGAATTGTTAGATTCTTTAGACACAACTGCTGCCCAACAGGAATTGAGAAGTAAACGGGAACAGGAATTGGCTACGTTGAAGAAGAACTTGGAAGAGGAAACGTCGATGCACGAAGCGACCTTAGCCGATATGCGTCACAAGCATACTCAAGAACTGACCGCGTTGAACGAACAGATGGACGCGTTGAAGAAAACGAAGGCTGTTTTGGAAAAGGCAAAATCAGGTTTGGAGGCTGAAAACGCTGATCTAGCGACGGAACTGAGATCTATCAGCGCTAGCAGACAAGAATCAGACAGGAGAAGGAAACAGGCTGAACAGCAACTTGCCGAAGTGAATGCAAAACTTGCAGAGGTTGAAAGGAACAGACAGGAATTAGTAGAAAGAGTCACGAAATTACAACAGGAAGCCGAAAGTGTGATGCAGCAATTAGAGACTGCAGAGTTGAAGGCTTCTGCGGCTATAAAGGCTTCAGCTACCTGCGAATCTCAATTCACAGAACTGCAGCAGCAACTTGAAGAAGAAACCAGACAGAAGTTGGCTTTGAGTTCGAAATTGAGAGCGTTGGAAAGTGAGAAGGAAAGTCTTCACGATCAGTTGGAAGAGGAAGAAGAAGCAAAGAGAGCACTAGATAAACAGGTAATGTTAATAATAATACTAATAATAAAATTTAAGCTAAACGGTATGATTGCTTAAAACGTAGGTTCTCGGCTTGAATGTACAATTGGCTGAAGCTAAGAAGAGAGCCGAAGAAGAAGCTGAAGCTGCTGCAGCGTTGGAAGAAGCTAGAAAACGATGCATGAAAGACATTGAAGCGCTTCAAAGACAAGTTGAAGAATTACAAGCTGTCAATGATAAATTAGATAAATCGAAGAAAAAGGTTCAAGCAGAATTGGAAGATAGTATTATCGAGCTTGAAGCGCAAAGAGCAAAGGTTCTGGAATTGGAGAAGAAACAAAAGAATTTCGACAAGGTAATTATTTGCAAAATTACAAAACTTCGAACAACTCAATTTTCACTTGATTTACTATTCAATTTTTATTCCTTTACGGTTGTAATTATTTCATTAATATAGCTATTACTATTCTTAAAATTTCTATTAATTTTTTATTAATAGTATTATTACTCTTTTGTTTGTCTAATAATTAACGATAGTTTGAGGAACTTTCTGTGAGTTTTTCATATTATTATTACTAATTTAGTGTTTCACAAAATTTTTTGAGTAGATAAGTTGAAATTTCACAATAGTAGTAATAAAGTTGGTTCGTTACAGCTTTTATTTACGTTAACTGCATTAGCTACGTTTCAAAATGTAACAGAAATCATATTTGTTATTAGAAGAAATGGAAATCATTGTTTTTAACATCACTACCAGGTGCTGGCCGAAGAAAAAGCCGTCTCGGAGCAATACGCAGAGCAGCGCGATGCCGCGGAACGCGAGGCTCGGGAGAAAGAAACTCGTGTCTTATCTTTGACTCGTGAACTTGACGAGATGAACGAGAAAGTCGAAGAACTGGAACGAATTCGCCGTGGTCTTCAATCGGAGCTGGATGAACTGGTGAACAACCAAGGGACAGCAGATAAAAATGTGCACGAACTTGAGAAAGCGAAACGAGCTCTCGAATCTCAATTGGCGGAGCAACGTTCTCAAGTAGAGGAACTTGAGGATGAATTACAATTTACGGAAGATGCTAAATTGCGATTGGAAGTAAACATGCAAGCTCTAAGAACTCAGTTCGAACGGGACTTGCAAGCTAAGGAAGAACAAGCTGAGGAGAAGCGAAGAGGATTGGTGAAACAGTTACGCGATCTCGAGGCGGAATTAGAAGATGAGAGGAAGCAAAGGGCTGCTGCTATTGCGCAACGCAAGAAGATGGAGGCAGATTACAAAGATATCGAACAGCAATTGGAAATGCACAATAAGGTTAAAGAAGATGCATTGAAGCAATTGAAGAAACTTCAGGCGCAGATAAAGGATTGTACCAGAGAAACTGAGGAAGCCAGATCAGCGAGGGATGAACTGGCAACGATTGCTAAAGAAACTGAAAGAAAGGTGAAGAGTTTGGAGGCAGATCTGATGCAATTAACCGAAGATTATGCGAGTAGCGAACGAGCAAGAAGAGCCGCGGAGAACGAAAGGGACGAGTTACAAGAGGAACTGAACAACAATGCGAACAAAGGGACGCTAATGCTTGACGAGAAACGTAGATTGGAAGCTAGAATCGCGACGTTAGAAGAGGAACTTGAAGAAGAACAATCGAACGCTGAGTTATTAATGGATAGAGCTAGAAAAGCCCAGATCGCTATTGAGCAGTTGACCAATGATTTAACAACGGAAAGATCGACTACACAGAAATTAGAATCGCACAAAATGCTATTGGAACGGCAGAACAAGGAATTGAAAGCGAAACTTACCGAATTGGAAACAGCTCAGAGAGCGAAGACCAAAGCTACGATCCAACAATTGGAATCGAAGATCAACAATCTTGACGAGCAACTGGAAACCGAAGCAAAGGAAAGATTTGCACAGCAAAAGATTAATAGAAAATTGGAGAAGAAATTGAAGGAATTGAGCTTACAGTTAGAAGACGAGAGGCGAAACTCAGATCAATTTAAGGAACAAGCGGAGAAAGTGAATGCTAGAATGAAAGCTTTGAAGAGACAACTTGACGAAGCTGAGGAGGAGATTAGTAGGCATAAAGCGATGAAGAGGAAAGCTCAGAGAGAAATGGATGATATGCTGGAATCTCAAGAAGAGCTAACAAGGGAGGTAGCAAATCTTAAGAATAAATTGAGGTGAGTTTTAATTAATTTGCTTTCTTTCTATCACATTTTTACAATGCATATGTTATTCTTATTTCGCTTGCATTTGAAAAAGTAAAGTACATAAAACGTAAAATTAAATATCAGTGAAAATAAGACTACAAGAAATAAGTAAATAGTTGTAGATGAAAACAGAGTTAGTATGTTTATTCAGATAAATGAATTGTACAGCACCGAGCATAGTAGGCTTTCCTAGGAAAAATGTTGGTGTCCCGCACCTTCATTTTAAGAAATTCTGCTTCCCCTGTAACACCATTTTCCCTAGGGAAGTCTTCTGTGCTCCAGACTGTACGTGATTAAGTTACTGAAGATATTCTACTGAAATATCTAGGCATCGAGGAAAAAAGAATAATTCATACCCGACGTGAAAAATGGAAATTCTTCAGGTGTCAAGAATTCTCTGATTTTTGGTTAGTTTTAACAATCTACATTTTTCAGAAATCAATCTAAATACAAATCTGCATCACAGCAGCTAGCTCATTTTCTTCACTTTCCATAATAATATTCAGTTGAATTCACAAACAGTAGTTTAGTAATTACTCTGTTCATAGATCTTGCATCACTACTGTATCCTCTGCTTTAGAAACGCAAATTTCTTCATTAATTAGTCAGATTAAACATGTTTCATAAAAAATTCAAGAAAAGACATAATCATCCCTAGATAAAGAATAGTCAATTCAATTTCTCTGATAGATATCTAAAATCATTTCACTTATTACTAATAGTAGATTGTGTTATATGTTGTTAGCAAAACGATGATTTTGATTTATGGATATTTTAATAAAAGGAATAAATATTTGATTTGGCAGACGAGGAGGTGGACCTCCAATAAACCTTAGTTCGACGCGTTTGAAACGCGGCTCGGTTCAGACCGGTGGCTCCGGCGACGATTCGACGACGCAGGACGAAAGCATCGATGGTGAGGAAACTGTCAACTGAACGAAAAAACACACACCGCTTATTGAACCCTCACAACGCAGGAAACTCATAAAAATCCCAGGTCCAAGAGGTGCGTGCAAGATCCACTTCCGTTCGGACGAAAACCGAGTTCCAAGCGCAGAACTCGTTTCCCCAAGTTCTGGAGTCGATTCCTATGCACCCAACGATGCCATTAGATGAGGGCGGCTTTCTTCTGTACATAAGAGACCCGGCAGGGCCGTACCGAGTAGTATTTTATTTCCGTTTTTGCGGAACAAGCGCAGAAAATGACGAATTCCTTCATTTTTATAATAAAAACCGATACAAGTAAACCTTCTCCACCTGTTACCAATGAATTCGTTAATGATCCTGGTTGTTAGTAATTTCAAGCGATGATGTCATGATTAAATTTCTATTAAATTTCTTTCTAATAAATTCAGCGCACGTATCTCGCGTGTATACGTTAATGCCATACCGTATTAACGGCGCTGAAATGCCATACTTTATTTAAGCTTTACATTAGTAATTTTCACAGCTATCCAATTTTTCTGTAAAGACTTCGTCATTTTTTGTGAAAAATGCTACTATTCGTCGGGTAAGATTGAGACTAGAAATATATTATTGGGGCTGCATAATCGATAACGAATTAACATCGCATTTAGGCAGCATTAATATCTATTATAATTATATTATAGTTATTATTATTATTATTATTATTAATTATTATTATCGCAGTTTTTATTTTTATCGCGAAGAGCATCGTAATATGTTATTTGTAATTATTTTTTAATAATCGAGCCAGTGATGGACGATTTAGGTATCGTTCCGAGAGGTCAAAAAATCAAAAATATTCTAAAGTAAAAAAGAACAACCGATTACACTTTATATTGTATTAATCAAAGTGTTCGAAGAAAATGATTTTTAAAAAAGTACCAGCTGCATTTAAATAAGTAATCGATCCTTCTTTTGAAGTAATTAAAATATTGTATCGTAAAACCATTCTAAAAATACTTAATAGGATATAAATAGTATCTTGCTTGAAAGGGTAATTTTAATTTGGACACCGTGTTTTGAAGAAATAAGTATTATTATTTTTAAGAAAAGTTTTACACTAAGAAGACTCTTTACTTTTAGTTTCAGTTCATTAATTTCGTTCTTCTTGATTTTACTTCAAGTAGTAATTCTTTTTTTTCCAATTAAATTAATTTCGCCTTTCGGAACGAACCAGAAATCGACGATCGAGATTTATAAATTGGTACTTAGGGCCGATCATAGATCGAAAACGTTTTCACTTTATACGATTCCATTTTGAATGCATCGAATAATCGATGATAACTGTTGTCAATATTTTTCAGCGTGTGCACGTGTCTACAACTACCTATACTAAAAGGTATAATCAATTTTTATGAAACACCGCGTTGTTAACGTTTTTTACATTTTTCAGAAAGCAGTTACAATTCCATCGATTGGATTTCACTTGGAATAATGGTGTATCGACAATTCTTGATGCGTTTGAAATTGAATGTTCAAAAACTGCTGAATGATTATGAGAAGAAAAAAAACACATTAATGTTTTTATACATGCATTTTTTTACATGTGCATTTTCCGTGCATTAAAAGAGAACGCATTTTTAACCTCTTTTTGCCAAGATTTATAGGTGAAACAAGCGAAGAAAATAAGGAAACAAGTTTACATACCGCAGTTCACCAGAGTCCATAACTGCGACGCGAAGATTGGAAGATGGTGGGGGAACGCAGCGAGCTCTCTGCTAATCGCTTTCCACTTCGTTTGGGAGTATCGCCAATCAGGGCGAAGATGCGCACTGGAGATGCGCTAAGAACGAAAATTGGTCTTTTCGCAGTTATGGACTCTGGAGAACTGCGGTATACATGGAGAAAGAATTATTTTTCTTCAAGAAAGGAAATAAATAACGAAAAGAAAAGTATTGTTCATTATAACAATTGAAATTAAATCAAAACGTACAAAATAAGTGGTTAAATCCAATTTCATGGTTGTTAACTGAAAATTTTAATCATTGGTATAATCAAGTGAGTGCTGTAGAAGTTGGTTCCACATTTGGAACAAGAGACAAAAAGAGGTTAACGGGCGGTTAATTATTAAGTGTACGTATACATGTACACATATACAGAGTACTCTATAAATTATATTATATCTAACGAATAAGTAAATCTTGTACCAACTTTTACAGGATATCACTTCACTATAAATGAGTCGTTCATTTGCCGAATTGATTAACTTCACAAAAACAAAAAATGAGGAATTGTTAAAATATACAAACTTAGGCATCAATGAAGTGCTTGGTACTAGAATACATTGGAAAAGTATTTGGAATAATTAGGGATATTGATCATGTGAAAAAATGAAATTTTTTGATACATTTAATGTGTACAGAAATACTATTTGCTAGATGCTGCATGCTTTATAATGTACTCTGTATATATCATCAGGGTTATCATATTTTTTGATACGATTAAGTAATTGTATATGGACAAAACCGGCCTGTGTTTTTTTACAGTAAAAGCTTTCTAGTGACTTTTTAGGCGAGCTTTTCAAATTTGCAATTGAACTGCCACTTAACACACCGTGGACGATTATTTTCTCCACGTAACGATTATAATAAAATCTGAAAATCTTTTCAATAAATTTAATAAACTTTATATACATTTTCGACGGATTTACTTAATAAGAAATAAATTATAATTTCATAAATAAAAAGAAATACTGTATTGAATCATGTCCATCGACGGGTGAATATTTTTTCTTATTTAACTGCGAATCAGTGTCAAGAACGTAAGAAATACTGACCTTCAATTTTAGTACATTTTATTTATGCAAATGACTATAAAATAATTGCCATTTTTTAGGAATATAAATTCCAACGGGATTGGAACGAGTAAGTGTAAAAAGGGATAAATGACCTGGAAGGATAAACAGAAGAGGTCAGCAATAGACGAATAAGCTTTGACCAACAAACTAATAAACTGTTTTGATACCTTTTATATAAATATACGATATAAATCGATCAAGCATTTATGATACTTGAGTATATTCAAAAGAAAGACATAATAAAATCTGGAAAATAAGGAGAGTAGAAAAGTTATTTGGTCAGTGATTTTCAATCAATTTTTTACCAATTTATATGTACAGTTACTTTTGATATTCTCATTATTATTAGTATTATTTAAGAATTGTTAAAAATGCAGTAAAATGAGATACTTATTAGGAATGAAAAATGATGATTTGTTATTTTAATAATGTTACCCAAATTCGGTATAAATATTCTGGCAGAAATTAATGAAGATGGTAGAATTATAAAAAACATGATTTTAAACATTCATAATATTCAGTTTTTGTATACTTAAGGAATTTTTATTTAATGTCGTTGCATTAAATCGTATATATTAGAACAGTTTATTTATAACTTAATAAATATGTATTACACTTGTATGTTTTAATTTATTGCTATCATTACTTAATATACATATAGCATAGTGGAAAAAAGATAATTGTAATATCAAAAGAAAAGCAAAGATTGAACAACACTGAACCGATAATGTTGATAATTTATTCCACTTTTTCTGATAACTGTTCTTTTATCTCTTTTAATTTACGCGCCAATCCTGGACTTGCAAGATCTAAAGGAGTTTTCTTCTCTTTATTCGGCAGTAATATATTGGCACCGTGTTGTGCCAGAATCTTACTTTCATCAACACGATTTTCCTCGCATGCTAAATGTAGCGGGGTATTACCATCAGCATCTTTACTATCTAAAAAACGATCAAATTTATAGAATATTAAATACTAAAATCGATCAAAGAAATTCAGTAATGCCAACCTATGTCTATATTCTTCCCATATTCTAGGAGAAGTTTCACGATGGCAGCGTTTCCTTTTGATGCTGCTCTATGTAACGGTGTAGCTCCACGTTTGTCTGTAATATTAACGTTTGCATCTTTTTCTAGTAATGAGACGCAAATAGACTTCCAGTTTTTTGACGCAGCATACTGTAAAGCAGAATGGCCTTCCTGTGTGGTAGCATTAACATTTGCTCCTTCGCTTAATAACGTTCTGACAACTTTTTCACGACCTGCTGATGCTGCCAAAATTAATGGTGTCATATCCATCTAAGTACAGTTTAACATCATATTACTTTGAAGAAAAATTTCAATTTCAGAAGTTGTTTTCAAATTATGTTGCATAAAAATAACTATTGGTAACACTGACGAATTAGAACTACGCAGGAGTGAATACCGTCTAGTCACTATGAAAGTTCTCTAGTTATTTACGAGTTATTTTATTATTTTGATAAATTAGTAAACTTACATCATCAATAGGATCTACAGGCACATCGAGAGATAACAAAAATCGGACCAAATCGTCATGGCCCCCGAGTGCTGCCCAATGTATTAGCATTCGACCATTCTAGGAGAACAAATTTCAACTATAATGTAACCTTAAAAAGTATACTAAACAAATAAATACCTACACTATCTTTTGACAGCTTTAATTTTTCGTTTTCGCTTAGACGATTTTTAATATCTACAGTTTTACCACGATAAGCCATATCATGAAGTAATTCGGACATCTTTTTTGTTCCTTAAAATCCGCAAACAAACCAGGAATACACTACAATTTGAATGATCACAACTGAACACGCCCTCTGTTAAATTCTCACTTCAAACAAAAAAGAAACGTTTACATACTACATCAAAAACTAACGATTTTAATACATTATTACTTCACAGTATTTTCTATGTGAATATTACACGATGTACTGTGTAATAGTAGGAAACCTATTTTCTACTGTGTAATATTTAATTATGTGTAGAACCTGGGACATCACCATTTTTTTTAGGCAAATCCACCATACTCGATACCAATGACTACAAATCCAACAAAAGTACTTATACGTGCCTTTGTTTTCAAACGGTTTTGAATTTGTGCCTGCATCCTTTACAACTATGTATCCCTAACATCTTTTACATCTCTGCATCCCTTACATCCCTGCTTGCTTTATATCTAGGCATCCCTTACATATCGGCATGCTTTACATCCTTTTTTTTTTTTTACGTGGTGGAAATCTTCAGAAAGGCACCTTCAGCCCTCCCCAGGGGGCCTAAAAACCACCACGGTGGCCTGCACTGGGGCTATAGGGAGGGCCCCGGGACCTCTGACGAACACACCGGGACCCCCACGCCCCTATTTCGTGGGAGGGTCTGACCTTTGAGTACTTTTATCACTGACGAGATACTGTCGGTGCTCTTATGAATGCGCTTCGATTGGTTAATCCGCGTGTTGATAGATGGCTGCAGTGCTTCAAAATGTACAAATGCTGAAAATTTAAAATTCATAAAAAAAGATGATTTTTTTACCGCAATTTTGACAATTTCACGTCTTGTTATTTAAACCAATATACATCATTTTGTATCGTATTTTGTTTAAAAATATGTCATTTTTATATTTGAGTACGTCCAATATTATAATTTTATATATATTTCTTTGTATCGAGTCATTACCAAGGTAAAGCGGTAATTTATTATTATAATAACCATGTGTTACGTTCAAACTGTAGCTACTATATACTGTCGCTAACGAACGAAAATAACCACAGTTAGTCCCAGAACAGTACGGAAAGGCGGTAGCTAAACAAGAATTAAAGTACCCTATGATGAAGGTGGGGCAAGAAAAAGCAAAAGGAAAGGAACGAGGGTGGTGCTCTGGTGGAACCTGGAATGAAATTAGTCTCTGGCAATAGAGATTATGTAATACTTCTTCAAGGTGTACTTCAAAACAGTCGCTGCTTTTTGCGCCAGGAATGGACAAGAATATAACTTAATGGAATATCTCTATTCTTTTTTCTTTTTTAATTTTGAATTTACATGAGATGTATTATATTGTATACACAATTGTAATCAAATTTTTCAAAATAAATTATTGCACTCTATTATACATCCATCAAAGCGTTTTTTTTATTGTCTACAAAAAGGTATTAAGGAACTTGGATCAATGATTGATTAACTCAAAAGATATCTTAGGGAGAGACTACTGAGCTCTCCCTGTCTCTCCCTGAGATATCTTTTGAGTTAATCAATTTTTCACCCAAGTTCCTTAATACCTTTTTGTAGGATATACAAAACACTTCAATTGATATATTACAGAGTATGCAATTCTATTCAAAAAATTAAGATGATTTTGAAATCTTTGAAACGCCTCCACTTCCGGTGCTGACTCATGTATCACTTGGTGCTTTATAGAGTTACGTATATTAACATTTTGTTATATTGTAATAGAAATTTTTAAATTACAGAAAACGAAGCAATTGTTACCTACAACTAATCTTACTGTTATTGTTATGATCCTCGTTAGAGCAAATGATATTCCTAATGAAATGAAGCAACTTTTCTTTAGTTTTCTAAAAAATTTATTTAAGAATGAAGTTAAGTATTTCTATTTATCTCCCATTTTCACGTAAGAAAAGGGGAACCGATGATTCCCGTTGTGAAATGAAAAATGGAAAAGTGTCGGAACAAAACGGAAATTGACTTGTCATCGATTTAATTTTGAAGACAAAAGAAGATATTGATTTTTTACATTGCTTGTCTATATATCTTTTTTTATACAAAGGAGTCTGATCGGTATAATGTTTCTTTCCTCTCAGCGAGGTGGCGGTTCTTTTATTTATAAAAAAAAATTTCGAAACAATAGTTCACGGAGCATTGGCTGCAAAGTATCGAAACAAGTGGGTCGTCACTGGTTGGTGATGGTTGGCGCTCATTCCCTTTCGACGAGATGTAATGCAACACCACTGTTCCTCTTGTCTCTTAGCCAAATTGTTTTTCGTTTTGCGGTAACAGAAGTTCCTTCCTCGACCGTAACACTATGAACCCGCGTTTCTTCGATGTTTAACTTTTCGACGACCTTGCAAGAAATTGCAGTTCCTTCTCTCATTCCCTCTGCTAACAATAAGTTATTCGCTCGCCAGAGCTTGGTCATCCGTTCAACACGACTCGTTGACGTCAAATATAGAAAATATAGAAATATAGAAATATAGAAATATAGAAATATAGAAAAACGGATTTATCGTTTCTTTGTTAAATGCCAAATTTTTGTGGTTTATTATAATGGTACCATTGTGGGCACCATCGTGATAATGGGCAATTTCTCTAAAGATATGGAGACGATCCTTAGCTCCAAAGGGTAGATTCTTATGGCTTTATAACTTATAACCTGTACCTCGTAATTTGTAAAGCATCGAAGGAACACGTGAATAGTTTGCAAGGATAACACTTCTAGGCATAAGAAAATTTTTATCAAATAAAATTAACGAATATTTCACGCGTTCCTTCAAATGGAGCACGGCCATTCCTTAAAAACGACCTAACTCTCAACTAGATATGATCGAAGCTTGCAAAGAAAATGAGTTCTAATTTAAAATAACATCTCTTCTTAATCATTCCTTAATTAAAATTCTTAATTTATTGTTTTATTTTAAAAGCAAGGATATTTAACTTATCTTTAATATAATATTAAAAGCATTGATAAATGGGAAATTAATCGAGAAATGTACGATTTTGCGTGGGATTCGTGTAGAAGAGAAACTTTGCACGGTAGAATGGTTGACGTAATTCAGTCGGGAAAAGTGCAGGCAACCGTCGAAATATTTCGGCGTTATTATGTTGTGTTGTGCGTAATGTTGCGAGCGAGCCAAATCTCGAGTCCAGAGGGATGAGTCAAACCTCAAGGCTCCGTTCGCGTCGTTCGCTCCGTTCCCTTCGTTCGCTACGTTTCGCTTTGCTTCGTTCGCTCGATGTTGGCCCGGTTTATCTCCGGCCAATCCCGAAATAATCTTAGATTCGGTCTCTCCTGCTCTTACTTCGATGTCTGTCTTCTAAGGCCTCGACGCCTCTTTCTTGTCTTGTCTTGTCTTGTCTTGTCCTGTCTTGTCTTCTCCTCCTCCTTCTCTTCTTCTTCTTCTTCTTCTTCTTCTTCTTCTTCTTCTTCATCTTCTTTTTCCTCTTCAGCATCGTTTGTCCGCATTCGTACGACCGACTTTAACGTAATAATACGTACATCAGGGAATTTTGATCAAATGAATCACGTGCTTTCTTTCACGTTACCTTCACGGCAAAAGCTATTTTTCGTATAATTATTTATACATTCTTGATTGTTAATGACGCGATGTGATTCAACAGTTTTTTCTTCTTTTGAAATTTAACACGTATTACGTGGGAACTCTTTTACAGATAAATCTTGCCAGCGTTTGTAAATTATTAATATTTCATAAATATTCCTTTCTGTTATAATTTATCATATAATTAGAAACTTAGACGTCTTATTTTTTCTTTGATCATATTTTAGGAACTCTGGTTGAATGTACTAGAGTTGTTCAGAGTTTGCCAACTCAGTTTATGACATAACTTAATGTTCAATTATGTAATTTGTAAAGCATTCAAATTACGGAAATGTGTTTCCTGCATCGATTGTTACTAATTTTATATCAAGTTCGTTCGTTGCTATTTCTATTATAATGTGTACTGTTTTTATATTCTTAAAAGATTTTCCATTGTCTTGTATGAAAATATACTAATTATAGAAAGAGCTACGTATATTAATATTTTCTTATATTGTAATAGAGATTTTAAAATGACAGAAAACGAAGCAATTGTTACCTATAAGTAATCTTACTATTATTATTATTATTATTATTATTATTATGATCCTCATTAGAGCAAATGATATTGCTAATGAAACGAAGCAACTTCTTTTTCTTTATTTCTCTAAAAAATTGATTAAGGAATGAAGTTAAGTATTTCTGTTTATTTCCCATTTTCGACCCCTTCGTTCAAGAAAATAATTTGTCATTACGTTTACAAACGTTATCAAGCAATGTTTTTTATAGGACACATATATGTGTAACAATGAATAATGCAATTGCGATCGTAAGAAAAGGGGAGCCGATATTGGCATTGAAGAATGAATAATGGAAAAGTGTCAAAACCGAAATTGACTTGTCATCGAATTAATTGATTGATAATCTTTTAAGCGCTTATTTGCATAGGCACGCGTTGTCTTAAATCTCGCAATAAACATCGGTATGGCATCCGGCCGCGTCAGAATCTTAATTTACCAAGCAGGTTGCGCAACTGGTCTATTTCCATGCATTCCGAATCCCACTACTGTCTACGTATTCATAGTATTTCCTATCTAGTCTAAAACAATGGCATTGCAATACTTGTACCTAATAGATAACAAACCAAAGTTACTTTTTTCCATGGAAAATTCGACGAGCATCACGAAAGACATTGGGTGCATTTCATTTGGTCAAGGATAGGGTATCGCAATGGAGAAAGTGAAGGATTTAATTGTTTAATTAGTATTAATGCAAGTTGATCAATATTGCCTCGTTTGGTTTTTATTCTATTTTAGATTTTATACTTTTTTAATTTTATCGCCTGCTTTTTTAATTTTACTTTAGAAAGCTACGTTTCAATATGAACATTATAACGTTAGAATAAGTGTTGTGCTAATTAATTATAGCGAACAATTTAGGTTTAATCGTAAAAAGCAATATTCATCTTTTACCAGTTATTTTTTAATACTTTATATATAAACTAGAAGCTCAGA
The DNA here is from genome assembly GCF_051020975.1 of Osmia lignaria lignaria. NCBI lineage: Eukaryota > Metazoa > Arthropoda > Insecta > Hymenoptera > Megachilidae > Osmia > Osmia lignaria. The sequence continues at coordinate 1,315,347 of NC_135046.1, read as the reverse complement.
GCCGTCAAGAGGAAACATTTAGTAGTGGAGGTGAATTCAAAATGAATGTATTATTTTTTAATATTTCAATCAGACGCGTTTATATCTATGAAATGATGACTAGCCAGCTTACATTCTGTTGCATAATTATTGCATATAAACCGATGAATCAGCGAGTAAAAGAATAAATTAAATTATTGCGAAATGAACTTGTAAACTTCCTGATGCTACTTATCTGTATATTTATAACGTTGATCCTTGGCCAGAAAAATAACTTGTTGGTTAATGACACTTTAATTGGGTTTGTACTTGTGATAATTATAAGCGTTCGTTATTTTAGAATGCTCTCGATGTTTTGATCGTCGAAATCACGACGTTATTGAATATCTTTTGATATTCAAGTAACCTGAAAAGAAGAAAAGCAATTGGTATAATTTTTTTATAAATCAGAAGCACAAACTGTTAAGAAATATTTCGAAGATAACCAGATGGTGTATGCTCATTCATATACTCGTAACTATCAAAACGGCTGCGTTCGGATGGTATATCGATGTCAGCTTCGTTATTATATGGAAAACGTTAAACATTCGATAATTACCTTTGTGGAGATTTCTATTTCTATTTTTCATTAAATAAACATATTATTTATTATATAGTTGTTCTTTTATTTTTTCTACTTTTCTTTTTTTAGAATAGATAAACTCGTGCAAGGAAAATTTTTAAATAAAATACAGAGGTAATTTTTTAACTGATTAATTGGCCTGTCGCTTTCTTTACTTTTTATTCAAAGGTATTAATGAAAATTATAATAAATTAGAGAGAAAACGTTTTGGCCGTGTTTCAATTAACCACCTGTGATCTGTTGGAATTTGAAATTTCTGTTATATTGTTATTCTGGCGCCAGCTTTTAACTTTTCTCGTTTCAATTATGCAATCTGTGATAAATGCTGCCAATTATTCTCCTCTGATCGCGTGAATTTTTTATAACACGAGTATCAGGTCGTTTAAAAGTCTGCATAGTTTCAAAGCTCGCATAAAACGTTTTACGCGACACAAAGATATATAGAAGTATAATTATTGTTATTCGTGTTATTAAAATGATTAAGAAATATGCTACTTTAATGACTAGAAGAAGCAAGAAATTACTGTTAAATATTTCATTCTCCAAGTTTTCATTCCGAAAGTACATAAGAAATGTTTAAAAACAAACTAAAATTCAATTCTTCTTATCATTGTGTACCTAATTAAAATTTTCTGCTGCTCGATTGCATATTGTAGGCTGCCTGCCTAGTACATTGTAGACAGATATAAAGAGGATCTATAACCGCAATTGAAAATCAATGATCTTAGCTCTACTGTTTAATCAGTAGATTACATATAAATTTGATGTAAGAGTTAACAAATTGGCAAGTTAGTTCGCTGATCAATCTACAAAATGCAACAAGTAGATGCAAAAAGAGATAATAAGCATCGGGGCGTTTTGCGGTCAAATACCTGTTTGACACGATTAAAAACTGAAAGAAAAGTCAAAGGCACTCGCGATCTAGTTTAACGGTGCAACGCGATGAAAACACCGCACCCCAACAAACGAACCAAACACCAGCCTCTTATCTTTTCTAAAGCACAATTACATTGCCACCCCCCTTAAGAATCTGTTGCCGAATGCATCAGTAGGAGAACTCAACATTGTATCGATGAAATGATATAAAAATCATTGAAACAACTAAAGGGGTTGAACACGTACGAGCGTATGCCCTTACGATTTGGCTAGTTAAATGGAAAAATAACTGGGCAGCAGGGAAGCGGGTGCAGTTTGTTCTTGAGATATAAGTACATGACCGGTGGTGCTATTATCGAGCACGTGCGCCTTCCACGTGTACCACTGATCTTGATGCACGTCGAAAACTCGAACTCGGTGTCTCTGGCTACCGGGGATATCAGAGTGTTCGAGCGTGAACCGTGTTTTTCGGATCGGTGTCATTTCTTGCAGAAGATGTAGCCTCGGTCGGAGTATCCAGGATCTACTGAACGGCGGGAAGGAAGTAAAGGAAGGAAGGAAGGGTTGAAGTCGGGGGCGAGGATAGGAGAAAGAAAAACGGATGTGCCAGAAAACGAGCCCGCCAAAGGTAAGTTGCCTGTCTTCCTTCGACGTCTATTTTCATCTCACTCGACCGATCGAGGCGGTTGTAGCTTTCCGCGGCCACCCCTTGTCACACTTTTGGTATCATCTCCACCTAAAAAGGTAGATTGGCCGAGGAACTAACGCGATCTTTTATTGGACGAGCTGGCCGACCAATCGTCTGGCTCGTTACATTCTAGGATCACGTTGCACGCGCTTATATTGGGAGCCCCCGCTCGTTTCCCCGACAGAACGGCTCTCTAACGTAAGTGCATCACACATCGTCGGTGTTCATCTAATCGTCGATCTTTTTTCTCTTTTTTTTTTCCTCCTTTCTTTCTTCTTTTCTCTCTTTTTTTTTCTCTCCTCTGATTACGCGCTGACAACACGCGTACAACCGCTGACACTCGGCGGTGTGGTGAAGCGAAAAAAGGAGACAAACGAAAATCGGAGGAATAGAGAAGTGCGAATAGAAGATATATCGTCGGAAAGAGGAGAAAACGAAGTCGTCTCGCGCGAAAAACAAGGAAAACGGACCGTATAGGACACGGTCGGAGGAAAGCGGTGGTTGTGATCGAAGCCTAGGGGATTTTCTCTACGTGATCCGTTGTACAGCAGCCTGTGCCTAGTGAGATCGGCCTTCAGTCTAGCAATCTATCTTCCTTTTTTTAACGGATGATTCGTTGGGTAACCGAGGAAAGTGTTGGTAATAATCTATCGTCGTACCTTCTCTCGATCGAGGTGAGGAAATATGATGGGCGGGGGGTGGGGAGGGGGAGAGTGAGAGAGAGTGAGAGATGGGAGCCAGCCAATGTGAATAAGTACGGTTCCCGATCTCGATGCTAGTGACTTTTTCGAGTTCGAGCCTCGAACGTGTGACTGACGTTGGTTTCGAGGTGGAATTGGAATCCTTGTTTTATTACTAAGGAATAAGTATCGCCTCTCGACACCCCAACGGAGAGACAATTTTGGTGCGTGGTTCACTTCTTTTTTTATCTTTAGTGAACGGAACACAGTGCATTTTTTTTTTTCTTCTTCGTTTTCTACGAATCTTCCTTCGTTCCACTCGCGAATTCTTCTTCAGATTCTTGGACGCATTAACGCAGTGGTACTACTACTTCATCGAGCGCGAGTTTTAATGGGCTGCTAATTGGTGATGGATATTCGAGATCAGTGCAACGCAGAGGTGCAATTTCGGATAGTAAAGGCAAAGATTACTGTCTCGTGCGGTACCAGGGACTTTCTTCATCGCTCCGCTGGTTAACACCGGCTCTCCTCCGCGAATTGAACAGTGCGATGTGTTACAGTTTTCGTAATCGAAGGAATTCTCGTGGAACGAGTTTTAAGTCATAATATTTCTTAATATTCTTAATTTTTACTTTCTTTTCTTTTTGCCCGGTCGCTTTATCATTCTTCTCAATTTTTATCGTTCGAGATAAAAGAAAATTTGCATTTTAAATATTCTTTGCTTAAAAATTTCTAAGATAAATTAGAAATGAATCTTGCGACAGTGCGCGAAGCTTTCGAACGCGTGTTCCGCGAAGAAGCCGAGAACTTTGAGGTGTAGAGTGCGCGCGCCATTTTGTTTCCGCCGTGTAGTTTCCGGAGCATGTTGCTTTTTCTGGACGGAGCTAGAAATACGGTGTCTTGTATCAACGATTGGATGGATTTCCTATTTCAACCTTTGCTTTTCGATTACCTACTTTGTTCTATTTTTAGGCAACTCTCTACGTAGTTGCCGTTCGTTTTCCTTGCCAAACACGGGTAACGCTCGTGTATATATTTTTATTTTTCTTCTTTTAAACCGACCAGCGATTCTTCGTTACCGTTTTTATTTTTAGCGCCCTTACTACGGCTTAACTTAATCGTTCGGTGTCGAGCGACTTCTTTTTTCTTCACACATTCCACTGGTACCTTTAAATATTTTTCGTTCATATTATGTTTCCTAGATGCGAGGTTTGTTCTTCTCTCATTTCAATCAATCGTTTGTTCTTCTCTCGAAATAGTAAATGAAATAAACCGAAATAAATTAGGGTTACTCAAATACTTGAAGATAATTATTAAATTACATGGTCTCCCTTTTTCGTTTCACATAATTTACTTGAATTTTTATTAAAATATCAAAGAATAATAATAACAATTGATTTTTTTTTAAGACTTTATCTAAAGTTATAAATTTTTTTTTTTTAACATTCAATCGATAGCTACGATAGTAAACAAGCCTCGAAACACAAAAGAAAAGAATAAGAATAGTTATAATAGAAAATAAGAAAGAAGCAGCGTGTTTTGGAGCAGCGACGGAGGTAGGGATGAAAGGCAGCCTAATAATAACGGTGGCTGATTGTTTGTAAAATAGGGCCGCCCAGAACGTGCCGCCAGAAGTAGTCCGTCCGCCGCCGAATTCTCCGAGGAACGAGAATAAGAGCAGGAAAACGAAAAGCAACAAGGAAGTTCTTCCCCACCTTGCGACAAGTGGGAAAACGACGACGTAGAAGGCACGCAGACCTTCCAGGGAACGAGAGGAACATTATTTTTTGATATTCTGGAACAGAGCGTCTTAAAGTAAAGCCAAGATGCCGAAGCCGAAGCCACAGGAAGGAGAGGATCCCGATCCAACCCCATACCTCTTCGTCTCCCTCGAGCAGAGGAGAATCGATCAGACGAAACCGTACGATGCGAAAAAGGCGTGTTGGGTACCCGACGAAAAGGAAGGATATCTTCTTGGTGAGATCAAGGCTACCAAGGGTGATATCGTTACCGTTGGATTACCTGGCGGCGAGGTAACCTAACTTAAACTTTTTCTACATATCTTTTTTTTTTTTACAGTTACATAAATACACTTTGTACACTTTCGGTCAAATCAACAGTTTTAATTAAATTATTTTATATAATTTTGGAAGCTTCATCAATGGGGTGCTTTTACTCGAATATTAGATTCATGATCAATAAATCATAGACATAATAATTATTTTGTCTTTTAATTGTTAACTGAAATGGATAAAGTTATGGTTGAAATGATGGTACGACTACAGAGTGACTCCAATTGAAAAAGAAAATGAATGAGCCAGGGCAGCAGAGCTCCATCCTATCGGACCGTTCGAATTCTATTTCTGGAGTAGTCGAAAACTGTTCTTTGGCTCGTAATGTTTGCCATCACTCTACGTTCCGTCGATTCGCTTGCTTTTCTTTTTACTCGATATAAAAATAAACAGCAGGATAGGCGCGATACTTTATCCGACAGATTCTGTTTACAGAATCTATTAGGGGGTAAATTGATTTAATCCATCAGTAATAATTAATTCTTTATTTGAAATATTCAGATTCGAGTAAAATGCTACTATAGATGGAGCTAGGACGATCTAACAAAAAAAAAGAGCTTTCCAATTTAAATTGAATGTAAATTGAATAATTAGTTTGTAATAAGGTACGGCCGTGTCAGGAAATAAAATTGGTCCAGAGATTACGTGAAATTCGGAAAGAAATATGGCACCGTGCTACATTCTCTCCCCGATTATTTCTCTCTCTGGCTCACGGAGGGATGCGCGCGCGCGTTATTTTTCGCGATTTAGTTGGCAGCGGTTATTTTCGTTCGCAGCGGGACATAATACCGTACGAAATGCCACGGTTCTACGTGCTGGATTACATAATGGTTCAGCAAACCCTGCCATCTCTTCGACAACCGACGCTGAAACGCTATTGTTAGCATCGTCGCTAACATCGGTAATAATAAATTTAAACGCTACTTAACGAAACTTCGCGGGTCAATATATTTTTAGCCGGACGAAAGCAAAATGAACGAGACTCGTATGAAAATGTGCAGAAGAAAAGTTAGAATCGGGGAACGGAAATTGGAGAAAGGGCAATATTTGTTAAGAATAAAATTATTTAACGCCTGGGTCAATCGTGACATGAAATATATGAAATGGTTTCACATATTGAATTAATAATTTTAAACGGTCACTGTGAAATTTAGAAAATGAAAATAATGTGTAATATAAAATTAAATTTAAATTGTGGGTCTCTCCATGGTCCGCCGTCCATTTTAAATTTAATTATTGTATATACAGAAAAATTATGAATTCTACCAAAGTCTTTTTATTCTGTACTAAATAAAATCGCATTCTTTTAAAAAATGATTACATCATTATGTAGAAAAGAATTCTTTTTTGAATGTTTTTGGTTTTTGAACGAATCAAATAAAATCTCGAAGGCGTTCCTTGATACTTATCTAGAGCGACCATTAAAAGGTTCATGTATCATAGAAAAAATAAGCCGTATACTCGTACAGACGAAACAGTTCCGCAAGGAGCAGCTGTCCCAAGTGAATCCGCCAAAGTTCGAGAAATCCGAGGACATGGCCGACCTGACATTCCTGAACGAGGCGTCCGTGTTGCACAACTTGAAACAACGTTACTACAGCAAACTGATCTACGTAAGTGTGATTTCTTCAAACGATTACTAACGAGCGTCTTTTCTTTCCCGACCTAGACTAAGGACTTCAAAAAGGATCAGCTGCAGCAGGTGAACCCTCCAAAGTATGAAAAATGTGAGGATATGTCAAATTTGACCTATCTCAACGATGCTTCTGTCCTCCACAATTTGAAGCAACGTTACTACGCCAAGCTCATCTACGTAAGATAGATTCCCAACAAAAAGGATTGTTTTCTGTGATTTCCAAGCCGTCGTCGTTTCCTCACTTCTTCTTGAAGGGAAACATCGACTTTCCCCAAGGAAACGTTGGATAAAGCACCTGGACGTGCCACCACGTTTTTATCGAGCCTTTTTTATTATTGTCTTCTCCAATCTAATATTGGATATCGAAATATATACTTCGAAAGATATTGCATGACAAGAGTCACAAGAGACATCGTATCAAAGTACTACCTTGATCCTTTGGATCGCGATGTCTTCTCTTCCTTTGAATTTCGTTCCACTTCGTTTCTTGGATCGATCTAATCTCACAGAATTCCAAATAATTCATTTTCCACCTGAAATACCCATTTGAGGAAATTTGCTCTTTGTTTCCGATTCCTTCAAGAGAAAATTCTCGTCTCAGGACACGAGTTGCTTTCTCAAGAAAATTACCTTTTGCGTTTATTTTAATATCTGTACCTCAGACAGGCATAGACACATGTATGTAGGGACATTGTACATACATTTGGACTTAAAATCAATCTCTGTTTTTATTTCATTTTTCCAGCATCCTTTCTAATAAATATCGACGAGTAAACGTCACATCGTTGCACGTTTTTTATTAATAATTGTAATGACAGGTACATGTTCGTTGCGCGGTGTCAATAGACGACAACGACAACCGCAAAACCTGTTTGTTGATTGTATTAAAAATTGGATCAAGAATTTTGTCTGATTAAGTTTTTCCTCTTTGCAGACTTATTCCGGCCTCTTCTGCGTAGCTATTAATCCCTACAAAAGATTCCCTGTGTACACCCAAAGGTGCGCTAAGCTCTATCGAGGCAAAAGGCGTAATGAAGTTCCACCGCACATTTTCGCCATTTCCGACGGTGCATACGTCAACATGCTTACCAGTAAGTGAATATTTCTTAAAAAATTGTAATTACGATCTCGTTTTATGTACAATTCTCAAGCCACCCTCGTTGTTTCTTCGCAGACGCCGAAAATCAGTCTATGTTGATCACCGGTGAGTCTGGTGCCGGAAAAACTGAGAACACGAAGAAAGTAATCGCGTACTTCGCCACCGTCGGTGCCTCGACCAAAAAATCTGAAGATACATCGAGTCAGAAGAAGGGATCTCTGGAAGATCAAGTCGTACAGACCAATCCTGTACTGGAAGCGTTCGGTAACGCTAAGACCGTCCGTAACGATAACTCCTCCCGTTTCGTAAGTTTCTCACTTTAACTATTTTTCCCAATTTGGAAATCAATAAATATAATCTTGATGAATTCATCAAGATTTCGGGCCTAATTAATTTAAATTTGCTGCAAGTGGACTTTTCTTATGCCACTGATGTCCCCTCTGTCAACGTATTAAAATATTTTCTAACTATACTCTGAAAATTAATACATATATCATTCCTTGTTGCGAAATAGGGTAAATTCATCCGTATTCACTTTGGTCCTTCTGGAAAACTGGCTGGTGCCGATATCGAGACCTGTAAGTTTCCTTTTTTATTCGTTTATATTTCGTTATATTTTCATTGAATTCTTACGACAGCATACGTTTCGATCGGTTCTTCCATACACCAACGCGAACAAATTCGTTTAGCTTCATTTATTTACACGCAGTTGGCTTCGGTTCCCTTCATGTATTTTTTCTTCCAACCACACACGTTCCACTTACGTTTCGTTTCATTCTATTATATTTCTCTTTGCGTCATGCATTCCACGATTGCTTCACGCGTATGTTGCTATTTCGGAATGAACGCAATTACCATTCGCGTAGATACATATATATATAAGTTTCGAGGACACATATTTATTTCTCTTATTTCCTTTTTTTTTTAATAAATTCATTTTGTTCCGCGTAGATCTACTGGAGAAGGCTCGTGTCATCTCTCAACAAACTCTGGAGCGTTCGTACCACATCTTCTACCAAATGATGTCCGGCTCTGTTGCTGGATTGAAGGGTAAGACTATCGATTTCGTAACTCGTATATCTCAACCTTCGTGGACGATTTATTTTATTAGTTGAAGAGAATAATTGTTTTTAAGATAGAAGAATATCATCGATGATCACTGGTGTTTATGAGCGTAACTAGATAGAGTTTGCCCCCTAAAATATGAACTGGTCCCCTTATAGTTTCAAATTTTCAAAACTCTAAAATTCTAATATTTTCAAATTCGATACTGTAACATTTAGAAATTTCGTCGTTTCAGAACTCCAGAATTTCAAAATTTTTAATAAGTTCAGGGACCAGGGTCCACCCCAGACAAATATCCTTGTTACGCCATTGCTGGTATTCTGAATTTTTTTTTTCTCTTCTATCAGTAGATAAGTTTATATAATACAATGCAAACATACGATGATCAAGGTTTTTACTGTGATCAAGGTAGACAGAAAAATGATCTTGACACTTTTCTAGCAGAATCGTATAGGTAATCTCCAGTCTGTTCCACCTTCTCCTCCCAGTTTCTTTTTTTTTTTTTTTTTTTTCTTTGTTTTTCTTTCTCCAATCACGAAAGTATTAAGACTAGGAGCCAGAAGAAGTATCTGGACGAAGCAGAATGTACCTGTTGCGTACAATTGAAACGCTCGTGGAAGCACCTTTTCCGTATTGTTCAAGTCTCAATCGTTTGATCCTGATTCCATGTAGACATGTGCTGCCTGTCGAACAACATCCAAGATTACTACTTCGTCTCTCAGGGCAAGACCACGATCCCAAATGTTGACGACGGCGAGGAGTTATTGTTAACAGACGTAAGAACCCGACGATCAAAAATGCCAGGGCTACGCATCTCTCACTTTTCCCCTCTTGTTGCCTCTCGACCCCCTTTATTGTTCTCGCGGCCAAATGATCTTTGTCGCTTCTTTTATCATCCCTCTCTTTTTCCCTCGAGTTTCTTTGGTTGGCCACTGTTTTAGTAGAATTAGGAAGGACAGTGTTTGGTTTTAACCGTTCTCAACTACGACAAGAGAAATACCACGGTCGTGTTGCTTTTTACCTACCTACGTGTATACGTATTTAATTTTGGTTCTTGAATGACTTTTGTATTTCTTTTGTAAGGACGGTCCCTTTGTTTCCCGACAAAGTCCCTTTAAAGTACAGGGCATTCCCAAATTGATCCTTCTATGAACGAAGCAGGAGGCGTTTAGCGAAGAAGCGGTGCTTCAGAGAATTATACCATTGTTATCCTTTGATTAATTGTTATTAATTATGATATTCTTTATTGGAACTACGATTCTAAATTGTCGAATATTCAGAACATTATCATGGACATATCAAACGAAATTTATTTTCTTATTATTTTATGTCCTTCGTGGGCATGGTAGATTAATATAAAACAAAGAATTACAAATTTTGCTTTTAAAAATAAGGAAGTTGGTTAAATTGATAAAACTGTTTAATCCTTAATTACTCTTGGAATACCGTATACAGAGTTAACTAACTGATGGGACTAAATAAAAATTACTTTTGTTGAAATTATCAAAAATTTCTACAATATTTTATCAGAAGTAATTTGAAAAGGACAATTTGGAATACGAGTTCTAGACATAATCCCATTTAACATTAGATAGATAAACCAGGCGATTTTTCTGACAAAATCGTCCCTCCAATAGCAGTTCACGTACAAACTAGCCTCTATGTAGATAGAATCCGAAGGAAAGCCACCAGGAAACATGGCACCCTTGTTTGTAGTTAATACCTGCATGTTCTTTTTTTGTTTCCTTTTTGGCCGTCTGTAGAGATGTTGCTGCTGTCCAACAACATCCACGACTACTACTTTGTGTCGCAAGGCAAGACGACAATCCCTGGCCTCGATGACGGGGAGGAACTTTTGATTACCGATGTAAGTGCTTCCCTTTGACCGGTCAAGCACTCTTCTGTTCGGTATTCAAGATTGAATAATTCACGTTTTCATCTGTATTCTTCATTAAATGATTCTTTTATTATTTATAGACCTATGTATTTTCACACATTATTATACTCAAATAATTTACAAAAAAAATTGTCTTTCTTTCTATTCTAATTTTTTTAAACGTGAATAATTTCGTCTTGAATATTGCCACGGATTTCCTGTAACATTTATATGATTTCTATGTTCCTTAATAGCACCTTGTATTTAGAGAAATGAGACACTCTTCGAGTTATGCTGTCTTTGGATATGATAATATTTTGACGATACTTGTGCTGAAATATATCACTGTTTGCTCTATATTCTTTCTCTATCTATCTGTCTGTCTGTCAATCTATCTATTCTAGCTCATCGACGCCTCGTTTTCAACCAGTGTATAACCAATTCATATTCTTTTTAACAGCCACCATGATCATTACAGTATCAGAAGAGCAGAAGACTCGTCGTTTTTTGCTTCTACTACTTTCTTCTACTTCTTCTATTTTCTTCTTCTTCTTCTTTCTTCTTCTTTCTTCTCTATTGCTCCTCTTCTTTTTCAGCCTTTACTTGTTGCAAATAATTTGCCACTTGTGTCCACTCTGTTATACCCACCTTGTCGCAGATTTGCAATCGCCCACGATTTTCAGACCTACGCCTTGGAAAATTTTCACTTTTCCATAAATTTTTAACGAATAATCGAGATTATAATGAATATGAAAATCGGGGGCAATCGCAGACGGTAGATTTGCCAAAAAAAAAAACCAAACACATACATAAATACATGCATACATACAAACACGTGTACACATACACACAGTTGCTCGTTAAGCAGAGCCAGCTTGAACCGAACCAAATAATGCAGAATTAACCATGTTGAGCAACCGGATTGGGGACTATTGGTACATTAGCCAGGGTAAGACGAGAATTCCGGGAGTCAACGACGGCGCGGACATGGAAGAAACGGACGTAAGTCCAACCCCCAGGGTTAGGGGCATTAGAATTCTCGACAAATCTTTCTACCACTTTGTTCAAAAATCTTATCGACGAAACAAGGAAATAATTTTTAATACTTCGATTTTCCAGTAAAAATAATATTTTCGCCATTGAATGCTACAGTAAGAAGAGTGCCCTACGTGGTCCACTTAAAAAATCATTCGCATTACCAAATATATAGAAGTAACTCTTGTGTGTGTGTTTTTTTTTTTTTTTTTTTTAAATTTAATGAAAATAGAAGAACGTGGCTGATTGGTATAAAGAAGCAAGGTGGTAGAAAAGTTGGGCCGAGGTTTCCATCACCCCCCTCGCGCCCCGCCTGCGAACGCTTGCTGCAGCCGCAATCGGGGTGCGGGGAAATTGGGGGAGCATAGGAACAAAAAAAAACATATTCGATTGAAAGTCAAGTTTTCACTGGCGAAAATGTAAACCAAGCCCCCCCTGGGTACCCGCTCCCCGATCATCTCCGATGCACCTTGCCTTCCATTGCGTCAGCTGTTTGTCGCTCGTTCGCAACATCTGGAAGACAACACCGGAAACGTTTGATTTTTACCGAGATTATTTTTCTTCACGCGATAGGGTTGTAATCGACACGAAGGAATCATCCAGAATGGATTTAACGTTCAGGATAATAGTGGGTACCGAATTTGTGATTCAAGTATAATTAAGCCTTTTTTTTCGAAATGCTTCACAGATATGTGTATGTTGTCCAACAACATATACGACTATTACAACGTGTCTCAAGGAAAAATCACGATCCCCAACGTCGACGATGGCGAGGAATGTTTGCTGACGGACGTAAGTCCTTGAACAATCGAATTCCTCAACCCATGTTTCTTGTTTCTAGACACCCCTTGAACGTACTCCCACTTTTTCTACCTTCATACCAAACTATACGTATATGTATGAAAGATACCTGTCTCTATGGGTTCTTTGTACATCCTCCATTGTACGATACCCCCTGATTACGAGTTTCTATTAGATATTCTTATCCAAAATATCAAGTAAATAGTAACGAATGGATATGTTCGTTGTTATAGTGTTCATATAGAAAATTTAAAAATTAGATACATATTTGGTGTAACAGTAATTTTGTTATCTTTCGTTACTATTTTGTCGTTGGGACTCCATGTACATAAATGTAGAACCCCAAATTATCCAATTTTACCTTCAAAGCATTTTATCTAGTTTATTCGTATCTAGATTTCAGCCTGTACGTACGTATACGTAGTTACGTGCTTGGGTGCGTAAGTACGTAGCCGAAACCAATCGACTGCCCTTATACTTTGTTCGGAAATTACTTATATCTAATAAAGTGGGTCAAGTCTGTGAAGGGATAAGCATTGGGACAGGAATAAGGTACGTTTGAAAAGCCAAAAAAAAATGAATTTGAGATGCGAGTTTGCACCCCAAATTTATCGAAATGGATTTTCAAGCACCCCTAGCCCCTATCAGTGCCCACTCCTGGTTTCAAAATTGGACTGTATAAATTGAAAAATTCGATTCAGTAAAGATAATTAATGAGAAGGGGAACCAGTCGAATGGCAAGGGAAGGTTGTATAAATTCAAAGAATGTATACTTTACGAAAATTCCTTAGATCGTTTGTTGATCCTTGGTAGATTTAACACCCCCTCTTTATCACTGATCAGCCTCGAGATGGAAATTCTCGACGGTTTGACGAAACTTCAAAGTGGGTAACGACGTTGAACTTGAAGAACTAGGACCTCCTCGAGAGTCTTTTTCTGAAAGGAATGCACCAAAAAGAACGACTCTTAATCCTTGTTTTTACTCAACGAAGGAGGTGAATCGCATCTGTGCAAATCAAACGAGCGAACGAAACATCGATCCTCCTTCGTCTTCTTCTTCGAATTTTCTCTCTTTTTATGGATTTTCTTCTACCGTTTTCGGTTCCGGTAGACTCGGTTTCTGGTACCAAAAATAGTATCATACGATTTTCTAGGTAGAAGCGGTCATACAGTACGAGCTCAGCTTCTGCTTTTTTTTATTTTCAATATTCTTTCACTTTATAGAATTTAGAGCTTAATTTTCAAAGCTTTTTCTCTATTGCTTTGCCGCTACAAACGTTGCTTATAGCATGTGTACCGTCGACAAAGTGACATATAACGAAACGTCCGCTTTTCACGATCGCTCATTGTCGAAAAAGCTGCTAAAGAAATGCCCACTTTCTAGCTTTCTTTCTATCTTTCTTTCTTTCTGCTATTATTTGTGCCGTCCTCTTGTGATGTTCTACTAACAGTGATTCAGCATTTCTCTTTACAAAACGCCTATCCGTCGTATCAAAAGTTTCCTGTTAAAATCTATATTAATGAAGACGATACGATCAAATTTGGATGGAACTTTTGATACGAAAGTGCATAAAATCGATCGTAATTGTTTATTTTCGATAACAGCAAGCCTTCGATGTGCTGGGCTTCACGCAAGAGGAGAAGAACGACATCTACAAGATCACCGCCGCTGTCATGCACATGGGTGGCATGAAATTCAAGCAAAGGGGTCGTGAGGAACAGGCTGAGGCTGATGGTACCGAGGTATTTGTCTTTTCATTTCTTAATTCCACGTATTATTTATAGTAGAAGCTAATTATCTATGGTGGTGTCTCAGTTATTCTTCTGAGATTTCAAGTCTAATTAACACTAGAACTACCGACGTTTGATGCACACTTATTTTTCAGTTGAAAATAATGAAGAGAATTAAACAGATAAGGGATGAAACATAATTTAATATATACATTCATTCTTTATCTCAACAGATAGCTAACGTATATTTTAACCAAAATACCTTGATAAAATTTATAATTTAAAATAAGATACTCAATACTAGTCATTTTGATTGGTTTGATAATTCTAGCGTTAAAGTTCCACGTTCAACAGGGGGGCCATCGTGTCATTAATTCACTCGGTAAAAATTTAAATCCCAGTCCACCCCTGGTTATATATATACCGCAGTTCACCAGAGTCCATAACTGCGACGCGCAGGTTGGAAGATGGTGGGGGAGCGCAGCGAGCTCTCTGCTAATCGCTTTCCACTTCGTTTGGGAGTATCGCCAATCAGGGCGAAGATGCGCACTGGAGAAGCGCGAAGAACGAAAACTGGTCTTTTCGCAGTTATGGACTCTGGTGAACTGCGGTATACATACATGGTTTTTGAGACACTCTGCACACGTAGCCCTCGACGAGATATTTAATCATTTTCCCATCACCCCAATTATAAATTAATTAATTTCCTATTACAGGAAGGTGAACGCGTCGCTAAACTGCTCGGTTGCGACTGTCAGGATCTTTACAAGAACCTGTTGAAACCGAGGATCAAGGTCGGTAACGAGTTCGTGACCCAAGGTCGTAACAAGGACCAGGTATCATACTCGGTCGGTGCCATGTCTAAGGCCATGTTCGACAGGCTGTTCAAATGGCTAGTGAAAAAGTGTAACGAAACCCTGGACACCAAACAGAAGAGACAGCACTTCATTGGTGTACTGGATATTGCCGGTTTTGAGATCTTCGACGTAAGTTTCCTGTACTTCCGCTCAGACTATACACAAATTATACATAAACACACTATCAAGAACAAGTATCACCGCTGAAGATTTTTATCTTTATTTATGAAATAATTTAATTTTTCATGGAATCTCGAAAAGTGACATTGATTCAATTTCAAAAAATATCTGAGGAATAAAAATCTTCAACGGATTTTCAGTCGTAAACCTATTGTTATATAGACACGTTGACAACAAGCATATATGGCTAATTGCCATTTAACACTAAAGTTTTAATATACACATGTTATACTGATTTTGACAAAGGGTATAGCAGAATAAAATGGCCAAAACTGCCCTTGAACCATTTTATAGCTTATAATAAAAAACCGTTGTACACCAAGTTTCAACCCCGTATTTCAACCGGGAGTTGAACAACGGTTTTTTATTATAAGCTATAAAATGGTTCAAGGGCACTTTTGACCATTTTATCCTGTTATACCCTTTTCACACAGTCAAGAAGGTTACTCGTTGTTCATTCAATTTATACTTTTATATTACATACACCGGGTATTCATTGTACTCATTCCTAAGTAGAGTGAAGGACAAGTAGGAAAATAATCACATTTTCATCCTTCGACACTTGATAGACACAGATACACATAGACTAGAAAACAAAAATTCTGTGCCGATCGTTTAGAACCTGTCCTCGTAGTTGATTCTCGTAAAATTCGACGTAAATTCCTGACAAAAAAGGTACATTTCTATTCGTTCTTCAGTATAACGGTTTCGAGCAACTTTGCATCAACTTCACCAACGAGAAACTGCAACAATTCTTCAACCATCACATGTTTGTCCTCGAGCAAGAGGAATATAAGAAAGAGGGTATTGTCTGGCAGTTCATTGACTTTGGAATGGATCTCCTCGCTTGTATCGAACTGATCGAGAAGGTAGCCCCTTGTACACGTCAATTTGACGAACCATGGTTTCTTTACGTTTTTCCATTACGAATTTCCCGTATCTTGTTTCGTCGAAAGGAAATTACCCTGTGATGATTCGATCTTACCGAAAGATTCGTCCTGTACAGTGTTAATGCTCGCCCTTAATGTCACCCTTTTTAAAAAAAATGTTTCAATCTCTGTCATCGTTGGTCTGAACGTTCAATTCCCTTTATTCAGACGTTCTTTGAACACCATTCTCTCCGTATGCGTTTTCTTTCCCTTTCCATATTTTTATAATCGAGCGGAATCTTTGTGCTCGTCAATGGTTTTTTTTTTTTTTCGTAGTCTTTTGCCCCTAGGGCAGCGTTTAATCGTCCATGGATTTTTCTATTAGAACATTTTGGAATGTCTCCCTGAATGATGAATAATTTTCTCCTCTTCCTCGAGAGATCGATTTCGATCGAATTTCTTCGTTTCTAATCCCTCGTTCATTTCCAAAACGCGCATGATTGTTGGAAATGAGGTTTGAAATTTTTCTTTAGAAAATATTGTTACACGTAAAGCATGATACCCCACGATCTATTCGTGTAATTAAAATTCTCTTGACAAGGCACGTCCGTTATACTATATTCGTGATGGACAACTCTGAAAGCGATGACACTTGAACGCAAACTGATCCGGTAAGGAATAATTGTTGAAAATCAACCGTTCTCCTCGATCATCGTCGTTGGTGTTTCATTTTTCTTTTTTTTTTAAGGAATATTAAAAACAGTGGACTTCACGCTGAGTAGATTGTATATTTGATAGTAGTTGATTAACCCGTTGTTACAACTCGTTGTTCTCAACTGTCCATCGAGGAACAGGACGGTCTGCCAGACAGACGGTTTAATCATGGTAGTAGTTGAAAGTAGACTAACACGTTGAAAGTTTAATTAGCTGATGAAACGTTGGAGGTGACCAGATACGAAGAAAATATTTGCCAAAAGAGATCTTTCAATTTTCCAAAGAAGAAGAATTCAAAATTTGTTTGTTTCATTTAATTGGCAAATATTTCAACTTCGTCCAACGCTGTTATCATTGTTTGCAAACATTACAACAATTACTCCTTAAAATCTTGTATCGTCACGACTGGTCGATAGACGATTTAAATTCCTTAACTTGTACAATTTAAACTCGATAAGGAGCCTTGTATAAGTTCAGTTTTCATTTCAAACTCGTCCATTGACTAATCGAAACTCTGATCAGTAGTTGACGCTGTAGATTTAACCCTATCCTTTCTCTAAGGAAAAGGAATTTAGATAGTAGAGCTTCCGGATTCGCCGACGAAGCGACTCTTAGAGAAACAGCCTACGCGAGTAAGAGTAGACTGAATACGAAGTAAAAAGCATGCCTGATTGTTGCTCGAACAGTTCAACAGCTTCGAGCAGCTGTGCATCAACTTCACCAATGAGAAGCTTCAACAGTTCTTCAATCACCACATGTTCGTCCTCGAACAAGAAGAATATACGAAGGAGGGCATTGAGTGGGCGTTCATAGACTTTGGCATGGATCTCCTCGCGTGTATTGAACTGATCGAGAAGGTACAAAATGACGATTGAATCGATCAGGGCAAAGGATCAAAAGACCGATCCAGCCATAGTAATACTTAGAACGAAAAAAAAAAAAAAAAAAGAGAGAAAGCAAACGCGAAAGAAACGCAGCTCAAGGATCTATCAAAGGACCAGCTGGATCCTTAAACGCTAAAATCTAACGCTTAATACAGCAAAACGCAATAGTGATCGTCCACTGTTTTCTTTGGTTGGTCGTAAACACTTTTATCGTAATCGTTTTTTACATCCTTACCCCAATTTGTATTGTCCTTTACGCAGATGTGTGATTTCGCGTTTCAGCGACCAGCAAGCAGTCTTACATTTTGTTTTTCGACTCGCTTAGACAATTTTACACTTCAATCATCACTCGATTTCCATAACAAATCAATCATTCAATCCTTACTCCTTTTTCCTTTCTTAATTTTGTTCCATTTCGAACAACAATTATTTTTTCTTACAATCTTTCTCCACTTACTCTTGTAAAAACATCTGAACAGATCCATCTCGTTACCAACACAAACCTTTTCAATATTTATGCACGACATACAGAACTGTAATCGGTTCAATTGAAATGATTTTTGAAATTTTTGAAATTGGTTTCATACGTGAAATAGAAAAATTCTGTTCTAGGATCATTTTTTAGACTTTCCAGACTAGCTCCCTCTTCTATGTAGGGACATAATCATAATTAGTCAAGGTTGAAAAATATCAAACGCATTCTAAAAATTTTTGAAGCATTGCAAACAACTTTATATCATAGTAGACACAATTATTTCTATTGTATTATATTAGAAGCCTTAAAATTCAAATAATATGTGCAGATGCATAGATATATTAAAAAAGAATTATTTTCATAAATTTACAATAAACATCAAGTAGATATTAACCTTGATTAAGTCCGAGTCTACGAAAGTTGTAAAAATGAAAAGAAAAGAGAACATTTTACCTTCGAAACCAATCGAACAAGCATCTGATTTAATTTTTACTTATCGTTCTTTTTCCCTTCTGTTTTTCTCTTCAACCCCCCTGTCCATCCCTCGTGTCTGTTGGTCCTATGTCATTCACCCTGGTGTGTCACCCCCTGTTCCACGCGTTGTGCTGTGAACGCAACAGTTCAACGGCTTTGAACAGCTCTGCATCAACTTTACCAACGAGAAACTGCAACAATTCTTCAATCATCACATGTTCGTACTCGAACAAGAGGAGTACAAGAAGGAGGGCATCGATTGGGCGTTCATTGACTTCGGCATGGATCTACTCGCGTGTATCGAACTGATCGAGAAGGTATTCTCCTCATAATACTTTCAGAGAGACAGACAGAACAAAAAGAACGTGAAAAACGAATGAAACGTTGAGGAAACGGACAACGATGGAAAGTGTCTGGCTTTTGACCGAAATAAAAGAGGATCAGAACCTCTTCGACTGGTCGTCGGTTTTATGTTGGTAGATTTGGTTCACGCTTATTCTTATTCCATTCTCTCCAGAGTTTTTTTTTTTCTACCATTGTGTTGTCGTTCACCCTTGGAAGGAAAGGTACTCGATACGTGTACCTCGTTTCGTTTTTTATCACTCTTCACCTGCTTCACCTTGTCTGCATCCATTGGCCCCCCTAACGGCACCAATGTCGTGCCCCCTATTATCATCGCCGCACTCCCTCCCGGACTCATCCAAAATCGCCTAAAGCGAACAGTGAGATGCGTTGTGTACCGTTCACAATTTCTTCTCTTATGATTTGTTCTTCCCGTATAAATCCATTTCGTCGAAGGAAATTGATAAATCCAAATTTGGACTGGAATCGAACTACTAAATTGACCATTATACTTTACGTTTATGAAAATTCTTAAAAATATTATGTAGCCCAATTAACCCCTTCTGTACATTGGCGAAACTATAGACCACCCTGACCATTTTTAATATATTTAATGAAAAATTAAAAAATTTTTAAGGGACTTGGTCGACCTTAGAAAAAATCTTTTATTAATTACGCCAATGCTTATGAGCAATTTTTTTTTCTTTTGTCTATTACAAGAAAACCAATTTATTTTGTCATATAATTACCTTAGCTTGTGACACGATTCGAAGTCAAAGTTTATTAAAACATTATTGATAAATTTTGACTTCAATTTTCCATTAGTGTATTAATTTATTCATATTTGTGAATGTTTTATCCCTTCCGTGTCCCTTTAAGCTGCTTCGAATCTTTTCTCATTAATGAATCAACTTTTTGGATGATAATAACAATAGTAATGGTAAGAAATGCAGTTCCAGATTAATGGAAGTTTTAAGAAAATGTTAAAATGTGCAAATTCGAAGCAGATTAATGATACAAATCGTCCCAAAGAATATAATATACATATTGTAACTTACACCCTTTGTGTTTTGTTCTCCCCGACGAGAAAAAGATACAAGAACAAAAGTAAGCCCCCGTTCACAAATAACTAAGCAGCATTAATGACCGCTGTCTTTCTCCTTTATTTTCTGTTTCGTTGCTTGTACCCTTCCTTGGTCTCGAGCAGTTCAACAGCTTCGAGCAGCTGTGCATCAACTTCACCAATGAAAAGCTTCAACAGTTCTTCAATCACCACATGTTCATTCTCGAGCAAGAAGAATACAAACGCGAAGGAATCGAATGGACTTTCATTGACTTTGGCATGGACCTTCAGCAAACGATCGATCTGCTCGAAAAGGTATTGTCACGTCGCCGCATGAATCGCAGCATCCCCTGGACAAACCGGGTCGACGGCTTCGATGATAGAATCGCTGCGAGATAGAGAATGTCACGATCGACGGTCAAGGAAAACGATACCAGCATGCAAACTCTATTGCTCTCCTTTATTAATCTGTTATATCGACTAATTCTTTTAGCAAGTTCGTTGTTTCCACCTACTTCCTGTTTTCCTTCTTTTTCAAGTATATCCATCTTTTCTTATTAGTCACTTCGAGTCTTGGTGCAGAAAGAGTAGAAAAGTAGATTCTATTTTGTCGAAATAATGCATAAATTGCTTAGATTTAGCGCCTTTGATTCCAGTTTCTACCTCGATGGTTTGATAACTCCGAGCTCCAGAAACCTTAATCCTATTTTAATTAGGTCGAAAATAGAGTTTCCCAGAAAAGCACCAAATTGAATTCTTGAAAACTGCTCCCTATTTTCGCTTTCCCCTTCTTACCGATTTGCACGAAAATCGCGAAGACGATGGATAAGCCGTTCGCACACCTATTCGACGCGATGCGAATTCATTTAATTGTGGATTTTAGCTTAGACTCGCAGTCAACGGATAAAGAAGGTAAAAGCTGAGACAAGCGATCGATACATCGACAAGCAGCCAACTGATAACCAGATGTTTCACGCTTGCAAATTTGCCTTGTTTTTTGTGTTGCTCCAGCATGCGTGTGTGCTCGTGTTTGTATGTTTTCGTCGGTAAGTAAAGAAACGATCAACGATACGAAATTATTGAAAGAAGACGGAGAGAAGCGATCATTTTGATAACTTTCGATAATAAAATTTGTTCTATTGAAAATCATTCAAAGAAAAATTCGCTTCCGAGTTTCTGAGAATCTTTCAAGCAATTTCTGTCGTATTATGTATTTTAAGAATTTTCAATTAAAATCGAGTCATTCTGGAGTCTTTTTCATAAAAGACACAAGAGTATCGAGAGTAGCATTCGAATTTTGAATATGAAATATTTGAAGTAACCAAATAGTATACGAGATGTTTTCCAATAGTGAAATTTTAATTTTGTCGAACATGGAGTTAATAAATCGACGAAAATGCCACTCTCGAAAGGTAAATCCTTTCACAATCAGCACATTTGTTAACGATCTTCTTTGTTTCCCTCGATCTAGCCTATGGGTATCTTGTCCATTCTTGAAGAAGAATCTATGTTCCCGAAAGCCACCGACAAGACTTTCGAGGAGAAGTTGAACAACAACCACCTTGGAAAGAGTCCGAACTACTTGAAACCTAAACCACCGAAGCCTGGTCAGCAAGCGGCTCACTTCGCTATTGGCCATTATGCCGGAAACGTACGTTCTCCATGAATCATGGAGCTGTTCGACGTCTTCTTCTACAGAGTTTCGAACGAGCACTTTGATCAACAGGTACCATACAACATCACCGGTTGGCTGGAAAAGAACAAGGACCCGTTGAACGACACCGTGGTAGATCAGTTCAAGAAATCCCAGAACAAACTGCTGATAGAGATCTTCGCGGATCATCCAGGACAGTCTGGTGATGCCGGCGGTGGCGGTGGTGGCAAGGGTGGACGTGGTAAGAAGGGAGGTGGTTTCTCCACGGTATCGTCCTCCTACAGGGAACAGTTGAACAACTTGATGACCACACTGAAAGCTACTCAACCCCACTTCGTCCGTTGTATCATTCCCAACGAGATGAAGCAGGCGGGTGTGATCGATTCTCACCTTGTCATGCACCAGCTCACCTGTAACGGTGTACTTGAAGGCATCCGTATTTGTCGTAAAGGATTCCCGAACAGAATGGTTTACCCTGACTTCAAACTACGGTAAGAATTATTGTTTGTCATCTTCGCACACTTTCCATTTGATATTCTTCAGTTTCTTTTAATTTTTACTTAATTTTTTTTTTTTTATAAATAATCAGTACGGTAGAGTTATTTGTTGATTAGCGAAAAAGAGAAAAATTTTCGTAGATCCCCTTGAACAGCACTAGTAATACTCGTGTAATAGGTAATCGGTTAGAGACGCACGAGATGTCAGATCGTCTTACAAAATGATTCATTTTTATATTGTGATCGTGCAGTTACATGATCTTAGCGCCGGCCGCCATGGCCGCTGAGTCGGACCCAAAGAAGTCCGCTCAAAAATGTTTCGATGAAGTCGGCCTTGATCCAGACAGCTACAGGATTGGTCACACTAAGGCTAGTTGCTAAACCCCAGAAAAAGAAACTTGATTTTTTGTCCCTTGTAGAACATTTGTCTTCTTGTCTGAAGAAAGTTTTCAGTGGAACCCCCTCTGTAATGATCGATCTATCCTGAAATCTCTCTGAAACAGATTTATTATTGGTACACAGGTACCTTTTTCTATTTCTAATTCGATCTTATTTTACGTTCTTTCCATTCTTTTATTTAGAAAGTTTTCAGGATTATGTTTTATAGTAGCCCTCCTTTAACCCTTTGGCTATCAAAGCTAAAACTATACTCATTGTGAGTCAGTTATGATTGGCCCACCTGTACAGTACCGAACATGGTAGTCTTTTCTGAAGAAAAATGGCAACATAGGAAAAGGAAACTTCATCACTTGCTATAATACTCGAAATTTATCACACGCATTATTCTTGGCTTATACCTATACAGTTTAATATATAATTAAAAAATATGAAATTAATTTTTCCAAATAAACGTTTACATACGAATGGTGGCGCCACCTTCGCCTACATCGCCATTTTCCTTAAAGAAGCATACTTGCTCTATACTGTACATATTGAAACATAGTGGTAGCGAAAGGTTTAAGGAGCCCCATAGAAACAGTAAAAGTATTCTGTACTATCTTTGTTAGCCCTAGTACCAATATTATGCATGTCCCGATTGAGTTATTCGAAGATATCGTACCCCCTGAATTGCCCCCCCCCCCCCTATGTCCATTTAGATAGAAATTCTTCAAAATCATTGCCGATGTAAGTACACCCATAAGCCCGTAGATTAAGCGGTAGACTTTGTGTGACCCCTTTAGAAACCAAATATGTATAAAATGATCGTGTGTCAGGAGTATACCCGAAGAGAAGCAGAAAGCGACCGAAACCGGATTCCTCGTTTTATATCTCTTTCATTTATCGTCAGACACGTACACATATTCGTTGAAATTTCTGCCAACCCTATACTAATAGCGTCCGATCACCTGTCTTTTCCGTTGTGACCCCCATACCTTAGGTACAAGATCCTGGCGCCAGCGGCGGTGGAGAAGGTAGCTTCTGATCCGAAGAAGGCCGCAGCGGCTGTTTTGGAAGCGTCTGGTCTCGATCCCGACCAATATCGTCTTGGACATACCAAGGCACGTTTCCTTTCGCGTACGCGGTCACCTCGTTCTCTGCGAGGACCTCGTCGATCATGTTTATTTGTTTACAGCGAGCTTCGTGCGATTCTCTGGAATTCATCGATCGCTTGAATTACGCTCCGAGGATTCGTCGCATGGTTGGACAAAATTGAACTTACAATGAAACTAGATCGCTAGATCCTTTTTGCCATTATTTTTTTTTTTTATACAAAATTGTAGAGCGGCAAGGTTTCTTTTTAAGTTTTAAAATAATTGGGGTAGCTACGATTTGAAAATTACTTAAATAGCAAAATGTATTTTGTGAAACCTATAAAAAAATGTTCATTTTCAAATTAGTTCAATTATGTTACGTTCTGTGCGACGTGTCTCGCGAAACGGTAATTCTACTGATCGATGTTGCCTCGCATAAATCTTTTGCCAGCGTAAACAATGCCTAACCAACGAATATTATAGCGCTCTTTAGGACCGAGTCATGATATTTCGATTTACCTCTACCCACCGAACAGAATTTCTACTAACAACGAATCGTCGAAGAAACTAGACTGCCAGACGATCGTTTTAATCTAATAGTTAGAAATCGTTAAGTACACGGTCTGACGAGAGATCGACTACCAGAAGGATCTCCCGTACCAGCCTCTTAATTATTAGTATTATATGTAACAATTAGATGATCAATATGTGATTAACAAACGCTTGATCATTTCTGTCTGTTTTGCCACCCCAACCATAAAACGAACGCAGATACAAAATTCTGTGCGCCAATGCCATCAAAGAACCTTGCGACCCACTAAAGGCCACCCAGCTGGTCCTGGACGCGATCAATCTGGAACCAGACCAATATCGTATGGGTCGCACCAAGGTACTAGACACCTTTGGTTTACCATCTAAACGTAACATCAAATTAATCCTTTCATTCTGTCTAACGAGATTTTTTAACCCTTTCCTTTTTTCACGAAGCATTCACCCAGATCAAGGATCAAGGGGAGATCCAAGAGGGGCTACAGCCCTGGTCCCACCTTATTATAAACCTTCGATTTATTATGTCATAAAATATTGAAAGAAATGTTGTATTTATTTCTGGCTATGCTCTATATTCTCGAATGCTTCGATTAGAAAAAGTAAAGGGTTGAAATACAGAATTCTAATTTCTACAAAAACAACAACAATAGCAGCATCAGCAGCAGCAGCAGTGGCGGCAAATAACCTTTCCTAACAGACCGAGCGAAATTAAAAACACTCTATCTCTTCCGGCATGTACGTACGGTAATTTCTGCTTCGCTTATTAATGTTAAGGGATAATTAAACATGTACCTTCGCTCTTTGTATACTCCAGTATGGACGATGATCTCGTCTATTCACTGCTTGCATGGTAACTTTGTGCTCCTATCAATTAGTCCTTACAATGAATATATTACTTTGATTATCCCGATTGAGAGATTAAATATTTTTATTTTACAAAGTCGTTTCAGATGATGTGTAAAAATTTGGAAGCTCTGTATACCGTGAATATGAATTTGAGAAAATTAAAGAAATTGATCAGCAAGGATAATCAAAGTATTTCAAGGGAAGATCCATGGAAAAATTATTGATCGAAATTTTTCTCTGCTTTCGCCAATTTCAAAAACAACAGGTATTCTTCCGTGCCGGAGTCCTGGGTCAGATGGAAGAGCTTCGTGATGAACGATTGAGCAAGATCGTATCATGGATGCAAGCTTACATCAGAGGTTACTTGACCAGGAAGGACTACAAGAGATTGCAGGAGCAACGTTTGGCCCTGGTAGTCGTACAGAGGAACTTGAGGAAGTACTTGCAACTTCGTACTTGGCCATGGTGGAAACTCTGGCAGAAGGTCAAACCTCTCCTCAACGTCACTCGTATCGAGGACGAGCTTGCCGTGAGTATTTCAAATGATCTTTTCTCTATACGTATTTCAGATTGTTTCACATACTCGTACACGTTGAATGCTGTGGATGGTCGTCAGAGACCAATACTGAATTAAGGGGAGGTTTAAGGGGGGCTGCACCCCCTGACCCCAGATACCTTAATCCAGTCCTGTCGATGACCCTTATTATTATATTAATAATAGTAGTGTTATTATATATTTTTTATATAATAGTACTATTATACATTAGTATAATACATTAATAATAATAATAATTAAGTAAAGTAGTAAATGAGAAGTTTAAAATATGAAATTTAAGAATTATTCTAATTTTTAATAATTAGAGTTTTAATAACAAATGCCTATTCTCATTGCGGCAGTCAACGTGTTACAATCTCACGTTTGCATTACGGTATTTATCCTTTGCTGCATTACTGCAGAAAACCAACGTTCACCTCGTACTCGAGTATGCAAATAATCGTTTTGGATCGTGACGGTACTAGTCTTAACCGGTTGATTAAATACACTACACGGCGAACTCAGATATCGCGATAATTTACGAGAGGCAAAACACGAACCCCCGATTTCACCGTAAAATTTGTTTCTCCGTACCTCGTACGCTCTACCTCGAGATCTCTTTGTTTCCATTTCTGACACCCCGTTTATTTTCCCAGACTTGCCAACTTCTATTACGTTCCCTCTTTTCTCCTCTCACCTCGTTTCTTCTCTTCGACTTGCAAAAGGCAAAAATTTCGCTATTTAAAAATAGCTCCTCGATAATTGCTAATAATAGAGTTTACTCACGTGAAAGTATCTCTGCTTTCGTTTCAATCATTTTCTTCGAACCTTTTCTTTAATTTCTTATTAGATAGTGTTTTTAAATTAATTTTAATTTAATTTTTAATAAGTATTCCAGTATTGGTATGTATGCATAATAATTGTACTTCAAGAAACCGTGATCCACTGTTTAGTGTAATTGATAATAATTATCAATTTTATATTACAAATATTAATTATAAATACACAAACAGTTAGTTTATTCAGCTTCAAATTATCGTAGCTCCCACGTGTTCTTATTGGTTATATTTTTATATTATCAAATCGTGTCAGACTGTTGATCTTTCGAAATCAACAGCCTAATATTATTTTTCTATAGCGATCTAATTACCTTGACTTCTTTTCAATAGAAACAAGTAACGAATGAAAGAAGCTATCCGATATTTTTATTTTTAAACATCATATCAGTGAATAATTCTGGAATACAACCTACACATTATGATGCTCGAAATTCTTTGACTGACACCTACAATCGTGTTCTATTAATTGTAGCTATGAAAACACGTTGTGCAAACGTAGCTCTAGAGTTTCAAAACAACAAGCGTTCCAAGTCAAGGTGGGAACAAAATGAATCAAAAGTCTCGAAATGCCAGCTAAAATTCTGAAATTAAGAACCCTTATACCCCTACGAATTGATTAGACTCCCGTATAAATAGAACTAGCAACGTCGTACGAGTAGAACATATTATAAGTATTATGGAACATTGGTATCCCATAAATCAGTCAATTGGATGCTTGAATTTAATTTAGCACCCGTACAATTTAATTTATGCAATCGGTGATACATTCTTATAAAATTGCACGGATTCCAGGCTTTTCGGCGTTTTATAAATAGATCTCTAGTTCGTACCTTTTAAACGTGATTCATCTACATATTCCACTTATTCCACCCTTTATCTCTATTTCCTATTTTATTAATCGTATTATGAAAATATTACATGCTCGCTGCAATAACACACGTCAGATAAAAAAAATTCCAAAGTCTTGATTAGATCGCGATCTTCGTGTCAGCGATTATTCATGCTATCTAATTTGATCATCGAGATGAAAAGATTTTTCTTTGGTATATTTAGCACAGTTTTATTTTGGGAAACTATTTTTAGGAACGAGTACCGTGGGTATTAGATTTTATTAGAATTTTTCTTTTTGTTATTAATAATTTGCTTTGATTATTTAATATCATTAATAATATTAATGATACTTTGGTATTATAATTCCAATACGGACTTTTGATTATAATTTTAACTCTTTATTATTATTAATCAATCGGTAAACGAAGAAAATATTTGAAATTAAATAATTTACTGGAATAATTGTTTAGCTTTATATTCTATACGACGTTATTAAATTCTATGATGCCTCGTTTATTGCAGCGAATCGTTAGAAAAGAAAAGTAGTAAGAAACTTATGATTCGATTTAATTCTAATGTACAGTATCAGGCATAGCAGGCTCTACTGGGGAATATGATGATATAAGGAAAATATTTGGAGATTTGAACATTTTTTAAAATCAATATTTCACGAATTTTCAATTTTTTAATCAGTATTAGGTAAAATAAAGCATAGTCCGAGGTAACACTCGAGTATTATAAGAAGTATACTACCATGCTGGACACTATACTTCCAATATTAGGTATATTAATATTAATATAATAATATAATGGACTGTCGACCATTGCAAAAGAGACGAAAAGACATATCGACAAAACGTTAGAAAATGAAAATTTTTCAATAGTCTACACTTTACCGAAAAGTATAGTTTCATCTAGCAGCATCCATAGCGATCAGAGCAATGACTGGTTGGACGTAGGATCGGTACACGTCTATGGACGACTTTTCCACGGAGTGAACGAAAATAAAGTGGGCCGCGATCGCGTGCAATCGAAAATAGTATCCGTAGTATAAATGATATGTATTACCACGGTATAAATCTATCCGCGTCGACGCAGTGAAGTATAACCCGGGGCGAGGGGAACCGGGTGCCGCCTCTTCTCGCCGATCTCGCCCCGGTTCTTCCCAATTACGGGTGTTCGAGGTGTTCCCTATGGCGGTACCCGCTGGAATCCGAACAGAGCCTTAGTCAGTTCTCTGGAGCGTCGCGTCGGTTGGCGTCGCGTCGGGTCGCGTCGGTCATACGGAAGCCCCTGGAACCACTTCTAATTTCGTCTTTCCCTCTCTACCCGACCGTTCGATTACGCGTTCACCCTACAGCTCTTTCTGGTTGCACGCGGGTATATACAGGTCCCTCCCTCGTCATCGGGATCGGTTATAAATATTTTTCTACGATGAGTATCACTGGAGAGGGGGTACTCGGGCTGATTCCCTCGCGAAGAGGGACTTTGGGTAGAAAAGTTGAGCCTCTGGTAAACCGGAGACCAGTTGGACTCGCGACCTCGCGTCGACCCCTTCAAACCTACCCCCCCCTTTTTTTATCATCGAATCACGACGCATGCATCGATAGTTTTTCGTTTTTTTAAATATTGTTTTTTAATCTCTCTTAACACGAACACAATCGAACACGAACCGATCGAAATCTGCTTGTTCGGCATCGACGAACGTTTCGAGATACTCTGGGTGATCCTTAAACGATTATCGCGTTCGACGAGTACGCCTTGCCGGCGATCAGTGGATTCGTAACGAAAGAATGGGTGACACGTTGGTCGAAGACGCGAATCCCGTGAACGGGCAAAAGATGAACGGTGACGTGGAATCCCAATTGCAGGCGCTCGAGGAGAAAGCGAGAAAAGCCCAGGAAGCGTTCGAGAAGGAAGAAAAGCTACGCAAGGAGCTCGAAGAGCAGAACTCGAAACTTCTGTCCGAAAGAAACGCGTTGCAAAAGACATTGGATGGAGAGAAAGGTTCCCTTTCGGAGTACATGGAGAAGTCGTTGAAATTGGCCGCACAAAAGGCTGACATCGAGTCACAACTTCAGGTAAGTTTTCTTCTCATTTTTAATTATTTCCTAAATTTTTATTTCAACTTCTCTTAATTGCTACGAGACTTTTGCAACTGTCTACAGTGTTAGACAGGAAGTTGAAAATATTTCAAATTAAAACTCGCTTCTTTCTTTTATTTTGCAAAATATCGTAATTTAATTACGAAAAGAGATGTGTAATTTGGAAATAGATTTGGAAATGGTAAAATTGGTTTCTGAAAGTTCGTAGACCAGAAAGTAGTTCAATTGGCACGGACCGTCGATAACGAAACCTATCGCTCGATGATGAATGCACGTCCTCCAAAAATCGAATCGTGAATCAGCCAGCCGATAATTATACTCAGACAAATGTCTGGGTGTCGAAACAAAAGGGAATGGGGTTATTGATGTCTCCTTAAGACGGTTGCTGCATTCTCTAGAAAGAATTAGAAATTGAAACGATAGGATTCGTGGTAAAACGAAGAAACGATTCTTTAAATATCTATGAAAACAATAACAAACCGAAGAAATGCGGGAATTTATTTACAATCTAAAAAGATCAATAGCCACGGCTATGATTATTTTTCGCATGCCTTCCTAAAAATAAATTTCGAGATTCTCAATGATCAAAGATCTTTCATTTCGTTTGGTAGAAGTATAAGAAACGTTCAAGCTTAAAATTTTTCATTTATTTCGTTTTTCTTCCATCTTTGATCTTTGATCTTTCATCTTTCATCTTTTCTTGAAAAGTTTTTCATCTTGTGTAGTGGAATTATTAGGAACGTTTAAGCTTAAAATTTTTCATTCATTTCTTTTTTCTTCTATCTTTGATCTTTTTTTGAAAGAGAAAAATGCCAGGAAATTGTAGTACTTCTCCTCGAAGAATCTGGAAGAAACGTTGAACCAGTGCGGTTCTCTTGGTAAAATTCCAAAATTTGAAATTCGAGCTGCAACAGTCGGGCCGATCATAATTTAAACGAAGCTGGCTCGAATTACCGAGAATGATGCACCTGACAAGAGTTGATACATGGTCGTTTCGCAAGCACCAGCCCTAAGTAGCAGAGGCGCGTCATTAGTCAGACGCGTCTGACTTCACCGCTCATCGCGCGCTATTTTTCTTCCACGACGAATCATCCGGTATCATTTCGGTCGTTTCTAGATTCCTTCTAAAATTACAAACTCTTCCCACCGGTCTTCCATAAACGATCGAAGAATCTGCTCGTGTTTTATCACTTTTTTCTTTCCTCCGCCCCGATTCTATTTTCTCTTTACGTTTTCTTTCTCTCCCTCGGAGGACTTCAACACTTATTCGATATTCTTACTTTTTCTACATACACCATGACATTTCTATCGTTAGGTAGTTGATCACGTTGGAATTTAAACTTAAAAATACTTATTTTTTCTATATTATTTATATATTGATGTTTGAACAACCGACTCAATTAATCTAAAGTTAAATGTATAATTTTTAATTGACATTAAGTTTTATATAATGGAAGAATAATTTTCAGAAGGACAGTATAGAATTGAGGAAATGAGAGTAATATGAAATACAAAATTACATTAAAATTGGGGCTCTCTACATGGTCCGCCGTCAGAGGGTTAAAATATGCCGCACTGGTTTTTCGACCGTTTTCACTAATAAGCAACCTAACGTTTAATTTTCAAAGAATTCTTTACTAAATCAATGAAATGACTGAAATGAACGTTCACGATAGAAGGTTCGGTAAGAAGAGATGAATCGCGTAACGCGAAAAGCAAAAGAATTTCATGGAGAAACAGAACCGTTCCAGAATACCAGGCTATTTTTACCCCATGCCTTTTAAACGACCGGCCGACTTCTTCGTGTTTTCTGTCAACTCCAGTTGCGTTTTTAAATTCAATTTAGTACCCTCCAGAATATCTCGGCGTCGACAGGAAATAACTTGAATCGCGCGACTCCAACGACCGTTCCCGACGACAGACTTACGAGCTTCGAAAAATGAAGGGTCCGCCGAAATCGTCTTCTGAAAAGTTCTATGATATAAAAATGGACTACGCGCTTTCTTTTCTCGGTAGTTTCTTATGAGAATATTACCACGTTAAAAACTTTTCAAGCTTTCAATTGTTTTCGACAAAATCATTGTCATCCCTTATTAGATTTTTAAACTTTTACTTTGTAACATCCGTGTAATATTAATCAATATATCATCGGACAAAAATTATTATTCTTTCTGATAGAATTTTCTAACGTTCTCGACGAATAACTTGAATTTTAATAAAATAGATTAAAGTGCCTAAAACGGTAGTATGTCCTATTAAATGCTGGCCAGGCTGATTTTATCAGGCGAACCATATAAATTCGGCCAAGATGTTCACGATTACGGCAACTACGTTCGAAATTAAGTGACTCCATATTCGGGCAGCGAGTACTAAAAGAAGGAAGGAAAGAAAAGAAGAAGAAGAAGAAGAAGAAGAAGAAGAAAAGAAGTGTTTAAATCAGCTGAAGTCGCTCCCCTCGTGGGTAGAGAGCGGCGAATACTTTGCCCCTACCCTTAACACGGCCAAATTTAGCTACCGTCCATCCGAGATTCCAGGTTATTAAAAGTAGGCGTGGTTAGGTGCTGGAATAGCCGAGAAAACGAAGGAGGTAACAGGTGTATGATGTATTTATACGTTGGTACACTTACGCCCGCGTCATCGCCGTTACCCTTTGATCGTGCCTCTTCGTGGGATTTCCTTTTCTCGCCTCGCTTTCAGACTCAGTTTCTCTTTCGTCTCATTTCTTTGAGACTTGAATGGGACACTAGTATGAATCGGAGTTAGAGAATCAATGGCTTTCTACGAGAATAATTATTTTCTTAAAGGACTTTGACATTTTTTCAAATACCACATACCTACCTGTTTGTTAATCAAGTTATACTATTATTACATCAATGCTTTCTTTAAATTAAAATTATTTTTCAACAACATTGCACATTAGTATGTTACTTGGACCTTCGGATGCATCGAGCTTTAACCCCTTCGTCTATGATTTGTTCGATATTTGCGTCGGTCAAAGCTCATTATTTCAATTTTATGACAAATGAAAAATGAAATACAATGCAGACGTAGCATTCAACGATCCTTGGCTGAGCAAATTAAAATTAGAATTCAACTGAAAATTCAACCATACTGAAAGGACCAGCCGAATTTGACACGTTTGAACTGTAAGTTGCGTAACGTGTGTGACACGATGTTGTAGAGCAAGAGGCTAATTGAAGATGAAAGCAAATTTTAATTACAAGCCCTTATAAAGTGTACAGTAGATATACTTGAAATATTTCAATTCGAAATATTGAAGAATCGATTGCTTCTGGCAAATTAAATATCAAATCTAATAAGAATTTAACGAGCTTTCATTTTAGTATCTTGTTTGATAATTTAATTTTTACAAGTCTCGTATTACAAGAGGGAAGCTGAATTATTCCATAGAGTAACAAGAGCATCTTACAATTTTATTCGTATTATAGGATCTGAACGACAGATTCAAAGAAGAGGAAGACGCGAGGAACAACCTGTTCCAAAACAAGAAGAAACTCGAGCAAGAGGTAGCCGGCCTGAAGAAAGACATCGAGGATCTCGAGCTGAACCTGCAAAAGTCTGAGCAAGACAAGGCGACCAAGGATCACCAAATCCGCAATTTGAACGACGAAATTGCTCATCAAGACGAACTGATCAACAAATTGAACAAAGAGAAGAAGAACCAAGGTGAAGTTAACCAGAAGACTGCCGAAGAATTGCAGGCTGCCGAGGATAAGGTGAACCACTTGAACAAGGTGAAGGTGAAACTCGAGCACACCCTCGATGAACTCGAAGACTCCCTCGAACGTGAAAAGAAATCACGGTTAGTGTCTTCAGAAGGAAACTATCGCCGGTTAAAATTAATTCCGATATTAATTTTAATACTTGTTTGTACAGTGCCGACGTGGAGAAGGCTAAGAGGAAAGTGGAGGGTGATTTGAAACTGACCCAGGAAGCCGTTGCGGACCTCGAAAGGAACAAGAAGGAACTCGAACAGACGATCCAACGCAAGGACAAGGAACTCTCGTCCCTCACTGCCAAACTCGAAGACGAACAATCGCTGGTGGGCAAATTGCAGAAACAGATCAAGGAATTGCAAGCTCGTATCGAGGAACTGGAAGAGGAGGTAAGTTGCGATAAATAAATGACAAAATAGTAAGAAAGGAGAGATATTTAAATCGTCGTGTATAATTTATAAAAGATCGAAGCCGAACGCGGTTCTCGCGTGAAAGCTGAGAAACAGCGAAGCGACCTTGCGAGAGAACTCGAAGAACTCGGCGAACGTCTCGAAGAAGCCGGTGGCGCGACCTCTGCCCAAATCGAACTCAACAAGAAGAGAGAAGCCGAACTCAGCAAGCTACGCAGGGACCTCGAAGAGGCTAACATCCAACACGAAGCCACCCTTGCGAGCTTGCGCAAGAAGCACAACGATGCTGTCGCCGAAATGGGCGAACAAATCGACACCCTTAATAAACTCAAGGCTAGGTAAGTGAACGTTTATTCCTGATAAATACAAATGCGAAAGGAAATCTTTTAATTTTAGAAGATGCCTTCAGACCAAAGAATCAAACTATGCGAATCATAACTGGCACGGTTTAATTCTTTAACTTTTAAGCTAAGAGACTTTCCAAGTCTAGGTATCTTTGAATCGGGAATTTAACGTAATGCTTCTAATAGGGCTGAAAAAGGCCGTCACGACATCCACGCTGAGCTGAACAGTTCTCGCGCCGCGACGGATCAAGTTTCTAGGGAAAAGGTACATTGGAATCCCGGAGAATGTCAAGACCTATGTTGTTCCCGTTTCTTTTTGAAAATTATTGGTCGTACGTCCGGTTTACAAATTCCTTTGTCCAAAGTCGGCACGAATTACTCTTTTTAATTGTCTTGACAATGTTTTTTATGTTACGTCGTGTTTGTTCGACGAGTTTTCAGAAGATCCGAGAGAAAAACCTTCCCTGTAACATATCGTGTTCTTATTTTCAGGATCCCCTCGTTAAAAAATGCAAACGTAACTTTTAAATGGTAGCTAAAATGTTGATCCTCCTATTATCCCACTTGTACTAATTGTCCACTTTGAATCTGTTTCCATGAAAACTAGGGTTGAAAAGGATAAGGTTCAGTATTTCAGCGAACTGAACGACATGCGCGCATCCGTAGATCACCTGAGCAACGAGAAGGTAAGAGATCCTTGTACGAAGAATCATCGAGATCCAGCATACTAACGCAATTAACAGCTTCGTCGGGTGGCAGCTGAACGAGAGACAAGGAAACAGACCTTTCAGTGTCTTCCGAATGTTTGTACACCTGACTTGCGTCGTTGGAAAGTGTGTCCAGTTTGCAAAGCTTGCTCCTCGTTTGTATTTTGTTACTAGAAACAACTTAGTTTCGTTTCTGGATGATGGTATATTTAAGCTCTACGCTCTCAAGTTCTAAGCTTTCAAGCACTAAGTTCCCAAGTTCCGAACTCCGAAGTTATACATATGCTTACAAGTTCTAAGCTTCTAATCTCTAAGATTCCAACTTCTAAGCTTCCAAACTTTAAGATCCCATGCACTAAGCTCTGAAATTCTAAGCTTCTAAGCTCTCTAAGCCCCCAAGTTATAAGCTCAGAACTCAATACCTTAAGCTTCCAAATTCTTAGCTCTAGAACTCGCTTAAATCTTTCTCCAGAAACGAATTCAAGTTAGAAAAACACAGGGAAACAGCTGGTCTAACGCTTTGAAATTGTTGTTGAAACAAATAAAAATAGGCTGCCCAAGAGAAGATCGTGAAGCAACTGCAACACCAGCTGAACGAGACCCAGGGCAAACTCGAAGAGGTGAACCGTACATTGAACGACTTCGACGCCGCCAAGAAGAAGCTGTCGATCGAGAACAGCGATCTCCTGCGCCAATTGGAGGAAGCCGAATCCCAAGTCAGCCAGCTATCCAAGATCAAGATCTCGCTGACGACACAGTTGGAGGACACGAAACGAATGGCCGACGAGGAATCGAGGGAACGAGCTACGCTCCTTGGAAAATTCCGCAACCTGGAACACGATCTGGACAACATTCGGGAACAAGTCGAGGAGGAAGCGGAAGGGAAGGCGGATCTCCAGAGGCAGTTGAGCAAGGCGAACGCGGAAGCACAATTATGGCGCACGAAATACGAATCCGAAGGTGTTGCCAGAGCGGAGGAACTGGAAGAGGCCAAGAGAAAGCTACAGGCTCGGCTGGCGGAAGCGGAAGAAACGATCGAATCGCTCAACCAGAAGGTGATCGCTCTGGAAAAAACGAAACAGAGGCTATCTACGGAAGTGGAGGATCTCCAGATCGAAGTGGATCGTGCTACGGCGATCGCGAACGCGGCGGAAAAGAAACAGAAGGCCTTCGACAAAATCATCGGCGAATGGAAGCTCAAGGTGGATGATCTTGCTGCTGAATTGGACGCCAGCCAGAAGGAATGCCGCAACTACAGCACGGAACTCTTCCGACTCAGAGGTAATATACCCTTTCTTGAATTTTCTTGAAAACATCACTTATTGCTCAAGATAACGTACTATATACCATTGTACGTTAAACGTAAATATCATTAACGTTTATTTGTTATTTTAATCAGGTGCCTACGAGGAAGGCCAGGAACAACTGGAAGCAGTACGTCGCGAGAACAAGAATCTCGCCGACGAGGTGAAAGATCTGTTGGACCAGATCGGCGAAGGTGGACGCAACATTCACGAGATCGAGAAGGCCAGGAAGCGATTGGAGGCTGAAAAGGATGAACTCCAAGCTGCCCTCGAGGAGGCTGAAGCTGCTCTAGAGCAAGAAGAGAACAAAGTGCTTCGCAGCCAGCTCGAACTCAGCCAAGTCAGACAAGAGATCGACCGACGAATCCAGGAGAAGGAAGAGGAATTCGAAAACACCAGAAAGAACCATCAACGTGCTCTCGACTCCATGCAGGCATCGCTCGAGGCCGAAGCTAAGGTCAGTTGAAAATTGCTTCTTAAAGAAATTACAATTAGACGAGTGAAGGATTCTAACTACGAGTTTAACCGAATGTTACAGGGCAAAGCTGAAGCTCTGCGTATGAAGAAGAAGCTCGAGGCTGACATCAACGAGCTCGAGATCGCTTTGGACCACGCGAACAAGGCGAACGCTGAAGCCCAGAAGAACATCAAGAGATACCAACAACAACTGAAGGACGTACAAACCGCGCTCGAGGAGGAACAGCGAGCACGCGACGAGGCGAGGGAACTGCTCGGAATCTCCGAACGCAGAGCGAACGCTCTTCAGAATGAACTGGAAGAGAGCCGTACTCTTCTCGAACAAGCGGACCGCGGACGTCGCCAGGCTGAACAAGAGTTGGCCGATTGCCACGAACAGCTCAACGAGCTCAGCGCTCAGAACGCTTCCATCTCCGCTGCCAAGAGGAAACTCGAAGCTGAACTCCAGACACTTCACGTGAGTATTCCTACCTTCTTCTTCTTCGACCGTTTCAGATTACAAATAAATGATATATTTTCAATATCGTTGAATCTTTCCAGTCTGATCTGGACGAACTGTTGAACGAAGCCAAGAATTCTGAAGAGAAGGCGAAGAAAGCGATGGTCGATGCCGCTAGATTAGCCGACGAACTCCGAGCTGAACAAGATCACGCTCAGACCCAAGAGAAACTGCGCAAGGCTCTCGAGACTCAAATCAAGGAGCTCCAGGTACGTCTAGACGAGGCTGAGGCCAACGCTCTGAAGGGTGGCAAGAAGGCTATCCAGAAATTGGAACAACGCGTCCGTGAATTGGAGAACGAACTCGATGGAGAACAGAGGAGACACGCTGACGCACAGAAGAACCTCCGCAAATCCGAACGCCGCATCAAGGAACTTAGCTTCCAGGTATAAGATCCTCTTCAAATTTCCTTCTTATCGATTGCTTCCAGTTCAGATTCTATTTTAAACGTAAACAAAAATTGCTCGTTTAGGCGGACGAAGACCGCAAGAACCACGAACGCATGCAGGACCTCGTTGACAAGCTCCAACAGAAGATCAAGACGTACAAGAGGCAGATCGAGGAGGCCGAAGAGATCGCTGCTTTGAATCTCGCCAAATTCCGCAAAGCTCAACAAGAACTTGAGGAAGCAGAAGAAAGGGCAGATCTCGCTGAACAGGCAATCACCAAGTTCCGTACCAAGGGACGCGGAGGAAGTGCCGCGCGTGGATTGAGCCCAGCGGTAAGCATCCGATAAATCGATACACTGATTCATCTATTACAGGTTCGAGATCGAATCTCTGCTCCGGTACAATTTTTTTTTTTTCTTATTTCTTTTTCGTACTTTCTTCTTGTAACATCATGAAAATCTTTCGATAAAAATTCGTAGAAACGCTGTATGTAATAGGGATCCAAGCGACATACGGTCAGCTAATATTCCTTGGGTATTGGCTCGAGTATCACCAAAGATTTTAAAATACATTAGAATTGAAAAAAGACTGAAATTTATAATAATATTTATGAAAAATGGACAACGATTATTTCCAAGTTTTTCAAAATTTCATATACTTCTCTGATAAAAAGAAATATAACGAAAGAAGGCGTAGGTGTTGGAAAAGTTATCTCTCCTTCGAGCCTACGAAATTAAGGTCACACCTTATTTTAAAGCCCTTGGAGTGAAAAGTGAAAAGAGTACAGGGGATGTCGAATCGAACGATGAAATCCCGCAGAAAGCATTCTGGCATTAAAGTACTATTTCTAATTCTGAATCTGTATGTCCCTGTATAGCCCCAACAGAAGGCCCGTAAGGCGCCCTCCGCAATGGAGTAAACAGCACCGCGCCGGTCCATGTAAGTTTCAGCACGTGTTCAGAAGCACGTGTGTGTGTTGTCAAAAAAGAGAGAACAATAGTCACAATAATCGCAACAGAACAATTTCACGCAAACAGAATTGTTCCATTGTACAGTGTGTTCGAAGGAAGCGTTCAGAAATGATCTTTATCGTGAACCTTTCATTTCCGACACTCTGTATATCACAACCCCTATTCCACCGATCGCCAGTGTCTCATTTTTTGTACCCGTGTGAACAGCTGATAACACATCTTGGGTGCATACTTCACACGAGTATGAGCTTGGACCTCGTCATTAATTAACGTTGTGACCTATCACCTATCCCAATTACGTACTCGTTAGTTCACGATAGTTCAACAGATCACCGTAGATCCCTCTGTATAGAAGTTAGATCGATGATTGCTTGGTTAGCGATTAGAGATATGCGTAACATAGATACCTGTACTCGTGCATACTGTATCTCTTTTTCTATATGTATTTTTAACTCAAACAATTGTAAGTACAATTATTGGGTATAATTGTCATTCGCTCATTATAATTCGTCAAACCTTCACGTACACACCAAGGAAAACTGAAGAAATCTGTTAAAACTTTGTTAGAGAGGTATCAAGACCCTCGGTTCCTATTTTTTGTTTTCTTTTTTCCAATTTCAACGCCAATATCATCTGCGATGGATGTGCAAACGGAGTACAAAGAACACAGAGAACGTGTCTCTCGATTCCCATAAATGTCTTTGTTTAATTGTCAAGCGGATCCTTCGTAAGGATGGGATTAAGAATCGTTCCATATGAGCTGGTAGTTTTATAAATCAAAAAGAACTTGATCCCATCGCTAACAAATATGTTTTTTCCTCGTTCTAAAGAAAAAAAAAAAAAAAAAAAAAAGAAACAGTTGAATCCTCGTCGAGGGTTAGATATTCCTTCTATTATTTCATAATAATGCAAGGTCATTGTATGCTCGCAAGAGCGATCTATACACAGGTCATACGATTCTTAAGCTTTCGAACAACTCGAGCTATGATTAATTTTTAAGGGATGAAATTAATAACGGTTTTGTTCGTTTTTTCAGCCACATCGACCTGCGTTCAGACCCCAATTGGATGGTTCCGCATTCCCGCCACGCTTCGACCTGCAGCCCGATGGTGAACTGTAAAAATCTCTGACTACCACCGTAACCCGTTTAGACACTTGATCGTTACAGCTTGACAAACGAAAGAATCGTTCGCAACACCGGCGGCAACTTTCATCGTGTCATCTCACCGAATAGCTCATCCCTTCATCTTCGTATCTACACGCATACACCTACACATGTCTATACATACACAACACAGAGAGACGTATAACACATCATCGCTTCGTTCGAGCGATCAAAGTATTCAAACAGACCTTCAACGTTTACGTCAACCAACGACACGAGAATGTCCGTGCTTGGTCACCCTGCCAGTTTCCAAATAAAAATGAAATTAACGAAAATATGATAATGGAAAGAATTTTGAAAATTTCACTCTTATTCTTTAATCTCAAGCGTTGTGTAACATTCGTCAAATTTATGGGGATAGGGATATTTAATAATGAGTAATTAATAATTAACGATATTCACCACTCGCGCTGACGGTCGAGGAAAGAGAGAGTGATAGATAGAAT
The DNA here is from genome assembly GCF_051020975.1 of Osmia lignaria lignaria. Lineage (NCBI taxonomy): Eukaryota > Metazoa > Arthropoda > Insecta > Hymenoptera > Megachilidae > Osmia > Osmia lignaria. Next base: position 1,275,552 of record NC_135046.1, on the reverse strand, counting down.
GATAGTGGGAGAGCAAGAGAGAAATCGAGAGAAAGGAAAGATGCGAGCGGTCGAAATGGGCGAGCCAGCAAAGAAATTTTCAAAGGTTCTATTAATTGAACACGTGGCAGATAGGAATATATGTGCATACTGGCATACGCGCGTATCAAGCGGACGAATCGATAATAATACGAGAAAAATATTAAAAATAAATAAAAAAAAAAAGCACAAAAACAAGAAAAAAAAAATGAAACGATAATACATGTTGTGAAAGAAATACAGAACGATAATAATAGGAGAAGGAGATTACACGTAATAGAGAGGACGAGACATTTTCAAAAATAGTAGTCGTGGATTTGAACGGCGTCGCGCATTATTATGTATGTCATCCAAATGATAATCCTACCCTATAAACTTAATTGTAATTTATAAAGTAATATGTATTTATTAAAATAAATAAGCAATAAATAAAATTAAGAACTGAACGTGGTGTTTGTTATTTACTGTCTGTGTGTAATTCCTACTGTAAAAACCCGAAGTGTATTTATTGCAACCTTACTTAAATGAAAGTTTACTTACTTTGAAACGGAGAAGACTGTCACACAGCCAAAGCAGTCGCTCCGACTGCTATGATACTACTGAGCTTTCGAGCGGTGTGATAACAATAAGATGGCGGCGCTTGGTTCAGATTCGGAAGTGCTGATTGGCGGGAAAGACGAGGAAGAGACTGGAAGGCGCTATTCAAAGATCAAATTCGATCAAATTCTTCTTTTATTGAATTTTCATAATATTTCATTAAGAATAAACTGTTAAATATAACATAATACATATTTCATATTCCTTTTTAACAGCTGCATTTTTTTCTGAACCCGTCAGTCTTATTTTTATTTCACACAACTCAAAACAAGTAAGGAAATTACAGAAAACTACATCTACACCTAAATCATCTTCAATACTTGCATCGATCGTTGCTTTAAACGTAATTGCTGCTTCGTTCTATTTATTTATATATTTATCTGTAATTCTTTTTAATTTCTTTACGCGACAACTGCTGAAATTGTCCTTTAACCAGCTCCCACTGGCTAAACTTATCTGTGCTGATTCCAAATTCCTTACAAGTTTCTTCGAACGCTTTTACACATAAAGGTAAATAACAATGATCGACAGTTGGTAATAGATGGTGCAGACCGTGTAAACCGAAATTGGTCAACACCAAAAAATTGGAATCGTCGATCACCTTACGTTCTCTCACCGCGTCCAATTCCAACAAACCCCAATCAAGATCGTCCCTAAAAATATCATTCGTTTGTTATACTTAATTTGCATTATTAGTTGTCACTATACAAACAACCATATATCTTGTATAACATTATACAGGGTGTTCGACAACAGGTGGGAAAAATTTTAAGGAATGATTCTAGGAATCAAAATAAGACAAAAATCAAGAATAACGAAATAGCGTTTACGGCTTTGTTTTCGAGCGCCTGAAACCTGCAATCCGCCCAGCACCGACGACTGAACGTCTGGTCAGCAGGGGAAGGTACAGTCATAACCAAGAATCGAAGCCGAATGCTGCAGTACCGAGAAACAGAATAGCACGAGGTAAATTTCTACTATTCAACGATTCTTGGTTATGACTGTACCTTCCCCTGCTGACCTGACGTGCAGTCGTCGGTGCTGGGCGGATTGCAGGTTTCAGGCGCTTTTTACTCGAAGTTTTAAACGTTAATTACAGGAAAACAAAACCGCAAACGCTATTTCGTTATTCTTGATTTTCCTCTTATTTTAATCCCTAGAATCACCCCTTAAAATTTTTCCCACCTGTTGTCGAACATCCTGTATAAAATATTGAAGGCTTTGAAAATTTATATTTTCATCTAATGCTTACATTGAAAGAGCCGTAAATTTCTTATTCGACGATATTACGAATATTTGAATATCTACGAACCTGTATACATCACCATCGTGGAAAATATCGGGATGATGATGCGCCGCATTAAAACCAATCATAGAGAATATAAAACTGCTGGTCATAATGATTAAAAACCAGAATTTCAAAGCTGTTAAATAGTTTGGGGCAAAGAATACCATCGTTAGTGGAAGGAAGAAAGGTACAGCGTCCCGGAATTCGAATTTCCTATATTGAAAGAATACCGAGTAATATCTGAAACAAATATAATCCCATTAGTACTGATAAAGATAGAGAATTATTGGATCAGCTTGCATTCATCCTATGACTTCCTCTTTTCTGTCTGTTAACGGAGAGGCCTAGGGTCACAAAATTAGTCTCAAATTACTCGTGAGAGATCGAAAATCTATCGATAACCGGAAGTCACATGACACAATAATTTTTTTTATTTAACCGAATCGATACAGCAAATGTAAAGCAAAGTTGTAGAGGACGTCAAGAAAATGCTGGAACACTTTCGTTGGCCGAAAAATTCCAAGTCTTGATCTACTTACAACGATTTTTTCAAGCTCAACCTTTGTAAGATATATCTTACAGAATTGTGTATGTACATTACGTACAACGTGAGTCACATATAATGTTATAGAAAATGTTAATAAAATTAATTTTAAGATAAAATACGTCTGTTTTAATTCTCCTTGAACGCCTCTGCGTATTCGCTCCTTCAATATTCCCTTTGCCATAAATCGTTAACTATTAGGAATATAAAAAATTGTTGGAGTAAATGTTATCCGGTTTGATAAAAGCTATTTAAATAAAAAAAAATTAGTATAGCACCCTGTTTAAAAAAGACGACGTAAATCTATTCTGACTCCATGGTAGCTATTTTAGAAAAATTTTGTATACACTACATAATCAGGCTCTTCGTACCATTTAATTAAAAACAAGAATTAGCTCGACAGCTGCTATAGTTTTCGAGATAATAGTTTGTAACACTTTATCTGACTCACCCTGTATATTAAACAATGCATTTATGAGTAGCTAGTTTAAAAAATAATGTTAAATAATATTGTAAATTAAAAAGATGATTGAAAACCTTTTCACTGCTTGCTCGATAAACGTAAAAGCCCAGAATATAGGGCTTATAAGTTGACTCAGGAAACTGTTAAGCATGGTTTTCCTTTTGTCTGGTAGCCACTGAAGGAAAGGTTCAGCCGTATAAACTTCAAAATCCCAAAGGGTATTTGGATAAGTGTGATGGCTCATCACGTGCGTTACCCGCCAGTCCTTTGAGGACATTGTACTCAGATCAAGATAGTACATTCGGAAATTATCTCTCATGTGAACGTAATTGTGAGCTGCTATTGTGGTCCACGCGTGGAAAATCGCTGAAAGGTAAATATTAAAACGTTTCAATTCTCAGTGGAAAACATAGAAAAATAGTGTGTAAAATAAGAAATGGGACGATCGTATGTAATTATAAAATGTAAAAATAAAATTATGTTTGACTAACCAGCGAAAACGATGATCAAATATGATTGCTTGGAAACTGCTGCGAGACTGAGAGTGATAGCTGTCATAGCGAGAAGATCAGCAATGAGGTTTGTCTTCTTCGATGGCCGATGAAAATCGACGTTTTTCAACGCTTCCACCGCGCGTTTCTTAAAAGTGCAGAAAAATCCATTCGGTTCGAACGTTAATGGCACCGATCGTGGTGTAACTGCCTCCTTCACGAAATACTTAGGGAGGATATTACTAGCCTTGTCCGTCAAATGATGCGACTGCGGATAGAAATATCTTTAAAATAACTTTTCAAAGTATTAAAGTTTTAATTCTCTAAATGATCTACTGATAAATAAATGATCCATAGTAAATGTGGTAGGATTACTTCGAAAATCTCTGTAATATCAGTGCCTTTGGTGAGGCGGATCCATTCTTCTCCTCCTGGATGAATTCTGGCAAAACCTTCCAAATCGTACAAACTGTTTCTGACTCTCCAGAGGTCTTCCGCGCCGTCTACTTGTCTTCTTCCTTTGAGGAAAGTATATGCAGTTTTCAGTCGGTCATTTCTCCCAGGAAGTGGTCCGAGTCCTGGTATCGAACTTTCCACTTTTTCCATAGTATAATTTTACTGAAAAAATATTCTCATGAAAATTAATGAAATCCTCGATCATAATTTGTCTCTTTTTGAATAACTATTACATAAAAATTATAATGAAAAAAAAAAAAAAAAAAAAACGGGAAACCAGAATTTGAACCGAGGACCTTTAGATTACGAGTCATGTGTTTAACCACGGAGCAGATCCGTGACTTGCAATTCGATGGTACTCGGTTCAAATCGTTGGTTCCCAAAAAAATTTTTTTTTTTTATGATAATTTTTATGTAATAGTTATTCAACAAGAGACAAATTATCATTAAAAAAAAAAAAAATGTTCTCTAGATTGCGAGTTGTATGTGTGAGTCTGTCATACTTCTCAATGTAAGTAATAACTAACTTTAATTATTAATATTTTTTAAACAATTAGTCATCTGCCCACAAAACGGAGTATAGGCGTGTTCAGCTCGACGAGCTCTACAAGCTGGCAAAGTTTCATTAATAAGTGAGTGTAACGCTTGGGTAGTTCCCCTTGTTAGAACATTAGAAACAATCGTATTATTAACGTAGTGCTTCAGTTTGATATTCTACTTTTTGACATAGTTATTTCAAATGATTCAGAACTACCTTTATGTTTTCGTTTCTCAATTGTTTGAGTAAAATAAAGTAGTAATATTAGAGCCTTTTCACATTACCCGGTTTTCGTCGACTGGTTGAAAATGAATGTATATATTTATATATGTATATACATGAATGAATAAATATACCAGCCGGAAATTGGCAAACGCTGAAAAACAATTCCACGAAAATTGGATGGCGAAAACATGAAAATATGAAAAGACTCTTAGTTAGACACCGGTGAACGCGTTAGATTCCATCACAGAGCGCTACAAATGTATTTCTTCCTATTTCTGTCACACTAACTATGAAACTTTGAACAAGAATATTCAACACGTTCAAGTGAAAGCTATCTAATCGCCAATCGCACAGAAATAAAAAAAAGAGAGAAGAAGCTAAATTTATTTTATTCTAATGTGTAATAGAGGTACGTCATACCAAGAACAAGAGCGAAGAGAACAAGCGTTTAAATCTTTCCTCCAGATACTGGAACCATTAAAAATGTGATTCGTGTTTACTTTCCTTTAATCTATCTGCGCATATTATAGAAGGAAAATATTTATTGTAACTGTATTAACGCGATCCGATCCCTGAACGAAACCGATTAGTTCAGCACTGGTCAAGTTCGGTGTTTATCGAATTTAGTCTTTAAACAAACTGACTTCAATAAAAGACGCGTGGAACAGTATTTTCTCGCTCTTATGTTCTCACACATACATATATATGTGGACGTATATATGTAGAACAAGCACCAACCAATGAATCAGAATCTGAGGGTAGTAGCTTGCACTTCGACCCCAAAAAAGATGGCGAATTCCAACTGACGATAACATGCTAACGCAGTCGCATAGGGACACGCGAATACACTCGTTTAAACAGATACAAATATGTAAATATTACAATGTTTATCAAAATTTCCTCTCGTTTTTGCTCGAGCGAAAACGTGATAAGAATAAAAAATACTTATCTGCATGACCTAACACAATCTTCCGAGGGGAACTACCAAAGTGTTACGCTCACTTATTAATGAAACTTTGCCACCTTGTACAGCTCGTCGAGCTGAACACGCCTATACCCTATTTTGCGGGCAGACGGCTAATTGTTAAAATAAAACGCGTGTAAATTTCGAATGCGGTAAGCATGGTAATGTACGTACTGGATAGAAAACATAACTTAAATGCTATAAAAACTGCAGCATATGTAACTAATTATTAATAAATGCAATGATTTATTATAGCACAGCTATAATAGTTATTAAAAAAGAGACAAATCATTTTAAAAAAAAGAAATGAAATGTTGGGATTTGAACCTTAGACCTTGAGATTGCGAGTCACTGGTAAGTAATAAAAAGTAAATCTACATATTCCGTGTAAGCACGTGTAAAATATGAAAATCAGGGGTCGAAGTACACGGTGATGATAGTTAAAGGATAAGGTGTTCGACAACAGGTGGGCAAACTTTTAAGGGGTGATTCTAGGGATCAAAATAAGACGAACATCAAGAATAACGAAATTCGGGTTCGATTCTTGGTTATGACTGTACCGACCCCTGCTGATCTGACATTCAGTCGCCAGTGCTGGGCGAATTGCAGGTTTCAGGCGCTTTTTACTCGAATTTTTAAACGTTAATTACTGGAAAACAAAGCCGCAAACGCTATTTCGTTATTCTTGATTTTCGTCTTATTTTGATCCCTAGAATCACCCCTTAAAATTTTGCCCACCTGTTGTCGAACACCCTGTATAATTATCCTTTGACTATCACCGTGTACTCCGACCCCTGATTTTAATATTTTACACGTGCTTACACGGAATATGTAGATTTACTTTTTATTACTTACCAGTGTTTTTGTTAACTTTGTATATAGTAATTACAAATTTATAATTCTATGTAATACCAACAATCAACGTCGGATTAAAGTGAGGTCTAAGGGCTCTGAGGGGTAGGTTTAAGAGATATAAAGGGAAGATTTCACTTTGCAACAGCCCCCCTTATAAGTCTTCCATTTACTATGTCAAAGAATACCGAATGAAATTCTTTCATTATTGCCCTTTTTCTTTACTAGTAAATATAATTTAAAATAAATTTCAATTTTTGAACCAAGTTTATCAGTCAAGGGGGCCGTTGAATATGTGATAGTCTCAGGACCCCAGAAATATACAGACAGAATTCGGAGCAGATGAAAATTTAAAAATAAAAAAGTATTTACATACAGTTGATATTTCGCAAACTTCAAATCCAATCTTTTGTAACACAATCAATGATGCAAGTAAACAACACTCGTTAATATTAGTAAGAATTTCTGAAACATTTCCGTGATAAAGAATGTAACAAAAAGTACAAAAGTAATTTTATGTTTTATATTTCATAAATTGATAACCTTGATATAGCTATTGCCTCGATTTATCACCAATTAATTTGAGCGATAATCATTAAAAATGTAATTTATTATGTACACGTATTTTTCTGTGACCCGTACCTAATTACTTAACGCTTTTTTAAATTCTTCACCTAAAAAATCCTTATTTATTGAAAAAGAATTATAATAATTATTAATATGTACCTTTAATAAATGCATATGTATATCTTTAGACCTTCACTCTATCTACATTCTCAGTTCTATTTATTTAAAATTTGATCGAATTCTTATTTAAAATTACTCTTCTCAACAAGCAAGAAAATAATCAGAAACGATGGAGCAGTTTTTACTGGTTCTTTAAATGAGAATCACTTCTTCGTTGCTTTCATATAGCAGTTATCAAACATCTTGCATAATCTAAGGGAAAAATAATTCTTTCGTTTACACACATTCATTTTCAGTGGAATATTACAGTCACGTTATCTACTTACATTTATAATCACTAAGGAAACGATCATTTACAAGTAATTAATTTACACCTTGTACGTACATATAAAAATATAAGTACTTACCTACCCAATTTTATAACCGTAAATACATATCTATTTACTAACAAGGAACAATTTATGAATATTCATAAAAATTCCCAATAATAATAATCTTTATTTTTGTATAAAAGAAGAATAAATATAATATCTACATATACTGTAATTAAAATAAATCAATCCAATTTTATTTATTTTTTACTGCAGGTACTAGAATGGAAATTATTTTCTACCAATAAAAAGATCATGCAGCCAAGATTCATGCCTACAATTGAAGAGGCAATACAAAATTACATTAAGCACAACTACCAAATTTTTCTATTTAATTTAATTTAAGGTAGGACCATCGATGACATTATAATATGTACTTATAAATACTTACATATATACAAAACTACTTCAATGTTTCTAAATACTCATATACATACAATTCGAACCAGCACCAGATTAAGATGAGGTTTAAGGGGGGCTGCAGCCAGCAAGGGTGCACTCAGCTCCACCCACTCTCCAGGGCCCCATTATAAGCCTACTGAATTAAATTCCTTTTTACTCTTGTTACTCTTGCTCTTTTTCTTTACGATATTATTTAATCTTATTTAAAGTAAATTTCAATTTTTGAACCAAGTTTATTTCTGGATGGGCCCCAAAAATCTTAATCTGGTCCTGATTCTAACATATACTAAATATATTCTATCAAAAATACCTTAACTATATTTCAATACTTTTTCTAATGCTCTTTGAAGAAATTTTAAAAGATATAAATACTTACACACAGGAAATAAACAATTCAAGGAAAACATCTTATGTAACGATTATGGGGAAATATTAGATGATCAATATTTTGAATAATATTTCTGATAACAGGAAAATTACTATCACCAAAAATAGCAGTATATCGTGTTTCGAATTCTCGATATATAATGGGTGATGAAATTATTAGAGCCACTTACATAAACTGATGATTTTACATAAAAATGATTAATTCTTAAATAAAAACTGAGTTAAACAGAGTTTTTGTTACTTTTTTATGATGTATTGATGCTTGTAAAGTTATGATACACAGTTGAAAAAAGTGAAAGTTCTTGGGCCTGGAAATTCTCTGGACCTCAACCCCATCGAAAATTTATAGGAACATTTAATATTAATAATGAATGTCAATTGATTGAACATCTGATAAAAGTATGGGCCAGAAGTAAAGCAATCAAAATGAATTACTTAAAATGCATCGAAGGTACGCCGAAAAGCATTGAGGCAGTAATTGCAGCAAGAGGCGACTTTACGAAATACTAACATACATGTGTAAATATAATCTTTTAAATGTATTTATTTATTTTTATAAATATTTTTTTGTATATTAATAGTGGAGAATTATTGATTAAAAGTTACACAATGTAAAAACCTTAAAATTGTGGCTCTATTTCTACAGAAACACGAAAAACCCATTTTTCATACCATGGCTCTAATAATTTCATCACCCACTGTATGTATCTGAAACAGTAAGAAAATATTTCTGTAACTTAGTTTCTACTCCAACTCGTTAAATCTGGAACATCCAATTGCCGGGAACGTTTATGGAAACCGGGTCGTCGTGACCGGTATCAGTGTACTCAATTTCCATTCGATTATGTCACGAGTTAGAAGAAATTCCCGCATGATTCTCCCTGACTTTGTTATCCGATCAGTTACCTAAGCATCTTTCAATATTTCTCAAGAATCTTTCGCTGCTTTGCGAATGGGGATCCGCTTATATGCCCGACACCCCTGTCCTGTTCTTTAGAAATTCGCGTTCTCGGTGTTTCGAAGGACGAAACTTTAGCATAAGTACTTTTACAGCCGTCTGCTACGTTAGAAATGTGACACATCAAATGAACCTTCTCAGAATGAGCACGCAGGCAATTATCGAGACTAAGCTCAATTCGGAATTTTTCGTGCAACCGGAGAGCACAGGTGCTTTTGAAGTGATTGTGTTTTGTAAGTTTGGAAAAACACCACGTGGGATGTTCGTGGTTGGAGGTGGGTTCATCGAACAGACGGTGCCTTCTATGGCGTTTTTGGTAGAGCCTCTGAGAATTCGGAAGTTGTAGTCTTCGGGGTCTAAGCGGAGGTACATGAATGTAGGCAGACGGTCCGACAGCACCCAAATATTGCCATTTTGGTCAATCTAAAAGAAAAAAGAAAGTGTCAATCGAAGGATGTCCATTGGCGTAACTTAGACCTTCTTCCGGAATGGGTGAGAGTCTTTAGAAATTTTGGAATTCTGAGATTTTGAAGATTTGTAATTTTATAATTTTGAAATGTAGAAAATCTGAAATTTTTTAATCTTAAAATTAAAAAATGGTGATGGACTAGGCCCACCTTGGACCCTAGCTAATTACGCCAATGAAGATGTTGTCACTTAAATGTCGCAACACGAATACTGCTTGCTACTATACCTGTGGAGGCATACAAACCTTTAAATCATTTGGAAAGATCATTGTAACGTTATCCATGTAAATGAAATCTTGTTGCTGGATCATGAACGTATTTTGGGGTCTCCAGCAGGCGATAGCGTTCTTGTTGGTCAATGCATAGAAAAGAACACCCGTATTTGGGTCCAAAAAGCTGACGCTGCTTTGACCATTCGGTCCTCGAGATCCTAGAGCATAGAACTCGTGGAAATATTCTGAAATTCATTATAAAAACACTGAATGCAGTTTTCCATATTGTGCGCTATAAGAATGGTATAAACGAAGTGGTTATATTAGTCACCCGAAGAAGTGGCACGTTGAGGATCTCTAAGCAGCTTAGTACTGACTGAGAACTCCATGCTACTGGATAATGGATGGAAATACATGGTACTGTATCCATCACCTGTGGGTGCGAGGCTCATACCGAACAACCCATCCGTCCATTGAAACGAGATCCCTGATACATTGAACTCTCCACCCTACGTAAAAAGAAAAGGAAGAGCTTGTTGGGTTGTACAATTTCTTTGTTAATAAGTACTTAGATGACTCGATGCCACATAGAATTTCAGAATCTTAGAATTTTAGAATCTTAAAATCTTAGGATCTTAAGATTTTAAAATCTTAGAACTCGTTTTTAGGGTCCAAGCTCCTCTTGGCCGCTACCTAATTACGCCACTGATCTTTTAGATCTTTATTCATTTTTAATGCTATTAATATTTAAATTAAAAAATTGTAAATTTCCTATTATTCCGAAGATATTAACCTGAGGATCAGGATGGAAGAAATGATGTTTGACGAGCCACGATTTACCCATCTTCCATGAATAAACTACGAGCCCTGGTCCACCCAGATCGCCTAGGTAAGCATAAGCGTCCTCGCAAGAATAATCTTCGATAGCGATATTGGCGAAAAGAGAATCAGGTGTTCTTTGATCCTCTGGAATAACGAATTTTCGTAACAATCGATCGGTCGTTAGATCGTATACGAGCAACGCCGGTGATGATTGTTGTTCCGGACTATCTAAAATATCGGTGAATCCCGTGTCGAGGACCCACAGTCTTTCGCAACGATCTGCGCGAATTCGAAATGTGGAAATGATCTCTGGTACATTTTCATCCTTGTATTGGTGCGCTTCCCACGAAGGGTAAGGAATCAAAGTAGGAGATTCACGAGTATCTGAAACAATTTTATCGTTAATAGGCGTTAGTATACAGCAGAGACGGATTGGCCATCGGGAGTTCGGGAATTTCAGGCTTAATTAATTATAATTAGAGCCCGTAATGTCATTAATCTCCCCGTTCACCCCTAGTAGCCAGGATCGGTTTAACCGACGCGACGGTGCAACAGGTGCACTTGCACGGAATGGATAAATTCCTAGGGCCGGCTCTATTAGCAGATATTAATAACAATTATCATTTAATAATTACTTTAGTTTAGCTACGTAGATAAGTTACCCGTACATGTACTACGGTAAAATAGCGGTAAACACAAGATTACGTAACAAGTTGGTAGTTGCTAATCGAGCATATCGCAAAAACACTTTCGAAAGTCACGGAACTAATCGAGAGTGTAAAATCTAGTTTGAGAACAGGAAACCACAAAACTTGTGGGCAGATATCGGATACGTATAGATAATTCACCGTAGCGATAAATAATACACTAACCATTAATGTAGAAATAATTTAAACTGGCTGCAACTCCGAGCCTCCATCTCGGAACGGTGACAAAAATCCTGTTACTAGTAATTTCGAGGCCAAGGGGTAGGTTGTCCTCTTGCTTGTATCCTGGAAACAGCTGCTTGGTATTGTTGCTCGGCCATTCGTATTCGAGTTGCTTCCATTGAAAAGCAACCCTCAGCTTGTCGTCGGCAACGACGATTTTCCAAAGACAAAAGCAAAGAAAGATATTCAGGAATAGGAATGTCGAGCTGGTCTGCATTTTTCTGTACTTCTTTCCTGTATTTTATCTTCTTCCCTTGCACCTTGATGCTACAAATATCATTTACCAGTAGACTTTAATTAATCATCGCGATCGAAGAGTAATTACATAATTATCTTAAATGATTATATAAAGTATTTACATGTTTGTAACTAATTGTAAGTACACAACTATACATATAAGTACAAAAAAAAAGAAGAAAAAAAATTCTTCATAGATGCGTGCAGGTTGAAATGACACGCGACTAATGAATGGGCGTTAATTGGCGACAGATTGCCGTAAGCTGTAGGTCGTAGACCTTAAAAGGCCTACAGGTACTTACACGTGTAGAGCTACGCAGCCAGACAGAGTGGATACCATCAAAAATATGTTTAATGTATTAAAATTGACATTATTAAAAGTAAAATTGAAAATATTTCAGCCGTTTCAATTGATATTAAAATCTAAGGAATTGTAAGCAAAGAATTATTAGTACAACGCCATTTTGTGTCGGGGGTGGCAATGCCTGTCTTTGTCCCACCATTTACTATCTTTGCCTGCTACCTCCTCGCATTATGCTAACTTGGTACCAGCAGAACAACCGAGAATAAATACTGTATACACTAGGTGTCACAGATCAAAATTTTTATCAGCAATTCTATGTATTGAACAAAATTTTCCTTTTATCTCTTTTTTATTTTATTTACAATTAAACCCTTGCTTCCATTTGTAAAATGACTCTGTACATGATGCGAGTTAAATAAAGCATCTGATTCATACGTACACGCGCCTGTTCTTATACGCAGTGATGTGTAAACTTATGCAAATTACTTCCTTGATCGTTGCATTTAATTGTATGCATAATTGCTTTTCAGTGTTATGTTGTTGACAGAGATACGTAAGAGACCGAGCTCCGTACATGCTTAAACTGAAATCAGACTACCTCGTAATTGATGTGAGTTATAAGGAACGGTGGTTGACTGTGATTTTTCGTATTTTACGAGACTCGTTATAAAAAGACCGCGTTAAAAATTAAACTTAAGTAGGAAGTGTTTACGCGGATTAAACACAATGCCTGAGAATTTTTCAATGGTATTTACTAATGCTTCGTCCACGGAGAAAGAAATCTTTCGTTTTTGATGCAACACCCGGTGACGCAACGTCACACGAAAGGTGCGAGGGAATTTCTCAACCAATTGTTACAATACGATATCGCGTAAATCGGAATTGTTCTTAACACATTTGGATCTGCTCAAATTAATGCATTTTCACAACAGAATACACTGTTGAACCTTAATTACGAATTACTTAAACCAGATTAATTATGAAAGATGTATACAATGAAAGATGCATCGATACAAAAGTTGAAGGATAAAAGTAATTAAAAATAAAAAATATATATATATCGCTGGTTTGTTTCATAAAATATTTGAAAGAAAGAGGTAGTTCCATTTGTGATTAAATATTATTTAATGTTATTTAAAATAAATATCAATTTTTGAACCAAGGATGCCCCTCTAGGTTTTACAGCCCTGAACCTCAGAAATTTAAATCCGGTCTTGAAGTTAATTATTCATGTACAAAGCTTTTGTTTTTATAAGCGAGAAGAATAAGATGGAAAAGTCTAATGGCATTACTTAATGATGACACCCGGATCTTTAACTCTTTTGAGAAATATTATAAATCTTTACTGTCTACCATTATAGCCCTATTTGTATCAAGAATATAATGCAACATGTGCGGAATTAAAAATTACTATAATAATTATGTTTGAACACACATATGCGTCGATCGTCCGCAAAGGGTTAAAGTTGTTTCTTCTGAAAAAAGAAGCTACTTGTATTTAAAAATTAAATTCTAATTCATGTTTCCACCTAAAATCACTTCCTCCAAATTTCTTACATCTCTCCTGAGATTATGCAACTGCTTTCCATATACACCCATGATCACACCTGTATCACACCGTCTAATAGAACTACCTTACACAAACACACTATACAATCTCTATTAGAAATAATAGAGTACTGCCGTACTATCGATACCCTTTAAAGAATCCTAAATATCCTACAGAGAGAAATGTCGCGTGTCTGACAGAAAGGAACGTGCGAATCACTGTATTTACCCGTATGCCAATTGTTTAGGCCGACAAGAGGTTGGTGAAATACAAAAGGAGCGAGCTACTGTCTCGACGAGAACGCACGACAAACTGAGAATTCGTCGGGAAAATGAAAGACGTTCTCCTGGCGGTACCGTTTGGATACCGTTCAAGGCTCCTCGAGTACCGATCCGCTCGGCAGACCAGTTAAAACACCGTGATTCGTCGCGTTCCCCGCTAACTGTGACGTTGTTACGTTGTTACGTAGTGGAATGGAACGACAAAAGTACTGTAGCGCATGAATTGTTCAAAAAGTTCCAGGAATTCTTTCTTCCATCCTCAGGTCATTACTCTTATGCGAACGAGCGTAGAATTTGCAAGGAACAACAGTCTTCTTCATCTTTAATACCAGTCATGTGTGTCTATTTTCAGGTGTCGTTGGTTCAAGAAACCCTCAGTTGAAAGTTAAATAGATACTTACGTTTATTTAGAAAAAATTGTACCTATAATTTGGAAATATACATATATAAATTAACCAATTGATCAACTACACAAGGATTATAGGTGTCCTATGGTCATCCGCTTCGGCTGTGGTTCCGAATGGCCCCACCAAATTTGAGAACTCAGATTCGGTATACAACCTAAATTGACTACAAGAAACCGATTAAAGTTGGTTTCAGAGCTGGATGTCTTACCGTTTTCGAGATATCGTGGTAAGGCTAGGTTACGTTAGATTAGGTTAGATATATGCGCAGTATCGAATAGCGCATAGTCCCAAAATTGTACAAAAATTTCTTACCACGACAATTTATTATATATCAATCAAATTGTACAAAAAACGGTAAGACACCCAACTCTGAAACCAATTTTAATCGGTTTCTGGTAGTCAATTTAGGTTATATGTATACCGAACCTGAACTCTCAATTTTGGTGGGGCCATTCGGAAACTTATCCTCCGTTTCTTTCGAACGCCTTCCAGAATTTCAGCTGTAAACTCTGAACGCCTTCAACTCTGTTTCACTTGTAAACGATTTCGCTTATCTCCGCATCCTATTTTCAAAGACAAGGTACGGTGATTTACAAGGCGTTTTCCATGACTCATTGCGGCTCAAAAAACTCATTGTCAGAGGAAAAAACAGGAAGGAAACTAATGTGCTATACTTACGCGACGTTTTTATCCGTTTTCTGGAATGAACTTTCTAGTCTCCTCTGATATATGCAGGCTGTTAGAGAGAAAAAAACAGTTGGAAGGAAAATTGATGAACCTGCGGCTCATCCTCTAACAATAAGATGTTGCGAAACGTGGCAGAAGATACGACACGGTGGCTTTCTCACGACTAACGAACAGAATAAAAAACTAATATAAAACAGAGCACATAGTGTGGAAGAAAACTTAATTGTAAGCTGATTTATCTGTTGGTTCACTTCCCTTTGACGTAAATTTCAAGTGAAAGTTGTTAGAACGCTGAACCGAAGATTGTATGCAAAATGTCTTTACGGACGATTGTTCTTCTTCGTGAGATCCCCCTGTTATTTGTATTTCGGTCAGACATCGATTTGTATTACAAACTGTCTGATGTTATATAAAAAAAAAAATCAATTTCATTTCATTTATAATATTTATCTAAAAAAGATAAATGAATCTTACTAAAATAATGAATAAGTAGGTATATGTATAATTCCATAATAATCAAAATAAAAAAAAAAAATATAAGATAAAAGTAATGTAATTTTGCTTTTCATTTTTTTAAATTAAAATCAAAGGAGATCACACTGTCATCTCTCAAAGATGACTAAAAGCTACTTATTATGTAATGGGTACACCTACATACACCGGCATATTGATTAACGAACATTTATACAAATATATGCAATAGTATTTATAAATGCATAAACTAGTACCGTGGATCGAACACAATTGATCGCAGTACGAATAGCGGATGCTTCTTCGAACAGAAGAGATTTTTATAGCCTTTTCTATCGTGTGATCAGTCTGATAGAACCGCTCCTCTGTTTCTCTTTGAACAGGTTTGACTTTAAGCATCGTGTCGAGCGAGCTGTTGCACGATTTCGAGGTCGATTGGATAGTCCGTATTATGCAGCTTACTTTCACTTTCGTGATCGTGTGACGGTTTTGCATGAAAACGTGGAATGTGCAGTTGCACCGTGCTTTAAATCCGTTAACAGAACCTTTTGTTGCCATTACGATGATTAGCCTCGTTACAACGGCTCCGGTTCGTTAAGTTGTAATTAAATTTCATTGCAAGCAACTCGATGACGAAAATAACGAAATTAAGTTCCGTTACTACCCGTTAGAGGATCCCATTCAACTTGTCATTTCCGCTTCTTCTAACATCTGACACTAATTATTAGATTTTTCTAATTTGACATAACAAAAACGTGTTCCAATTCTGAAAATACACAGTCTATTTTTTTTTCATATTTCCTCAATTACTATCATCATTATGTAAATGTTCACGCATGAAAATGTTAATCAGGCCTGTTTCTCATAGAACACTCTTCATATACAGGGTGTTCCATGCAACTGGGACCAGCTATAACTCTTGAACAGCAAGGTAAAATAAAATGTCATCAGTAAAAATTAAATGGTGTTGAATGAAGTACCACGTGATGTATGTATCGGTACCGAAAATGGAGGCATTTCAAAGATTTCAAAGCCATCTTCATTTTCTTCCTTATTTTTAATGGAATTTTGTACTTTATTATATATCAATCAAAGCGTTTTTTAATTCTCTGCAAGAAAATATGATAGTATTTACGCTGAAAATTTATTGATTTAGAAGATATCTTAGGGAGAGACCATTAGGCTCCCCCTGTTTCCGCCTAAGATATTTTTTTAAATATTCGATTTTCGACCCAAATCCCTTAATAATTTTTTGTAGAGAATAACAATATGCATCGATTTACGCCAAGGAAATTCTAAAATTCTAAAAAAATGTTTTCAAGTTGGAAGGCCCCAAGTCTCTCCCTAGGATATCTTCTGAACTAATCAATTTTCGACCCAAGTACCCTAATACTTTTTTGTAGAGAACAAAAAACGATTCAATTGATATATAATAAAGTACACAAATCCATTTTACAAAATTTTCTCTTTTTAAAGCTATAGCTTGTACCTGTTGCATGGATCACCCTATACATAGATCCACATGTTTATTATGTACAGGAGAAAGAGTTTGGATTTCAGTAATACATCCAACTCGTTACTTCAGGCAAATAGGTTCATCGATCGTTCATTATGCTTCCACTAGTAATTTCGTTTCAAAAGTTCAGCTACCAACGTTCCATTCACCTATTCACCTTTAGGTCTTCGCTACTAATCAATCCACCATAAATGTAATCGTGTACTATGTGTGAATATTCTTCAGATTCTCGAAAATTTCTTCTTACAAAAGTTAGAAAAAAAATAATGAAAAATGTATTTAAAAATTGAATTTAGGAAAAATCTGAATTACCAATGGTACTTGTAAGGATTGAATTGTTATTTTCAATCATTGATATAATTTTAATAATATATCAATTTTTCTTTCATCCTTCGTGTTCTAATTACATATTTAACTGAGAATGAGTGTATTTCGAATACGTTTAGCAACAGCATCTAAAAACTGAATACGTTTTAATGATATGCTGGGTAACATTTCGACTTAACAACTAAAAGAAAAGAAAGATCTGCAACAGCGGGATCGAAATCATCGATTTATAAAACGATAAGTAATCGAATGTATACAAAAATTCATTCGTTTCTTCCTGAAAGAATAACAAAAATAACGATGATCTCGACCACGATGCACCGCCTGGTGTATTTTTATAAAACAACTGTCATTTATTGATCGTGTTTTAACGAGATACAGGTGTAATTGTCACCCCTTTCTCTCTATTTCTTTTGCTTTTTTATTCTTCTTTTTGCTCTTCGACAATATTGTCCATTCTACTCAGGCGCAGTCGGCTGAAAACAACAATGCTATAGAAGAGTAGAGACTACTGCTAAGTTCTGATAAGCGGTCCGCGCAGGAATAAAGTGCGACCTAAAAGCTCGATTTGATAACATCAGTCTCGTAACAATAAAAAAAATAATAATAATAAATAAAAATGAATAACAACAACAACGTTTAATCGAACAAACTTACAGTAATCTTCCATTGAAAAGTATTTAAAAAATTCAATTGAAATATTTAAAAAAAAAAAAAAAAGGAAAGAAGATATGACTATTTTTACGTATCCATCGAGTAGAAAGGTTTGCGATTAAAATATGCAAGATTGTATTGATAAAAGGAATACACAAAATAAAATGTGCGAGAAAATGAAGAAAGATAATGAAACGTGTGGTAATCATTAAGGTAGCACTTAATTTCCAATGCCTGGAGCCGCGACGGATATAAGGATATTAGAATGACAAAGAGCCACCGTGTTACCGGTTCCTCGAGCAAAGCGATCCCCACGAGCGAATATCGTGCATCCGCTGTCACCAAGTGGAAAGACATTATTAGCGAAAAAAAGGAACAGGATAATGAAGGTTCGTTGCGCAACGTAAGATACAGATGTATCGATATACACACAGAGAGCCAGCTAAGCATTCTACGAACGATCGAAATGTCGAACAAGAGATACAAGCCAAAGACAATCAGTTTTCATTGAGAAAAATTTCTTAATGAAAATCTTAGGAGAGAAACGCTATCGCGAACGAAATTATCATAATAAGAAGATGAGATCGGTAATTTAAAAATTGTTGAGAAAGTCAATAAATTAGATTTTAATTAGTAAATTGTATTCTCTCGTTTCAACGTTTCGAACGATCGAGTCGGTTAATACGATTTACCCGCGACTCATTACCGATTACGATTGATATATTGTTTCTCGGTCCAGCCACGCGTCCGTTCAGTCAAGGACCATGCTACTTCCCGATTCACTTTCTTTCCTTTTCTCTCTTCCCGCAAACTAGACCGTGTCGCAAAAGCGTTTCGAAAGCAATAAAAATGGTAATCGATTCGGATAATCGAGAAGAGAACAGGTACCTCGACCCTAGGACGGTAGGTCCAAACAATCGCCTGCCTTCGGGCAAGGGACCGATTAGGTCCAACAGCGATCAGAGCTGTGATTGGTTGAAACAATATGTGGCTGTCGCCCGTCATTCTGGGAGAAAGAAATTCATCAACGTACAATTTTCTACTGATAAGAAAGAACGTAAAAAATGAAAAGAAGACGAAAAACGAAATAATGCTAAAAAGATTGTCAACCCTGTAGCTACGGCACAGTCGGTAACTAGTTTACTACTTTATCGACAGGTACTTTGACTTTTATTTCAGAGAACGAAGACTACGCGATAAAAAAGACCGTTGTAGCTACAAAGTTAAAGGAACGTTACAGACAACAAAGTTTACTCGTGTACGAAACTACTATTTACGATTCCCTTCGGAGACGTGTGATACCTCTTCGAACGAAAACGTGTCCCAGAACGACAGACTATGCCCAATCATTCGAGCTTTCCACAGAACGTCTTTATTCGGAACAAGTTGATAATGTGACACTCAATAAATAACAGAACTTCTACATGTCCAATTCTGCGACAAGATTGTCCTGCCGAATCGTGCAATCGAAAGAAACCACGCTCGAAGATTCCACCGTTTTTCTTGCAACGCGAGGTATTCGATAAAGCGACCGATCGCGATGCGAACGACAGAAAGACGCGATTCGGAAAGACAACCCCCCCTGAAAATGAAGTGTACTCATAACAATGCGTAGTTTCCTTCATTTTTTCATTCTTTTTTTTTTTTCTCTGTTTGTTTAAGGTACGTACACGTGTTGTACGGCGCGGTAATGATGTTTTCACATAGTTTTTTGTTTTCTCGAAGTAGTGGTAGAAGTCGAGTGAAAGAATAGACAAACAGGGTGCCTACTGAGGTTGAGGTTCCCGGTTCGGGGAACTGAAAGACGATTCGCACGTACTTCTCACGTGGTTCAAACACGTGAACGAACAATGCTTTCGTTAGATTTCATAGTCTCGTTTTCAACAAGCAACGAGCAGAAAAGTCTCGTGGCTTTCTTTTTTCGTTTTTTTTTTTTTTTTATTTTTTTTATTTTTATTTTTTTTAGATTTTTGTTTTGTTTTCTAGAGTTTGCATCCTCCTCTTGCACCGTCTTCGCCACACTTTCGTAACACTTTCGTTTGTCGTGTGCCGACTTCCATTTTCGTCTGAAAGCATGAAACGTATGAAAAGTTCGAGAGCCTTGGCGATTGGAATCTCCGCAATGAAAGATTCGACATCACCTACGATACAAAGCGATTCTACGAGCATCGTTTCGCTCTTTTTTCATTTCTTTGTTTTTTTCTTTTTTTAATGCTTGTCGCAGACTACGATTACCAAAACCGCGATACATTTACGCGGCAGGTGTTCTTTCTAAGTGAGCTTGCACAGACCTTCTATTGCTATCAATAGACACCCTGAGGAAAATGATAATAGAACGATAGAAATAGAAAATAAAGGAAAAACGAAAGAGGAAAAATTAGGAGATTTTTCAAAAGATTGGTAAATTATTCGTCCGATCGTAGAGTTTGATAATGAGATCCAATCAGGATCGCAGGAAGGATAAATCACTTTTTCTAAATATTTCCAACGGAAAGAAAAGGTCGAACTCGATGATCGGAACATTGATAATTTGACTGAATTTGAGGATAAAGTAAAGAAAACGGCGTGAGTCGAGTGTAGAGAGAGCTGATGTCGATTTTCGTGAGCACCCTCCGTACTTACCACTCACTCATGCGTCGCCAACATGTTCCTTGCAAAGGAAGAGGGCTTTCTCAGATCGAATCGACTTTTTCTTCCCAATCAATTAATTATAATATAATATTGTCTACAAGACTGAAAATTGTTGATGCACCAGACAATTTTGGCAACCTGATCAGCTACAACGCTTTTCTGAAGGAAAATTCACATTATCATGATTCAGTTTCAATTTGTTAATCTTCTCTACCTAATTAATAATAATTTAATAGTTTTGATTTCCGTGCTAATTTATACTTTTCTCGGTTCCCCCTCGACTTTCTTTATCTCGTAACTAGAATTATCTACTTTTATAACAGTTTGTGTACACATTTTTAAAATACAAACAATGGTAATTATTTACAATGACTACAGTTAGAAATTACAATGTAGGATTGAACAATGACTATAGTATAGTAAAACGTTCTGATACAGCTTGAAAGGTAACGAATAAATATAAGAAACCATCACTAAACAACGTGGAAACAAATACCAGCATATAAGAATAGACTACACCCTTGTATGTACAGAAAAATCAGAAAATTGTAAAACAATTACTCCTACTGTTCTTTTTATTTTCGCTCGAGAAAATGTTGTAACTAGTGTCAGCTGCCAAAATATTTCTTTATAGATATATACAGAATGAGTTATCTAACGAGACGAGCCTCGAGTGTCACTTTATTTTTAGTAACGCGTAGAAAAAGGATCGCGCCTAAAATTATTCGAGATCACGCTTATCTGAACTTCTAAATTATAAACATTTTTTAAATAGAGCAGATTCTATTTAGAAAAATGTATATAAGATCACCAAAAAAATAGCAATCTCTGATAAAAAGTTATTTTAGATACAATGTCCCTTTAAATTAAACATTTCAAAAACAATTTTCTCTGTACTGTTGATATGAAAGATCAGATTTTACAAAAGTAAATCGATTCGATCTGAAGCGTTAAAATAAAAGTTGTGACAAACTAACCTGAGGCAACATAATATTCACACTGCAGCTCGTATGTACATAAATACAATAACTGATATTTTACAAATTATAATTACACGATATATATGTATATAATAGATCTTTAATAAGGGAACATTTAAAACATCTGTTTGATTAAATAATAAGATGCTTAAAAGATGAATTAAAATAAATTTCATTAATAGGCTGCAGTGTGAAGGGTCACCTTTCCGCGATCGCGTCTCTCCAAGAGAACACTGGTGCAGAGGCTGAGAAACAGCGCGTGGAAACGGTCTACCGTGAAATAAAACGGGCAAGGCCTTTCAGAAATTCTTTCTACACAGACTCATCAGGCCGAAAGATCTACACCTTCCGGGCCTGATTTAGTTAATCGATGTCACCACGAGCAACGTAAAAATCACTTCTATATAACTCTGCCAACAATCAATTATGTGCAATTTCATAGAAGTCTCCTACGCGAAAGCTTTCGTGCTCGTACAGCCATCAACAACATATTTTATTTTTATTAACTACAAAATTTCAATACCAGGTACTATCAGACACGTATAATAATAACAAGGACCCACAGAACGGACGATCAAAAGGGTTCGACCCTTGTCGTCGTCCTTTTAAGTGAACAACAAAATTCATTTCACAAAGAATGAAAGAGAAACCCGACTGATCTCGTTGCTCACCTGGCGTTCAAACTTCTTCGAGGAAAAGCTACGTACGATGATCACTGAGCCACACGTATAAAAAAAAAAAAAAAAAAAAAAAAAGTGAACAGAGTCGTTTATTCGACGCGTTTACCGGCAGCAAAAACGAAGTTGTAAACGACCGACCGTTTCCACTGCACCTGGTTAACCCTCTCAGGCACTGACGTGACATGTTTTTGCAATGATATATAAGAGAGAAAAAAAAACAAAGAGTTTGCTAACTTCGTGTAAGACTTCGTGGGAGAGGATGCGTCAAGTGCAGCCGCGGCCGATCAACGTAGTGTGTATCTCCACGCGAGCTAACATGTTTTACGCGTGCTTGTTGCTTTCCTCTTCTCAGTCAGGTCCGGACCCTAATTGAATTTAGGGGCGGGCCCAGAGCACGAAGTGCAGTGGCGGGGTGGGCCCGTCCATAGGAGGTGATCATCTGAAGCGTGGATGCATCATCGGCGCCAACATCGGTGCACCGGGGAAACCCATTGGAGCTGCGAATGCCGGATGCATCGCGCCCGGCGGTAATGCCCCGATCATTCCTGCAAACGACAACAAAATCCCTTAATTTCCTTTAGAATCTGAAACACCCTTCCTTTCTCTTTCCTCTTTTTTTTCCACATTCTCTTTATATCGCAATCTTTTTAACAATCGGTAAATATAGTCTTCTTGTGTACTTACGTCGACAGAATACTCGTCAAATACAAGATAAACAATACTGTCTAGGACCGTGTGTATGGTTGCGCGTACACGTATTTCAAATGCACACATTGCTCTCCATTTTTTTTTCTTTTCTTTTTCTCTCTTTTCTCCCCTTTTTCTCTTTCATATACTCCCTGTCCTCTGCTTCGCTTCGAACAGAAATTTTCGTGCTCTCTTTTTGGAAACCGCGTAAACGTTCAGCAAAAGTGTAACCCACAAGATAGTTACGGAATTTTGAAAGAAACATTTGAACGTGTAACGATTGCTAGAAGTATTCGTTTATTAAAAGTTAATTCATTGCATTTCTTCCAATATATTCCGAACTAATCGAGAGAATTCTTGCTCTTCTGAACGGGAAGTTGCCTGACAGCCGATCGATGACGTTTCCTCGCATCAAATTAACAAAAGCAATCTTTCTCAATTATTAAATTAAGAAGATCATTATCAATTGTTAAGTAATTTACATACCGTAAATTAAAAAAAAAAAAAAAAAGAAAGAAAGAAAAAGAGAATAGAAAGGAGGGAAACACTTATTCGTCAAATAAGTCGATTTTTTATCTACCTTAATGATGCGCTTTTTTTGTGAATAAAGTCAAAAAGAAAAATACAAAGATTTGAGTTTTCTAGGACTACGTTGTACACCCGTAGGGGGTTCCTTAGTGACAGCCCACCTACGTCTACCTAGCACTTGATCGATGCTTATTGCGTATTACCAAACTATACGAGGAGTTGAGCTCAGCATGCAATGTGCCGCATATGCAAATACAAGTCACAACAAACTGACAAAAGGTGATACCACACAAAACCTCACACCATACAAATAAGGAAACTCATACGGATGTTTGATCCGTTAGAAATTTGAGCGAATCGCTCGACTGCCAGCCGATCTTCCGAGACACTGCTCCAAAAACGCTTTCGTAAATGTTCAATCACGATACAAAGTGTTTCGAAAAAATTGTACACTCCACTTTTCGCAGTATACAGTATCAAACATAGCAGCTTTCTTTAGGGAAAATGAGGATGCGTCCTCCCTCTAGGCTTCCCCGGATTCCCAATCCCCCTTTGTAGGCTTCCTCGGTTTCTAAATGTTTTTTTAACCGACTTCGAAAAAGAAAGAAAAGGAAGTATATATATATATATATATATTTTTTTTTTTTTTTTTCAATATTAATATCATCAAAATTAGAATTTTGAAAATTCTTGCTTTTCCTATATCCCCATTTTCCCTGAGAAAACCTACTTTGTACAACTATTCTGAGACACTTTGTATATTATACTTTATTTAATTTTAATCTACGTACGATGTTTGTTAATCTCGAACACTCAACTCCCTTTTTGTACCCATTAAATCTAAACCTTGCTCTATTCTGTATTTCCTTGAAATGTACCTCTGATAATATTTACTCAGTCAGAGTAAAATTCAATCCCCTCGTTTAACGATGTTAAATTAAACGGCTTGATAGAACACAACTGCTATTACTCGTGTACACGAGTTATAATCAAATACGTATAAACTGGATAACGTGAAATCATTTACTTACTGTGAATTGATTCGACTTAACTAAAATTAATTGTGTGACACAAAAGCTAGGCTATGGTGTGAGGGAGATACATTACGTTCGTTCTTGTTGCACGTTTCTCTTATACACACCGCATGTAAGAAAAAACACTGGCAATTACAAATGATCCCTTCCATCTTTTTTCAATTGAAAATTTCAATTTTAGAAAAATTATTCAGAGATATTGCTAAAAGAAATATCACATTCGCTGGTAGCGAACAGAACAGAAAAGTTCCTTATCGAATAGAAAGAAGGAAGGGATTATTATTAACAAAACTATACACCAGTTCCCTTTTTTCTTTTAGAATGACAACTTCGAACGACTGACAGTACCGTGCCCAAAAAGCATTTTCTTCACTACTGTATCACAACACCAGGATTTCAAGCTATATAGTAATATGAAGAAATAGGATGATAACACGGTTGGCGAGGTAATGGCAAGTGAGTCGTAAGAAGAATATGATTAAGTCGAGATAGTGAATAAAGAAGCTAATGAAACGAAAAAGAAAATAAAAAACAATATTTACGATGAAACAGCCGAGCGGCCGAGAATCTAATCAATTTTGCAACAGAATCTTCACCGTTCGAGAGAGTAAAAAACGTGTCTATAAATATGTATATAAATCCCGGATGTCTCTATAAATTGAAAAAGCAGGTACATCGCGACTGTAAATATATAAATCTAGCTTAATCGTGCTTTTGATACCGGATATTCTAGTTTCAAGAGGAGATATTTCACGTCCGAAGGGTCGTGATGTGTCCAAAATCAAAGTGTGGCTGTCCGGCGTCGAAGGAATCAGAACTGATGCAATATCGTTGGCCGCTCGACCCACCTGCCCAGTGATAATAATATAAATATACAGAAATATATATATATGTGTGTGTGTGTTTGT